>NC_140589.1:1050748013-1051384414 GCF_964204655.1 Triturus cristatus
AGTGGGAAATTTGGGGGATTTTACAGAGAAGCACTTTGTATTCTGTGGTCTTGAACTCATGATAAAACTATTGACAGAAAAACTACAAGCCTTGCAGTGCAACAAGCTGTTGTTTGAAAAGAAAAAGAAAAATATATATAATGGTATCCTCTGCCCTGCTTCGGAAGTGGAGTTGTGAAAGGCAAAATAAGTCAGTTTCTAGAATTCTTCCTGTTTTATTGTGGGCAATGAAGAGTTAAACAGTCTAGTGGAAGAGACGGCAGAGATCCCTTTCAGATGCAATTTTGCCTCTCACTGTTAATGGGCTAACAGTCCTTAGAAAACCTGCAATCAGTGTCATTTACCAAAACAATGCAAGCAACAACAGTTAGATGTGTCTACAGACACTCAAGCAGGAAGTATAATGTCCTGTCACCGCTCTTCCCGAACACGTCCTCAGCCTAGAACGTGGTGGGATTTACAGCAACATAGAAGCGCCCTGTGCTGAAGAAGTGCAGCGTGAGCTGCAGCCCCGTATGGTTGTCATGTCCTCGTACCAGCAGAGAACCAGCTCCAATTCCTTAGTCCCTTCTGAACCCTCCTTCACCATCCCCAGCTTCCCCGATACTCTCACGATCAAGTCACATCAAGCCCGGTAGAGGAGGACCAGGGAAGTGAAGATGGGGGATCAAGCCCACAGCGATCCCAGAAGCAGGAGGATGCAGTGAATGAAGCAAAACCAAAGGGGATGATGGACGGAGTGTTGAACAATGCAAGCACTCACCCCCAGTCAACTGATCCGGGTTTAATCCATCATCATTCTTTAGCTCACTCCGCCACCCCAGTTCAGACATGGTCATATGCAAATCAGCCTGACCTGATCAGTGAATGGACACATTTTTATGGCACCAAGCTATGGTTTAGTGGTGCTTACTTTTTTTTTTTAGAGGTTTATATAGCGCGAACTAGACCAGAGACATCGGGTATCAGAGCGCCTTACATGAGCACCAGCTTTGTTACAGAAGAACACATTCTTTTTTGTTAGGCACAAGGAGATTAAGTGATTTGCCCAGAATCACAGGATGTTGAGCGTCGTTGCCGAGACTCGAACCCGGATCCCCAGCTTCGAGGTCGACTGCTCTAACCGTAAGGCTACATCCTCTCGCTTTTGCTCCATCATTCTAGAGTGTCCTGCATTGAAGTAGGATTCACCTTACAAGTAATAACTGGCGAAAAGTCATGCTGTTTGTTCTTTTGTTGACAAAAGTCTCAGTCAAATGTAGATTTTCCTAGTTCAATGATCAGGGAATCTGGATTTGATTAAAGACACGGAGGCTAGCATTGTGTATAACCTTTTATTGCTGCTCCACACTGCAGCACTTTAAAGCAAACCTCACCTACACTTATAGTTCAAGAATTAGAACCTCTTTTACAGTCTATATAAACCAAAGCCCAGCAGCCGTCTTCCTCTTTATAGCTTCTCCGAGACTGAACTTTCTTGAACTTGTAAACGATAAAATAACATATCCTTTTCGCCACTCTTTTCTTCTTTTCTCCGGTTTTCCTACTGTGATCAATGTTCTAGAAAAAAAAAAACATAATACCATATGTAAGCTAAAATTTCTACAAAACAATATAACTTTGGATACAATTTATAAATTTCACCATACATTTAACAAAACCTTAAACAAAATCCTCACTCTACTAATGCTACATTACCTGGACAGGTAGGGTGGGATAATGCTAGCCTTCGTGTCTTTAATGAAATCTAGATTCTCTGATTATAATACTAGGAGAAGGGGCATGGCTAGGCAGTCCAACATGGTGGACATTCCGTAAAGAAGCTCCCATAGCCACACAGTAATCCTGTATTTATCTTGCTGGCTCGGCCTTCGAAAAAGCACAAGAACCCCGTGTAGTGAGTGAATATACCTCACGGGTCCCAAAAATGGTTCCAAAATAGCCCCTGATGTGGCACAGCAGATTCGTTGCGGCCTTTAGAGCCCCTGGCTCAACTGAGAGCCGGCATCTGGACCAAGGCGAGAGAACAGCGTATAATGGAGCGGCGGTGCTGACGTGCTCCACCTGAGATCGTGGGCTGGACCACCTTGAACGGCTTGGTCCCGTTGCAAAACCCTAACGTTCGGCAATCGGCGGTTGAATCGAAACATGGAGTGGGTGCCCCGGACAGATACTACTGGCTACGGAGGAAGGTGAGGCCTCGGTCTGTGTGTGTGGCTGCCCCAAGGTGTACCTGCAGTGGCTGCTTGATCAGTGGGCAGCCTCCTAACCTCTACATCGGCGGCAGGGTCGGGCCGCGAGGTGTCGCACACGTCAATGCATGGGACCGGGCTGCAGCCGCTGGTTTGCCGGGGCCGCTGCCACGTGACCACCGGGGCCCCCTATATGCAAATATCGGCGGTCAGATTGGACCACGAGCCCAGATGCATTCCGGCTATTGAGGGGTAAATGAGGCCGAGTGCTGGGCATAGGCCGTGGCTTGGCCGCGGCCACTGCCGCTGATGAGACATGTCGCCCCTCACCTACATATCGGCGGTCGTTTTGGTCCGCGGGGCGTGTTGTGCATTGGAGCAGGTGGCCAGCACGGTGAACGGGCTGAAACTCCTTGAGACACGCTCCCCATCGACACGAGGGCGGGCGGGCCAGAACAGAATGTTGGGCACTGTGTGTGGTTGTGAAGCTGCCTGGGTGAGTTCCTGTTTGGTACGTTGTACTGGGGGCAATATTGGCTGCAATGATCCCCTGCCCGAGGGATATAACAGAAGTGATTGGGAGCCACCGGGGGAATTGAGTGTTTACAGATACGGATGAACAACCCCCATGAGTGGGGATCACCCAGCGATTTGATTAAACTCAAAGGGGGTCACACCTGGTTTGGCCAGCTGAGAGATACCAATACATCATGGGATTATTGGTGGGGAGTGGATCCCACTTACACGATGTTCAGTCATCCTGGTGATACACTCCTCTGAGGTGCGACTACGACAGTAAGACGGCCACCACATCAGTAGGTCGTCTTTGGTCTTATACAACACAATACAGGTGCACGTGCTGCGCCCTACAGATCCCACTTATTGTTAGATACCAGAGTGGGCCCGTGACTGAAGATTTGTCACTAAACTCATAATATATATATCACTTCAGCTGATCTCACCGGAGAGTGAGGGGCGTGGTGACTACATACGGGGCAATTCATATAATTGGGCCCATGTCTCATCCGGATCTGAACTTATTGTTAAGCCCCTGTGGTCCTTCATAGAGTGTGTCCCCTCTGCTGGTACGTGCAACATGACTAGAGATAAGGTCCCCGGTGCGACGGCCAAGCAAAGCACCATATACAAATATGCTAATGCCGCGGCCCAGTCAGCTCCTCCCGGGGACTGGACGGTACCCACGCCTGACACTGCGGCTAATTTGGCAGCCATAACACAGTCCTGAGAAGCACTCGAGGCTAAAATCGGAGCGGTCGGGCTCGGATGTTATGTTGCTGAGGCAGGACCTTCGCAACGCAATACAACGAATAACCGATGCTGAAACCAGAACATCGTCGACAGAAGATGCGGTGGCTACCCTTCAAAAAAAGGTGTCCACTCTGGAGACACTTATGAGGGGACTGGCTGCGCACACGGAGGATGCAGAGGGGCGTGCACGCAGAAACAACGTCCGGTTCGTGGGGTTTCCCCGAGGGCTGTGAGGGGAGCAACATGGAGGACTTTCTCGCTAAATGGCTCACGACTGGTTTCCCAGGGGTGTTATCATCCTGCTTCATTATAGAATGGGCGCACAGGGGCCTGCTGCAGAAGCCGCCGCCGGGAGCCTGCCCTCGACTTATCATTGCTAGGTTTTTAAACTACAAAGACAGAGATGTCATTGTGCAGCAAGCCAGGCTCGAGGGGACCCTTACATACTCCTCCCATATAATCATGATATTCCCCGATTATTCAAAGATGGTTCAGCAGCGCCGGCAGTCATTTGCGGAGGCCAAGGCTCGGCTACGCAAACTCAAAATTCAATACTCCCTACTGTTCCCTGCTAGGTTACAGGTGTCCTATAAATCGCGGACACACTTCTTTGAATCACCAGAAGAGGTGTTCAACTGGTCAGATGAAATTTTCCGATTGAAGCAGCACATTCCACCTAGAATAGATTCAGACGCATCATCTGGGGGCCCGAGCAGCAAGATCTTCCTGGCGGACGGAAAGCAACGCCGCAGGTCCCGCTCAGAGAGACGCTCTAAAACCTAGAGTAAATCACTCATTCGATCGGCAGAAGATAAGGAGTGAAAGACAATACCCTAACTAATTCTCGACCTGATAACACTGTATTCACCACCTACGGCATTGTAACCTGGGCTACTTTTATCACTGTTCTCTCTTGATTCAGCAGACATTTGAATGTGCAATGGAACTTCGTTCGGGATCCATTGGCGATTGGTGATTCCTGACCCCGTTAGAGTTGGGATGTTCACCCCACCGCTACAGATACTTCAATGTTCCTGAGGTATTGGGGTGGGGGTAAGGGGTAGGGAAGATGGGGAAGTTATTGTTTAATTCCAATTACATACTCACACATTTCCAATACACCTGCTCACGTAGCACGCTGCGCATGTATCATTTCCTACCCACACATATCATTATCAACAACAATACTAGCTTTGTCTGGACTGTACGACAGGCGATTATGCATTGTCAGCTGGAACGTCCGTGGCCTGTTGGACAAGGTTAAAAGGGGGGCAGTATTGAGCCAAGCAACACGATACGGGTCTGACATGTTAGTCTTATAGGAAGCGCACTTAATGGGTAATAGGACGCCATCTCTGGAGCGCTTTGGATTCCTCCAGACTTTTCACTCTGGATTCACTAGGGGATCTCATGGCATAGCTATTATGGTTCATCGTAGCGTCCCATTTGTTCATGATAAAACATGGCTAGACCCCCAGGGTAGGTATATCGTGGTCACGGGCACTTTATATGGTGAGCTACTTGTGCTGGGCAGCGTTTACGCCCTCCCACCTCTGGCGTGGAATCTGGTGGAATGGCTGTTGACACTATGGACGGAGATCCCTCAGGGCCTAACAATAGTTGGGGGTGACTGGAACGATACCCTCTGTCCCTATACAGATAGGTGGTGCTCTACAGCAAAACCGCTAGGGATAAGAGGATCAAGGCTATGATCCCTGATGCAGGTGATGGACTGGGTGAATGCATGGTGACGACTACATCCAACAGACCAAGGGTATACATACTTCTCTAGTACACATGGGTCTTTTTTCCCGTATTGACTACACCTTTATATACACCACCCACATACATAGACTAGTAGTGACAGAGATCCTACCCAGAGGTTTGTCTGACCATTCCCCAGTACAGCTAGACCTACAACTGGGCTCTAAGCGGCCCCCCTTTAGATGGAGAATGTCACCGTAGCATCTACAAGATGACACCTACAGAATACATATGCTTACTGCCATCACAGATTATTTTACCTTTAATGCCGGAACGGTTGAGTCCCCGGAGATCATATGGGAGGTTCTGAAACCAACACTTCGAGGGGTAGATATTGCTTATTGCTCGGAACAACGCAGATAACACCATGAGAAACTAGTTCAGATGGAGGCCCAGATACTAGACCTGGAACACAGAGGTAGGGCGAGGGATGGTGATGCGGTACGCCGACAACTACTCCACACTCAACAAATATATGCCAGCAAACTTATTGACGAGGCTAAAATGGTTTGCTAACTACACTTAGCAGGATATACCAGTGGGGGGATAAATCCATCTCTCTACTACTCCGTCTATGCCAACGCCCACACTCTCCACTAACTATACCAACTATCTTAGGTCCTACCGGGGACATGCTTACTGATCCACTCCAAATTGCTGGAAGCTTCGCAAGATATTACGCAGACCTATATGCCCCCAAAGAGACTAATACATCGTCCCTCATTCATGAATTTATTGACGATATGCCTCCAAGGGCCCTTGCGGACTCGGTGAGAGAGGAACTAGATGGCCCGATAGCGCAAGACGAACTCCCAACAGGCAATCTCTGCGTTGCGTCCGGGCAAGGCACCAGGCCCAAATCATTTTCCGTGTGAATTCTATAAAAAATATCCGTCCCTACAGATGGGCCCTTATCTGGCGGCATTTGGCGCGGCTATGAATGGTGGGCGCCTCCAAGTGGACCGGCGCCATGCCGAGATAGTAGTTTTTCCAAAACCGGGTCGGCCCCCGGAATGCCACACATCGTACCGTCCCATATCCCTCCACAACGTGGAGGCTAAACTCCTGGCTAAGGTCATAGCTAATCGTATACTATCGTACATTACTGATTTGGTATACCCGGATTAAGCAGGCATCATGCCATTTCGCGCCACATGATACAATATTCGCCGCACACACAATGCCATTGCGGCAGTAGATTCTCTTGGTGAGCCAGCTGCACTTTTACTGGCAGATATCGATCACGCATTCAACGTCCTCAGCTGGACCTGCCTTTTCGCGCTCCTGAGTCTGTTGAATTTTGGCCCCCGCCTCCTTAAGTATATTCAACTTCTGTACACTGACATTACCGCCTCTGTCCAAGTTGCAGACTCAACCTCTCACACCTTCCCTATCGGACGGGGCACCCACCAGGGTTGTCCCCTGTCTCCGTATCTATTTGTGCGGGCTATGGAGCCCCTGGCAGCCTGGATACAGATAGATGCACAAGGGTTTGAGTGGTCCCGGGAGGTCTCAGACCGGATAGCGCTGTATGCAGATGATGTCCTGTTCTTTCTTACACAGCCTAGTCGGTCGGGACCAAGACTGCTCCGGATACTGCAGATCTTTGGTGAGACATCTGGTCTGTATATGAATGCCCGGAAATCCTTTCTATGGCCCTTGCGGGGCGAATGCCATGTGGGCAAGTGGGCGGATGAGATGACTGTGACCCGCGATGGGTTTAAGTACCTTGGGGTTTTTCTGTCACCCTCCCAGGCTCTGTCGTGGGAAAGGAACTTGACCCCACTGTGGGTACTGATTAAAACACAGACCTGGTCATGGGCATATCTGCCACTCTCTTTGTTTAGCAGATCAGCCATTTTCAAGATAGTCCCTCTACCCCGCCTGTTATATCAACTCCAAAACCATCCATACTTGATACCATACACTTGTTTTCAGCAAATAAATGCTACCCTTAGACATTTTCTCTGGGACGTGGCTCGGCTCAAGTAGCATTGAAAACATGTTTCCAGTTCACATACTATGGGGGCCTTGCAACACCGGACGTCCAGTCATACTACGCGGCCTCGCACCTCCTCATCCTAAATGATTGGTGTAAGGAAATAGAGGCGAGCCTGCCTACGCAGTTGAACGCTGGCTGATGGGCATTATGTCACTACATACAATCCTATATGCCAACCAGACACTGAAGGTACTGCCACTGGCAACTGCTACAGTATTTCGGATCTGGAAAAAATCACTACAGCAAATAGGGTGGTGGGCTAGACTTACAAGAGAAGCACCTCTCTGGCACAATGGTCTGCTTCCCCAGCTGTTGGGGTTAGTGGGGTTTTCCAGTTGGGAGGCTATCGGTATATCTACAGATGGAGATGTTCTCCGCAGTGGAGTTCTGAAGTCTTTTCAGGAACACCAGCAGGAATATGAAATGCCCAGATCGCAGTTTTATAATTATCTCCAATTCCACCATGCCTTTTCCCCTTATCTTACACGCCAGGAAACTATACCTGAGTTCAACCCTATCGAGGCTAAAGTATTTATGGGTGAGCTTGGAGAACATTTACGTCTGCTAGTACCAGCAACTCTAATCCGATTGTTTCTCCGTCCCTGCACACAACTTTAACCCCCAGCACCCTTCCTCTGAACCCACTACATCCGCCCTCCTCTTCTACCTCTACACCCATTGCACAGGATACTATCTAGGGCCTCCCTTTCCTTTCAACTCCCCTAGACCTACCGCATCCTCTTGCTCTACACCCAGGGCACAGTATACTACCTGTGCCCCCCCCCCCCTTTGCATACTCAAAAGTTTTCTCCTCAACCTGCTCAGATCCCTGACTCCGTCTATGCCAATCCCACGCCACCTTTGGAGCCAATAACTGAGCTCAAGCAGGGGTCCATCTCCCGTGCAAACGCTGTGTGGAGAAGGGTCGGTGACCCCCTTCGATGGATTGAAAAACAACTGGCTGACATGAAGCTGGAGCTCCTTACTGTAAAAGATAACCTCCGGACCCTCCTAGTGTTCATTAAAGAATATGAAGTTGTACAAACCTCATCCTCCCCCGGGGTTGGATCTTCCCACGCCCCCTGCAACTACTTTAAGTGGTGGAATGGAAAGGTCCTCTGTTACTTGCCCGAGTAACCCACACTGGCCCTCTCGTCCTCTTCCCAACCTCCATTCCAGACCCTTTAGATTCCAGCCTCAGATGTCGGAGGAAGACACGCTCGCACTCTTACTATCATATGAGGACTATGCGGTCTCTCCTAGCATCCTATCCACTATCACATCTGATCCGGATAGAGAACCTAGCATTAACCTTAGATCCTTGAATAAGGATAACTTACTTCAGATCGTCACATCAAACCTAGTGGAAGCAACTACAAACTCTCATATCAAACCTATGCTTCTCAACTGCAGATCAGCAGTGAAGCACGCTGCTGATATCTCCGAACTCATCATATCACAAAAATTAGACCTCCTGATTCTTACGGAAACTCGGCTCAATGACTCCTCCTCTCCAATACTTTACATTCTAATTCCACCTGGCTATGACATTATCAGATGCGATAGGGCTATTAAATCTGTGGAGGGGGGGAGGCATTGCCTGCATCCATCGGTCCAGCCTCGTTTTGAAGCAGACTTATAAGGAAATGATGTCCTCCTGTGAGCTCCTAGTCGCTGAAATTTGGAACAAGGGCAAGATTGTGTGTGTGCTTCACTCAATCTATCATCCCCTGGGGACAACAACCTACTTTTCGTAGAACAATTGATGGAATCCATCTCTGCCAGCTCAGCCCTTCATCCTAACCATATCTTCCTCGGTGACTTCAGCCTTCACTGGAATGACTCTAATGATCCAGCCTCAACTATATACAGGCTTGCAACGGACCCAACCCCGGCAAGGGCGCTACCCTTGACCTCATCATAGCTAGTGAGCACATCATTCAACTGGATGACATAGTACCATGTGATTGGTCGGATCATCACCAAATCTACTTTCTAATTCAGGAAAAGGTATTGCTTAGACAAGGTCAACCGCTCAAAAACAAGCAATTGACTCATAATCTGAGAGATATCAACATCTGTAACCTATCCAACTTGAGCAAGAATCTTCTGGAACCTCCCACTAAAATGAATAATTTGGAAGAGTTGACGGATCATTACTTCAACGCCATGTCAAATATTCTCGACTCTGCAGCCCCGAAGCTACTCAAAAGGATTCCTTGCAAACAATCCAAACCTTGGTTCAGTGGTGCCCTTAATGACGAACGTCGCAAACTGAGGCTCTCTGAGAGACGTTGGAGAAATGCCCCCTCCACCTCTAGTTTCAAACAGTTAAGGAAGCTCTTATAACAAACTAATTCGCATTGCTAAATCAGATCATTTCAGAAATCAGCTTGACAGCGCTAAAAACCGTCCCAAGAAACTGTTTGATATCCTCAAACAACAAGCTAATCCTATTCCAGCAATCAAAATCGCTGGACCCAATGAGGAGGACTTCTCAGTGCACTTTGCTGAAAAGTCTAGAAGTATTGAGCGGGAACTGCAACATGCCGCTGCTAACCTGTTGTCTATGATCTCCTCGGGTTTGACTGTACCCATGGCAGTGTGTGCTCCGCTTTACCCCACAGAGTACACATCCAACAACAATGCCTGCTGGAATACCTTCCGGCTACCGGATTTGGATGAGCTGTCACATTCATTGGCTTCTCTTAAACCATCCAACCATTTCAAGGACCCACTCTCTGCCAAGTTGCTCAAAGACCTCAACGTGGCCGTTCTGCCTCTCTGGTCCAGGATCATCCAACAATCTCTCTTACAGGGGAGGATTCCCGACTGTCTTAAAATGGGGCAAGTCACACCCATCCCCAAGAAGCCCAATGCAGACCTAACAGATCCCAATAACTTCCGGCCGATCACCAACATCATGTCTTTAGTGAAACTGCTCGAGAAATGCATTCACACACAGCTCTGCGACCACATCAAGAAATTTCAGCTCCTAGACCAACATCAGTCAGGCTTTAGATCAGGTCATAGCACAGAAACAGCTCTAACTCACATTGTTGATGACGCCTTGAGAGCTCTTGACCAAGATACGCCCTGTCTTCTAATTCTTCTGTACTTGTCCTCTACTTTTGACACTATCAAACATGATAACTTGATTAACCTTCTTCAATATAGGATGGGGTTATCTGGCCCTGTCCTAAATTGGTTCTCCTCTTTCCTGCATAACCGAACACAAAGAATCAAAGTCAACCAATCTTTGACTGCCAACACCTCTGTCTTTATTGGGGTGCCTCATGGTTCTGCACTTTCGCCAATGCTCTTCAATCTTTGCATGGAACCTCTAACTGCCATTCTGAACGACTCAAACATTCAGTACCACATGTACACGGATGACACTCAACTGTATTTGAAGATCTCTTCTCCAGATGACATTAAAACTCTTAATGGAACGCTTCAAAAAACTCAACAATGGCTAACACATAACCATCTGTTAATTAATTCCCTCACAACTGAATTTCTCCTGATTACCCCCCCCCCCCACCGCAGCCATGAGGCTCCCACGCAAAACTGGATCAAAAAAATCTCCGCACTCAACTGCACCCTGCATATGGTGGACTCTGCTTGCTCTTTAGGTGTCACCCTAGACAAATTTCTAAATATGCAATGTCACATCAGTGCCACCACTAACAGTGCCAATCATCATCTCAACACTCTTAGGAAAATCAAACCGTTCCTATCTCCCGAGGACATCCAGTCAGCAGTCCAATCCTTAGTTATCTCACCAGTAGAATACGGATTGGCGACCCTAGCTGGGTTTCCTAAATCTAGGTTAGCTCCACTAAGAGCTACTCTGAACGCCTCTGCCAGACTAATCACAGGCGCCAGAAAGCATGATCATATTACAGGTGACTTAATCCAGCTTAACTGGCTTCCAGTTGAAGCAAGGATCCGCTTCAAGATAGCCTGTCTGACACATAAAGCTATACATTTCAGTAGCCCCGTTTACCTGGCAAAAAAAATCGAGCTCTCCAGATCCAGGCGAAACTTAAGAAGCTCCAGTACCCTACTACTGAAACCACCAAAATTCAACAAAAAAGAACTTACAATCGCACCTTCTCAGGGCTGGCTCCAAGAATTTGGAATGCCCTTCCAACGGAGATCAGAGCCAACCCCTCGACTGCTTCATTCAAAAAACAGATCAAATGGCTACTGTTGGAAGAACTTCATCAGCAATAGCCTCTATGTCATTTGCTAGACACTTACCTTTCGTGCTTGACAATCATTTTTACTTTGTGTGTTGAAATGTATGCTTGACAATCATTTTTGCTTGGGGTTTAAAATGTATTTCATCGTTCTTTGGAAGCAATTCAGTGCTGAAACTGCTCGGCCCCATCTAGGTGGGCTTTTACCTGTTTGTTCACTTACTAACTCTTCTTCCCCTAGCACCCTCATTTACTTTATGCTTCAGATTCCTCTCATGTTGCTTTATTGTATTGTACTTATGCTGTGTCTGCACGTCAACGTCAGTTTTCCTCTTTGTACAGCGCTCTGATACCCATCTGGGTCTTGTTCGCGCTTTATAAAACTTTTCAAATAAATAATACATAAATAAATAAGATCACCAAGATATATCGGACATTGATTACAAACAATCTCACCACCCTTAGCAAAATACGAGATACCTGGCAAGAAGACCTGGGTCCCCTGGATGATGAGGACTGGACTGAGACACTCGAATCCCCACGGGGCGCGGTCATTGCGACACAACTGCGGCTAATACAATTTAAATATTTACATAGGGTATATTATACTAGATATAGGCTATGGCGTGCTGGGCTAATCGACTCTCCTCTCTGCCTACAGTGCTGCGCCATGGATGGCACCTTTATTCATACTGTGTGGCAGTGCTCAGCGCTTTCTAAGTTCTGGCGGGGTGTACATACATGTATGTTGGAGGTCTTAGGATGGGATAATCCAAACTCACCACGATTGACCTTGCTCCTTATCACAGACGATATTGGGGGTAACATATACAAATGACATTTATTGCTCCATGGTTTCACACTGGCAAAACGTGATATAGCTAAAACATGGAAAGACTCCTCCCCACCATTAGTGGCAACTTGAAAAAAGGGTCTTGATTTTTGCATGGGGTTGGAAATACCAGTGTATAAAGTGCGCGGATGCCCCCAAAAATATTTTAGGATCTGGAACAAATGGGCAGACTACCGGGGCATCTATTTGGAGCCCGTCCCGGATGCATCAATAGACAGTAGATTGACAAATGCCAAATGATGTGGGATAAATATAATTGTAATTGTTCCTCTACTCTACCAGGTAGGTTATGTACAGCATACAGCCGAATTTCTATCAAATTTATGCCTTCTGGAGCATGCCCTGCAGCCACCGCTGACCTATAACAATTTATAGTTCTGTACCTTAGTCCCTTCTCAAATAATGCTGATCAAAATTTGGAAACTCTACAGAATCCAAGTCTCTCACTAGGCACCAAGAAACCAATTTGTTCACGCTCCAACATAACGTTTTCTTGTCCCAGGTGCCCAGGATTCTTTGAGCAACTCCTAAGCCTGTTCTGAAAGTCCTTCAAAATGGTTTCCTCCACTGAAATCTTCCGAGCAAGAAGGCTCAATGCCCCATCCAAATCTAAAGGAAGAACCACTCCTCCTGGACCTGTCAACATGTCTTCTGAAATTGGAATCAAGAAATGCTTGTCTACTACTAACTCCAATAGCCCTGAAAACCAGGCTGAGCTGTCCAGGAATGAGTAATCAGAATAAACTAAAATTTGTGTCTCCTCCCCATCAACAACACCCTCTGAATCATCAATAAAGGAGGGAAAACTTAACCCTTAAGTCCATTCCAAACCTGTTGAAAAGCATCCACGGCCTCTGCCTGGGGAACTGGTCTGCAACTGAAATACTGAGGCAGCTGGTACGTCAACCTTGACGCAAACAGATCCACCTCCAGAGGGCCCCAAATATTCTGTATTCTCCTGAATAGATGCACACTCAACTTCCAATCGTTGTAATCTCAGAGAAATCTTGAGTTCCAATCCGCTGCCGTATTGAACATACCTGTTAAGTATTCCACTTGCAAAACTATCATTTGTTCCAGACAAAACAATTAAAATCTCCTTTGCTACCTGGGTTAAATTGTTTGACTTGCTGCCACCCAATCGATTTATATTTAACAGACTGCAGACACATTGTCCATCTTTAATAAAACATTCCAATTCAGTGCAAAATGTCCTGCTTTCTTCTCTAATCCATTTATTTGGCTCTGACTCTCCTCCAATGACCATCTGCAATCTGTCTCCTGCTGATCCAAACGAGCACCCCAGCCGGAAAGGCTTGCATCTGTTTTCAATATAAAATGTGGACATATCCCAAAAATCACTCCGCTATTCCATGCTTCTAAATTGTCTAGCCACCAATTAAATTCTTCCTGTGATTCCACTGTTATCTGTACTTGGTCCCCATACTACAAACTTTTCCTTAGGTCTTCCTCTTTCAGTCTCTCTCAACCCCTGTAATGAAGAGGGCCCGGAAAGACCGCCTAAATAGAAGAAGAAAATAAACCTATAACCCACAATAAAGATCTCAAAGTAATGAATGGTTTCTTCAGAATCTGTTTCACCTCTGATTTTATTTTCACAACCTTTCTTTCTGGTAAACTCAGTCGCATGAGTAGTGTTCGCCTGAAACCCAAGGAACTCCATCTCCTGACAAGGAATCAGTCCTGATTTCTCCAAATTGATCAAAAACCCCAGGGACTCCAACAGATGCAGAGCTACAGAAAGCTCCACTCCTGATTCTGGGTCATAGAAAGGAAATAATCCAGATACATAATTGTTCAAATTCCTCTCTCTCTAGAAAACATGCCACTGGCCTTTATGCCTTCGTAAAACACCAAGGTACTGATGCTAATTTAAAAGGCAGGCAAATGAACTGGTGAAGGTCCTAACTATCTGAATTACAAGGAATCTGCTACTCTTCTCCGCTATTGGAATGGTAAAATAAGTGTCTTTCAAGTCTAGTTTTACCAACCAATTTTTCCTCTCCAGAATATCTCTTAAAAGATGGATACCCTCCACCTTGAAAAGGCTGTAAAATAAAACCAAATTCAGATTTCTCAAATTTATTACAGGGCGGGGGCATGGCTAAGCAAGTGACCAAGATGGCTGCACAGCATTGAAGCTCCGGAGAGCATTGCCCGATCATCTCCTTATCATGCAGCTTCTAACGTAGCTATGGGCCATCTTTTACCAACAATTTTGTGTTATTTGTGTTCTGAGCCTAGTTGGTTGCCGCCAGCTTTCCGACTGCCCCTAACAGGTCTGCACTGCAACGCTGCCCGCCAAGGCCTGACTCAGTATTTGGAGCCCCCACGGGGACAGGACCTGTGGGTGAGCCTGAGGGCTGGGCCGTGAAGTGCGCACTTTTGGCAGCAGACGCACCTCATTACATCCTTAACTCCGCTGAGCTGTTGGGTTGCGCTCAGCCTAGACGCGGATATCTGCCACCTGTTGTAACTGGACGCAACCCATTTTGCGGTGAGTTCTGGGCCCGATGCCTGGGTTCAGCCTTGCTGCGGGCCCATCGATAACCTGGTGCCTTCTCTGGACCCGTTTATCTGTAGTCCTGCTGCATGCACCCCACGGAGGCATTTGGGGTCGCTGGCTGGTTTGGCGGTGGCCTGAGGATGGGGCCGTGTGTTCTTTAGAGATGCTCCCGGGTCTTCTCCTTACCGGCCTGGTTCCGGCCCTCCTCGCGTTGCCACTGGTGATTGGCAGGTGGATCATTACCCTCGTCTGGTGCGGGCTGATGTTGCACCACTGCACTGACTTAAGTGTCAATTTCATATTCCTCACATTTACCCCATCTGCCTGCTGCGCTACTCACATGGTTCCTTTGGGGGCACCCTCATCTGTATTATATCATCAGAGTACCTACAGACTCTAGTTTGGGTTGGAGCCCTCATCCCCCCTGCGCCTAATGATCAGCCAGTGACTCCCTTTGCAATTACTTTAATCTGGTGACCGCCAGACCTCTGTGGCACTGAAGGCAAATGCTAGCTCCTTTGTCTTTGCGTTTAGGACGTCACTACGCGGGGTTCCCTTTCCCACCCTTTTCAGAACGCTATTTCCAATTTAGCCTCCCCTCCCTCCTTCTTTTTGGGATTGTGGTGTGCATTAGTATCATGCACAACAATGCTGAAATGGGTAGTGATCCTAAACAGAAACATCTTCATTTTGAGCGAGCTAGAACCCGGCACCGCCAACGTTCACCCACCAATGGTCAATGCAGGTCCATACATTGTGTGGTGTGGAACAGAATGTATAATCACGCTGACAGGGAAATGCCTGAAGATGGCTGAAATGCCAGAAACCAGTCCTAGGAAGCTTGTTTCCGGTCCAGGGAAGGCATGGCTTGGCAGTTCGGGCTGGACTGTTCCCATGAGGCACAGGGTCAGACTGATTTGCATATGGTCATGTCTGAACTGGGGTGGCAGAGTGGGCTAAAGAACGGTGATGGATCAAACCCAGATCTGTTGACTGGGTGTCAGTGTTTGATTGGTGATGCTCCGTCCATCACCACCCCCTTTTGTACTGCTTTGTTCACCATAAGTTGGCAGGGTATGCTCAGACGTGAGTCCCTTGCTCACTTTGCCACTGAATTCAAGCAAGCCTGGCTGAAGACGGCTGAAATGCCAGAAACCGGCCCTAGGAAGCTTGTTTCCGGTCCATGGAAGGCATGGCTTGGCAGTTCGGGCTGGACTGTTCCCATGAGGCACAGGGTCAGACTGATTTGCATATGGTCTTGTCTGAACTGGGGTGGCAGAGTGGGCTAAAGAACGGTGATGGATCAAACTCAGATCTGTTGACTGGGTGTGAGTGTTTGATTGGTTCTGATGCTCCGTCCATCACCACCCCCTTTTGCACCGCTTTGTTCGCCATAAGTTGGCAGGGTATGCTCAGACGTGAGTCCCTTGCTCACTTTGCCACTGATTCAAGCAAGCCTGGCTGAAGACGGCTGAAATGCCAGAAACCGGTCCTAGGAAGCTTGTTTCCGGTCCAGGGAAGGCATGGCTTGGCAGTTCGGGCTGGACTGTTCCCATGAGGCACAGGGTCAGACTGATTTGCATATGGTCATGTCTGAACTGGGGTGGCAGAGTGGGCTAAAGAACGGTGATGGATCAAACCCAGATCTGTTGACTGGGTGTGAGTGTTTGATTGGTTCTGATGCTCCGTCCATCACCACCCCCTTTTGTATAACAGGGCAGATAGCCATTATAAAAATGGTCGTATTGTCTCTCTTTTTATATATATATTTTTAAATATACTCATTCCCCTTACTAACAGTTTTTTCATCTCCTTACGTAGTCTACTCATTTGATTAATATGGGCCGGTCCCAGCCCTGCATTCATGCTTACTACTGGTATCAACCTGATGCCTGTCTACCTTTCCTAAAACCAGAAGAAGCACAGTTAACACACCTACTGATGTCCACTATATTGCCTTAAGGCCTTCCGCGTGACCATAACACTATGCAGATGCTTACCACTACTAGTTGGGCCTGGTTTAAACTACTATGATATCTTAGTGGTGGCAGTAGATATTTGCACATTTTTGACATTGGGAATACTCATACTAGCATGAGAATTAGCGGTTATTTTTCAAAATGACTTCTTTTTTACACAATATCTTTCATTTGGAAGGCAGAAATGCATCAAAAGTCAATAGGTAATAACAGTTGCTTTACAAATATGAATTACCCTAAGTCCTCCTATAAAAATGGTACCTCACTTGTGTGGGTCGGCCTAGTGCCCGCGACAGGAAATGGCGCAAAACGCAACGTGGTCACACCTCAATTTCGCAGTGAAAAATGACCCTTTTTTTGCAAAGTGCCTAGCTGTAGTTTTTGATCTCTAGCTCTGCTGACGCCTAGGGAAACCTAGCAAACCTATACATTTTTAAAATCTAGACGCCCAGGGGAATCCAGGATGGGGTGACTTGACTGCCTCCCCCCGGTTCTGTTACCCAGAATCCCTTGCAAACCTAAAAAATTGGCAAAAAAACCACATGTTCCCCACATTTCTGTGGTGGGAAGTTCTGGAATCTGCGTGGATCCACAAATTTCAACCCACCCCGCGTTCCCCAAAGTCTTTCGAGAAAAATGGTACCTCACTTGTGTGGGTCGGCCTAGTGCCCGCGACAGGAAATGGCGCAAAACGCAACGTGGACACACCTCAATTTCGCAGTGGAAAAATGACCCTTTTTTGGCAAAGTGTCTAGCTGTAGTTTTTGAACCATAGCTCTACCGGCACTTAGGGAAACCTAGCAAACCTATACATTTTTTAAAACTAGACACCCAGGGGAATCCAGGATGGCGTGACTTGACTGCCTCCCACCAGGTTCTGTTACCCAGAATCCCTTGCAAACCTAAGGAATTGTAAAAAAAAAAAACATTTTCCCCACATTTCTGTGGTGGAAAGTTCTGGAATCCGCGTGGATCCACAAATTTCCACCCACCCCCATTCCCCAAAGTCTTCCGAGAAAAATGGTACCTCAATTGTCTGGGTCAGCCTTGTGCCCGCGACAGGAAACGGCACAAAACGCAACGTGGACACACCTCAGTTTCGCAGTGAAAAATGACCCTTTTTTGGCAAAGTCCCTAGCTGAAGTTTATGAACCATAGCTCTGCCAACACCTAGGGAAACCTACTAAACCCACACATTTCTGAAAACTAGTCACCCAGGGCATTCTAGGGAGGTATGGCTTGCATGGATGCCCCAACGTTTCCTTACCCAAAATCCCCTGCAAACCTCAATTTTAGCTGAAAAATGCACTTTTTTTCACACATTTTTGTGTGGGAAAGATGTGGCATCCCTGGGCTGACACAAATTTCCTACCACCCAGTGTTCCCCCGGTTCTCCCGATAAAAACAGTGCCTCACTCGTGTGGGAGGCCCAAGTACCCGCGACAGGCAAGGGCACAAAACGTAGTGAGGCAACATCAAAATTGCCTATCACAAAACGACCTGGTTTTGCAAGGGGGTACCCTGGGTTTTTGGCCCGGTGCTCGGCGGCCACCTAGGGAAACCTACCAAACCCACACATTTCTGAAAACTAGACACCCGAGGGATTCCAGGGAGGTATGGCTTGTGTTGATCCCCCAACGTTTCCTTACCCAGAATCCCCTACAAACCTCAATTTTAGCTAAAAAAATCACTTTTTTCACACATTTGTGTGTGGGAAAGTTGTGGCATCACTGGGCTGATACAAATTTCCTACCACCCAGCGTTCCCCCGGGTCTCCCGATAAAAACGGTGCCTTACACGTGTGGGAGGCCCAACTACCCGCGACAGGCAAGGGCATAAAACGTAGTGAGGTGACATCACAATTGCCTATCACAAAACAACCTGGTTTTGCAAGGGGGGTCACCTGGGTTTTTGTAGTGAGGCGACATCAAAATTACTGCTACTGCCCCCATCTGCCCCCCGGGGGGGGCTAAACGACTAAATTGTGCCAAATTAAACTTGGGGGAGCAAAGGTCCTTGCCCAAGGGGCCGCTCCCCCCTCCCTGGTGTCTAGTGGGTGGATCCCTGCTTGGGGATCGCCCTCCTGTGGTGATCCCCAAGCAGGGATCCACTGGGGAGTGGTACCTTTCCAATTATACCTCTCCCGTCTTTCTACGTCTTTCTACGTGCTTAGGGGGCTGAGATAGCCCCCTGAGCACATAGAAAGGGAAACTGAAATGAGCCTCTTGGCTCATTTCAGTTTCGGTTTCACTGAAATGACGTCAGCGCAACGTGCGCGCCGATCGTCATTTCAGGGAAACCAGGGGGGGGGGGGCCTCGGGAGCTGGGGAGGCTCTTTCCCAGCTCCCGAGGCTCTTTTGGCAGAAAGGGAATCCCTTTGGTGCCCGCACCAGAGGGATTTCCAGGGCGATGTTTCATGACGAGCTGGACTCGTCATGAGCACCCGACCACTGTGTGCCATGACGAGTCCAGCTCGTCATGAGCATTGAAGGGGTTAAAGAAAGAATGGCAGGGACCTTTCCAGATCACAAGAAAAATAAGAAAAACAACTTCTATCCTGAGCCTCTCCCAGAGGAAAACTCAAATGATGTATCATATAAACCTCCGTAAAAAATGGCTGGGCCCGCCACCTAAACAGACCCATAGTGTATCCACCGTGGAAACTCTGCCCCATACAGTACAGGACTCTAATTAATACTGAGTTAACCGACAAAGAACGGGAAGAAATCAGGGCATTCCTCCTTAACCATAAAGAGTTCTTCTCCGATCAACCTGGCAGGATCCATTTGGCCGAACATTTGATCAGACAGAAACCCTATAGGGTCCCTGAGGCCCGACGCCACGCTCTCCAGAAAGAGGTGTCTCAGATGTTAAAGACAGGGATCATAGTACGCTCTAAGAGCAATTGGTGTTCCCCAGTTGTCCTTGTGCCGAAACCGGATGGCAGCATCCGGTTTTGTATCGACTTCCGAACAGTAAATCGTGTCTCCAAACAGGACGGCTATCCGCTTCCCAGGGTTGATGAGCTGATAGAGCGCCTTGGTGAGGCTCGATACATCTCCACAATAGATCTCACCAAGGGCTGTTGGCAAATTCCCCTAAACCCTGCTGACCAAGAAAAAACGGCTTTTTCCACACCCGATGGCCTATACCACTTTACGGTCCTCCCGTTTGGGTTGCATGGGGCCCCAGCTAGTTTCCAGATGCTGATGGATACGGTATTAGCACCTCACCTATCCTATGCCTCTGCCTATCTAGATGATATTGTGGTATATAGCAGGTCATGGCACGAACACCTCCAACATCTACAGGCCGTCCTTTCCGAGCTTGGACTCGCTCGTTTACATATCAACGCGAAAAAGTCCAGATTCGCTTTCCAGAAAGTTAAGTATTTGGGGTATGTTTTAGGGAAGGGTCTGATAGAGCCCCAGATCGAGAAGGTAAAAGCCATCAAAAACGCACCCTTCCCAACTACCAGACGTGACCTTCGGGCTTTCCTGGGGTTGGTGTGGTACTACAGGCGCTTTATTCCCCAGTTTTCCTAGGTCACTGCCCCCCTCACAGATCTTTTTAAAAAATCAGTCCCTGCCTCACGGTTGCATAACCCATCGGACGCTGAGAACCGGGCCTTTCTACTCCATAAAACCACCTTGACAACCTCCCCTGTGCTGATGACCCCAGACTTTCAAAAACCCTTATCCTCCAGATGGACACCTCCGGGGTGGGAATCGGGGCGGTGCTGTCCCAGGTTGATAGTGAGGGTGAGGAGAGGCCTGGCATCTATACCAGCAGGAAGTTGTTCCCAAGGGAAAGGGTCTATCCCACGATAGAGAAGGAATGCTTGGCAGTAAGGTGGGGTATTGAAAAACTGTGCTACTATCTTGAGGGTAGACCCTTTATTTTGTATACTGACCATGCTCCCCTGACTTGGCTCCAGCTGAACAAGGGTTGCAATGACCGTGTCCTCCGGTGGTTCCTGGCCCTACAGCCTTTCCAGTTTGAGGTCCGTCCCTGTAAGGGGACGGACCAGAGGAACGCCGACTTTCTTTTCCACTTTCCTCTTTCCCCCGATCGGGTAAACCCAAGGGAGAGGTTGTGTCACGGTTTCCCTGTGGAGTGGGCCTCACAAACTCACTCCGATGTTGACACTTTAATCCTCGTCCGTACACAGGAATGCCTGGCCTCTTTAAAACTGCTCCGGACCTATGGGAGGACGTATCAGTAAGCATGACGTCGGAACCTCTCCTCCTATCAGAAGGCCCCGCCGGGATGAAAAGGGAGGAGCCAGAACCAGGAAGGAGGCAAGCCGGAAAACGGACAGGGGAAGACGAGCGTGGAGGAGAACCAGAGCAGCAGCTGTTGGATCCAGTCTCGCCCAGTGGTCCTGACGTCCAGCAGAGGAGATCGGAAAAGGACCCGACACCAGGAGGCCAACGGTCCCGCTCTTTGCCCCGCCACACTCATGGAGGAGTGTGGCTGGAGCAGGTACGTCGGCGTCTGCAGGGGCTTTTGTTTTTACAGGGAGGGAACGGGTAGGGTTGTGAGGGTGGGCACCAATTTTCACTGTTGGTTGAGCATAGGAGATGGTAGTTCACGGTGATCCCCTCGCACCCCCCTGCCCTGGTCAAAACCGGCTCCCTCGATTATTCCACTGATCTGTGGGCTTTTTCTTTTCTTTTGATACTGTCCGGGACGTTCGGCTGCCGGTGCTGAGACAATGCGGAGTGCCACAGAAGCTTTCCTGCCCAAAAGGATTCCACCGGACTGTAGAGACAATTCCGTTCCTCCCCCCCCCCCCATCCATAGCCACGCTATTAGTTTACGAACTACAGTGTTGCCTGAATAAAAAACCGTTCATATTACCAACCTTCCTGGGTCTCCTCATCTTCTTTCCTGACGCACCGTTCCCTTGTGCCTACAACCACTTGGGGTCCGTGACATACTTGCTCTGTGTCTCTACTCTCTCATATTTTATCTGGCCTTTTCCCGTTTCGCTATTCTCTCTACCATTGGAGAACTATTGTACCACTTATGTAAAGGCCATTTTATTTTATTTTTTGGCTTATTATATGTATTGTTGTTAGAAAAATCATAAATAAATGTTAATAAAAACCAATATTATAGGGCGCCAGCCCATGTCCTTCTTTCTGAACAAAAATATTGTGCTCACAAAACCTCCATCCTTCCCATATAATCTCTCTATTGCTCCTTTTTTCAACATCTCTTGAATCTCCAAATCCATCAACTTCTGTTGGTCTGCCTGAAATACCATCTCCCTTGTTTCCATCTCCTGAAAAGGCAGGTCCCTGAACTCTATTGTGTATCTTTTTACCGCTTGTAGGACCTATTGATCCCCAGTCAAACACTACATTTGTCTACACATTGTTTCGAAGGACCCTATACCTTACCTTGGAAAGAACCAGAAATCGTCCTCATACCTACCTTGATTTCCTTGAGTAAAAAGAGCGCTTCCTCTGGACTGATGTCCTTGGATACTTCTTCCTCTTTGAGGATAGAAACCAGTGGCAGACCAAAATCCTCTAAAGGCAGCTCGTCCTTGTGATTGCCAATGGGACATTGAGTATTATCTGGCTAGAGAAAAATTCCCTTGCTCTGGCCCTGTCGAAAACACATCCCCCGAATACTCGTCTGAGAGAACTCTGAGCCCTATCAGGGCTTGTGAAAGTAGAAAGCGATTTTTCCGCACCTTTCACTAAGCCTTCTCCAAATAAATACTCTTTAGTGTCCTCGCTAGGCACCTTTTGAGCAAAATCCCCTAACTTAGGGCTAATGCGCATTAGGATAGCTTTCTGCCTTTCCCCCATCAATGCTCCATCCATCAACGCTCCATTCACGATCCCTAGAAAACAAACTGTTCTTTGTGACCAAAACCCTTAACAAATCTGTATCCACAGAAACTGACTTTGAGTTAGCTTCCTCAGCCATGTCTAATATTCTCGTAAGACTGCCAATAACATCAGTTAGTCTATGCTGACACTGTTTGAGTGCCATGACTAGACCCTTCCTGGGGTTACCACCCATTTGAAAAACAAAACGTATCAGATCTGGGTCTACGTCTAGGGTCATGCACGCCTTATCTTTAATCACAGAACAGGAGCATTCTGCTCTCATTACAGCCCGTGCCTCCTTCTCCAAAGGCCGCTTTATCCATAACGTCACAAAATCTGAAACATGTGCCAAAGGCCACCATTCTTCACTTCTAGGGCGCCTTATCATATCAGGGCTAGGGGGGCGTGGCTAACCGCCAAGCATGGCTGACGCACTGTGAGCGAGCTCCGTGCCGGGACCAGAGAAATCCTGTTTAACTCCTACCTGATCGGTTGACATCGGCTCTGAACACCCTTGCGAGGGCCCTGCGGAGGGGCTACGAGTCGAATTGCAGTGCTTTGAAGACTGAGGGACAGCTCTTTTGGTTGATTGGCGAGGAGAACCGCGAGCAGCGCAGAGGCCGCGTGGGCCGCGACCCGACCTGGGAGTGCTGTGGGCAGAGAATTGTGATCTTTCCACATAGAGGGATCGGCTCTGGACATAGTTCTGCGGACCCTCCCCTCATTCGCCTCCACCTGTGCACACAGACGACTGGACAGCATGGGTCTCGGGGCAAGGGGGCTCGCGACCGGCGCGGCGCTCGTGGCCCGTGCTGCTGGGAGTGACCCACTGGTCCACCCGGCAGCCTGTCCTTCCTGCTGAGCCGGCGCTGCACCACTAAGACTGCCTCCCGCACTGGCTGAGCGATAACCCCTGCCCTGAGGTGGATCGGTACGAGGCGCTAGATGGACCCGGCCGCTCCGGCGAGGCTGACGGGCTTGGAGTGGGCCGAGGCCGTGGGGACCGCGGCACCCACTGCAGTGGCAGTGAATAGAGGCACCCACACACCCCGTACCGGTAGTGCAGGGCAGTGACAAGGGGCCCCCGGTATCGATTCCTGTGACCGACTGCTGGTGGCTGAGTGGGGGTAGCTGCCCAGTTTACATCCTAATGGGGGTAGCCCACTGACCGGCCCTAATACCTGCTCCCCCCCGCTGTAACACTGGAGTGCCCTGTGGCCCCAACCGGCGCTCGCCAAGCGCAGCCCTTGGCCTATGGAGGTGGCCTGAGTCGGGCTCAGGAAGGAGCGGCCTAGATTGGCGGAGAACGACCACACGAGGTGAGAGGCGGCCAGGCGCCACGAGGGCTGCGGTGCCTCAATCATCCGGTAGCTGCCACTGGTCAGCCTATGTAGAACCCCTGTGCCCACTGCACCGCCTTGCTGGACATTCTGGGCCTTGCTGTGGCTCCCGGCGACGAGCGCCTCGTGGGACGCAGCTGGGAGCTGTGATGGAGAGTGGTTGGGCCTTCTATCTCCGGGACCTGTGCATTGGTCTGCGGCGCTGGAGACAAAATTGCTGTGGAAATTGGAAGGGCCTACCTGAACTGTTGGATCCAGTTGCTGACAGCGGGGGGCTGCTGAATGCTGTGGGGCCCATAGAGTACTGGACGCCTGCCGCACTACCGCTGGTGAGGACTGGGCCTGTATGGGAGCCTACCGCCGATCTTATACCTGCATTGCGGTAAGTGTGCAGAGACGCGACAAAACAGCCCCAGAATAGCACCCATAACTATTTGCACCTGATCTGTGGAGCCCAATTTCACAACAAAGAGCCCTGTTGAAGGAGCAGTCTGTAAGCGGGGGTGCGGTGTGTAGCGCTGCCGAGACGTGCTCTAGACCACTACTACACATGTACGCCTGCCTCTGGGGTGTACTATTGGTGGATGCCCGGCCCTCCCATGGGACCTCTCCCTGGGGCAATTAACGCACGGCGCTGGGCCCGACCTGGCCCTAATACCTGGCACAGGTGCGAGAACTAGATCACTACTAAGGAGGCTGCAGGAGTTCCCCCATTAGCAGTAGTTGGGATGTAGCTGTGCTTAGCACCTGTACTAGTAACACATCATCTGCAAAGGGCAGCCCTGCCCCCCATCACCTGCACTGTCTGGGCCCCTCCCACTGGGACTTGAAGGACTAGTTCAAGGTCACCGCCGGTGCCGCAACACTGTGCGCTTCATGACCCTACCAATAGGACACTAACACCGCTGATACCCAATATACAGAGGACAAGGACTCCTCCACACAAATGAAGAACAGTATCCCGCCTACCAACGCGGAGCCACCCACAGATAAATTGGATCTCATTCTGCAGGAAGTACGAGACTCACGAAAGTCCACCGAGCAGCAAATCGACTCCCTGACAAAAGGGCTCATTCTCCTAAACTAAACTTGCCGCCACTGTCAAGGATAATAAACTTGCACTAAAGTAAATATTGCCACAACACAAAGGACATGGGGAGCAAATTGCGCAACTACAACGACAAGTAACTGGGCTCCAGGATAGGGTTGACGACGCAGAGGGGAGAGCCCGGCGCAATAACATTAGAGTCATAGGCCTACCAGAAAGCTGTGAGGCTTCGAATACCACCAAATTTATGGAACAATGGTTCAGAGACCATGTGGCTCCGGAGGGCCTCTCAGATTTTTTCTGTGTAGAAAGAGCGTATAGAATCCCCACCGGCAGGCCGACGACTGGGGCCCAACCCCGTCCCCTGATCGTAAAAATCTTGAATATCAGAGACAGGGACGTACTGTCCCAAATCCAGTATGAAAACCAACGCGTGTCGCTATACCCAGATTACATTATTCTGGTACAACGTAAAAGTTCTCTATACCAAGACGCAAAGAAAAAACTCAGGGCACTGAATATCAAGTATGCTCTACTATTCCCAGCCAGGTTAAAAGTAATTCATGATTAAAAAATTGAGTTTTTTGACACCCCAGAGGAGGTGGAAGAATGGCTCGAAATCATGTTCCCCCCCGTCGGGGTCTGGGCCCTCTTCACAAAGTACTGCGGGTTCTCCACGGCCTAAGCGGAGTCGGCGGTCACGACGCCTAACGATTGGCACCACATCCCAGGCTAAGACCCCCACGCTAGAACAGGCCCTGGAGGGTCGCACGGAGGCACTGGTAGCGGCAAGCAAGTTCCCGGGACGGTGCCCACCACATCTCTTCAGACTCTTCTGAGGACAACACGGTCCATTCCGATTCAGAGCACAGCCCAGCATTATTTAGTACTATTACGCCTCAAACTGCTGAAGGCTTCTTGGGATTGCGCTCAGTCCATAGAAGGGAGCAACAAACCTCAGACTGGAGGTACTAAAACTTTATATTTCTGTAACCACAGCGCATAATCCTTATGGATATCCTGATCTGGACCTGTTTAATGCTCTGTTTGGTCCGGGTTGTGTTGAGCTCACACTGTTTTTTTTTCATCTCAATAGTCAGTCTATTAGGATGCACCCCTCTATGGTGAAAGCAACGATTACACTGTTAATTGTTAGCACTTTTGTGTACACGGTTTGGACCAGCACAGTTTTACTGCTGGACCGAGTATTGCTCGTTATAGTTCATGATTTTTGAAAGTTTGGCCCACTCACGATGCTACTTCACACGCCACCGACGCTCTCACATCCGATACGTACACAACACTGTTATAACTCACATTCAAATGCAGGATAATTCTAAGTAATCACCTGGAACGTCCTGGGCCTGAGGTCCATACACAAAAGACCTAGAATCCATGCACAGTTAAACAGGCGTTATGCGCATATAGTTTTCCTACAGGGAATCCCATTTCACCACAGCAGAGTCAGTCTAATTGCACAAGAAATGGAGCGGTCAGGTTTACTCCACTTCATACTCCGCCTTTGCCCGAGGTGCGACAATATGGATCAGGAGTGGGGTCCCTTTCAAAATACTGGCGCAACGCACAGATCCTCTGGGGAGATATATTCAAGTGAGAGGCACACAAGTAGTACTGGGGAGCGTCTACGCCCCTAACTTTGAGCAGGACAAATTTCTGATGAGTCTCAACCCTGTACTAGCGACCCGGGCTGTATATCCATGGGTAGTAGGAGGGGACTATAATGCAGTGATGGCTATAAGTATGGATAGGTCACCCCCCCCTCCAAGGTTCTGGCACTATAAGGCAGGCTGATGCACTATGTAAATGGGCGGAAGGCTGGACACTGGGGGATGCCTGGCGCTTGAGGAACCCAACCAGTAGAGAAAACTTGTTTTTTTCACACTCACACCAACTACACACCAGAATAGACAGGATTCTTTGCTCTGCTCACACCACCAGCCTGATCACACACGCTACATATCTTGGCAAGACATTCTCGGACCACAATCCCTTGGAGGTCACCCTCGCTTGTGGCAGAATTCCCACCCCAGTTCCCACCTGGAAGTTGTGGCCTCAAATGCTTGAAGACTCAGTCTACCTCAGTGCATTGTCTGCGGGTATCACAAATTACTTTGCAGAAAACGCTGGCACTGCCTCCACACCCAAGGCAGAATGGCACGTATTCTAGAGGGTAATCAGAGGTATAGCCATTAGCACCACAGCGGGGGCAAGGCCTGAAAAGCATAGCAGTCTAAAAGATGTCGAAAACTCCATGAACAAACTGGAGGAAGAAGCTGTAGATGATCCTATCAACGGTGTCCTCTTACAGAAAACTTGTATAAAACATGCAGAGCTACTAGAAACGCTGAGACAAATTGATTACACTGCTTACACGCACAGAAAACATGCTGAGGCTGGCAAAGCTGGCACACTCCTGGCACGCATAAGGGACGACCCATCACATACCACAGTACATGAAATAATCACGATGGGTGGGGTCACAGTGGACCAACAGCAAGAAATTAATGAAGCCTTCTGTGAATACTATCAAACACTTTATCAGCCACCCCCACCGCTGGCGGAAGACTCGCTACATGCATTCCTAACTGACTTACCATTCCCCAAACTAAATCAAGCAACACAAGACGACCTCACCAGCCCCATCACTCGGGCGGAAGTCAGAGGCCATCCGAGACCTCCCACGGAACAAAGCCTTGATGGCTTTCCAGCTGAATTCTTTGCTACATTTTCGGACGCCCTAGTACCACAGTTAGAGCGTCTATATCAATCTGCAATAGACACAGGAACACTACCTCACACCACAATGCAGACCCTAATGGTGTCCCTACCCAAACCTGGTCGTTCTGCGACCGACATATCGGGATAGAGACGCCTGTCCCTGCTCACAACTGAGTATAAAATACTGAGTAAAGTCCTCTCGCGCCGTTTACTCCCTTATTCACATAAATTAATTCACCCAGACCAATGCGGCTTTGTACCTGCGCGCAGCACCTCACTCAACATCAGGAGGCTATATATCACGTCATGGAATCAACCCCTCCAGACAGCCACAACGCAGGATGTATCACCCTGGACCTGAGGCAAGCATTTGATACTCTTAGATGGGACTACATGATCCAGGTACTTGAAAAATTTGGCATACCCTCAAACTATCTGAAATGGGTTAAACTATTATACTCTGCCCCCACCGCAGGGGCTCGCACCGGCAGACAATTCACGTGTGAATACCCAATTGGCAGGGGCACCCGACAGGGCTGCCCTTTGTCCCCTTTATTATTTGTGCTAGCCTTGGAACCCCTGGCCCTAAAGCTACGACTGTCAGCAAAACAGAAGGGTATACGTCTGGGTAGCGCAACACATGTGCTGTCCGCTTACGCAGATGATATCATACTGTATGTTAACGACCTGATCACAGACCTAACCCCGATGCTGGAGATTTTTACTCACTTTGCACAACTGTCAGGACTTACCATAAACGAGGCTAAGTCTCACGCCTTTTTTTTCCACCCCGGGGAACGCCAAGAAACGATTCAGTTTGGGCAGCTATCCCTGACGGTCGCCTCACACATGTTAAAATACCTGGGCATACAAATTTATAGAGCCGCGACGGACCTCTTAGAGGGAAATCTGAACAAGGCCATCAGGGCACTCCGGTCACATATCACATTTTGGATTTCGCTACCGTAGGGTGGGCCTGCCCAAATTACAACTTGACACAGATAAGGGAGGTCTGGGTGCCCCAGACTTTCGTGCCTATTGCTATGCGAGCCAAATACAATGGCTATCGTATTGGCTGGCAGGGCGAAATCTGCATGAAATTGGTTACACATCCCTGGACTGGACTGAGGGGAGTTGCACACACTACTGCTACCGCGGGCTATTATACCCCCAGGCGCCCCGACACTTCTCCGTACCGCGCTCACATTCTGTAAGAAATCCCTCCATTACACACGCCGCTGTCCTCCATACTCGGACAACACACTATTGGGCATCCCCACACCTACCGGTTTACTCACTAAACGGAGAATCCTCACCTGGTCCGAGGGCGGGGTCACCACTGTGGGCGCACTGTTTGACAGAGACACCCTCATGGACCATGGTAATTTTACCAGACATAACTGTGTCACAGACGCACTATACCTTACACATGCTGCAGTCCTCCACTATGTGAAAAAACATTGGGCCCCACACAGGGTGGCACCCGCCCAGCACGAACTGGTTCACATGACCTACGTCATGGGGGAAGGCCGCCACCTCACTAAATGGTTGTACAGAAGCATTAAGGTGCATACTGGAGTCCCCCTGCCGGACTTACGCAACAGATGGTCCACAGACCTTGATAAAGATCTCACTGACAAGGAATGAGGGATGATTCTAGAATACCCAAAAAAAATCCCACGGAATGCCAAATTTAAATTCATCCAGTACATGGTATTACACAGGGTATATCTCACTCCACATCGTCTGCCGTGCATGTTCCCAGCCACACAACAGCACTGCCCCAGATGTAACTTAGAGGAAGCTGATCTGATCCACATGCTGTGGCTGTTCTCGGTGATTGCTGAGTTTTGGTCACAGGCAATGTTCCCTCTAATTTCTTTCCTCTGTGTGCGGCAGTGGAGGGTCTCTGCACGCTGCAACCATGGCTATGTGCGCCAGGAACCAGACCGCGCGTGTGCGCGGCGCCAAATGTCACTCAAAACGTTTACTTTAGAAAGTGAAAAGATAGTGCATTTTCACACATACAGTGCCACAATAAGGGTCTTAAGGGCAGTTTCCAAATTGGATAAACACGCCATGACATGAATTGGTTACACAGGCAAGTACACTTCAAGTTTAGAAAAGCACAAAACTTAAACTGTGGTACCATCATAAGATTTTAATAAATATTCTTAACTGGAGCACTGTTCATTGGGTGGGGAAATGTTGAGAGCCTAAACAATATCACATATAAACAATAAGGGAGATATGTCAAGTGGCATCACTAGAGGGGTGACAGGGTTGCTTCTCACGGCGATTCTTGCCATTTTTCCAGTTGTGATAAACTCTATCTAGGTCAACTTTCACATTCAGGAGGTAGGCCTTTGTCCTCATCAGCATATCCGAATGCTTCTGCTCTAGTCTATTCCTCAATTTACTCTTGATAGTATTCATGAGGCTGAATCCTCGTTCACAATCTGCACTAGATACTTGAAACGTTGCGCAGACATCAACAAGCTGAGACACCACACTATACTGAGCAACATTGCGTACAGTGAAATTCACCATGTCTTGAAAGGTGGTAAATAACCCACCCTTTACATGTTCTGCCACCAGATATTTATAGTCTCTGTATTGTCGAACAACATCTTCTGGTGTTTCACAATCACCCAGGACCAAGACATTTTTATACTTTTCTACAAGTCTTTGTATATTCTCAGTCCCAAAATCAAAATGTGATTGTGTTGCTATTGCCTGGATTTCAAAACTTGCCCATTCTTTCAGCTCATCTTCAGGGAACCTTTTTTGCATGTGCTCACAAAGAAGGGAAACAAAAGACAAAATAGGCCCACTGTCAAACTCTTGCCTTTCCTTGTACAACACCATCAGATCTCTTACATTGCTGCTCCAAAAGACAGTGTCCCCCAACTTGGCCAATCTTTGCTCTTGCATACTGTACAGCTTCAACAGTAGTCGAAGAACTTTTTTGGAATAGTTTGCACAAAGATGCAAATTCACCCCGAATGTCATTAAGTACTGCAAGTGAAATATGGTAGTTGGAGTTTGATAGCTTTTTGTAACAATATTTAGCAACTGGATCATTCTCCTCAACTTTCTCATGCTCAAAGTACTTAAGAACAGCCTCATAATTACGAATTAGTGCACCAACAGTAGAATGTCTTGAAAGCCACTGGACTTCATTCAGTGGTCGAAAAGAGACTTCAGTGACCGATGCAATTTCATCCAGTTTGGACTTCCTTGCAGGAATCTGGAGAACACAGCGTAGACAGTCCTCAATAATGTCTCCATCTCTTTAACCATTGGAACCTTCTTCCAGGTATCATCAATTCCTAAATCTTCTCGATGGGCGACACAATGCTGCTCAACTAGATGAGGAATGGATTGTTTAAGGCGAGTAGCAACACTATTATTGTTACCCAGCATCACGGACGCACCATCGGATATGAACATGACCATTTTCATAAGGTCCAGTTCATTGGCAGTGTAGAATTCTTTCACAGCAGTAGTGATAGCCTCAACATTACAACTAGTCAGCTTCACTATGCCCCCAAACTGTGTTTTGTGCTCTGTTGAGGTTACAGGTCGGAACTTGAAGTACAGGATGAGCATTTTTGTAACAGAAATATCTGTACTCTCATCAATTAGCAATGTGTGATACAAAGCGTGCCGAAGTTCTGCCATAGCTTCACAGTGTATCACGCTATTGATGGCCTCAAGGAACTCAAAGGCATAGTTCTTGCTCCTCCAGCTGTCTGGTATCTTGACATACAAAGCTAGGTGGTCATGGATGTCTTGTACAGATAACATTGAAGTATTCATCTTGACTGCCAGCAACACGTTGTTGATGAGAATCTTCATCTCTTCAGGCATAGATCTTTGGCGTTCAACTACTTCCATTCTATTTGCTTTGTCAGTGGCAGTTTCTGTCAGCATTGCCCGCACTCCATAACCAAACCTGGCAGCAGCACTTCTGTTTCTCAATATCACCATGGCAGACTCATGTACTTTGCTAAGTAGATGGCGTTTCATGTAATCCAGTTTCCAGCCATCACTCCATTTCTTCCCTGTGGAAAAGTCCCCAACAATCTTGGCTTCGGCACATGCTTTGCAAATCAAGCCCACGTCTGGACTGTATTGAAAAAGTTCCCTGAGTTGCACGCGACCCTTGCTTCATGATTTCTGTGTCTCAGCCTCCACAATTTCTTTCATCCACTCTTCCTTGAATACAAGGCAACATTTCTTCCTTTGTGGTGAAGCACTGCACTTTCCCAAAGTAACAGCTTTGCGCTTGAACATTTCCGTGCCCGCCGGTTTGAACCTGCTGTGCCCCAAAGTCTGCAAAATAAGGGAACATGGCTTACGTTGACGCCTAGCTCATGAATGCAATCTGTTATACTACAATGTACAAGATTCACCACAGTTTAACTCTCCCAAACAATTACCTCTTCTGCTTGAATTCACATATGCCTGTTTAAATGTATGGGGTTCTGGCTGCGAAACCTGCAACAGAAGAAAACATGGGTAAGTATATTATACTACAATGTACAAGATGCACCACAGTTTAACTCTACCAAACAATTACCTCTTCTGCTTGAACTCGCGTACGCCTTTTTAAATGAATGGGGTTCTGGCTGCGAAACCTGCAACAGAAGAAAACATGGGTAAGTGGACCTCTAACTTAGAGATTTCTACTCCTTTGGTATCCCTGTGTGTCTGGTCCGATCATTATCTGATTCAATTCACTCTCCGATGTATTCTTTCTCCTAAACCCCAACTAATAGAGAACCAACTGTCCAGAAATTGGAGACGAGCAGATATGGACCATTTTTGGTCGTGCTTAACGAGCACTTCCCCCTCTATATTAGAAGACTTCCAGACCCAGGCAGAGAGCATTGAATTATGGTTGAAGACGGCCAGCGATCAAGTCGCCCCCCTAAAATAAATTGAGACTGTGAGACCTTACGACGCTCAACGGTGGTTCTCGGAAGATCTTAAATCAAAGAAACTTGAACTCAGACAAGCTGAACGCCAATGGCGTCGTCATTATCTCTCAGAAAAAAAAGTCTTCTACTTAGCCCTGATGAAAGAAGATAAAAATCTGATTATTCAAACCAAGGCTAATTATTTCTCGCAAACAATTATCACTGCCTCTAACAAATCTAAAGAGATTTTCTCTATAGTTGACCAACTCTCCAAACCTGATAGAGTCATGTCTAAACCTGTCCCTTCTCAATCTCTATGTGACTCTCTCAACTCATATTTCATAGAGAAGATAGCCACCATCAAGGCTAGTATCCCTTCTGGGGTTGTGTGCTCACCATGACCCCAACAGCGATCTGAGCCTACATCGCCTCGACCAAATTGCCCCCATCCCGGAGGAGACTTTCGTGAACCTTTTAAATAAGGTCACCTCAGGCTCTCCCTTGGACTGTAGTCCCCCTCATATTCTCCGGGAAGCCTTCACCATATGCCCTGACTCGCCTAGATCATTTCTGAATAACTCACTTGAGCAAGGTATGGTCCCAGATTCCTTCAAACGGGCTGAAATTATTCCAATCTTGAAAAAAACGGGCGCTGATCCATCAGTTCTTAGCAACTATCGCCCTATTTCTTTGCTGCCCTATCTGGGTAATGTCCTAGAGACCCATGTAGCTAACTGCCTGAGCTCCTTTGTTGAACATTTCCAGGTCCTAGACTCCCACCAGGCCGGTTTTAGACCAGCACATTCGACTGAGTCAGTCATCCTTACGGTTATGAATGTGCTCAGGGAGGGGGCGGATTTAGGCATCCCTCAGGCCCTGATTCTCTTGGATCTTTCGGCAGCTTTTGACACGGTCGATCATGATATTTTGATCGACCGTGTCAACAATGCCGGAATTCAGGGTCTGGCTCTGGGGTGGCTTTCCTCCTTTCTGAGCAATCGGTCCCAAGCGGTGCGCCTCGCTGGTTTCTCTAAAAGGGATATTACCTGTGAGGTTCCTCAGGGCTCTTCTCTTTCCCCTCTCCTTTTCAATCTTTATCTCCTTCCCTTAATTCATTCATTGAGGAAAAGAATGTTGGAATTTTTGATTATGCAGACGATCTTCAACTGGTGTTTAATATTAATACCTCTGCCTCATCTGAATCCAACGTCCAAGACACGATGTTTTTCATAAGTGACTGGATGAATAACAACCAGTTGAAGCTGAACCCGGATAAAATTGAGCTGATTTTAATGGGAGGGGCAGCAAATCCATGGCACTCTAATTTCTGGCCGCCTAAACTTGGTAATCTCCCCGTGCCTGCTGTCTCTTCCAAGAGTTTGGGGATCATTATTAGTAATGATCTGTCTATGAAGGCTCAGATTAGCTCGGTTGTCTCTGCTGGCTTCTTTCAGTTGCGCAGACTAAAGAAGATCAGTAGATTTCTTAGCAGGGAAGCTATGATTCTGGCCACTCTCGCTCTAGTGATCTCTCGCCTGGATTATGCCAACTCATTGTATGTTGGCATCCCAGCTTACCAACTAAGGCGTCTCCAACTAGTTCAGAACCAGGCGGCCAGGCTGATCCTTTTTCAGCCTAAATGGCATCATGTCAGTCCTCTAATATAAAGCCTTCACTGGCTTCCAGTGAGCATGCGCTGCGCTTTTAAGATGGGTTGCACCATTTTTTTTGCATCGGTCCGGTCTTTATTTCGGCCCTTCTGCACCGCTATACCCCCTCTCGTAATCTTAGATCCTCTCACCTGAATCTGCTGGAAGTTCCTACAGCCAAGCGAAAAAAGCATGGCGGACTAAGATTCTCCGCTCTTGCTCCACAATTTGGAACTCCCTTCCGGCGGAGATTAGGTCTTCGACTTCTCTGGCCCAATTCAGGAAACAGCTAAAGACCTGGTTGTTTACTCAAGCATACACTGATTAAAGCAATCTCCCTGTCACTGCCTTGATCCTTTTCTGAGCGCCAAGAAACCGTTGGTGTATGCGCGCTTAATAAATGCTTTTAACATAACATAACATAACAAGTATATTATACTACAATGTTCAAGATGCACCACAGTTTACCTCTATCAAACAATTACCTCTTCTGCTTGTACTCACGTACGCCCGTTTAAATGTGTGGGGTTCTGGCTGCGAAACCTGCAACAGAAGATGCACTACTTTAACTCTACCAAACAATTACCTGTTTGTTCTGCCTGTACTCCCGTCTGCCTGTGCAATTGTATTCGTAGTACGGTCTCACGAACCTGCAAAAGAATAGGGGTGCAGATTGTGAATCTATTTACCCAGAAACCCCCAACCCAACGAGGAACGTAAACAGAATTACCTTGTCTTTGTGGGTACTCGCACCTGACCACTCATATCCAAATACCTTACAGACTGGAAACCTGCAATTGAAGACAAGATAGTCAGCAAACGCTTGAAGAATTTCAAACTATGAATGGGACCGGTCTAGATACCCCAATAGGAAAAATGACCAAATAATTACTTGGGATTCCAGTCTAGGACAAACAGGCGTGTGTTCATGTGTTTCATTATTAGCATCCATTATCTTAAACTGGTCTATAAATCTGTATTTTGTGTTACACCTTCTGTGATGCAGCTTTTCCCTAGCTTTCAAACTGCACAAATGGTTGAGGTAGGTGAACAAGGAAATTCACAGGATTGAGCAGCACACAAAACATCAAAAGATTCCACCTGAAGATGATGCAGTGGCATGCAAAAACTGTGATAACTAGGTTCTAGCAATTTTCAGGCAACTATAAATATGTCAAGAAAACTCTGAAGAATGATGGACCTGCTGCAGAGAGATCTAAGTTTTGTCTAGTGGAAGTTGACTCATCATCAAGTAGCCGAGGAGGTTAAAATGCCTGATGAAAAGCTGGTGAACCATGCAGATCATAAATTACATGCAATGTAAATAGGTCAGTGCATTACTGCTTCTGTCAGAAAGCCCCTTTTGTTACTTGCAGTTTCTAAGTTTAAATCCTAATATAGAACAGTGAGCTATTAACTACCAAAGAGCGGCATTTCCATTCATTGCAATGGCAGAAAACCTGCGACAGACCACCCGAGCGGAAGAGTAACATAGCTTTTGATTGTAAGAACGTAAGGGTGTTTTCGAACAGTAAATAAAAATATTCAGCCTTAAATTTAAAAAACTGCATCAAGAGGAATAACCTTCAATCTTGTTTTACTTGCAGAGATTTTTGCCTATTTCCCACATCTTCCTTGCTTTGATTTTATTCACAAGAAAATGTCACCCTTAGCCATCGAATGCTAGTCATCATAAGTACATTGAAATTATGAAAATGTCACACATGAGCAATCTGAAACCTTGGCAGCTATGCTCACTTTACTAATAAAAGAGTAGAGCAAGTTTAAAAACAGGGCATGTGCTTTCAGAAAGTACACGCTGTGTTTTTAAACTTGCTCTACTCTTTTGTTAGTAATTGACAGGGTTGCCTCGGCTGCCCTTCTTGTTCAAAGGGACAATTATGGGGGTTTTCACAAACACATTTTTTAGGAGCTTTTTAATTGGAACTCACGCTAGTCCACCCATTAGCTTCTCTTCTCACCTGCCAAAATGATTGCTGAGGAGGTGGCCCCTTCACGGGCTGTGATTAACATGAATACTTACACAAAAGCCAACAATCTGGTGGTGGTATTGGGAGTGGTGGTGGTGTTATTAATAAAACAGGCTTTTGAAAACAACCTGTCAGGTGACTTAAGTACAGATGACATGTAACACAGATGTGCTGTTGTCAGCTTCAGTCCATTAGCACAGGATTATGTGCTACCTAGAATTCACATGACTTAATTTGCTAATCATTTCTAAATCCATTTTATTTGGGGGCTGGAAACAGACATGAGATAATGCAGGTTAAAGTGATCGAAAGCAAGCACCCGTGTTACAGGGGTGGCCATGCTGCTTAAAAAAACCACAAGCGGTTTCAGCTGAAGCAGCGCATGTCCAGCTTGCAGTAAGAGAAACTCAATAAGTAAATAGTGCTTCAAGACTAAATAGCAGGTCCCGTGTAACAACTGAAGTAAAAGGGCCAGTCGCCATGGGAGGGTACAACTTTAGACAAGGCCATACTAAGGAGGGACTAACAAGCCTATTAACGAATCCGAAGGCAGCATTTACGAAAGACAATGACACAAGCCAATGGAAAATGTGGGAGGAGAGTGGACGCTGCTTCTCTATTATACTCTACTCCAGCAGTCTTGCAGAGCGAACAGCTCTGGGTCTGAGGACGGTAGGTTGCCATCCAGATCATCATCAATGAAGTCATTGTTAAACACACATGCTGCTGCATGGAGGACTGACGCACAGCAGCACACCCTCGTCCCAGCAATGTGCAGATGGTGACCATAGTGCTATCTGGCAAAGCCAGCCTTACTCTGAGTGTCACGGTGCACGTGGGCCAGGAGCAGGCAGATTGTGGCCTTTTGTTTAAGTATTGATGTTCATCACAGCCCATGAAGGGGCTGTAATTAACATCAATACTTAAATCGTACAGCCACTTATCCAAGCTCCCGCACATGCGCACGTCATACTAGGGGCGTGGGATTATGTGATCCCTGCCGCACATTCACACCCACCCCTTGACAAAAAGGAGATTGTGTCTCTTGATACCCCTGTGTATAATGATAAGGCGGACAGTAGTGCAGACAGAGATAGGCTTCCAGAAACACCCATGTCACATGACTAACTCTTCATAGCAGGGACAGTAGTCAGAGGCTCGAGCTTGAAATATGGTTGATCTGACCCCAACTCTACCGGCCCTCCTCTAACAGTTTCATTAGAAATCCCTTCCTCTCTAGCAAAAGGCTTCAAGTAGTGATTCAAAAAGAGGTCCTTTGTTTGTGTTTATGACCTGATGTGTAAAGTTAATATGCTAACATAACACGCGCTTCACTAACAAAAGAGTAGAGCCAGTTTCAAAATACAGCGTGTACTTTCTGAAAGTACACCTGTGTTTTTTGGGGGGTTTTTTGTTGCATGTTTATATAGCGCGAACTCGAACCGAAGGTATTAGAGCGCTTTACATGAGCACCGTATTTACATTATACATTTAGGCACAGGGAGATTGTGATTTGCCCAGAATCACAGGATGTGGACGCGACCTCGAGGCACGAAATCTGGTTTCCAGCACCAAAGTTCATCACAGCCCGTGAAGGGGCACTGATTACCATCAATACTTAAACAAAATGCCACAATCGTCCCCGCACCGCGCTTTACCAACAAAAAGAGTAAAGCCAGTTTCAAAATACAGCGTGTACTTTCTGAAAGTACACGCTGTGTTTTTAAACTGGCTCTACTCTTTTTTTCGTAAAGCGCAGTGCGGGGACGATTTTGGCCTTTTGTTTAAGTAGTGATGTTCATCACAGCCCGAGAAGGGGGCTCTGATTACCATCAATACTTAAACAAAAGGCCACAATCGTCCCGCACCGCGCTTTACTAACAAAAGAATAGAGCCAGTTTAAAAACACAGCGTGTGCCAAAGTACACCCTGTGTTTTGAAACTGGCTCCTTTGTTAGTAAAGCGCGTGGACGATTGTGAGCCCCCAAGCCCACAATCCCCCTTACCTGCACTCCGTCACGACTCCTCCGCATTTAAAAGTGCCTGCTTTTCGCGCCGCTCACTTCTTTAAAGCGGCGGCGCGACTCTCTCTCGCGACGTACTGGCTGCGTGTGCGCTCCATACACGGCAGGAGAGGGGCGCGCGTGCGCGCGCCTTAAAGGGAATGGTGGTCACAGGTGCTTGCAAGCGTTACCTCGGCAACGGGTCATCCTGTGCTGAGCACAGTCGGTAGCTGTCTGTTAGGACTGAACCCGCGCTCCAAGGCGTAGAAAGTACAACTGCGCTTTGTTGACCTAGCCCTGCTAATAAAACACTCCATCACTATACGGTGGAAGTCAGCCAAACCCCCACCACTCTATGTTTGGCACGGGGAGGTAGTGAGATGGGGTAGTGCAGAAAACGCAGCAATTAGACGTGAAGAAGCCTGTGGACTACGTAAAAATTCAGTTTCCATGGACTGGGATATTATTTGGAAGCTTTCAAGACACTTGCACCAGCACCAGTCCCCATATAATGTTGGACCAGTAGGAGTCCCTCCTAACCCAGGCCCCCCTGTGAATGTAATGTAGCCCTGTCTTGTGATTTAATTATATCAAGTGTACATATTCAGAATCAAATTCATTATGAGATAGTGGGAACAACCGAGGGAGTGTGTCGTCAAGATGGTGAGATAGGGTATGGCCAGTCGAGTTCGTGGAAGGGGGGGAGGGGAGGGTTTAGTTTAATTTGCTCCATTCTATTTATTTTCTCCTCAGTTCTTCATGTGTTCCTGCAATACCATTGTAATAGCCCGTTGGATCATTTGTAGGTACACTATTGTTTAACAGAATTGTCCAACATGGTGGTATAATGTTGTATAATATGTACGATAGCACTACCTGGAACCCACAGTGGCTTCCCTATATCCGACTGTATGACGAAGTCTGATGCATCTATGCTAAATGTCTGTTTTCCTAATGGATGTACATTGGTAAAAATGTAATAAAATGTGTTTTAAAAAAATCATATCAGGGCTAAACATATCAACCCCTGTGGGTCTTTCACAATTCCTTTCTCCTTCCTTATTTTCCCTTTCTTATCAAAATCTAGATCCCAACCATCATCCTCATAATTGTCAAGGATAAACTCATCACAACTATCCCCTTCGGAATTGTAGGAATTTTCCTCCTCAGGTCTCGCCTGAATCTCGTGTGCCATCAAAGCAGGCAGGACACCCTCCTTAACTGTGGTACCTAGACAACATCTCTGCCATGCTAATAAATTAGCATTGGACTCATTCTTAATATTGTTCCTTTTCAAACTATTCTTTCCAGTACTTATAAATGTATTCTGCTCATCCTCCTCCAAGGACCAATATTCCTCATCTGAATAATCTGATGCCTTCCTTTTCCTCCCTATAACAGAACCTAAAATATCCTTCACAGAAGCCCTTACCTCATCCTGGACCATTTTCTTAATCATTTCAGCATCATTTCCAACTCCAGAGGGTCCCCCTTTCTCACTCATCTTTTCAGATGTTTTAAAAATGATTCCCCACTTTAAGTCTAAACAGTTTTAATTGTTTTCCCTTTCAAAAACTTGTCTGATATTAACTTCCTCCCCTTGAGAGCAAAAGCGCCGTAAAAATTACAATTGTAACAAGCTGAAAATGAAGTGCGTTACTTTCCTCACAAAACTGCTTGCTGGAGACTCCAATCTCCCAGGCAACCGCTTTCACAACAAAACGGTTGCCTGTTCCGATGACTCTGTGATGTGCACACCACGCACAACATCATCGGAACAGGAACCACAGAAATACGGCAAGCCGCAGGGAACACTCGCGCCTGAGCCGAATGAACGACTGTGTCGGCACACAGCCCAACTAGGAAAATACCTCACTCCGAGACAGTTTCTCCCACCCTCCATGCACCTCTAGGCGAGCGGTACACAAGGGTAAAACCTGCAATACCAACCTTATTATGCTATGTGCCTAAAACATATTTCAAAAACCGAATTACCATATTCACCAACATTCATTTTTTTCTTATTTTTTTTCGTAACACCTTAAAAATGGATATTTAGCAATTTGGGAAACGACAGAAGCAACCAATTTTAAGCTACAAACTTCTCATATACAAACAAATACACCATTCAAGTTATAAACCAACATAAATCTCAAATGTATCATTAATAATCAAATTGTAAAATAGTTCTGACAGATACTTAACTGGCAAGGAGCAGCAGATGAAAGAGGAAGATGGCTGCTGGACTTTGGATTATATAGACTGTATGGGGGTTTAATTCTAGAACTTTAGGTGTGGTTGAAGTTTGCTTTAAAGTGCTGCAGTTTGGAGTAGCAATAAAAGGTTATGCATAATGCTAGCCTCAGGTCTTGACATGAAATCACACCGCTACAAATCCAACCATCACAACTCCTCATTGCAAATTCTCAACAGTAACTTGCAAAACTTTGTCCATCAGCATGGGGTTATTACATAGCCAAGAGAGGAAGGGAAGGGGTGGGCTTTATATGTCCCTTGACAGTGTATAATGCTTCGACTTGCGGTCAATGTGGTTCCAGGATTGGTGCAAAGTAATCATTTGTGATTGTTTTCTGTACAGCATACACCATATATATCTTACTTGGACCAGCCACAGCCAAGCACATCATAACTCTTTTTTTACTCTTAACAGGGGATCCTGTTTCCAGAATTTCTGACTCCCTTCTCTTTTTCAGCCACCTACACAGAGTTAAGGCACTCCGAAAGATTGTCATCCATTCTGGCCGTCAAGTAGTCTCAGATTTGCTTTTTCATTGAGCTGAAGGTGTGGCAATTCAATTATCACAGTTTGCTACAGGCGGATATTTTACTTTTGGTATTTGTACATTTTATGGTGATCATAATGTGCCATTTGGTAACTGTGCTATAAAAACCCCCATTATGTTTGCACCCGCCATGTATACCCTCGCTACTAGCTCTTCGCGCCCATCCACCTGTCCCGTTCATGCCATAGATGTATATTAGAGCCATTCCATTGCATTACAAATCCAGCATGATGCATCCATTGAATCGCTTTCCTGATCTCAGTATAACAAGATCGTGTTCAGGTCTTTGAAGCACTTTCATGGCAGCATGCCTGTACAAGTAGCTCCTAACATAACCAGACGTTTACACGGCACCTTGTGGCACAGTAATTCGCTGGATAGTGAGCTGATTTAAAAAATGATTGTATGATGAACATAGGCTTGTGTTTCTTGGGATGCTTCATGTACCCTCTCTCTTGGCAGGAACAATGATGGTTGAGCTTCTGGAGCGGGTGAAGGAGCTGGAAGACTGGAAGGATGGGAAAGGCCTTATTGTCCGTGGTGCTGGAAACACCTTCTGTAGCGGGTCGGATCTGAAAGCTGTGAAAGCAATGTCCTGCTCACATGCAAGTAGTGTTCTGTTCATTTTTGTCAGGAAATAGATTCATTCGGCATGCCAGCACGTACAGTTCTGTCGTTTCCGATTCTTACCTGAGAAATGCCTGAGAATGCTGTTAGCTAGCCTACTCGTTGCATGAAGTGGTTATGTTGTGTATCTACTGAGGCATGTCCGTCACTCCTGGGCTCAGTTTTTCCTGAGGTTTCAGTGATATCTCACACACCCACCAATGAAAGCTCTCTGCGTTCGACATAGCAATTATGCCGCAAATCGTGTTTTTTTTTTTTTTTTTTTAAACATATTTTTATTGACATTTTCAGATATTATATACTGTATATTATACAGATCCATCAAGTAATTATGCCATATAGCACAGTATGCGGTATCACACATCATCTGCATAGATTGATGGAGAGTTGGCGATAAAAAGAAACAATCAAATACAAAACGATGTGTATACCCTATGGGCTCTGATATAGAATATGTCACTTGAACTGGGGTGTAACACAGGTACAAACTAGGGGATGGGCATGGAAGCCCACGGCCGGACCTCGCAAACAACTGCTCGAGCTGTCGTGTGGGTGTGGCGCCCCAATGAATCGCGATTGAACCTCTTCTTATGTCCAACCGGCAACTGTGATAGTATGCACTATAATGCTGCTTTGTATGTGATCATGTCCCCGTTATATTGAGGGGCTGAATGGTCAGGGTTTGAGACTGCACTTGCAGGGTCGGTAGTGTAGGTGTGTCGTCTTTAGGGTCTTCGCCAGGGGTTAACTGCTTGAAGCGACATAATAACATAGCCCATTCCATGGATATAGGGTTCTTGCGGATCCCTCTCACCTCCTCCTCCCGTAATGCCTCCTCCTCCGCCGCCGCCCATTTAGGCACAAATCGTGGTTTAATAGAGAAATACATCAATAATGATTCTCCTCACAGTAAACCCCCCTATCATCCCCTTCCCTTCAAACTATGACATTTTGAGCGTGAAAAGTATAAAGATCGTAAATCAGAACTTCAAAATGTTTTTTTTAATTATCTAATCTAATTTACTTAGAAATGACAAAAATGCATGCAATGTCAATTCCAATGTGAGAGTGCATCTCGCTGTTTTCATTTGCTTATATTTGTTAATATTAAACAAAAATGCAAAGAAAGCATCTGCAATAAAATATAGAAGTGCCTTCAAGACTTTAAGTGTAAGTATTTCGTTATAGACGCCATTATGGTTCCCCAAAAACATGTAGCAAAGCCTTTTTGTTTTTAATATAGTGTACCAAATGTTAGGAAAAAGTCCCTTACTACAAATCTTACAGTCATTATTTTTGGGTCATGGTCCAAAGTGGGGTGCAAGTCTGACTGAGGGATGACCTGAATTCTAAGCTGTACTTCTAAAGTCAGTGTTTATTTGGCTTATAACCCGCACCCCAGAAAACCTAAATTCTTCTACGTTGCTAACCATTGCAGTCTAAGGTAATGTTACATAGTTCAGCTACGTAGTCACAAATTATGTTTAAAAATGGTTGTATAAAGATCTTTCAAAGCAATGCTGACTAAACGACTGTGAGACTTCTCCAAAATTATTATCATCGATAACACCTTAGTTCGTTAGTGTATGTTATTTGTTCCTAAAGTCATGTTCCAAATCTGACAGAAACATTATGGGACACTTTTAAAATTACAGTGCTGGATTGCTAAACTGAGAGCAGTGAAAAGGGTAGATCAGGGAACCACAGCATAAAGAAAAAACCTACGCATAACCGCTTACTTCATTTAGATTGTCTGGTAGTTTTGGGTTTGGGAAATATATACTGTTAGCCTACGAAATGTTGATGCCAACCTGTGGTTGAAGGTACAATTTATATCAACAAAAAAGTAATTCAGAATTAATTATCTCAACACAAAGCAGAAGGAGTAGCAATTGCTTTAAGAAGAACCCTCACTCAACAACCTGGTTGATGACATGCTTCATCATGGGGTTCCCACCCGAGCAGCCGAGTGCCACTCAGCTGTGCTAGGACGCCTGTTTACAGCAGAGCGGGTTTGTTTCTTGAGAAGTGCAAAGTGAAAGTGCTGGTTAAAAATACCTTTACTTAACCTTAAAGAATTTTTAATACTGGACAAGTAAGGAATGGTTAAGACTTAAAGGGGGATGTCCTACTGGTATTGAAGAATCATTGACATTCTACAATAAAAACAGTGAAAAGGTGGCCGGTCTACATGTTTCAGCCTCCGGTTACAAATTAGCGAGGCTTTCTTCAGGACTGAGCTGCCACAGTGGTATGCACACGCTAAGGTGCACCCTCTCCTGTGGCATTTAGTACTACAAACTTACGGTTCTTACTCTCAGTGTTGTCTGAAAGAACATGCAAGTTTCTGGAAGAAAAAGCAGATTGAAAAGACATCCAAATCAATTTTCAGAATCATATCAGAGCTGCGTAACTGTAAAAAGAGACTCTGAACCGTGTGCTGCCATACGTGATAATCGTACTGTTTAATTAGGCTCACACACCTATGGTGCCTAAATGTGAAGTGCATTTCTTTAGCACTAATACGACTATAACTGTATCGTGAAGTGGAGTAGTTAGGACTACCTAACCGGCGTGTAGTCACTGGTTTATAAGTCTGTCAAACCGTTGTGGAAGCGATGACTGACGAGTGTGGGGCACTATTATGTGTAGGTAGAGAAACCAAAATGGTGACCAAATCAAGTGAGCATCTCTAGAACGTGAGGCTACCAAACGCCCAAACATGGTGGGCAAAATCAGGGACAAATCTGTAGCTTACATTGAGTGAAGGAGACTATAGCCCCATGGATCCTACCGGGGCGGGAAGGGTCTGTAGTTACACTCTAAACGAAAGTAATTAGTCAAATGTCAGCCACATCAAAACAACCAGAGTGCCAAATGTCACCTCATGATAGCATAAGTTGCCAAAATACTCACTACGCCAAGACCTCAATCCCGCTGCTCAAACCTGGTTATTAACTGGTCCAGAACCCCGTGGATTCACGAGTCCCGGCGTCCGTTGGTTTTATGCCAGGCTCTCGTTGTCAAAGCTGGGTGTTTCCACATTGCGGTGTGAGCGCGGTGATTTCATGGTGCACAGCAGCGTCACCACATCATCACCTCTTAGCAACCAGCGTGAGGGTGAAAAGCGCTGGTAGTCATTGAAGCGATGCTACAGGCAACTTTATTGAGAAAGTAGCGAACACACAAGCATGTCATTATGGCAAAACTCGGATATGTGTCCAGGATAGAAGCTGACGTTATTTAAAAACAACAGAGTATATCTTAGTTTATAGTAAAAAAACATTGACGATTCTCAATGAACAGGAGCGTAAAAAAATGGGGGGGTGAGGCAAAACGAGGCACATAAGGTGCTATGTGTTTAACTTACATGGTGCTGCATGTAAACTAGTTTTGACTAATTGTACTTGATAGTACTAAGCAAACAACCAGGGGAACCAACTGGCTCAGTGTGAGGGGGGCAAATGAGGCAAACAGAGACACTTAAGGTGTTGTGCGTTTAACTTTCATGGTGCGGCATGTAAACAAGTTTTGACTAATTATAGGGGTAGTCCCCATGATCTATTTGATAAAAAAGCAAAAAAGACTTGGACAAACAACTGGCTCAGTGGGAGGGAGTTTTTTTTGTCAGGTTTCATTTGCGTTTAACTGAATTCCACGGAATGTTGTCGTTTGACCCATTTTTATGGGTGGACAATCCAGCGTTATTCTCTTTCAAATAGCAACTTGGGTATTTCAGTGCTTGTTATGATCTGTTCTGTTATTGTCCATTTCAGATCATTGGTGTTATGATTACTCTGTAGGAAGTGTTCTGTCATTTTTGTGGTGGTTTTCCTGCATCGGATATTGCTTCTGTGTTCACAGATGCGTTGTTTGATTTCATTACAAGACCGGAGGCTACCATTATGCATTATCTTTTTAATGCAGCTTCAAGCACAGCCGCCACTAGTAGTTACATCACAAAGAAGAACATCAGAATAACAAGAGTATCCAGGCAACGGCAGCACAAGGATCAGCCTCTTTTAAATGCGGCTTCAAGTCAGATAAGTTGCCTTTTTCATTCCTCCATGTACACTTTTAACCTTCTTTGATTAATTGTACTAAGATTTCCTTATAAGATAGAATATGATATTGTCTTTACTAAGATTTCCTTATAAGATGGAATATGTTATTGCTTTTTCGTTAAGATTGCACGTTATTTAAGCTTATTTTGATGTTATCTTTATCGTTTCTTTATTCCGATACATTACACCCTTTGTTCCTTGTAATCGTTCACTGAGTCGGTCCACTACAGTTTTACGACTCTTCCCGTGCTGTTCGTTTTAAAAAAAAAAAAAAAGAGGTATCTATAGCGTTCGTTCGTTTTTTAAAATAAGACTGTCCCGAGTGTGCTTAGCTACTTCGTGGAGCGATCTTAAGATACGCTCCCCCACTCCGCGTTCCACCCGACCGCCTTCCCGGTGACGTTACCTCTTAGCTTCTTCCCTCCGTATGCCACTTGCTGCAACCTCCATACCCGCCCGACTCCGGACTTCACCCACTGCAACGATGTCTTCGTGACATCGCGATCTCCCGCTGCTGATCTCTTCATATCTCCGCGATCTCCCGCAGCTTCAACGTTTAAGCTGCAGGACGTTCTGTCTTTCTTTATCTTCGCTATTATTTTTATACTAATGGAAATAGAGATGAGGGACAGCGCGTTCGTCTCGCTGCTCCCTCGATTAGAGGAAAGTCGTTAGCAACGACCCCTCACTATGCTGTTTCTTAGCAACTCACTGCCTTTCGACAGTTGGGAACTTCGTTTTACCTGTCTTGAGCCTCGTCCTGCATTATTACAGCTACTCCACTCCTTTTTACATCAGTTTTTTATCAGAATTGTACTTACTCCTCTAATTTTAATACTCCAAGTGACCTAAAAAAAAAAAAAAAAAAAGGAAAGAGGGAAAAAATGTCTGATATGTCCGACTCTGATGACCCTCAAATTATTACACCCGCTCCCTCTAACAAAGAGGATCTTATCAAAAAAATGATCCATAAGGAGATTCATTCCTGCATGAGGGAGACTATCGATAAGATTGTTGCAGGTAAGAGACCCCCCGCACTCCTCGGAGCGCAGTCCAACGATCCACCTAATGTTGGGGGTAAAAGAACCAAAAAATGCAACAACTTAAATAATGAGGGAAGTATGGGAGGTCAAAGCACCTCATTTATATTGGGAGGACCACGCGCCTCGAAACCAGAAGGAGGACTAAGCTCCTCAAATGCTACGGGTGGCCTAAGCGCCCCAAAAAATCGTTGTGCCAACAATGACACACCTCACTGGGATGCCCTATGCGGCTCACAATACCCTAATGGCAATGCTACCCCTCTCTTGCCTAGCGTACCCTCTAATGAGTCACTTGACGAGTATATTTTGGATCTCGATCAAAATGAGGATGATTTTGACCCCGTTTTTTCTGAAGAGGAACTCCCCTCCTCCTCTAAAAAAGTTATTCTTGACCCCCTCGGTGGAGAAATGTTTTCGCCCGATAACATTCAACACCCTAGAAGCTCTCAGTGGTGGCCCCAAGATCATGTAGCCAAATTTATTAAAACTTGGGTTAAGCACCCCTTGGAAAGAGAGGCAAGAAATCTTCTTAGGGCCGAATGTCCACGCCCTGTCATTGAGGACAAAATTTGCCTTACCCCCAACCTTGACCCAGAGCTAATTAAATTCTTATTTAAATTGGGCAGAGACCCTAGAAAAGGGTTTGAACGTTCCCTCAAAACTTGCCAAGATCGCATGCTTGACATGCTCGGCCCCTTAGGCCGTATGATTGATCTTATCGAAGAAAGCTATACCAAAGGGATTCAACCTAATATTGACCTCCTACGAGGTTGGAGTCAAAGAGCACTTATTTTGTTGGGTAATGCCAACGCATCCCTCAATACAGAAAGGAGGAAAATAGTCCTCTCTAAGATTGACCCAAAACTTTGCGATATGGCGGAGAAAGAGTCCTCCTCTAATCCAAATGGTTTGTTGTTTGGCGAGGATATGATCAAAGACCTGGGGAAGTACGTGGCTACCTTTACTGCTCTGGATAGAGCGCAAGCCAACATGCGCAGAGTGTTTAACTCTAATGTTTTTGCGAGGGCCGGCAGAAGGGGTCGTTCTGCTGGCCGCTTCTTTCAAAGACCCTTTTCAAGGTCAAGAGGTTTCGGTCGAGGTTATCAACAAAACAACACCTCTTTCTTCCCTCAACGAGGCCGCTCCTTCCGTTCAAGGAACTTCAGGTCGAGAGGCATCTCCAATCAAAATCCAACAAGTGAGTACTCCTTCTCTTCTTTCTTCTTCTTTAATTCCGAAAGTAGGGGGTCGCCTAAGGTTTTTCTTCCACGTTTGGGAGCAAATTACACACGACCCTTGGGTTCTAGAGACTGTACAAGGTTTCAGAATAGATTTCACGGAGGAACCGTTCCAGTCCTCAACTCCTCTAACATTAAGCTTAACTCGGGAACAACATTCTATTGTCGAGGAAGAAGTAACTTCTATGTTAACGAAAGGTGCGATTCGAGAAGTTCCTTGGGCTTCCTTAAACTTCGTAAGCAATATCTTCCTCGTGGAAAAGAAGGACAAAGGCTGGAGACCTGTAATAAACCTAAGGAACTTGAACAGGTTTGTCACTTACAATCATTTCAAGATGGAAGGTATCCATCTCCTCAAGGACATGCTTTTAGAAGGGGACTGGCTAGTCAAACTAGACCTGAAGGACGCCTACTTCACTATTCCTATGGCAGAGGAATCCCAACCTTTTCTTCAATTTGTTTGGAACAAACATCTATATCAGTTCCAAGCCCTTCCCTTCGGCCTATCATCAGCCCCGTGGTGTTTCACCAAGGTCATGAAGGCCATTACCACGTTCCTTCGGGAAAGAGGTGTCCGCCTCATAATTTATCTGGACGACATTCTAATCATGTCCCAAGACAACTCACAGATCCTGAAGGATTTAAAATCTACCATGGATTTGATAGAAAGCACAGGGTTTATTATAAACAGGGAGAAGTCCATCATGACTCCCTCCAGATCTCTAGAATTCCTTGGCTTCACGGTAGACACTGTGAAGTCCATGCTTTTACTCCCTCAGAAAAAGATATCCAAGATTCGCAAGGAAATACGCCATGTCCTAAAGTCAAACCTCCTAACCTTGCGGGGGCTAGCCAGACTTCTGGGCCTCCTTTCATCATCTATCCAAGCCATCTTCCCTGGCCCTCTTTATTACCGAGCTCTCCAGAGACTCAAAGGGAATGCCCTACGTTCCGGACTTTGGTACGGAGACCAAATTTGTCTGGTCCCAGAGGCCAAGGAGGAACTCTCTTGGTGGCTGGAGAATTTGGACGCATGGAACGGGAAGGCCATTTTTGGGACTTCTCCGGACCTGATTCTGGAATCGGATGCAAGCCTTCATGGCTGGGGTGCCTGTTTTCAGAACCAAAGCACCGGGGGTTCATGGTCTTACTCGGAGAGCTGCCTCCATATAAACTTCCTGGAACTCACCGCTGGTCTTTATGCTCTAATGAGCTTCAGGGAATCCCTTCAAGGGAAATCAGTCCTCCTCAAAATGGACAACATATCGGCCGTTGCTTATATAAATCGCTTAGGAGGAACAAGGTCTCCGGACCTCTCCAACCTGGCCAAGAAATTATGGATGTTTTGTTTAAAACACCAAATCTCCCTAAAAGCAGAATATCTACCCGGCCTAAAAAATGTTTGTGCGGATTGGAATTCAAGGTTCCTCGTAGATCATACCGATTGGAAATTAAATCCAATAATATTCAACAATCTAAACCTTATTTGGGGTCCCCTAGAAATAGACCTTTTCGCAAGCAGACTCACAGCACAACTTCCAATTTATTTCAGCTGGCTCCCAGACCCGGGGGCCGTAGCGGTAGATGCCTTTCTCCATCTCTGGAAGGACCTTCGGGGATATGCCTTTCCCCCCTTTGCATTGATCCAGCGTGTCCTCCAGAAGTTGAGGACAGAACGCTCATCAATAGTCCTAATAACACCTTTTTGGCCGTCCCAAGCTTGGTTCCCGTCAACTTTGGAATTAGCTTACGAAAAACCCTTTCTACTCCCAGCTGCTCCAAACCTCCTAAAGGACAGAAACGATTTCGATCATCCCCTGGTTCTGAATGGGACTTTGAGCCTTCTTGCCTGGAAAGTGTCAGGCGAGCCAACGAAATCACTGGACTTTCGGCGCAAGCTTCATCTCTCCTCCAGGACTCCTGGGCACCCGGTACCCATTCTAGATACAACGGAATCTGGAAAAGATGGGTTCGTTGGTGCATGGAAAGGAACCTGGATTCCGTGGAGGCCCCTATTGTACATGTAACCAATTTCCTGGTAGAGCAATTTGACAGAGGTCTTTCCTACAGATCCATTAACTGTTATAGGTCGGCCATTTCCGCTGGTCATTCCCTCCTTAATGGTCGTTCCATTGGCAAGAACCCAATCATTTGTAGAGTTATGAAAAGTATCAGGCTTAAGAGACCTCCTAAGCCTAAATATGATTCGCTTTGGGATGTAAGACAACTTCTTGACCTTTTTTGTAATTGGCCGGATAATAGTCTGTTAAGCAACAAATTTCTCTCGGTCAAACTAGCTTCCCTCCTTTGCCTTATTTCCTGCCGTAGGGTCTCGGATGTTAAAGCCTTAGAGGTATCCAACAGATCCTATGATGCCTTTGGCGTCAGATTTGATATTCTTAGAAGAACTAAAACAATGTCTGATATGATTTTTTACCCTAGATTTGACTCTTGCAAGAAGCTATGTGTAGTCGACTGCATGAGAGAATATGATCTAAGGACTACCCCTCTTCGCTCTCCTGGCGTGACCCAACTCCTACTTTCTTTCGTCAGACCCTTTAAACCTGTTTCTTCTACTACAATAGCTAGATGGGTTAAATTAGCTATGCAATTGTCAGGCATCGATCTTTCTAGATTTCAAGCTCATTCCTTAAGGGGAGCTATGGCTAGTCAGTCCTTTTGGAAAGGAGCCAAGTTAGACGACATCCTTAAAGCAGCTGATTGGTCGAGCTCCTTTACCTTTGCAAGACATTACTGCAAACCTGTCGAACACATATCAGATGTAGTTCTCGCTGACTACCAACATGCATAATGGCAGCCTCCGGTCTTGTAATGAAATTGCGATTCTCCTATTACCATGACCAGAGAATCTGGATTTCATTAAAGACACGGAGGCTGACATTATCCCACCTCTCCCTTCCCAGGGTGGATTTTAGCCTCCTGTTTATTCGCATTATTTAATGCTTTGTTTTTTATTACATTACTCTTTCATTTTCTAATTTAGACTACTATTGCCTTTGTGCTTTTGCTATCTTTATTCTTGATTGCAATTTTGTTTGTGGCTTTTGCCTTCTTTAACATCCGTTGTTTCTCTCCCCTTCATAGGGTGATATGTACCTTTCCTAATTTTGTTTACCTTTTCAGATAATTCGTCTTGACTGGACTGCAGTTACCTGCCTGCTCTGTTCCATGGATTATTTCTTTTGGATGCCACCAACTTTTGGACTTCGTTGTCACGGAGGAAGTTTTTCTTCTTCTCCTTCCTTGTTTTTCATCGCATTTTAAAGAGGCTGATCCTTGTGCTGCCGTTGCCTGGATACTCTTGTTGTTCTGATGTTCTTCTTTGTGATGTAACTACTAGTGGCGGCTGTGCTTGAAGCTGCATTAAAAAGATAATGCATAATGTCAGCCTCCGTGTCTTTAATGAAATCCAGATTCTCTGGTCATGGTAATAGGAGAATCGCAATTCTCCTACTTGTCATTCCTAGAAATCTCAATCGGCAAGGGCAAGTGATCATGTACACAACATTCGTCAAGTTACAGTTGGTATGTGACCTTAAGGTCCAGATTTTGTTTGGGTCAAGATCAAGGGTTTTAGCTGGCGTCGTTAAATGACGAACGCTACGGTTCCCGCACGGGAAGTGTCCAGTTACAACTGGAAGACCCCAAACATTGAGAACTGAGGGGTTCTGGTTTTTCAACACCTTCCTCGGGCGGGTACAGACAAGAGAGTCTTTTAAACTCCTATCTCTTTTGAAGGAGAAGAGTGGTTTTTCCCACTTTCTCTCATTTGTCTGTAAAAAGTTAAACACACAACACCTTACGTGTCTCTGATTGCCTCATTTGCCCTCCTCCCACTGAGCCAGTTGGTTGCCCTGGTTGTTTGCTTAGTACTATCAAATAGATTATGGGGACTAACCCCACAATTAGTCAAAACTAGTTTACATGCAACACCATTTAAGTTAAACACAAAGCACCTTATGTGCCTCGTTTTGCCTCACCCCCCCCCTTTTTTACTATCCTGTTTATTGAGAACCATCAATGTTTTTTTACTATAAACTTAGATTTACTCTGTTGTTTTTAAATAATGTCCGCTTCTATCCTGGACACATATCCGAGTTTTGCCATAATGACATGCTCCTGTGATCACTACTTTCTCAATAACGTTGCCTGTGGCATCGCTTCAATGACTTCCAGCGCTTTTCACCCACTTGCTGGTTGCTAACACGGTGATGCTCTGAGCGCCATGACGTCACTGCGCTCACACCGCAATGCGGAAACACCCAGATTTGACAACGAGAGTCAGGCATAAAACCAACGGACTCCGGGACTCGTGCATCCACGGGGTCCTGGACCGGCTAATAACTAGGTTTGAGCAGCGGGATTGAGGTCTTGGCGTTGTGAGTATTTTGGCAGCATACGCTATCAAAAGGTAACTTTTGACACTCTGGTTGTTTTTATGTGGCTGACATTTGACTAATTCCATTTGTTTAGAGTGTGACTACAGACCCTTCCCGCCCCGGTAGGATCCATGTGGCTATAGACTCCTTCACTCAATGTAAGCTACAGATTTGTCCCTTATTTCGCCCACCATGTTCGAACGTTTGGTAGCCTCACGTTCTAGTGATGCTCACTTGATTTGGTCACCATTTTGGTTTCTCTACCTCCACATAATAGTGCCCCACACTCGTCAGTCATTGTTTCCACAACAGTTTAACAGACTTATAAACCGGCGACTACATGCCGGTTAGGTAGTCCTAACTACTCCACTTCACAATACAGTTATGGTCGTATTACTGCTAAAGAAATGCACTTCTCATTTAGGCACCATAGGTGTGTGAGCCTAATTAAACAGTACGATTATCACGTATGGCAGCACACGGTTCAGAGTCTCTTTTTACAGTTACGCAGCTCTGATATATATCTGAAAATTGATTTGGATGTCTTTTCAATCTGCTTTTTCTTCCAGAAACTTGTATGTTCTTTCAGACAACGCTGAGAGTAAGAACAGTAAGTTTACGGTTCTAACTGCCACAGGAGAGGATGCACCTTAGCGCGTGCATACCACCGTGGCAGCTTGGTCCTGAAGAAAGCCTCGCCCATTTGCAACCGGAGGCTGAAACATGTAGAACGGCCACCTTTTCACTGTTTTTATTGTGGGATGTCACTGGTTCTTCAATACCAGTAGGACATCCCCCTTTAACCCCTTCGCTGCCAGGCCTTTTCCCCCTCCTGTGCCAAGCCTTTTTTTGGCCATTGTTTCGGTAGTGCGCGCTTAGGCCCCTGTAACTTTTTGACCACATTAGGTATCCACGCCAAATTTGCGTCCTTTTCTTCCAACATCATGGGGATTCTAAAGGTACTCAGGGTTTGTGGATTCTTTAGTAGGGGATCACTGTGTATAGTCATAATCTAGTGAATAGTCCCGCCCATGTGCGCGGACCCCGGAGCAATAAAAAATAATCTCTTAAGTTGTCCAGCCATGCAGACCTGCAGCTACACTTAAGAGAGAATTCAAAGACAGATAATGCAGCCTATATCCACAGGCTACGCTGTCCAGTACTTCAACTAGAAAATTCCAACAACATCCACAAACAGCACTGCCTGCCCAGCTTTTTCCACAGAGAAAAAACCTGCCTCCACCAGCAAAAGCCTCTGGAATGATAGAGAGGAAGGAATGGACAGACAAGCCCCATAGGCTGCCATTATGTGGCTCAGAACAGGATACTGTGCCTTTAAGAAAACTTTCCAGAACTTTTCCAGTATCCCAGAATGCACAGCAGGTCCCTTCTACTTTCAGTTCTTTTTTCCGGCTCCTGCTAGCAGGACCCTGGAGCATTAGCTCTTCATTTTTTGAGCTTTCATTCATTTTTAGTGATTTTTTTTCTGGATTTTGAAGTTTCACTCGACGTCTTTGGCCTTTGTCTACATTCTGCTGTGGTTTTTTGGCAGAAGTTCTGCAGTTTCTTGTCTCTATTCAATCTGACAAGTGCTTTGACTGCGGTAGGACGTAAAGGCCAAAGCTGAAGCTCACAGAGTTTGTCTTCTGTGCTTGCCTGTGTCTTATGTCTTTGACACCTGTCTAGGCATCTTCTTCAGCCTCTGGGTAAGGAGAGGGTAGGTCCTCTACCACGTCCCATGCTGTGGCCTCGGGGGCTTTCCCCTGTAGGAACACGACTGTAGAACGACGCGATTCCGGTCAGCATCGAGGACGGCGACGTCGAGAGCAGGTATGACACCTAATGCTCTCCGTCGACCCAAGAAAAAGCCCACGTCAAGGAGTAGACCTCGACGTCGAGGTGATGCTTGACGTCGAGGGCTTGACGTCGAGGGCTTGACGTCGAGGGCTTGACGTCGAGGGCTTTACGTCGAGGCGATTCTTGACGTCGAGGCGATTCTTGACGTCGAGGCGATGTTTGACGTCGAGGCGATGCTTGACGTCGAGGCGATGCTTGACGTCGATGCTTGACGTCGATGCTTGACGTCGATGCTTGACGTCGATGCTTGACGTCGATGCTTGACGTCGACGTCGATGCTTGACGTCGACGTCGATGCGATGCTTGACGTCGACGTCGATGCTTGACGTCGACGTCGAGGCGATGCTTGACGCCGACGTTGAGGCGATGCTTGACGTCGACGTCGAGGCGATGCTTGACGTCGACGTCGATGCGATGCTTGACGTCGACGTCGATGCTTGGCGTCGAGACGATGCTTGACGTCGAGGCGATGCTTGACGTCGAGGCGATGCTTGGCGTCGAGGCGCAGTGATGCTCGACGTCGAGGCGCAGTGATGCTTGGCGTCGAGGCGCAGTGATGCTCGGCGTCGAGGCGCAGTGATGCTCGACGTCGAGGCGCAGGTGATGCTCGACATCGAGGTGAAGTGAGGTTCGACACCGCGGTGGTGGTGACGTCGCAGTGATGGTGACGTCGCAGTAATGGTGATGTCATGGGTGACGTCGAGGTGTTGAAAACTAAAACAGCGATATGATTAAGCATTCACTGAAGACATGAATTCTCTTCAGTCATAACGCGTTTCTTGTCTTATGTTGACTAATGTCTGGACTCCATTTTGTATTGTCATGTCTCCACGTGCTTTGCACGAGAAGAGTCCTACCTTTTCGCTAGTTGCTCTTGTAATCTGCCTAGTAACAGTCTATAAATAGCTCCTTTGTCCGTCTGGCGCATGTCCAGACTTGACCACATCTGTTATCAGTTAGTCCTTGTCTGACCATGTTTTCGCGGGCTCAGGAAATTGTTAACTCCGCCCATATATTGATCCTGTATCGAAAATGTCCATAAATGGTAATGAATTTTGCTCTATGTTGTATCCACCCACTTATGAGCCCCTCTGTTGTGTATAAAAGGGGACCGAGTACGCAAGTTCTTTGTGCTACTCTATACAATACTGAAGAGTGTTGTGTAGGTTGTAGGACCACCCTTAAGGGTTAATAAACTCTGTCTTTGTATTTGCAGTTTCCGTGCCAACTTCCTTCTAGCTTTCGTTACAGAAGGGCGAACCCTTGTATTTGCGGGCCTAGCCTGGGCCTGTATTCATCAATTGGCGCCCGTCACGTGGGGCTCATCGGCGACTCGGATGCTCGAAGGACTGGTCGTGACGAAGGTGAGGAATTTGGCCGGGGATGTGATCACTGCCAGCGGCGTCTTTTAGTCCTGGCATCCCAAGGTTTCTTCCTTCCCTTCCGAGCTGACCATCTGGGTGGCGCCGGTTCTCGACTGAGACCTCTTCTGTCGGTTTGCCGCGTGATAGCCGTTTGGGCGAATTCTGGAACTTGGCAGTTGGAATCTGGACGCTCTTGATTGGTAAGAACCGGTGTACGGTACTTGCTCCGAGTTTTGAAGCCCGGGTTGGCTATTTGAGTTTGATTTGTGATGACCGGTCATATTTTGTATTGATTACTGTGGGAATATATGCGTTGCAACACATATAGGCAGGTAATGTGGAGATATTTCTCCGGAGTTGTTCAAATTTGAACGGCGCAACGTTTAAGTGCCATTTTTGATAATACTGCATATTTTGCATTATTTTTGAGCATGCCTGCTTTTAGCGCACTCCGTAAGTGGTGCTGCTGTTTTGGAAACCGGTTAAATCTCGAGGAATCTGCTCCAGCCCCCCCAGAGGGGACTCCTAATAGGGATATGTATGTGAAGCATGGTCTTTCCTCTATAATGTACTGCACAGTGTGGAGGAAATACACCAAAAAGGATCCTGAGTTACGATGGCCTTTGTATGGATCGTTTGATATGCGTAAGATTGAGTATGTGGAACAGTGTATGTGTAAACGGCGTGCTCGGCAAGACATGTTTGAATGTGTACGGTTATGGGTGAAGGAAGTGCGTGAGCGGGAGAAGCGTGAGAAAGTGCTGATTGATAAAGAGCAACGGAAAAATGATCATGTGAGAGCGCAGGAAGCGAAGCGTCGGGAGGAAAGAGAACTGGCGGAGAGACAAGAGAAAGAGCGTAGGCTGCAAGTATCGGGTCAATATGCTGTCCGCCAGCCACTTTATCCTGTCCTTACTAATCTTGAAGATGATTTTCATTTATTAGATCGCTCTCCGCCCCCTTATGTTGGCACGTCTGCCCCAAAGTCACAGGATTCTGGATCGGTTTCGGATAAGGTAGACACGCGGTCCATGTTATCAACTGATCGTATGGGTGAGCTTCGGAAAATTTCTCTTCGTGCGCTTAAGGCCAAGCTATCTCTTCCTGAATTATTGGAATTTTTGGAAAGTTGGCAGGATAGAGAAAAGTTATATTTTGTTGACACTTTTTCTGATGAAGTGGTTACTGCCTTTCGGAAATATTCTGATGTTTTTGAGCCTGATGATATAGTATTAGATTCTAAAGCATTACGTAACGGTGTCTTTTCTCCCTCTAAGGTACCCGATGCGGTCCGACGGCTGTTTGCATTGCGGGACGCGGCGTTTGAACTCAAAGAGAAAACGCGCCAAAAGACAGGGGAGAAGGAGCAATCGAATCCACATGTCGGCGGGAAACAGTCGTCTACCTCCCATTCAGATAAGAGTGAACTAGTGCATGCTAAACCGATGCGAGAGGTGGCACCTTTGTATGTTCCTCCTAAAGGAGCAGGAACTAGTTCAGACATGTCTTCCCCCGATGCTAGGGGATACTTTGTGTATAATTGGATTTATACTCCCTGGCATCGGACTGATGTCATGGCATTGAAGAATGCATTGCCTGACCCCCGCAAGAATCCAGCGGCCTTTTATGAAGAGGTCGAAGGGGCCTTGAATTCTTGTACTATGACTTTAGCAGATATAGATTTGTTCTTTGGACTTATTTTACCGCCGGATATGTGGCGATCTGTGCGGAAGGTGGATGATCAAGCCGTTTTTAAGGCCAAATGGTCTGAGATTGAGGACGAGGATAGGGAGAGAAAGCCCGCGCAAAAGCCGCCCCAGCTTATTTTAGATCTTCCTGCTGCTATCTTGACTAAGTTGAAAACGATTATCCGCCCTAAAAAGATTGACTGGAATATGTTAGCCTCGTGTAAACAGAAGGTTGATGAATCAGTTTCAGACTTCTTTACGCGCTTTGAGGAAACATTTCATGATTTCAGTGGTCAGTCACTTACGGATGATACGGTTCGACATCTTTTTGTTGATAAATATGTGGCGAATTTATTACCGGGAATAGCAGCTCGTTTAAAAGCGAGTGAAAGTTCTTGGTCCACCTCGTCTCCGGCATCCCTCCTGGCGATGGCTCAGTATTATGAGCGTCAGGAACAAGAAGCGAAGGGGCATGAGGAGAAGAAATCGAAAGATTTGAAAACTAAGGTGATGTTAGCACAAGTGTATGGTCCACCTCGTCGGGGTGTTGAGAGAGGTAGAGGAGGATTTTATGGTCCCCCTTCGGGTCGGACGGATGTTAATAGAAATCAATGTGCGTATTGTAAACAGTTGGGTCATTGGGCCAGGGATTGTCCGGTACTCTATGCACCCCGTCAAGGACGTGGTCAGGGACCGCCGAGAGGTAGAGGGGGCTTTTCGAATTTTAGAGGGAATTCCAATGATCGTGCTCGCTTTGAGCCTACCGTGCAGCAACGAGATAGACCTAATGTATTTGATCGGCAAAATCAGTATCAAATGTCTGGGAATGACCGTCCTGGGTACCATGATTTGCAGCATGCATAGGATTGCGTTGGGTGGGGGTTGGAATCAGTTGAAGTGCCAGTTGATCAGAGGGGTCCTTATGTTACAGCAAATGTTCTGGGTTCTACTGATCGGTTCCTAGTTGATACAGGAGCTACTCGCAGTGCGCTGTCCAAACAGTTTATTCCGAGGGCTCCCCCATCTGGCCTAATGGTTACATCGGTAGGGTTTGATGGTACACTCTCTCGAAGCCCTCTATCCCGACCCCTTGCATTTCATGTTGACCAACTCTCTGCACCCTGTCCGTTTTTGCTTGCTCCGAACACGCCTGACAACATTATGGGTCTTGATATGCTTAAGCACTTCAGAGCTACGATCCGCTGCTCCCCTACTGGAGTACGTGTGATATTAAATGACAATCACCCCATGACAGAACGGATGTGTGTGGTTGCAGAGGATACTGTATTAGCTTCTCTCCCTCGTACTTTGTGGGCCACCTCGGATACTGATGTGGGACAGATGGTGATTCCGCCTGTCCACATTAGTGTCCAGGAGGGTGCTGTGCTACCACGCCTCCCTCAGTATCGTATTTCCCAGGAGGGGGAGGAGGCACTCATACAGATTGTGCAAGATTTGATCAAGGTGGGAGTAGTGGAGGAAGTTCCCTACAATGTCTGCAACAGTCCTATTTTACCAATTTTGAAAAAAGATACCGATACTAGGGTTTATCGTTTTATTATTGACTTAAGGGAGGTGAATAAGATAGTGATACCTCAGTATCCAGTGGTTTCGGATATCACGACGTTGCTTACTCTGGTCCCACCAACGGCGACCACATTTTCGGTTATCGATTTGAAAAATGCTTTCTTTTCGATTCCTATTCATCCTGATAGCCGGTACCTTTTCGGCTTCACTTTGAATAATCGGTCCTACAGATTTTGTAGAGTCCCTCAGGGTTATACAGAGTGTCCTAGTATTTACAGTCAAGCATTGAAAAGACAATTGGATTCCTTTGTTCTGCCTGATGGTGTAGCCCTTATACAATATGTCGACGACATCTTGTTGGCGGCCGACACTCCCGAGTTGTGTGAGAAGTGCACGTTATCCTTGCTTTCCTTTTTGGCATCTTACAATCACAAAGTGTCGAGGAAGAAATTGCAATTTTGTAGACCAAAGGTGACTTACTTGGGTCACCTTTTGTCTAAGGAGGGCGTGCACTCACACCAGATCGTATTCAAGCAATTTTGGACACGCCAGTACCTTCCACACAGAAGGACGTGCGTGCATTTGGGTCTTGCTTCTTTTTGTAGGCAATGGATATTGGGGTTTTCACACATAGCTAAGCCATTGTTAGCACTTTTGACAAAAGATACCCCAATTCCTCTTCCCTGGTCAAATAGTTGTGAAATTGCCTTTCAGAAATTGCGACAAGCCCTTTGCTCAGCACCAGTGTTAGGTACCCCTGATTATACGAAGCCTTTTACATTATATGTACTTGAGAAAGATGGATGTGCATTATCAGTCTTAGTGCAGATGCACGGCGACAAGCAGCGCCCTTGTGCATATTTTTCGGCCGTACTTGATCCTGTTGCCCGAGCATTGCCTGGTTGTTTTCGCTCGGTTGCGGCGACAGCTGTGTCAATACGCCAAAGCGAGGGGATTGTGTTATCTCATAAGCTGTTGGTATTAGTTCCCCATGCTGTTGATGCCCTGCTTAATCCGACAAAGACGCAGCATTTGACCAGTGCTCGTTTAACGGGATATGAATTGACGCTTTTGGCTCCTCATATTACGTTAAAGAGGTGTGCAACGTTAAATCCAGCCACATTGTTGCCGTTCCCGGAAACTCAGTCTGAAGCCCGAAAAGCACACAACTGTATTCTTGTGACTGAGGAACAGACAAAGGGTCGTATTGATCTCCAGGATACGCCCTTTACAGATGTAGATGGAGAACTATGGGTGGACAGATCATGCCTGAAGCTACCAAATGGTACGACTTCAGCAGCGTATGCAATTACCTCATTACAAACAATAGTGGAGACAGCACGCATACCGCAGAAATCAGCTCAAGCAGCGGAACTGATAGCATTAACACGAGCATGTGAGCTCAGTGCAGGATTGTGTGTGAATGTTTATACAGATAGCCGCTATGCTTTCGGAGTAGCGCACGATTTTGGCCTACTCTGGAAGGAGAGAGGGTTTCTAACGTCACATGGAGCACAGATAATGTATGGAGAGTTAGTTCACAACCTTTTGGCTGCATTAACATATCCAAAGAAGATTGCTATAGTTAAATGTAGTGCCCATAAAAAGGTGGTTGATAAAATTGGAGAAGGGAATGCTTTGGCAGACCGGGTGGCACGAGAGACTGCGATGTAGCCTGACTCTACTGCAATGTATGTTGTGAAGTCACAGGCAGAAAGATGGCATGATGCTAGGAGAGAAGTGCTGGAAATACAGAGGACCGCTTCCGATAAGGAACGGGAGCAATGGTGCAATGATGGAGAATTAGACGATGAAGGGTGTTGGAGAAATAAGCAGATGGATAAATGGAAGTTACCCACAGCTTTCGTACAACCTATGGTTCAGATGGCACATGGACTAGCGCATGTCGGAGCTTCCGCAATTGTAAAATTGCTCACACGAGTTTGGGAGCATCCGGAGAGCGCTAGTACGGCAAAGAGGGTAGTGCAGACTTGCATGATTTGCCTGAGGTATAACCCAGGAAAGGGCACACGAACTCCAGCAGGAGGATTTGCAACACCTACTGCACCCTTTGAGGTTTTGCAGATGGATTACATTCAGCTTGAGCGCTGTAACAATCTGAAGTATGTTCTAGTAGTGGTTTGTGCCTTCAGTAAATGGGTTGAGGCTTACCCTACGAAAGACAATACTGCAATGACTACAGCCAAGATGCTATTGAAGGAGTTCTTCCCTCGATATGGTGTTTGTAGATTGTTGTGGAGTGATAACGGACCTCATTTTATAGCAAACGTTATCAAGTATGTCCTGAAAGGACTGGGAATTACCCAGAAATTTCATGCAGTGTTTCACCCTCAGTCTGCGGGATTGGTTGAGAAATATAACGGTACTTTGAAGCTTAAGATCGCTAAGATCCAAGCTTCGACTTCTTTGACTTGGCCAGACGCTTTACCGCTGGCATTATTTTTTTTTTTTTTTTTTTTTTTTTTTTATAAAGTTTTTATTGAACAGTAAAAAGGATACAAGCATGGGCCTACAACCACCAGGGCCGGCCGCTAGAATCAAAAAGGATCACACCGTATTAAAGTCATTAACCGGCCCATGGGGCCCAGCCCATTACAGAATCTCCGGTTACACATAAGGGAATCAGGATACATACATTTAACATAAACAACAACTAAAAAACAAAAGGCGAGGCGTAGTGACATGAAGTGGGCGTCAGACTACAGCAGGGGGACTTCACATCCGACCACCAGATGGCGGTCAAGGGGAAGGAGGACTAAGAGGTCAGGGGGGGTCACGGGTGAGCCAGGTCTACACTCGGATATTCCAAATACGCAAGGAACCATCACGGGTCAGGGGGACAAGGCAATCTCGGAAGTGTCCACCAGGGGGGGAGCACAGATATTCCCCCGATACTCATTCCATTGCCCCCAGATTCTGCCCCATGCTCCCGGTTTACCACGAGCCACATACACAGTCTTACCGCTGGCATTATTGTCAATAAGATCGATACCGCATTCTCGGACTGGTCTCACGCCATATGAGATCGCGTTTGGACGCCCAATGAATATTTGGGGTCCACCGAAACCGAAGTCAGTGTATGATGTACCTTGTGTGATGATGAATGATTATCTGGCACAGTTAACGGATAATTTGGTTTCTATTCATCAACAGGTTCGAGAAGCGCTCCCTGATCGGTCCACAGGTGAAGGACATAACCTCCGGCCTGGAGACCATGTTATGATCAAGGTGTTTGAAAGGACGAACAGTCTGGAGCCGAGATGGGTCGGTCCTGAGCAAGTCTTGCTCGCAACGAGGACAGCTGTGCGAGTCTCCAATCGGAAGAACTGGATCCACTCCTTGCACTGTCGTAAAGTGCCGCCTGGATTAGTGGAGCCTGCTGTATTGACCGACCATCGAGAAATCCTGACTGCAGAGAAAGGCCGTGCTGTGGAATTGAACGACACTGAGGAGCTCTTTCCGGACCAAGCGATTCCTGGAGGAAGAAGATATCATCTCAGACCGAGGAAGTGATTTTTTCTGTATCAGAACACGTTGTCAGAACGGCCCTTAGGTTAGTGAAACGGAGAGCCAATGAGGCAAGGGGGGGGATCAGCCCTGCATTAGTGTAGTGACACCCGTCTTGGCCCGCTGGTGAAGAAATCAACGGCTGCCTAAGGGGAAGAGTTCAGACAACCTTTTAGTTTCAGGAAGATATTGACTTTTACTACTAAATGGAGAAGAAGAAGATTTTTTGTGCGACAAGTTTTATTATCATTATAACTATTGTTGGTATAACCACGTGGTTTGTCGAGGATATGACTCCTGCCCGTGAGTTGCTTGTTTTGACTACTCCAGTGCCTGAGGAGCACTACTTTTACACCCTTCCGTATCAAGAATTGAAGCATCGTCAGTCTTATTTGAATAATACTTTTATCCAGATGTTGCATCATACCCACGTTGCTACAAATGCTACGAATTGTTGGATATGTGGTATGATGCCAGCTCATCAGAAGAAAGGAGGAACGCCGTTTATACCTCTTCCTTTCTCTCATAATGGCTCTTGTAGAGCATGGTACACTTTGCTTTTTGCCACACGGAAACCTACAGTGGGACGACTACTTTTTAGTCTTAATAAGGAATGTCATCAAGATAAAGAAGGCTATCCACAAGCGAATGGGACAATATGGGAGTGGGAAGAATATCGACCAGATAATGAATCAATCCCCTACATCTTCACGAACACCAGAGACACTGCTGGGAATGAAAAATTTGTAATTCAAGTGGCACAAGCTCAAGCGGACCTGTGTGTCCAGAGTGTGGGTCATATTCCTGTTGGTATTAGTGACTGTATTATTGTTTTGAATATAGATGGAATAAATAATAGTACTTTCTTAGCTTCCCATAATACGTACTTCGTATGTGGGAATAAGGGTTATTATCGCTTACCAGCCGGCTGGTCCAGAGTATGTTGTGTAGCGTTCTTATTACCCCCTGTATTCTTAGCGCCTGCATCTTATCATAAAGACTTGAAGTTATTGAACAATGTAACTGTAAATAGGTATAAACATACTCTATCTATTGATGATGTCGACCAAACCGATACTAGCTTACAGCAGTATGTTGATTTTAACTTAGGATTGTTTTTCTTTGTTGGAGCTGCCCTAAATAGTAGGAAGGTTCGACGATTAACAAGAGTTGTAGAGGCTGTAACGAATCAAGCTGCTGCTGCTCTTGGGAATCTTACGGAAGAATTGCAAATCACTAGAATTGTTGCGTTACAGAATCGTATGGTATTAGATGTTATGTTAGCAGACAGAGGTGGAGCATGTAGAATTATCGGAAGTAGTTGTTGTGTATTTATTCCTGACCACACGCCATCAGTTTATAACGCTATTAATAAATTGCATAAAATCGCAGCTGAGATTCATACAGAAAATGGTACTTGGACCTTTTCTGGATGGTTTTGGGCATTGATCACTACATGGGGATGGAAAGTTTTAACTGGTCTCTGTATTATTGTAGCAGTTCTGTTTTCCTGTTGCATCTGTGTTCAGTGTGGTCCTTTACTCTGTTCTTTATGTGTGTGTAAGACTCTACAGATGAAACCTCTTGCTGGGCCGTGGTGATAAATCCCTGTGTGAGTTCCTTCACCAAAGTGTGGATCTCCTGCCCAGAGACAGGGATAGTCTAAAGGGCATGGTGGTTGCAGATATATATTCTTCGGCTCTGCAGCAGATATTTCGCTTCAGGCGAAACCCGGGCATTGCCATGGTTTTGTTCTACGGCGACATACTTGTCTTCGTCTGACATCTCTGAGGCCTGCGGCACAGCAGTGTGTTTCCAATCTCCCGTTCTCTGCCGCAACTCTTGTGCTCCCATGCGGATAGCGAGGTGGCCCGCATGAAGGCCGAGGCAGAGGCTTTGAAGGCTGTATGTTGGGAGGGGCATGGAGAACGGCTTAAGGCCGTCCGTCCTCTCCAGCGGCGTTATGCCTCCCAGATTTTGTTTCCGCGGTCTCGGGCCGCCATTGAATCATTCAGGTGCTGAATGTCGTGCGACTCTTCCAGTTCTCCTCCAGCGCTCCCTCCACCTCAATCGCGCTCCATGCGCGAGTTGTAGAAGGAGGCCACCACCCTCTTCCAGTAAAGGAAGATAGAATCGGCCCCTCTGGGACGGAATGGAAAGGGATGGTACTCACTGTTCCTTCTAGTGTGCCAGGGAGACATGACCGAGTTTGGACCCGTGTTTGGCGTGCGACAAGCCGACTCGTGGGGTCAAAGAGTAATAAATTCCGGTGGAGGTCCCTGCATTAGATTTCCCCTCAACTTCATCAGGGAGATTGACTATGCGCATTAGATCTGAAGGCCGCAGATTCTCACGTACCGCTGGCGGGGAAAATATCGCAAGTTCCTGCTTTTCACAGTGGGCAACGACCATTATCATTGCTTTGTGCCTCCTTTCGGCCTGAAGCCAACACCTCGGAATGTTCCATACGCTAGGACGTAGTGGCTGCGCATATGAGAGTAACAGTGTCTTTGTCTATCCGTTTCTGGACGACTGGTTGATCAAGGCAGCTACATTCAGGTAGCGCGCCTGCATTTCACTCGGACTTTTTCTCTCTTACTTCGTTTGGGCCTCCGCACCAACCTCACGAGGTCTGTCTTGTCTCAACGACTGTGTGCCCTTCGGAGGGGAGACACTCTTCGATCCTTCGGAAGGCTCGAGTTCTCATAATCATGCCCCCCCCCCCCAACGGTGGGGCCGGTCTGGTTGATCAAGGCTAACTCCTTCTCGGAAGCACAAGCGCACTTCCTGAGGACGTGCGTTCTCTTGAACAAGCTGGGGTTGCACGTCAACATGTCCAAGTCTGTCCCGACGCCGGTCCAGTGCATACAGTACGTGGGGGCCTCCATCTCTACGCTGTCAGTAATCATGTCTCCTTCGGAGGAGGGACGATTGTCACTCCTTCGGAAGACTCAGGCCCTTATGACCGCTCCATCGACAACAGTGAGGAAGGTGTCTTCGCTGCTGGGATCGATGGCATCATGTATCTTCCTCACACACGGCTGCACATGAGACCACTGCTGGAGGGCTTGGAGGATCAGTGGGATCAGTGGACAGGTTCTTGGGACGACAATATACGGCTGTCTCTGCATGCTCTTCAGTCGCTGAAGTGGTGGTGTTCGGCGGAAAATCTCCTCAGGGGGGTTTCCTTCCACTAGAACATTCCCACGCTGAGTATCGTGACGGCTTTGTCGCTCCACGGCTGGGGAGCTCATTCCGGAGAGTGGTCCCCGTTGGAGTCGGCGTACCACATGAATTTCCTGGAACTCAGAGCCGTTTACCTGGCATTGCAGGCCTTCCATCCGTCCTTCAAGACCAACTCGCTGCTAGTCCAGACGGACAATACAACCACGATGTATTACCTCAACTAGCAAGGGGGGTCGCGATCGCGCACTCTGTCGCAGGAGGCACAGGCGATCTGGCGCTGGCTTCGGGCCCGCGGATTGATGATCACGGCCACGCATCTGCCGGGGGTGCAGAATGTTCAGGCGGACGCGCTGAGCAGGCTGCTTCAGGAGAACCCCGAATGGGTCATAAACGACTTGGTACTAGGAGAAGTCTTCGCAAGGTGGGGGACTCCAGACGTAGAGCTGTTTGCCACCGCCGAAAACAGCAAATGCCGAGACTTCGCCTCCAGGTACTACCAGAAGGGGACGCTGGGGAATGCGCTATGGATCGACTGGTCGAACAGCTTTCTGTACGCTTTTCCACCCATTCCCCTGATTCCGGCAGTGCTCATCAAACTGTCCAAGTCCAGGGCGCGGATGATCCTGATTGCCCCGGAATGGCCCAGGCAGTGGTGGTTCACGGAACTGCTTCACCGGTCTCTCCTTCCTCACATGCGGCTGCCGTGCAGGCCGGACCCTCTCACGAAGTTCGGGGGGCGGATGGTGCATCCCAACCTCTCGTCTTTGAGTTTGGCAGCATGGCTCCTGAGATAGTGCAATATGGCCATTTGAATCTACCAGAAGATTGTATGGGCATACTGAAGGAGGCTAAACATTCTTCCACTAGGACTTCCTATGCTTACAAGCGGAAGAGATTCTGCATCTGGTGCAAATCCAAGAACTTTGACCCGACAACTTGTAAGGAAGATGTCATCCTTCCATATCTTTTACATTTGGCGCAGTCTGACCTTAATTTCCACTCCATTAAGGTTCATCTCGCTGCTTTGACTGCTTACAGGAAATGCCCTTCGCAGACTTCCTTCTTTCAGATCCCTGTGGTCAAGGATTTTTTTGGTAGGCTTGAAGAAGGTGTTCCCTCCAGTCAGACTTCCCTCGCCTTCCTGGGAATTGAATATGGTGCTGTCCAGATTGATGAAGGAGCCTTTTGAACCTATTCACAAGGCTTCGTTGCAGCACCTGTCCTGGAAGGCGGCGTGCCTAGTGGCCATTACATCGGCCCGCAGGGTGAGTGAACTTCAGGCGTTGTGTTGCCGAGAACCTTATACTGTATTTCATGCTGCTAAGGTTGTTATGCGTACTCACCCTAAATTTCTTCCTAAGGTTATATCTGATTTTCATGTCAACCAGATCATACCTTTACCTACGTTTTTTCAGAATCCTTCTTCTCCAGCGGAAAGGTCTCTACATTCCCTGGACGTGAGGAGGGTGTTGAAGTTTTATCTTGATAAGACCAAAGATATTCGTAGGTCAGACCAATTGTTTATCAATTATGGATCAGTCAGGACCGGTCTTGCTACCTCCCAACAGTCCATCTCTCGGTGGATTGTGTCCTGTATACGGTTGGGTTGCCAAAAGACTAATACGACCTTAGGGGGTAAACCTAAGGCTCATTCCACCTGGGGCAAAGCTGCCACGACTGCTTTGCTGCGTAATGTTCCGATTGCAGAGATCTGCAAGGCGGCCACTTGGAGGCCGGTCCATACCTTTGCTGCGCATTACTGTCTGGACTTGGATGCCAGGGCAGATGCTCAGATTGGGCAGGCTTCGCTGCGAAATTTGTTCGCACAGTAGTGGTATTATTTTGTAGTACTCTCCACCGCCGTTTTGGTGCGGGGATGGGCTTGCCATTCTATTCACTAGATTATGACTATACACAGAGATCCCCTACTACAGAACGAGTAGTTTCTTTTCTGTAACTCCAGTTCTGTAGTAGGGGTATCTCTGTTATAGTCATAAGCGCCCGCCCTCATCCCCGGTGGAGAGATACATATTATTGTAAGGAATGCTACAGGTCTGGCGTGTTCCGCCTTCAAAAAGAACTGAAAGTAGAAGGGACCTGCTGTGCATTCTGGGATACTGGAAAAGTTCTGGAAAGTTTTCTTAAAGGCACAGTATCCTGTTCTGAGCCACATAATGGCAGCCTATGGGGCTTGTCTGTCCATTCCTTCCTCTCTATCATTCCAGAGGCTTTTGCTGGTGGAGGCAGGTTTTTTCTCTGTGGAAAAAGCTGGGCAGGCAGTGCTGTTTGTGGATGTTGGTGGAATTTTCTAGTTGAAGTAATGGACAGTGTAGCCAGTGGATATAGGCTGCATTATCTGTCTTTGAATTATCTCTTAAGTGTAGCTGCAGGTCTGCATGGCTGGACAACTTAAGAGATTATTTTTTATTGCTCCGGGGTCCGCGCACATGGGCGGGACTATTCACTAGATTATGACTATAACAGAGATACCCCTACTACAGAACTGGAGTTACAGAAAAGAAACTACTCCTTCCCCTGGAGGGGTCACAGAAATGAGCCAAAATACAGCAAATTTTTGTTTTTTTTCGGAAAAAGTGGAAAAACGGGCTGCAAATGAAAGCATCTGGGTTTTTCCCTGCAAATGTTATCAACAAAGGGTTTGTGAGGTTGAAATCACAATTTTCCCAGCTTTTCGGGGATACCAGACTTTTGTCAGAAACCCAACATTTTTTACACAGTTTTGGCATTTTTCTGGGACATAGCCTATTTTTGCTATTTTTTGTGCTTTTGACCTCCTTCCAGTTAATGGCAGAAATGGGTACAAAAGCAATAATGGATCCTGGAAAGCTATACATTTTCGAGAAGAAGACAAAATTTTGAATTCAGCAAGGGGTCATTTGTGTAGACCCATCAAGGTTTTTTTATAGAAACAAACAGTCAAATATAGGATAAATTGAAAATTAGTTGAAAAAAACAGCCTTTTGTGTCAACGTTTTCACCTGTAACTTCTTCTAATTATGACAGCTCTTTGAAAGCAATATACCATTGCATCCGCTGGACATTACTGGTTGTGGGGATATATAGGACTTGTAAGTTCACCAAGAACCCGACGAACCCAGAGCCAAAAACTGAGTAGTAACTTGCAATGGTTTTTTATTATGTACCGGGTATATAGTAATTATTCTGTAAAAATGTGTACATGGAAAAATCGGTATGAAAGACACCTATGTATCTCTGAAATAGGAACAAAATATAGAGTTTAGAAACAGTAGATATTTGCACATTTCTGAAATTGGGAATACTCATACTAGCATGAGAATTATCAGTCATTTTTTAGAATGACTTATTTTTTACATAATGTCTTTCATTTGGAAGGCAGAAATGCATCGAAAGTCAATAGATAATAACAGTTCCTTTACAAAACTGAATTACCCTAAGTCTCCCGATAAAAATGGTACCTCACTTGTGTGGGTAGGCATAGTGCCCGCGACAGGAAACGGCACAAAACGCAGCGTGGTCACAACTCAATATCTCAGTGAAAATTTACCCTTTTTTGGCAAAGTGCCTAGCTCTAGTTTTTTAACTCTAGCTCTGCGGGCACCTTGGGAAACCTAGCAAACCTATACATTTTTTAAAACTAGACACCCAGGGGAACCCAGGATGGGGTGACTTGACTGCCTCCCACCAGGGTCTGTTACCCAGAATCCCTTGCAAACCTAAACAATTGTAAAAAAAAACAAATTTTCCCCACATTTCTGTCGTGGAAAGGTCCGGAATCTGTGTGGATCCACAAATTTCCACCCACCCCGCGTTCCCCAAAGTCTTACGAGAAAAACGGTACCTCACTTGTGTGGGTCGGCCTAGTACCCGCGACAGGAAACGGCGCAAAACGCAACGTGGTCACACCTCAATTTCGCAGTGAAAAATGACCCTTTTTTGGCAAAATGACTAGCTGTAGTTTTTGAACCCTAGCTCTGCGGGCACCTTGGGAAACCTAGCAAACCTATACATTTTTGGAAACTAGACACCCAGGGGAATCCAAGATGGGGTGACTTGACTGCCTCCCACCAGGGTCTGTTGCCCAGAATCCCTTGCAAACCTAAAAAATTGTCCAAAAAACCACATTTTCCCCACATTTCTGTCGTGGAAAGTTCCGGAATCAGCGTGGATCCACAAATTTCCACCCACCCCGCGTTCCCCAAAGTCTTACGAGAAAAACGGTACCTCACTTGTGTGGGTCGGCCGAGTGCCCGCGACAGGAAACGGCGCAAAACGCAACGTGGTCACACCTCAATTTCGCAGTGAAAAATGACCCTTTTTTGGCAAAATGTCTAGCTGTAGTTTTTTAACCCTAGCTCTGCGGGCACCTTGGGAAACCTAGCAAACCTATACATTTTTGAAAACTAGACACCCAGAGGAATCCAGGATGGGGTGACTTGACTGCCTCCCACCAGGGTCTGTTACCCAGAATCCCTTGCAAACCTAAAAAATTGTCAAAAAAAACACATTTTCCCCACATTTCTGTGGTGGAAAGTTCCGGAATCTGCGTGGATCCACATATTTCCACCCACCTCACGTTCCCCAACGTCTTACGAGAAAAACGGTATCTCACTTGTGTGGTTCGGCCTAGTGCCCGCGACAGGAAACGTCGCAAAACGCATCGTGGTCACACCTCAATTTCGCAGTGAAAAATGACCCTTTTTTGGCAAAATGACTAGCTGTAGTTTTTGAACCCTAGCTCTGCGGGCACCTTGGGAAACCTAGCAAACATATACATTTTTGAGAACTAGACACCCAGGGGAATCCAGGATGGGGTGACTTGACTGCCTCCCACCAGGGTCTGTTACCCAGAATCCCTTGCAAACCTAAAACATTTAAAAAAAGCCCATTTTCCTCACATTTCTGTGGTGGAAAGTTCCGGAATCTGCTTGGATCCACAAATTTCCACCCACCCCGCGTTCCCCAAAGTCTTACGATAAAAACGGTACCTCACTTGTGTGGGTCGGCCTAGTGCCCGCGACAGGAAACGTCGCAAAACGCATCGTGGTCGCACCTCAATTTCGCAGTGAAAAATGACCCTTGTTTGGCAAAATGACTAGCTGTAGTTTTTGAACCCTAGCTCTGCGGGCACCTTGGGAAACCTAGCAAACCTATACATTTTTGAAAACTAGACACCCAGGGGAATCCAGGATGGGGTGACATGACTGCCTCCCACCAGGGTCTGTTACCCAGAATCCCTTGCAAACCTAAACAATTGTCCAAAAAAACACATTTTCCCCACATTTCTGTGGTGGAAAGTTCCGGAATCTGCGTGGATCCACAAATTTCCACCCACCCCGCGTTCCCCAAAGTCTTACGAGAAAAACGGTACCTCACTTGTGTGGGTCGGCCTAGTGCCCGCGACAGGCAAGGGCCCAAAACGTAGTGAGGTGACTTCAAAATTGCCAATCTCAAAACCACCTGGTTTTGCAAGGGGGGTCACTTGGGTTTTTGGCCCGGTGCTCGGCGGCCATCTAGGGAAACCTACCAAACCCATACATTTCTGAAAACTAGACACCCCGGGGCTTCCAGGGAGGTATGGCTTGCGTGGATCCCCCAACGTTTCCTTACCCAGAATCCCCTGCAAACCTCAATTTTAGCTGAAAAAAATCACTTTTTTCACACATTTGTGTGTGGGAAAGTTGTGGCATCACCGGGCTCACTCAAATTTCCCATCTCCCAGCGTTCCCCTGGGTCTCCCGGTAAAAATGGTGCCTCACTTGTGCGGGAGGCCCAAGTACCCGCGACAGGCAAGGGCCCAAAACGTAGTGAGGTGACATCAAAATTGCCCATCTCAAAACCACCTGGTTTTGCAAGGGGGGTCACCTGGGTTTTTGGCCCGGTGCTCGGCGGCCATCTAGGGAAACCTACCAAACCCATACATTTCTGAAAACTAGACACCCGGGGGCTTCCAGGGAGGTATGGCTTGCGTGGATCCCCCAACGTTTCCTTACCCAGAATCCCCTGCAAACCTCAATTTTAGCTGAAAAAATCACTTTTTTCACACATTTGTGTGTGGGAAAGTTGTGGCATCACCGGGCTCACTCAAATTTTCCACCTCCCAGCGTTCCCCTGGATCTCCCGGTAAAAATGGTGCCTCACTTGTGCGGGAGGCCCAAGTACCCGAGACAGGCAAGTGCCCAAAACGTAGTGAGGTGACATCAAAATTGCCCATCTCAAAACCACCTGGTTTTGCAAGGGGGGTCACCTGGGTTTTTGGCCCGGTGCTCGGCGGCCATCTAGGGAAACCTACCAAACCCATACATTTCTGTAAACTAGACACCCGGGGGCTTCCAGGGAGGTATGGCTTGCGTGGATCCCCCAACGTTTCCTTACCCAGAATCCCCTGCAAACCTCAATTTTGATGTCACCTCACTACGTTTTGGGCCCTTGCCTGTCGCGGGTACTTGGGCCTCCCACACAAGTGAGGCACCATTTCTACCGGGAGACCCAGGGGAACGCTGGGAGGTGGGAAATTTGAGAGAGCCCAGTGATGCCACAACTTTCCCACACAAAAATGTGTGAAAAAGTGATTTTTTCAGCTAAAATTGAGGTTTGCAGGGGATTCTGGGTAAGGAAACGTTGGGGGATCCACGCAAGCCATACCTCACTGGAACCCCCCGGGTGTCTAGTTTTCAGAAATGTATGGGTTTGGTAGGTTTCCCTAGATGGCCGCAGAGCACCGGGCCTAAAACCCAGGTGACCTCCTTGCAAAACCAGGTGGTTTTGAGATAGGCAAATTTGAAGTCACCTCACTACGTTTTGGGCCCTTGCCTGTCGCGGGAACTTGGGCCTCCCACACAAGTGAGGCACCATTTTTATTGGGAGACCCAGTGGAACTAAATACATTGCACTAACGCCAACCTTGAAACAGAATCAAATTTTTCAAAGAATACAGACCAGGCAGTTCACTTTACCACTCATGAATGCTCCCAAAAATTATTTTGCGTGTGGTACGCTCTAAAACAAGCAGGGACACACAGCCCAGGTTTAGAAGGACAGTCGGGGCAGTACATACGAATCTCCTTCCGTGTACCTCTTCGCCAACAGACTCTGCATCTCCTAGTGGGAAAATCTTTTGCCGGTGTGGGAGGGATGAAATCAGGAAAGTGGCGATCTTTCAATCGAACCACATCCTCCACCACTCCAAATCTAGGAACACTTGCATGTTCCACAACAACAAGGCTAGCTATCACAGAGTGCTGAAACTGAAGAAATGTCAAGTTTGACACAGGAGAACACTCCTTGAACACAATAAAAGCATTGAAATTTGCTAATTCGAAGAAATGGATGGCCAACTTCTTATACCAAACATAAGCCTTCCGAATAGCAGAGTAAGGTTCCAACCTCTGATCTACTCTGTCAACACCACCCATGTGCTTATTGTAGTCTAGAATGCACACAGGTTTGCGCACTTCAGCAACCTGACCCCAAACAGCCACAGGTGAAGTACTCTCATCATGGATGGTAGTCAGCATGTATACATCCCTCCTGTCCACAAATTTTACAGCTAGTAGTTCATCACTACGCAAGGAACTGCACTGCCCCCTCTGAAGTTTTTTGCAAACAAGCTCTTTCGGATAACCTTTACTGTTAGAGCGGATTGTGCCACATGCAAAAGTATTCACTTTATACAATTCCTTAAATAATTGCACAGCAGTATAGAAGTTATCAAGGTACAAATGGTGGCCTCTGTTAAACAGTCTTCTAGCAAGATCCCACACAATTTTCTCTGAAACTCCAAAAGTGGATGGACAACCTGGGGGGTCAATAGTAGAATCTCTACCAGTGTACAAACGAAAATTAAAAACATATCTTGTCCTACTCTCAGACAACATATACAGCTTAATTCCATAGCGTGCCCTCTTGCTAGGGATGTTCCTCCTAAAAACCAAACGGCCCTTGAACAAGACCAAAGACTCATCAATAGATATTTCTTTCCCTGGAGTATAGATCTCAGAAAATCGATCTACAAAGTGATCAAGAACGGGCCGAATCTTAAAAAGACGGTCACAGTCAGGGTGATCTCGTGGCAACGCCGTAGAATTATCAACAAAATGCAGCATACGTAGCAAAAGTAAATACAGGAAATATGGCAGTTGCCAACAAGGGGCTAGTAGACCAATATGAAGCCAATGTTGGCTTCCTTACCACACCCATCAATAAAGTCAAACCCAAAAACGTCTTAATCTCTTCCAGATATGTGGGAGTCCACCGGGTAGCTCTAGACTGGGGCCTAAGTTTGTCGCTGTTGTCCCTCAAAAACTGTTCAGCCTACAAATTCGTCTGCTCAACAATCTCACCCAAAAATACATCATCCATAAACAACTGAAAAAACTGTATAGGCAAAAAGTGTTCACAATCCACTGTACACCCTGCATCACCGCTAAAGGCAGGCAACACCGGCTGCACCATGTTTGGATCAACCCAAAGTTTAGCACTTCCAGTAGGAAGCCTAGCAGCCTCAGACTGCAATCCAGATGCCTCTTGCACCATCGGCACAGCAGTTTCCTCCTCTAAGACAGGCACTTCATCCGCACTGAGAGTTGCTTCATCCACACCAAGAGTACCTTCATCTGCACTGAGAGTACCTTCATCATCTGATGATTCCATGTTGAGAGAAAACTCACTGCCAGAATCTTCCCCTCCCTCCTCTCCCTCAGACGCACTGTCAGTCTCATAATCATGCTCAGAGGAAGATTCAAGAAGCATACCAACCACCTGTTGAGCAGTCATTCTACGGCTAGCCATATTGCTGACTAATAAAGGTAACTTGTCAAACAAGTCAACAACAACAAACACTTTGTAAAATAAGTAATAAACAAAAAGCACCTTTATCAAAAACTCATATATACTCCAAAACAATACCACTCACTTGCCAGAGGCAGCTAAACTACTCACCACCACCTACTCTGTACAGACACAGTATGGATCAACAATATCCCACTAAAAAAGAAAGAGAAAAGCAATTACACATAAGACTATGCAAAACACATTGCAAAGAATTTCATGCTCAAACCACTAACTAAATATGCCGCCATTATGACATCACTTACAAAAAAATTCATTCAGACATTACAATATTACTCATTTGGAGTAAATACAACTAAAAAAAAATTCTTACCAAAACAATGCAACTACACAAAACTGCAGAACAACCACTGTCGAAACTGGAATCAGGAATCAAAAGATTTAGACTAGAATAAAAAGGAGAAAAAAACGTTATTGTCACATATGCATATAATGCTCTAGACCATCACGTACTGCGCAAAATTTATTACTTGAACCTCCCACTTTCAAGAAGGAAAGATCGATGGCCCAATACTTTACAAGCAACGCGGCGAGAATCTGGAACTCAGCCTCAGCTCCGGCCCACCCCCTCCCTTTTCCCAGTCCTTCAAAACTGACCTCAAAGTTCTCCTCCTGCAAAGACACTTCCAAACTTAATTCACACCCTCTCTATTGTCTGAAGGAAGTCTTTACATTATAGGAAATTCTGTTCTCCATGCCCGTAGAAGTGCCTTCCCCGTGTGTTCCTGTGTTTTGAGTGTCTGCCATTTATTGCACTTTTATACCTCTACTTGTACTTTGTACTCTTTTGTAACTTGCACACATGTCACTTTTTCTCTTGTAACGTATTGTTTGCTACCTCTTGTATTTTGTTTGCTTTTGATACATGCACAATTACCACCATTGCCTCATGTAACATAACGTTTGCTCTTGTTTTCAGAGTGTCTGCCATTTATTGCAGTATTTTCCCTCATGTGACATCCATCAGAGAGCTGCGTGAATAATTACCTGGTAATCCCCTCAGCACAATGCAAACACCCACCCAAAATAGGTACCCAGTGAGGTCACACCGTTCGCATCGCCCTAACCTGCTCAAGGTTCATGTGACCTCAGTGACAGTCACAGCGACTGGATCACTGTTGCTCTAGGGTGTGCTGCTTCGTAGGCCTGCCCACAAGACTGGAGATGAACTTCAGTATGGATTGTGGTGGACAGGCCTTCAGGGTTAACCCACAATTGATACCACTAGGGTACACCTGCTTGTGCTAAGACATCAAGCCTTCTAAGGTCTAGTGGGGCCTTCTACGGTCTAGCATGGGAATGTGCTCCCTCAGTACAGTGCTGTGGTGGACTGGTCATGAATGCGGAACCCGGTTCCCCAGTTCCAAATTCCACAGCTCTGGCCATAGTGCCACATCCCCACTGAACACCATACTTGCCCACTGAGAGAAACTCGCACTGCCTTCAGCTATAACCTAATTGTGCCCGCTATAAACACTTGGATGTGGCTCAATTCAAATTATGCACTTGATAAGAGTAATATGCTGCCTAAAAAAAAGAAAAAAAAGCAACCACTCATAGGGAATGCAACGCATGTGAAATGTAAGCAGAAACAACATGGTTACCTAAACGATCTCTCACTAACTATTCAGAAATCAGCGAGTGGTTTCACCTGAAAAGTTATGGACATGACTAGAGGGCCCTGAAGGGAACCGTTTCACTGTCCATTGCTTACATCCTTACAAAACGTAAGCAGTATGGTATAAAAAGACCACATCCATAAACACAGAGCCATGGTACACATTGTGTTTTCCAATACACCCATCAACCAGGTATTGCAGTACCTCCAGGAATGGTACACTCTCCCAACCTGGAAACAACAATGCTCTTCAAAGAAAGACGAGAAAATGAAAGTAGCACTTCACTGGCAAACTCTGTAAAGTGATGCTGGTGTATTTGGATGTAAAAAAAACCAATCTGGCCACTTTGCAACCCCTCTGTCTTGCTATTAGTTAGGCATTTAATTCTCATATAAGAAATTCTATTTCTCTACATGCTGCTGCACTTTGGATTTGAAAAATTAAAAAGAAGGGCATTTCTCGGCATTTTTGGATCCATTTCACAGGGAAGCAACTAGAAAGACGAGCGTTTTTCAAATTTGGATCCATTTCACAGGGAAGCAACAACAGGCACACAGGAACGAAGCCGAGCCTCGTGGCATGCCTGGGCATACCAAAGTGCCCCCACCCTAACCCAAACCCACCGATGCAAAAATCATGCTGCTGCACTTTGGATTTGAAAAATTAAAAAGAAGGGCATTTCTCAGCATTTTTGGATCCCTTTCACAGGGAAGCAACTAGAAAGACGAGCGTTTTTCAAATTTGAATCCATTTCACAGGGAAGCATCAACAGGCACACACGAACGAAGCCGAGCCTCTGGCATGCCTGGGCCTTCCATAGTGCCCCCACCCTAACACAAACCCACCGATGCAAAAATCCCCCCTCCCCAGCCCCAAAACTCACCTTTACTCTCCGATGCGCAGGAAGCAAATGGCTTCCTGCGCCTCGGAGAGCAAAGGGGAAACCTCCAATGACGTCAGCGCGGCTCGCGCGCTGACGTCGTTGATGACGCGGGGGGAGGCAGGGGAAGGTCTCATTCAAAATAATGCTTACCGGGGAACAAGATAAGCCCAGACTCGAACTGCTGCAGCACAGATGCCGGTTTCACCAAGTGAGCCCGCGCGTCTCTCCCGCGTAAATGCGTAACGCTAAGCGGGCATGAAAGTAAAAATGAGACTAAGTTACAGGCAAGCTGCCTGAGAAACGCTGATTCCAAATAGTGCGTTAGAAGCGTTTAAAGACTAAACGCTGAATCAAAAAACTAGAAATGGACTAAAGGAGCCTTTGCGAGCTAAGAATTCCACGTTAAAAATGCAACGAATAAATACAAATTCCAAAAAATAAACCGAAATAGAAAAATTCATCGTGACCATTACCAATAAAAAGTGAAGATAGAGAATTAAAAAAATTAAAAAAGAAGAGAAGAACTGTGCAATAATAAATTGTAGAGTGAAAAAGTGAAACAATGTGAGGAAAATAAAATAAAAAAAGATAGCTTCCAGAACTTTCCATCACAGAAAAGTGAGGAAAATGTTTTTTTTTTTTTTTTTTTTTACAAAGTTTGAGGTTTGCAAAGGGATTCTGGGTAACAGAACCTGGTGAGAGCCACACAAGTTACCCCATCCTATATTCCCCTGCGTGTCTATTTTTAAAAAATGTACAGGTTTGCTAGGTTTTCCTAGGTGCCGGCTGAGCGAGGGTCCAAAATCCACGGCTAGTCACTTTGCGGGGAAAAAAAGGTCAGTTTTCACTGGAAAAATTTGATGTGCCCAAGTTGTGTTTTGGGCCGTTTCCTGTCACGGGAACCCGAGTTACCCAGAGACAATAACTGAGCTGCACCATGTAATGGTTTTTCATTGTGTACCGGCTATATATCAATTAATTTGGTAAAATATAAAGAGTGAAAAATAGCTATCAAGGAAACCTATGTATTTCCTAAATGGGAACAAAATATATGTGTAGAAGCAGTGGTTATTTGCACATCTCCAAAGTTGTGGGTACCCGTACAAGCATGTGAATTAGAGGACATTTTTCAGAATGACTTCTTTTTTATACATTGTCTTACATTTGGAAGGCAGAAATGCATAGAAAGTCAATTGATAATAACACGTGTTCTACTGTTCTGTGTTCCCCTAAGCCTCCCGATAAAAATGGTACCTCACTTGTGTGGGTAGGCCTAGTTCTTGTTGAACCTACAAGTCCTATATATCCCTGCAACCAGAAGGGTCCAGCAAATGTAATGGTGTATTGCTTTAAAAAATCTGCCTTACTTACAAGATAGTACAAGTGAAAACATTGGCACAATTGGCTGTTTTTTTCAACTCAATTTCAATATTTTTTTATGTTAATTGTTAGTTTCAATAGAAAAACCTTAAAGGATCTGCAAAAATGACCCCTTACTGAATTCAGACTTTTGCCTTCTTTTCGGAAATGAATAGATTTCCAGGATCCATTATTTTTCTTTGACACCCATTTCTACCCTGTACTGCTCGATTTTTCCGGTCTTATTGTGTTGAAGGGTGATTTAGGTGACTTCAGTCTCTTTCCATTCAAGTCTAAGGGTTAGAGTAGTGTATAGAGCCTATTTATTAGGCACTTCGACATGATCCTGTGTTCTTCCCCATAGATCAGGGTTTGCATATATATCCTAGAGGATAGATTCGTTAGCATTAGGGGTAATCTGTTCTGTAGTGAGGGTATTTCATGGAGCCGTGCTGAATTCAGGCCTGGTAGGCCTTAAACGGGAGAGACTCCATCTTTCCTCCTGCTCTGGCAGCTCGGGATGTTTCTAGGTCATAGGCAGTGTTTTAGTTAGGAGGTGTTATTCGCTTGGGGAGAACCGGTTCAGGCCGGCCCTTATCGAAGGATTGTATTTTTCTTCATGCCGAAGACACTACATCAGGCCGGCCGGCTGGGAACGTGTCCTTGGCACGGGGAGGTATAAGAATTTGGTGGGCGGCAGGTTACGGGCTGGAATTTTCCATGAGGAAATGCACATCTATATTAGTGAAAGTTTGAGGCAGATACTGGCACTTGCTTCTTGTCCATGGGCGGCACCTGGCCGTTAGTAGTAAAGCTGCTACTTATTCCAGGGAAGACAGATGACAAACTTGGAGGTGGAGAAAAACCGAGAGATAGATATTCCAAAGAGAAGAGAGTAGCCGATGAGGAAGAGGTCCCAGTGACTCGGAGAGGGAGACGGGAGTAAACCCGTGATTGCGGAGGTGTGACTTCCAGGCGAAGCCGAGGCGCAGACGAGAAGGGAACCTAGATGACCATTGAGTGCAGGCTACATACGACCAAGGTGATGTCAACCCCTTACTATTAGAGTGTACAACTTAATCTTTCACTTTTCTTTGCAGGTTATGTGATATGTATTATGTTCCGTGAGTGTGCATGTAATAACTAAATAAAGTATTCAGTTTGTAGTAAAGCAATATGTGCTACGTGTTCTTGTGTAAGAGGGTAACCTATTCTTCTAGTCAGCTGTGACTTAACATGAACAGATGTTAATCCTGATCAGGTAGGTGGTAACTGAATAAGGGAGAAAGGAGCCCTTCGAACTGGGGAACAAGTTGTGCTCAACTAGCTGTCTTTGTGTGATCTGATATATAGTAACACTGATGTCGTGGTAATTATAGGATGAACTCGTGCTAAGGCTGCCGTCTGGGCAGGAAGTCCTGGGTCCATTTGGGACCGCGAGGCTGTGACTTGTCTAAGGCTGCCGTCTGGGCAGGAAGTCCTGGGTCCGTTTGGGACCGCGAGGCTGTGGCTGCCGTCTGGGCAGGAAGTCCTGGGTCCGTTTGGGACCGCGAGGCTGTGGCTGCCGTCTGGGCAGGAAGTCCTGGGTCCGTTTGGGACCGCGAGGCTGTGGCTGCCGTCTGGGCAGGAAGTCCTGGGTCCGTTTGGGACCGCGAGGCTGTGGCTGCCGTCTGGGCAGGAAGTCCTGGGTCCATTTGGGACCGCGAGGCTGTGACTGCCGTCTGGGCAGGAAGTCTGTGGCTGCCGTTTGGGCAGGAAGTCCTGGGTCCGTTTGGGACCGCGAGGCTGTGACTTGTAGGTCTTGGTATATATAGTAGGAATTCCCTGTCCTTAGGTGGTACATATATGTGGTTATTTATGTAAATAGACCCTAGGGAGGGACTAACGTTCTGGTTTGGGTTAGAGAGGCTCTGCTGAGCGGGTTCTATCTGATCCGAAAACCCAAGCAGAACATTTGGCGTCACGAACCGTTTACGAAACCTGTGTGCGTTGTGGTTGTCTTGTGTTTGCTTTCGGCGCGTGCGTGGTTTTGTTGCATTTTATTTTTGTATATTTCTGTGTATAGTTTTTATTTTTCTTCCTTCTTTTCTTTTTCTTCTTTTCTTCTTTTTCCTTTTTCACGATGTTTTCTAGAAGGTCTAAATCTACTTTTAAGTTGCCCGTTGATATTCCCGGATGGGATTCAACGCCTTATGAAGCCTTGGCCCGTGAGTGGGCTGATTCCACTGGTTTGAGTGAGAATTGGAATTCTTCTTTGGAGCTGGCAGAGCCGGCTGATGTGATTGCTTGTTTGCAGAAGGCACCCGTATCGAAGGGTGAGGAGATTCCCATTTTGGGGCGCAGAGGTTGGATTCTTTTGTCTGCATACAGGATTCTGCATGAGAGATTGTTGAAGTTACAGATATCTCTTAAAGATGTGGAAGCGCACTTTGTTGAGATTCAGAATTCTCATACTTTGTTGCGGTGTCAAAATAAGTTGCTTGCTGATAAACTTGAGACTTACCAAACTATTGCCGAACGGGCGGCTGTGCGAATTGCTCGTTATAAATACAAGAACAGGCGCGGTCGGGTTTCGACGCGAAAGGTGCGTCTGGTCGTGGCGACAGCCGGGCTGGATTGGAATCCTGATGAATGGGATGGTAATATCTGGAACTCGACTGATTCTTGTTCCTCGGGTGAGGAGTCTGCCAAGCGCGAGTCTTCTCGCTCCCGCCATGATTGTAAGTCTGCTTCTCGCACCTTTGATGGTGCACCCCGTGATTACGCTCGTTCTTCGAGTGGGATCAATGCTTCTTACACTGATTGTCCCTCTACGAGTACTGATCGGGCTCCTTGTGATGCTCGTCCCGCGGTTTCTGCGCATCCAGTTTTCCGTCGGAAGTTGCAGCAGTCTCCCAATGCTCCGCAGGGTATTTCTTTGGACTGTTTAGAAGACTTTACTCAGCAGGAAATTAGTGATATTTTGCAGCGATTTCGGCAGCGAGCTGGTGAGTCCTTGCTCACATGGATGGTGCGCCTTTATGAACTGGGCGCTGCTGGTATTATGTTGGATACTGGCGATTGTTTAAAGTTCTGTTCCTTGAGTTTGGATTCTACTGTGCAGGATCATTTTCGTAACTATAATGGTGTTGGTCAGATTTCTTTACTCCAATTGGCGACTGAGAGTTGTAATCTAAAATATCCTACTGAATCTGACTGGCCTGTGAATGACAAGCCGTGGTATACTTTGCGTGATGCTGCTCAACGTCTCAAAGAGGAGGTGATGAAAACGGCAATTTTTCTGGGTACTGCTGACAGGTTGCTTGATGGTTCATTGACATCTTCTGTGCGGAACCGTATCATTCGATCTTCCCCTGTTGCCTATAAGCAGGTCATGATGACTTTATTGATTAATCAGACTGGTAACGTATTATCTACGGTTTTGGAATCGGTGCGCCAACTCGGTGAGTTGGGTGAGTGGTTTAAACCTGAACGGCAGTCCCGGCCTGACACTCGTACTCCTGGTGAAAATAAACTTACTAGACGTGATATTTTTTCTGGTCTTCTGGCTGATGGTGTGCGGAGGGAGGATATTGATGGTGAGACTACCGCTCGTTTGTGGGAGTTGTTTCGCAAACGTGGCTTGGATCGAAAGGAGGGTGCCCGGCGTGTTCGGACCACTGAGTGTGATCGTGGTGGTTCTGACGGTAGCGGTGATGACGACCGCCGTGGGCGCTCTGTTCGTCGTGATGATCGACGTTCTGCACGTGATGTGTCCCCCCGTCGAGAGAGAGACAGGGAGAGAGAGGGGGAAAGAGAAAGGGGGAGAACTGACTATGTTTACAGCAGACGTAGAGATGATAGGGATCAATCCCCTGAGTTGAGGAGGAGAGAGGATCGTCACAGTTTGGTCGATCGTAACCCGCAGTACAATGCAGAAGATACGAATCCGTTCCGTACTGGGAATGGATATGAACAGGAGGTACCGATACCTAAGAAACGTGAGAGTCTTTATCCTGATTTATCCTGGTACACAGAATGCTGTAAGAATGACTAGGAAATAGGTCAAGCTCCGGTACACAGATGGGCTCACAGAGATAATAGACCCTATGTAGATATTGATATTTATTGGAGACATCGTAATATCCAAAGGGCCCGAGCATTGGTAGATACAGGAGCGGAGGCCACTCTTATTCATGGAAAATCAAAGAAGTTTACAGGTCAGCCTTTTACTATTACCGGATTAGGTGGAAAAGAAACCCCTGCAGTTCAAACTTTGCTTGAAATGAGAATAGGTAGAATTCCTAGAAAAGAGTATTCTGTACTAGTAGTGCCACTTCTAGAATTCATAATTGGGATTGATATTTTGAGAGGAATGACTTTGCATCTAGATGACGGATGTTACCAATTTGGAACAACGCATTATATATCGTCCAGACCTATACGGGTTGGTCGTTTAAGAATGCCCCCCATACAAGTTCCCCATGCGACAAAAGTGGTGTGTCAGAAGCAGTATCGTATTCCAGGTGGTCATGAGGAGATTAGTACCACTATTCAGGAGTTAGTGGATACAGGAGTCATAACCCCAGTTACTTCTGCTTGGAATAATCCTGTTTGGCCGATGCGTAAGAGTGATAACTCTTGGCGCATGACCGTTGATTATCGAGAATTGAACAAGCACACACCCTCTTTGACTGTTGCAGTACCGGATGTTATTACACTTATTGAGAGAATCCAAAAGCATCCAGGTACATGGTACGCGTCCATTGATATTGCTAATGCTTTCTTTTCAATTCCGATTGCCCCAGAGTGTCAGGAACAATTCAGTTTTACGTGGAACGGGCGTCAGATGACGTTTAGAAGTCTTCCCCAGGGCTATGTGCACAGTCCTACGATATGTCACCGGCTGGTGGCAGAGCATTTGGCTGAGGTACCGGTTCATCCCCAAATTCAGATATGTCATTATATTGATGATGTTTTGATCCAAGGCGAAACACAAGAGGAAGTTCAGACCCAATTAGACAGAGTCATTGAGTGCCTGCGTGAGAAAGGTTGGGAAATCAACCCAGATAAATTGCAAGGTCCGTCCCAGGCTGTAAAATTTTTGGGTATTAATTGGCATGAAGGGCACCGTGAAGTGATCCCTCAGGTTAAACAGAAGATTCTTGATTTTGCAGTTCCTAGAAATAGGAAAGAAGCCCAGAGCTTCATTGGTCTGTTTGGCTTTTGGCGCCAGCATATTCCTCATTTGAGTCAAATATTGGCCCCCTTGTACCGGGTCACGCGTAAAAAGAATGCATTTGAATGGGATAAACCACAGCAAGATGCGTTTAGTCTGGCAAAAGAGGCAATTCAACATGCTCTGGATTTATGGCCTGTACGTGATGGTGACGTGGATTTGAATGTGTCTGTACAGGGCCTTTATGCAAATTGGAGTTTGTGGCAGAAACAAGGCAGGAGTAAAGTACCGTTAGGTTTTTGGACCAAAAAGTTACCTGATGCTGGTGAGCGTTACACACCCTTTGAGAAACAGTTACTTGCTTGTTATTGGGCTCTGGTGGATACCGAGCAATTGACTTTGGAACATGATATAGTTCTGCGTCCGGAAATTCCTATCATGCAGTGGGTTCTGAGTTCGCCGAAAACTCACCGAATTGGACACGCTCAAGAGGCGAGTGTGATTAAATGGAAATGGTACATACAAGACAGGGCACGTGTGGGCCCGAAAGGAGTTGCTTCTTTACATGAGCAGGTGGCGCGAGCGCCATCGACTGAGACTGAGAGTGAATGTTCCGTACCTTTAGCACAGGAGTCTCCTGTCAAGTGGGGTAAGCCTTTTGATGATTTGTCCGCAGCGGAAAGAAATCATGTTTTCTTCACTGATGGTTCAGCGAGGTTTATAGGGATGACACGGCACTGGAAGGCGGTGTCCTATAATCCGATCACACAGAAATTGTTGAGCACAACTGGTGAAGGTAAAAGCAGCCAATTTGCCGAGCTTTACGCTGTTTACCAAGTTTTGAAACAAGAGTTACCTGGTACATGTCATATTTTCACTGATTCTTGGTCTACTGCCAATGGACTGGCTGTTTGGTTGCCAACTTGGCATTCCCATAATTGGAAGTTACATTCCAAAGAATTATGGGGAAAAGAGTTATGGCAAGAAATTTGGGAGATGCTCCCACAGAGTACTGTTACAATCTTCCATGTGGACGCTCACACCCCGATAGATTCTCTTGACAAATTTTTTCATAACATTGCAGATGAGAAGTCTAAAATTGCTGAGGCAGTGGTGGACAGGCAAGATTCTGATATTGCGGGATTGGCGAAATGGGCACACCAGAAGGCAGGACATTTTGGAGAGAAGGCCACTAGCAGGTGGGCTGCTGATCGAGGAATTTATATTCCCTTAGATTTAATCAAAAATGTTATTTTACACTGCCCCGTTTGTCAGCATATCAGACGGCGTAAGGTGCCCCAAATTGTTAAAGGTCATTTACATCGCGGCAAATTGCCCGCTCAAATTTGGCAGATCGATTACATTGGTCCACTTCCCATGAGTAGGAATTGTCAATATGTTTGCACTATTGTTGATACATACAGTGGCCTGCTGGTAGCCCTTCCCTGTAAGCAAGCTACCCAATTGAATACCATTAAAACATTAGAATTAATTATGATGTACTATGGTGTGCCATTCCAAATTCAATCTGATAATGCATCCCATTTTCGTGGAAGATTGGTACAGGAGTTCTGTGCGGAAAACAATATTGAATGGATATTCCATATCCCCTACTACCCACAGGCCTCGGGCCTGGTGGAGAGATTGAATGGCCTGCTAAAGGACCAGCTGCGTAAGTTAACGGATGACAAGTATAAAAATTGGCGAGACTTTTTGCCCCAAGCACTATTGATTTTGAACAATCGTCCTTTTTTAAATGCTGAATCTCCACTCATGCGTTTGTTTCCCCCGAATGCTGAGGCTATGCCTAATGAAATCAGAGAAACCGTGATGTATTGGGAAATTACTCCCGGAGCTTTGGCTCCATGTAGAGCGACCCCAGGGTCGGCAGGTTTAGACTTGCATGCTATGGATGACATTGTTATAAAAAGTAGAGATCGAGTCATCATAGAGACAGGTGTTGGTGTTCAGATACCACCTGGAAATTTCGGATTGATCGCCCCTAGATCGGGGCTGGCTGTAAAAGGCATTCAGGTGCTTGGAGGAATTATCGACAGTGATTATCAGGGAGAGATTAAGGTGCTCCTGCTGAATAGCAGTGAGATTGACTTACTGATACATCGCACTGACCGAGTAGCTCAATTACTCATAATGCCTGTTTTCAGTGGTGTATTAATGAAAGGCACTGCTCCAACGTTGCTAACTGTACGTGGCCAGAAAGGTTTTGGCTCCACGGATAATCCTGGGGCCAGAGTTTGGGTGCAGTCGCCTAAGAATCCCCCTGAACAAGCAGAGGTCATTGCCACCGGTCAGGATAATACCATTTTGGTTATGAGACCTGGGAAAGATAGCTGGGAAGCGGTCCCGGCTGATAAATGTTATTTACGAGAATGATTAATGCCTGTATTTGGTTCTCTTTCAGATCATTCTTTGGATTGTTGCTGCAGGATGTGTCGGAGCCGGACTGTTTTCGGACTGGTACGACGAGAAAGGAGGGATCCTATCAACCCGGGATGAACTGGGAACCCGAGTGTTGCGTTCCTTCGCTGCATGGGATTCATCATCGAACTTTTGGACCGCACTTGCCAAGAGGGTGACTGACGCCCCTCACTTCTGTTTGACACCGATGAGATCTGTCCATGACATTCTGGCGACCTGCCTGGTTGCTGTCCCCGCCTCATTGGAAACTTTAACTCATATTTTTAACGTCTCGAAGGCCCGTCCCAATATTCTCCTGGGTGATTTTGCTACCCATGTATATTGCCCCCTATGTATTGAATTGCCGAACGAGCAAACCCCCATCCAGTCCCAAATACTTACTTATAATATCACACAAGGTGATTTGTGCTTCTTTCTTACGTGTAATCCTAGTGCGATCTCTGAATGTCTACGCCTCAAACTAAAAGGCGCCACTTCATTTACCGCTCACGAACGGACTTTGTGCTTTCAAAGGACACCGACCACATGTGTTTCAGTTCAGAACAATATGACTTGTAATAGTTTGGTAGTTACCCCCAGTCACTATCGCACGATGTTACTACCTGCCGGATGGCTTTTCTCATGTGGTAATACTTCCTGGCCATTTGTCCCTGCAAACATTTCCGGAGGCCCTTGTGCCATTACGAGACTCAGTTTGTTGATGTTCGCATCGCATCCGAATGCCAACTCTCGTGTGCTTCGAGATACTGTAATGTTACAGGAGGATTGTGACCCATCTTTGCATTTATATTCCAAGTCTGAATACCTTAGCTTAGCTGTTTCAATTATTGGTGTTCCTGCTTTGGCGGTTTATAATGCCAAATCTATTGGGAAAATGGCCTGCTGGATGGTGAAATCTATTAATCATACTTCTACAATTTTGTCTGACATGCTATTAGACGCCCAGGGTGAACGTAGGGCCATTTTGCAAAATAGAGCAGCCATTGATTATCTTTTGCTTAAACATGGACATGATTGCTCGGACTTCGAAGGTCTCTGTTGTTTTAACTTGTCTGACCATACACAATCCATTCGTGCTCACATCGACAAGTTGCGTGACTTAACAGAAGAAGTTAGAAAACACATTGACCAGGGCTGGTTTGACTGGCTCTTTAATTGGTTACCTGATATACACGCGCTACGCCAAATATTAGGTGGTATTTTGATTGCTGTTGCTGTTTTGATTTCTATCTGTTGCTTTATTCAGTGTATTCCTTCATTATTTCAATTCTGCACACTTGGTACTAGACATAGATCAGTTAGCTTTGTTTCATATTATTCTTCCACAGATGTTAGCTCCATTTAATGAATGTATAATAGACTGAAGTCAAGGGTGAAATGTACTGCTCGATTTTTCCGGTCTTATTGTGTTGAAGGGTGATTTAGGTGACTTCAGTCTCTTTCCATTCAAGTCTAAGGGTTAGAGTAGTGTATAGAGCCTATTTATTAGGCACTTCGACATGATCCTGTGTTCTTCCCCATAGATCAGGGTTTGCATATATATCCTAGAGGATAGATTCGTTAGCATTAGGGGTAATCTGTTCTGTAGTGAGGGTATTTCATGGAGCCGTGCTGAATTCAGGCCTGGTAGGCCTTAAACGGGAGAGACTCCATCTTTCCTCCTGCTCTGGCAGCTCGGGATGTTTCTAGGTCATAGGCAGTGTTTTAGTTAGGAGGTGTTATTCGCTTGGGGAGAACCGGTTCAGGCCGGCCCTTATCGAAGGATTGTATTTTTCTTCATGCCGAAGACACTACATCAGGCCGGCCGGCTGGGAACGTGTCCTTGGCACGGGGAGGTACAAGAATTTGGTGGGCGGCAGGTTACGGGCTGGAATTTTCCATGAGGAAATGCACATCTATATTAGTGAAAGTTTGAGGCAGATACTGGCACTTGCTTCTTGTCCATGGGCGGCACCTGGCCGTTAGTAGTAAAGCTGCTACTTATTCCAGGGAAGACAGATGACAAACTTGGAGGTGGAGAAAAACCGAGAGATAGATATTCCAAAGAGAAGAGAGTAGCCGATGAGGAAGAGGTCCCAGTGACTCGGAGAGGGAGACGGGAGTAAACCCGTGATTGCGGAGGTGTGACTTCCAGGCGAAGCCGAGGCGCAGACGAGAAGGGAACCTAGATGACCATTGAGTGCAGGCTACATACGACCAAGGTGATGTCAACCCCTTACTATTAGAGTGTACAACTTAATCTTTCACTTTTCTTTGCAGGTTATGTGATATGTATTATGTTCCGTGAGTGTGCATGTAATAACTAAATAAAGTATTCAGTTTGTAGTAAAGCAATATGTGCTACGTGTTCTTGTGTAAGAGGGTAACCTATTCTTCTAGTCAGCTGTGACTTAACATGAACAGATGTTAATCCTGATCAGGTAGGTGGTAACTGAATAAGGGAGAAAGGAGCCCTTCGAACTGGGGAACAAGTTGTGCTCAACTAGCTGTCTTTGTGTGATCTGATATATAGTAACACTGATGTCGTGGTAATTATAGGATGAACTCGTGCTAAGGCTGCCGTCTGGGCAGGAAGTCCTGGGTCCATTTGGGACCGCGAGGCTGTGACTTGTCTAAGGCTGCCGTCTGGGCAGGAAGTCCTGGGTCCGTTTGGGACCGCGAGGCTGTGGCTGCCGTCTGGGCAGGAAGTCCTGGGTCCGTTTGGGACCGCGAGGCTGTGGCTGCCGTCTGGGCAGGAAGTCCTGGGTCCGTTTGGGACCGCGAGGCTGTGGCTGCCGTCTGGGCAGGAAGTCCTGGGTCCGTTTGGGACCGCGAGGCTGTGGCTGCCGTCTGGGCAGGAAGTCCTGGGTCCATTTGGGACCGCGAGGCTGTGACTGCCGTCTGGGCAGGAAGTCTGTGGCTGCCGTCTGGGCAGGAAGTCCTGGGTCCGTTTGGGACCGCGAGGCTGTGACTTGTAGGTCTTGGTATATATAGTAGGAATTCCCTGTCCTTAGGTGGTACATATATGTGGTTATTTAGGTGTAAATAGGCCCTAGGGAGGGACTAACGTTCTGGTTTGGGTTAGAGAGGCTCTGCTGAGCGGGTTCTATCTGATCCGAAAACCCAAGCAGAACATACCCCTAACTGGAAGGAGGTTGGAATCATAAAATGTAGGAAAAATAGGCTATGTCCCAGTTAAATGCCAAAACTGTGTAGAAAATGTTGGTTTTCTGACAAAAGTCTGTGTGTTCTGAAAGGTGGGAAGATGGTGATTTTAGCACCACAAACCCTTTGTTGATATTATTTGCAGGGAAAAAAACAGACGCTTTCTTCGGCAGCACTTTTTTCCCATTTTTCCCCCTAAACACAAAATGTAGCTGTATTTTGGCTAATTTCTCGGTTCCCTACAGGGACAGTCACAAACACTGGATACCTTTAGATTCCTCGGGATGTTGTAAGAAAAGGATGCAAATTTGGGGTGAATACCTTATATGGACAAAAAGTTACGGAGGCCTAAGCGCGAACTACCCCAAATAGCCAAAAAAAGGCTTAGGATAGGGGGAAAGGCCTAACAGCGAAGGGGTTAAGTCTTCAAAAATTCATATCTCCAGTTCCCCTTTTTGTATTTTTATAGTTTTGGTGTCTTTTTGTTGATTACATTGTTCTCTATTTATATAAATTGTAGTGAGATTTTTATTGTTTTGTTTTTAAATGTTTAACTCTTTTGGTGCTTGTAAAAACTTCACACATTTTCTCTAAGTTAAGCCTGTCTGCTGTATACCATGGCTACCAGAGGTTGAACTCCGGTTTAAATTACTGTAACTTTTGTCTGGGTCTAACAGGTTAGTGACGTCATTATTTGTGGTGGACTGCATCCACCTCAATCAATAAATCACTTTCTTACAGGTATCATCACCAGTCATGGCTGATTCCCTTAAATCTGAGTTGAAGAAGAAGATGGTAAATTGGGTTGAGCGATATGATTTTTCTGAACAAATGTGGGTGTAGAAACCATAAAGATATGTCTGAGAGATACACTGAAAGGCTCAGAGCATCTAGTGCTAGCATATTTGTTGTACAGTGCAAGTTATAAGGTTTTGCGTGTGGCAATTAAAAATCATAATGATGCTAAGAGAGCCACCCTCAACTCTTTCTTGAACTGTACTCTTATACTTTATCTAGGAAGGCAGCTTTATTGGAGACAAAAAAAGGAGCTGAATACATTTGGAATTTTGCCCCCAATTTTTCGGAGAGTGAAATAGTCTGTGCTATGAGAACTAGAAGTTTCTTTTCGCAATTGGAAGCAATAAGAGCCTTTTTAGGTAGGTCTTCTCTGTAGACTGCTTTAGCTGTTTGTTGGCAGTTCTTTTGTTTCCAAATATATCATCTACCTATAGAAGACTTTGAGCCAACCCTTTCCTCATGATTGGATTGCTTTGTTTTCTATCTGAGGTATTTTCTCTTGATTTGATTGCTTTTCTCCCTTTTCTTGTGTTTGCCCCACAAAGTAGCATTTAGGCCTCACAGTGTTCTGAGGTGTAAAGGGTTTTCTTTAACTACTCTAATGTGGTGGAAGAATCATTCCCGTCCACTGCATTACCTCTGTAGTATGGTGTGCATGAATGGATTTTCCTCCACCTTGCCTGAGAAAATCCTTCTGGAGCAAGCACCAAAAGGATTTTCGCTCCAAAATAGAAATGCAGAACGCGAGGAAAGAGCTTCCTTTGCATCCTAAATTTGTTTTGTTACTGTGATGCATAGCGCACTGATGTCACAGAAACAAAAGTGAAAGCAGATGGCCGCATTATATATGGTCTGTTTTCACATTCATCGGTGCTTGGAGCATAACTTTACATCAATCTGTGCATGAGAGGTAAGGCTGGGAAGAAGACATTACCCCTTTCCAGTGGAAATATTTCTAGTGGATCCCTCCTTTGAGATCACACACAAGGCTATAATCACCAAGCAAGGATCCCTCGCCTAGGCACCAAGGATACTTTTGTTGGGGGAGAACCCCCCAGGGCATGGGCAAGTTTCCCCCACACAAAAAAATTAAGTCTTTTTGCTCCCCGGGCAATGGGGATATTTGGGGTGTGGTGTATCACATTTTTGGACAACAAGCAAACACTAAATGTCCCTGCAATCAGATGGGCCTAATAGGCGTAGCATATGCTACTTTTTAAAATCGTCCATCAGGGGGGGGATTACAAATGAAAACATTGTCGCTTTTTTCTCTACTTATTTCATTATGTCTGTTTCCTTTTGAAAACCAGGAGCGACCTCTGCAAATGAACCATTGCTAAATTAAAATTAAGTTGAGTCTACTTTTCAGAAATGTATCTGTGATTTCCACCACAATTTGAAAGAAGGTAGAAACCACAAAAATAGGAGAATCATTTAGAAAGATTTAAAGTAGGGGTTTTTTTTGTTCAGAAAGCTGGGAAGATAGCGATCTTAGGACAGCAAACCTTTTGTTGATAGCAGGCAAAAATACCCTTATTTTGCATAGCACTTTTTTTCCACACAAAAATACAAAACAATTTTTCCCTGCATTTTGACTATTTTCTCAGAACTTTTCTGTGGAATCCACAATCCCTGGGTAACTTTAGAATCCCCAAAATGTGGGAAAAATGGAATGCACGTTTGGCCTGGAGACCTTCTGCTGAACAGTTATGTAAGCTTAAGCCTGCAGTGACCCAAACATCAAAAAGGGCTCTGTGCTGGGCAGAGCCTTAGTAGATAAAGGGCTCACAGAAACCTTATTGCAAGGCTGACAGCCAAACATGCACATGCGTCAGGATGCATGTGTTTGCATTAAAAGGGCAGTTATTAAAGGCTTTTATTGCTGGAGCCTACTGGCTTTGCCACCGCTTCTATAGAAGCTTTGAGTAATTAAGAGGTTTGAATCCATGTTTACATATTGCCATATGGCTCACCTGGTTTAGGCGGGTGGAGAAGACCAGCCTGAGATGGATGGAGAATGAATCTCTCCCGGGAAAAAGGAAGTATAGAGGGTATAGGTAGATGGCTCCCTCTAGATCTGCAAGAGTATTTTTTTCTCTCTCTTCCATCCCTCTTGCCGCCTTTTGGCCTCTTCTGGACCATTAGGTTACTATATCTGTTGCATCTGTAAGTTGGGAGGGTAAAGTGTTGTGTAAGAATTTGAGTATTGCATAAGTGGATGTGAACTTCAAGATTACATTATTGCTGTATGTTTCATTGTCATGCCTGGTAAACAGAAATTGAAACAAAAATGATGGACAATCTTTATAGATCCTTTCTTACACTCATCAAATATGAATGTGAGTTTTCTTAACCATCTAGGAAAGCGTGCATTTTTTATGAAAGTAAAAACTTCATTTATGAATATTTACTGCATTGCTCAACCTTATTGTGGATAACTTTGTTAAATCTTCTTGCGGATAAAGCTACTTTTTTCTTATTTTACTTAGGAAGGCATGAAGATGTGCATGTATATGCAAAGCACATTGACAAGACTTTCAAGGTACTGGCCATGTTATTTATAAAATATAATTGACATACATATTTATTGAAAGTGATATATTTTATGTTTTTGTTTCTTTACATTTTACATGTATAAAGTCCTCAAACCCTATGCTAGCAATGTAATTCTGTTCTGCATCTTACACATTTGACATAATGATAGAAATAAAGAAAAAGAGTGCAATAATTGACCACGCTCAGTGTGAGAAAGGGCCCTCTTTTGCATGATAGTCCCCCATATTTTTGCCATTTTGACCTGGCAAAATAAACCTTTTGCCAGTCCTAAGCCTTCCTTTGAAATACCTGTAAGTCACCTCTATGGCAGGCCCTACATTTTCATAGGACAGTGTGCATGGTATTTAAAGAGTAGGGGATGTATATTTGATATTTTACATGTCCTCACAGTGAAAAACCTCCAAAGTTGTTTTTAACTGAGGCAAGAATAGTACTCTCATAGGAAAACACTTGGTTACATTAAACAATTTATAATGCTTTACCTCAGTTTGGGAGGAGCTAGAACCATGATTTATGGACGCTTTATAATGGTAATTGAAAATCCAACTTAATGGACAAGTAGGATTTTTTTTGTCAAACTTGTTTTTATTACGTTTTTGATGACATTAAACAATACGCTTGGTAATATTGTTACATCTTATACTCGTATGCAGCTATTAGCACTCTATTTCCTTGTACAGAGTCTGTCGGGTGATCGGAGTCATATCTACTTCAAGTAACTGCGCAGGTATTACCTTGAAGCGTACATACCTTTTGAAACAGATAAAAAGCAAAAAGAAATAAATCCTGTCATTAAACAAAAACCCTCCCTTTACCAGTAACCCTCCCTCTCCCATGATTCTATTACCGATAATAGAATATTGTCATATTGCTCTCATTTGTGGGTTGAAGGCAAGGGGGTACACAAGAACATCAAGATTGTAGTAGGAAGAAAAGAAAAAGAGAAAAGGTGGACCATAAGGAAGAGAGGAACTCAAGCACTTGGGGTAACTGGGTTCTCGGGTGATCAGGAGGGACGAGCCTGATGCGGGTCTGTCTCCGGAGTCGGTTCTGGTATTGATAATGGTTCAGGTTAGAACTGGAACAGGTGCAGTACTCTAACCCTCATGGGGCAGGTAGTCAGCGGGAGACCACTAGAGAGATAGCTGACTAAGGGGCCCCAAGCATAATAAAAGTTTTTGAACTCATCCCTGTAGACGTCGCTCATAAGTTACATAGTGAGTGCCTGCCATAAACACACATGCCATTGTGTGAAGGCAAGAGTGTCTTTCCTCTTCCAGGCGGCGGCTATTGCTGTTTTTGCAGCCCCCAGACAAAGCCACATTATGGCCTGGTCTGCTTTCGTTTGATGTTCCGAGCTAGGGTCCCGAAGACCGAGAAACGTGCAGTCTGGGGAATCAGGAATGGGATATCCTAGTATCGCTTTGATTTAAGCCGAGATTTCGGACCAAAAAAGCCTAATTGTTGGGCAGTCCCACCATATGTGGCGAAAATCGCCCAGAATGCCACACCCTCTCCAGCAAAGGTCTGATGTGTTCGGAAATATGTTTTAAAACTTTTGTAGGGTATAGATACCAGTCATAGAGTATCTAATAGTGGGCTTCTCGTTGGTCTAGTGAGTGGTTGTGACGCCTTATGTCCTTCCATAGGGCTTTCCATTGTGTGTCTGTGATCTCGTGCCTTGGTGTGCGTTCCCAAAATTCGAGGTGACGTGGGCGTTTTGAAGCAACTGTATGTAGTAGTAGCGAATAAAGAAAAGATATGGCCCCTTTTACTGTGTCTGCCCCCTTCATATATCGCTCTAATGCCATAAGTTCCCATGTCGCCCCTCTCTAATCCCACTTTGCAGAACCTAGTGCCTCAACTGGAGATAGTGGAAGTGCTCCTAGCTCGGCAAGTGGAAGTCTCTCCAACAGTTTTCAAATGTTAGTACATCTCAGTTGTGAAAAATGTCCGCTAACATGAGGTATCCTCCCTCCCTCCCTCCCTCCATGCATCAAAGGAACCCAGCTGTAGTGCAGTGAGGAAGGCTGGATTGTAGTGTACGAGGGTGAACGGTGGGGGGAACGTCGTCCAATCAGTTTGTCTCAGTATGTCGTCCCAGGTTTTGAGATTCGTTCTGGTGGGGGTGCTGATCTAGGCATTAGCCGTGTGATCGGATTTTGGTTTCCAATGGAGATCCCATATTACCCTGCCCCAAATTGTCGATCCATGTGTAGCCAGTGTTTGTCTGACTCATGTTGGGACCATTCCACTATAACCTTAAGTTCTGCCGCTTTATAGTATAGGTCCAGGTTGAGTAGTGACAAAACACCCTCATCCGAGGGCCTCCGTAGGAGATTGAATGGGAGCCTCGGCCTTTTATTTTGCCATATAAATTTCTTTAATAGTGTGTGGACTCACACGATCTCTCGAGATCTATGGGGAGACTCTGAAATAGATGCAAACATTTCAGGAGGACTGCCATCTTGACAGCATTTATCCTGCCCAACCAGGAGAGCTACAGTGGCGTCCACCACGTAAAATCAACTTGGAGTTGACGTAGAATTGGAGGATAATTTGCACCAAAGAGCCCTGACATTTTGGGGGTCAGCTTTATCCCCAGAGATGTTAGTTCTCGTTTAGCCCACTGGAAAGGGGTTGAGAACACCAGATCTCCCATCGCTGCTTCCGTTAAGGTCAGATTTAGGATAAAAGATTTGGTCAGGTTAATTATAAGTCCTGCTACCCCCTCGAAGCGTCCTGGCTCCTCCCAGAGAATCGTCAAAGATCGCTACGGGTCCGAGAGTGTCAGCAGGATGTCGTCAGCGAACAGGGAGATTTTATGTTCATCAGATCCAAAAGGTACCCCCCTGATCCTCTGACTCTCTCTTATTTTTGCGGCTAGTGGTTTAATGCTAAGCGCAAAAAGGAGTGGGGAAAGCGGACACCCCTGTCGTGTTCCCCTCCCTAGAAAGAAGGGATCCGAAGCTACTCCGTTGACCAAGATTCTGGCACTAGGGGTGGCAAAATTAGCCTTTATCATGTTTATGAATGTCTTGCAGAATCTGAATCGCTGGAGGGCCTGAAAAAGGAAGGGCAAATCCACCAGATCGAATGCCTTCTCTGAGTCTAAGCCAAGAAGGACTGCAGGGAACTGTTTTTTAGTAGTTTTTCCAATTAAGTGAGTCACTCTACGCACATTGTCGTGTGTCTGTGTGCCCTTGATGAACCCAGACTGGTCCGGGTGTATCAGACCGGGCATCAGGTATTCTATTCTGGTAGCCAGAATTTTTTAATATAGTTTGGCGTCCAAGTTGAGGAGTGCTATGGGGCGATAAGATCCACATTGCTGTGGGTTCTTCCCGGGTTTGGGGATCACGGTAATAAGTACTTCACTCATAGTAGGTGTGTCAAGAATTCCTGTCATACAAGGGAAACACGCCCTTATGTAAACAGGAGAGCTGTTACATAACTCAAGGGAAACACGCCCTTATGTAAACAGGAGAGCTGTTACATAACTCAAGGGAAACACGCCCTTATGTAAACAGGAGAGCTGTTACATAACTCAAGGGAAACACGCCCTTATGTAAACAGGAGAGCTGTTACATAACTCAAGGAAAACACGCCCTATAAAGGGAGGAACCGGGAGGTACAAGGCTGTCGGATATTGTGTTTACACCGACGTACCTGCTTCGTGAAGAGCAGTGTTCCGGAGTGGTGCTCCAGTAAGGCAAGAACGGAGGTAGGTCGAGTCGTTACTCCCTGGGCCGTGTCTTGCCCCATCGTCACCTGTGAAGGACCCGGAAGCTCTACCGGTCAACCATTGAGCTTCGCTTTTTGACTCGGCTGAGTCCAAGCGCAGTGGCGCTTTTGCTGGTTGGAGTCGTAACTCCCAGCCCGACCAGAGACACAGGGACTGCCAGCTGTAACGCACACCAGGAGGTGTTTGCCGCGTTACAGACTCGGAAGTCCACAGGATCGATCGAGCGGCTGCTCTCGGTTCAGTCTTCTTGCTTGTGATTGGGGTATCGGTGACGCATCACCAGGAGGTGACTCCGCGTCCCGGTGCAGTCTGAGGAAGAGGTTGAGCGGCTGCTCCCTTCAGGTAGAGACCCCGGCTGGGTGTTTCCCTGACTCCTCGATTCTCCCCAACACTCTTCGTGCCCCTCACAGCCTACCGATTGGCATTGTCGGCCATTTCATTTCTGCCCTCTGTTGGCATACGCCGGGATCGGCGTATATGCAGAGGACGGTTAGGACCATCCGTGCTGTGGGCTGGTAACGTACTTAGCCTGGAGGATTCCAGTGACTATAACTTTTGTTTGTTCTTTGTATTTTATTTGCCTTCATTAAAAGAACTAACCCTTCACAAGTGGTTGCGTCCTCATTGTCGTGTCTGTTAAACGATCCTGAGACGTTCAGGGCGTTACAAAATATCCGACCTTAATAACACTAACTGTCTCCCGGTCGATAACAGACATGGCAACACTTGATGATGTGCTGGCTGCTTTAGCGGCCATGCAAGTTGAAGTGGCTGCCTCTAGGCAAGAAACAGCCGATGTAAAAGCCAGACTGGATGCTATCCAATTGGACCCGCTCACGCCCAGCACCTCCCTCACGAACCAGACCCCTGCGGTTGTAGTGGAAATGCCGGTAGCCATCCCCTTGGCAACACCAGAGAGGTACAGTGGGGATCCTAACACAGTGCAGGTATTCCTCACACAAGTGGCGCTACATTTATCGTGCAAACCAAAGGCGTTCCCCACGAGTCAGGCTCGTGTGGCTTTCCTTATATCCTATTTGGCTGGAAACGCGGCACAATGGGCCGTACCTCTGGTGAGCAGGGACGACCCCCTCTTATGTGATTGGGGTGCTTTTCGCGAGGAATTCCTGAAGGTATTCGACAGAAGGGCTGACTCGTACACGGCGGACCGTGAAATGCTTGAGTTGAGACAGGGATCCAACGACCTGGTGCAGTATCTCAACGCGTTCCGAAGGCTGGTTGCGGAAACCAAGTGGCCTGTTGCTAAACAGACGGCGCTCTTCCATCAAGGGCTGTGCGATGAGCTCAAGGACGCCGTGGCTCATATTGACCCTCAACCCGAGACATGTGAGGGCCTTATCAACCTGGTATTACGGCTGGAACATAGGCTAAGTGAAAGAAAGGGGGATCATGGGAGAAAAGGAAAATCCCTTCCATCCTATGTGACGGTGGGAAGTCCTGAAACTTCCACCGCATCCAAGGGAGAACCCATGGACATCAGCGCAATACGAGCGAGCCTCACAGCCACGGAGAAAGAGTCACGCCGTAAACAAGGATTGTGCCTATATTGTGGCAAAAAAGGCCACTACGTACGTGAATGCCCTGCCAAACCGAAGACGTCACGTTATCGGGCCAACCGGTCGGTAACAGCCGTGGTGGACATACCGGCGGAAAACTAGAGGACTCCAAGACCAGAGAAGGGGCATCTCGGAGTCACTCATCCATCCCTTCACTTTCCAACTCGGTCACTAAGGGACAACGACACCTGTTTATCACGGTGCACGTGGGAGTGCATGACCAGTGGATACCCGTTGTGGCCATGGTGGATTCAGGGGCCACTGGCATGTTTATGGACCACAACGAGGCATGCAGGCTAGGGCTAGTGCTTCTTCCCAAAGCAGTACCCGAAGACGTCTATGCGGTAGACGGAAGGCGATTGGTGACTGGGCCCATCGGACAGCACACGGGGGTCCTTCCGATGAGATATGGGAGGAACCATTTGGAACAAATCGATTTTAACATCATCCGAGCGCCCCAATATGGCGTCATATTGGGATTGCCGTGGCTACAGAAACACAACCCCTTTGTGGATTGGCCAACACATCGCATCGAAATGACGTCACCGTATTGCATCCTGCATTGTGGAATAAGAACGGAATCCCTTGACGCAGATGAGAGCGGGAGTCAGACGGTGGCTACAGCGGCAGAAAAAGATGTGGCTCTCCCCCAGGCTTATCACAGTTTTGAGGATGTATTTGATGAGGTGAAGGCGGAAGTGCTACCACCACATAGACAGTTTGACTGCCAGATCGACCTGGTGCCAGGGGCCAGCGTTCCCAGCGGCAGGCTGTATGCCCTGACGGAGCCTGAAAACGTGCATCTCCGGGAGTACCTGGATAAACTCCTCAAGCTAGGATTCATCCGCCCGTCCAAGTCTCCGGCCGCCTCGCCACTCTTCTTCATCCCGAAGGCTAATGGGGAGCTGAGAGCCTGTGTGGACTTTAGGGCATTGAATGCGATAACCATAAAAAATCGGTACCCCTTGCCTCTCATCAGTGTACTTCTGGAACAGGTCAAGAAAGCTCGTATCTACACAAAGTTGGATTTGAAAGGGGCATACCATCTGGTGCGCATGAGGGACGGAGACGAGTGGAAGACCGCCTTTAAGACCAGGTTCGGCCTTTTTGAGTACCTCGTCATGCCGTTCGGTCTGTGCAACGCCCCGGCAGCCTTTCAGTACTTTTTGAATGAGGTATTCAGAGAGGAGTTGGATATCTACGTGGTCGTATATATCGACGACATCCTCATCTATTCGTCCAGTGTGGAGGAGCACGTACACCACGTCAAAGCTGTGCTCCAAAAGCTGAGGGAAAACATGCTGTTTTGTAAACTCAGCAAGTGTGACTTCCACGTCACATCCGTGGAATTCCTCGGAGTGATGCTGAGTCCAGAGGGACAGGAGATGGCAGAACGAAAGATCAAGGCGGTGAAAGAATGGCCGGTGCCCCAAAGCGTGAAGGACGTCCAAAGTTTCATTGGCTTCGCCAACTTTTACAGGCGGTTTATAGATGGATTTTCAGGAGTGGTGGCCCCAATCACACAGCTACTGAGGAAGTCCAAGGAGTTTGTCTGGTCCCCTGAAGCGAACAAAGCCTTTGAGGCCCTGAAAAGCGCCTTTGGTAAGGCGCCGGTGTTGGCTCACCCCGATCCGGATCTCCCCTACGTGGTGGAAGCGGACGCGTCGGATGTGGCGCTGGGGGCTATCTTGTCCCAACGCAACCACGACACAGGGGTGCTTCATCCCGTTGCGTACATGTCCCGCAAACTCAACGACGCCGAACGCAACTACCATATTGCGGAGAAGGAGCTTCTCGCAATCAAGGACGCCTTCACCGAATGGAGGCATTGGTTGATGGGGGCAAGACATGTGGTATCGGTGTACACGGACCATCGGAACCTACAGTTCATGACGGCCACTAGACACCTTTCTCCCAGGCAGCTGCGGTGGATGATCTTCTTTGCGGGGTTCAACTTCCGCATCACATATCGGCCGGGGACGGAAAACCGGAAGGCGGACGCCCTGTCCCGTCAATCTGCAGTTAAGGAACCATTGCCTGCAACCGAGCGTTCCATCATTTCCCCGAGGATGGTATTGGGGGTTATCCAACCGGATACTTTCCTGAGGGGAATAAAGAGAGGGATCAGGTCATTCGCATGGCGGAGGTGGCTCCTCAGTCACAGAGAATGGCAGCTGAAGGACGGGATACCCTGAAGGGCAGGTGCCTATTGATACCCACGCCTAGGCTAAGGAAACAAGCATTCATCTGGTGCCATGACTCTCCATGCGCAGGTCATTTGGGCTTTGAAAAAACGGTGGCTAGCATGGGACGGCATTTCTGGTGGCCAACCATGAGAGTAGATGTCAGGAGGTGGGGACAGGAGTGTCCTACGTGTGCTACCATGAAGGCCGACCATGGCCGAACCCAAGGGCTCTTACATCCACTTCCGACCCCGGATAGACCATGGGATAGCATATCACTGGACTTCGTGGTGGGCCTACCGGTAGACCAGGGGATGACGGCAATACTGGTGGTGGTGGATTACTTGACGAAAATGGGGCACTTCATCCCCTGCAAGAGAGTCCCTACGGCCGGGGAATTGGCGTCACTACTCCTAAAGAATGTGGTACGACTGCATGGATTACCTGGGGTGATCGTGTCGGACCGGGGGTCGCAGTTTACTGCGCAATTCTGGAAGACTTGGTGCACTGCGCTGCATGTTAAGACCGCCCTGTCCACCAGCTACCACCCTCAAACGGACGGCCAAACCGAGCGCCTGAACCAAACGCTCAAACAGTATCTGCGATGTTTTGTGGACCAGGGCAGGGAAGAATGGGTCGACTTGCTATGGGTTGCAGAGATAGCCTATAACAACGCCACTCACAGCTCCACACAGGCATCTCCGTTCTATAGCAACTATGGCCAACATCCCAGGTTCTTGCCATTTCTACATCCGTTCAGAGAGGACAGGATTCCCGCCACAGCGGACAGGGTGGCACACATAAAAGACACGTTGATGCGCTCAAGGGCTGTCCTAATAGAGGCCAAGAGAAGATACAAGGCTGCGGCAGACAGGAAGAGAAGGCCCGGGCCACTGTACCGCACTGGAGACTACGTCTGGATATCCACAAGAAACATGAGGTTTCGAAAGAACAGTGTGTTCCATCCCAAGTACATGGGCCCCTATCGAATTACGAAGTGTATGGGTCCCGTGAACGTGAAGGTGTGCTTGCCCCAGTCATTGCGGATACACCCTGTCTTTCATGTATCATTGCTCAAACCAGCACCCTCCAAGCCGTCTGGGACACCTAGGCCGGTATGCGTGGAGTCGGAGGTGGAGTATGAAGTGTCGGGCATACGGGCGTCCAAATGGCGCAGGGGGAAGCTGTGGTACCTGGTTGCGTGGAAAGGCTATGGCCCGGAGGAGCATTCATGGGAACCGGCTGAAGGGGTTCATGCTCCGCGCTTGGTCTCCTTGTTCCATCGGCGTTTTCCTGCCAGCGCTGGACCCGTGGGGAGCCGCTGAGAGGGAGGATGTACTGTCAAGAATTCCTGTCATACAAGGGAAACACGCCCTTATGTAAACAGGAGAGCTGTTACATAACTCAAGGGAAACACGCCCTTATGTAAACAGGAGAGCTGTTACATAACTCAAGGGAAACACGCCCTTATGTAAACAGGAGAGCTGTTACATAACTCAAGGGAAACACGCCCTTATGTAAACAGGAGAGCTGTTACATAACTCAAGGAAAACACGCCCTATAAAGGGAGGAACCGGGAGGTACAAGGCTGTCGGATATTGTGTTTACACCGACGTACCTGCTTCGTGAAGAGCAGTGTTCCGGAGTGGTGCTCCAGTAAGGCAAGAACGGAGGTAGGTCGAGTCGTTACTCCCTGGGCCGTGTCTTGCCCCATCGTCACCTGTGAAGGACCCGGAAGCTCTACCGGTCAACCATTGAGCTTCGCTTTTTGACTCGGCTGAGTCCAAGCGCAGTGGCGCTTTTGCTGGTTGGAGTCGTAACTCCCAGCCCGACCAGAGACACAGGGACTGCCAGCTGTAACGCACACCAGGAGGTGTTTGCCGCGTTACAGACTCGGAAGTCCACAGGATCGATCGAGCGGCTGCTCTCGGTTCAGTCTTCTTGCTTGTGATTGGGGTATCGGTGACGCATCACCAGGAGGTGACTCCGCGTCCCGGTGCAGTCTGAGGAAGAGGTTGAGCGGCTGCTCCCTTCAGGTAGAGACCCCGGCTGGGTGTTTCCCTGACTCCTCGATTCTCCCCAACACTCTTCGTGCCCCTCACAGCCTACCGATTGGCATTGTCGGCCATTTCATTTCTGCCCTCTGTTGGCATACGCCGGGATCGGCGTATATGCAGAGGACGGTTAGGACCATCCGTGCTGTGGGCTGGTAACGTACTTAGCCTGGAGGATTCCAGTGACTATAACTTTTGTTTGTTCTTTGTATTTTATTTGCCTTCATTAAAAGAACTAACCCTTCACAAGTGGTTGCGTCCTCATTGTCGTGTCTGTTAAACGATCCTGAGACGTTCAGGGCGTTATAAGGTGTTACCTGTGACAAGTAGGATTTTATATTACTGTGTTAGAAATGATACTTTTAGAAAGTTATAATTTCTCTTCCTAAGCCAAATATTCATTTCTGCCAGTGTCACCAGACCCATTAATGACTCTTCTGTGGTGTTATGTGTATTGCTCCCAGGCAGTGGGCAGAAGAATTGAGTATGGAGAGGTGTTTTATTTTCTTGAGCAGAATGGCTGGAGGTTGTGCCAGGCCCTTCCTGAGCCTACCCTGTCCCAGGCAGATGTAGCTCATACCTATGCCTGTCTCTCTTTATCTTGTCATTCAGCTTGGCTCCAAACCAAATGGGGAGAAGGACTACCCAGAACTGGTTAGGTGTGACCACAAGAGAGCATTTTCCCATTATCCTAGCCATGCCTATGGGTGGGATAAGCGAGCTCTGACCAGAGGAAGAAGGGTTCTGCCTTGTTGGATTTAGGTAGAGAGAGGTTCTGTGGGATATTTTAAAATAAAACACATAGGATGTGCTGTAAAAGTGAGTAGGGCCACCCTTGTGAACCTTTACCTTATTTTATAGGGAGTAGCTAAGAGTTTCCCTCACCCACAGGCTGGCACTGGACATACATTTGGCATAATCTGTACTCTCCTCAGATCACTTCTGGACCTGTGGCAGAACAGAAGAGGACTAGACCTTCTGTCTGTAACCTGAGAAGAGCCTTGAAGACTGGACCTGTTCTCCGTCATGGGTATCCAGGACAAGGAAGTGGACTCCCAGGCTCATAAGGCTGGCCCACAATTTGGGATACAGGTACACAACAAGCTCCAAGAGGCCTTTCTAACTGGACCAGCCCAGTACCCTGCTGCTGGCCTATGCTGGAGTAAGTCTTGACCCCCCCCCCCACAGCAATTACGAGCCAAAAGTGTTCTTCCCCTAAAGTTTCTTGAAACCTGGGACTTTTTGCTGTAAGAATGGATAGGGGACTGGGACCAACCTGCCAAACTGATCCAATGAAGTTGCATTGCAACTGGGCCAAAGATATCGATTTCTTCCACTACGTTCTTCTCCTCAAAACCAATCCAGTGGGACCTCCTGGAGAAGGTGTCTGGCCTTGTGAAGCCCTCTTTCGTTACAGCGTGCTGCCTTGCCCAGCTAGAAGAGTTAGAGCTCTCTAAATATACCCAAGTCTGTGGGTATAAATCTTCAGCTGGTGAAAGCTCAAAAAGTATCCGGCCGACTAGGAACTCTCTCAGGGCACAAAATTCTAATTTCTCGTGCAGTGAGCTTTCCAACCAGAACTCAACGCCTTAAGTGAGACCTCGCTCAGTGGTCAACCTACGACATAGAACCCTTTTCAGCAACAGCCTGCTGCCTTGCCCCACTGAAGATTAATTTTTGACTTTCATTTCAGAAAGTAAGTTTGAAGGTAAAAGCGTGACACCCCTGGTTCCTGTATCGATCTGCGCTCCATTGCAATTCGCATTAACTTTATACTTTGCTGCGGTCAAACACAACCAGATAGACCATGGTTGGCGCTTAACTATCAGAGCTTGTTGAAGTTTTAGTCATCATCCACAAGGTCCAAGACCAACTGTTGTGGAAGCAGCATGCACCGTGTCTGCATCCACCACATCACCACTGGTAGAAGAAGAGCACAATGGTGTTGGGATGAACACAAGGGAAAGGGGTTTGGGAACAAACAACAAACTAAATTAAAAAGCTAAAATAAAAGACTAAAACAGTTTACCAAAATAACAACCCTGATGATCCACTATCCTCCAGAGTTCCAATTTGGACCTACAGAACGAGTAATCATAAGGAAAATATTATTAAAGATAGCAGGACAGTCATGTCATCCAAAAGGGGATCTGACAGATGCTACCTAAAAGGTACTTAACGTTTGCTAAAAGGAGGAAACAAGATAAAGCGCCTACTAATCAAGCATACTGGAGGAGGGGCAGCATACTATGACCGCACAATGCTGAACACAAACAAGAATATCACGTGTAAATTACATTGCTTGTCACAGCTCAACGTTATACAGATCACATCACATAACTCATTTAGAGTATCAACCTGTGTACCTAGTAGATGTGCAATCTCCACTAGTATGCTGAGAAAGTGCACACTGATATTTAGTGTTTCTCCTTATGCTAGCACACCAGTTGCACAAAAATAAATAAAGAGTTTCTAGGGAGGTTGAAAGAGACCACAATAAACAACAAACTTAACTACGCAGCTAAATAACTGCTGTTTTTAGAATGTTCATCAGCTTGAATGCCCAGAGTTCTTGATAGTGGTGAGAGGTACCAAGCTTTCCTTTATCCAGGTACATGGCCAGAGGCTCAAGCAAGATGACAAGTACCTCCTAATGAGCCCAGCATCAGCCGGACTAATACCAAAGCGGGAGAGCTCTTAAATAGAGTACTTATCATATTCAGATGGAAAAGTGTGATCCAAAGTCGAAGGCTAGGCAGGAAAGGTATCGCGTCTAAATTCCTTGATGCAAAGTATGGAATGTTCAGGAGCCAGGCTACTTATTGTTCAGAGTTTTTAAAATGGCCACAGAGACTTTGAGGTCTCACGCAAACTTGGCCGGTCATCTCAAGTTGTTGTGGATGACTTGGCAGCTGAGGATGCCTCACCCTCATGTTGTTGTTGTGGATAACTTGGCACCTGAGAATGGCTCACCAGTATTCAGCCCCCTGTATCCTGTTGAGAAAAGTCTCATCAGTATTCAGACCCCCTTAATGTTCTGCCCAAAAAGGTGACCTAAGGTGTTAAGCTCCATACCCTACATACCCAAGACCATGATGAACTGAAAGGGTGCACAGAAGGCCACGTGGGTACAAGTACTTAAGGTGTGGATGTGAGCGCAGAATGCCAAAGAAGGCGCCAAGAGAACCGAAGGATTGTAGGCAAAGGGCACTAGCGCAATTCCTTAGCGACAAGTATGGTGGCTGCCGATGAATTCCTTGATATTAACACTTTTTGGTGCTATTTTGAAACATAAACTGTAAAAATGAATAACTCTGTTTCTACAGATAGGGTTTTTGTCATTCCGGGGTCATTTTAATAATTAAAATTTACTCTGTATTTCTAAATTGGTTTGGGATTTATCTTGTGCTTTCACTTTATTACTGTTTGAGTACTGTGAAAATACTTTACACATTGCCTCCAAGTTAAGCCTGCTTCGTGCCAAACTACCAGAGGGTTAAACACAGGTTGATTTAGTGACTCATGTGATTCGCCCTGACAAGGATTGTGTCAGGAAAGTTTACTGAACCTCTTTCAGAGTGCTCCTTTTCAGGTATTGCCTACAGACCACTTGTGTATAGTGCCATTCCCTAAAGTGTCCTTTCAGTCACCCCATTCCTCATCATAGGTTGGCTTTCTTGTCAATATCATTTGCTTATTTTTTATTTGATGGCTTGCCTTTTCCTCCTTGTGCTTATCCATCCCCTAAAGCCTAGCTTCTTTACCATCCTTCTGATTGGATGACGTGTATCCTTTCATAGTTCACATCAGGAAACAACTTTTTTGAAACATTCCTGTGGAATGCATGTGTTTTCTTGCTCTCTCCACATGTGCTCTGCCCCTTCACATTCCTGAACCCCTGTGCTCTCCGTGTTGCTTCCGACCACGCCCAGCTCATCCATAAAAGTACTGAGACAATTATATTTTATTAGGTTTCACTAAAAAGCAGACTTTATAATGCTGGTTTCCTTTTACCCCCTTCTTTTCACATGTTACTTAAAAGCCCATGCTATAGCACTCAAATGTAGCATTTATGTTACGGGGGGAAGAGTCACTCTGTGTGAGGCAGAGGATTGATGGGAAATGCCTCTTTTCCCAGAGGCCCATAAAGCTGCTCCCTGGGATGCTGCAGGTACAAAATGGCTACAGAATTTGTTCAAGTTCCTAGTCGTTTGGAAGGTAAATGACAAACATTTTCCTTTAAATTCTCACACTTGCTAAGATAGCTTTCATATTCCGTTATATACCTTAAACTAATCTTCTGACGTTTTAAACTGAATCACCTGCAGTAAGTGCTTACTTTTTTTTCATTGTTTTCTGTTGACGGGTTCAAAAATATACAATGTTCTTTATACAGACTGATAATATTGAATTAATACGAGATACCTTAACATAAGTGTTTCCTTTTCCTCCAGTATTTTAATTTTAATGTTGCTCTTTTAATAATGCTTTAAAAGAGGCATTGCCAAAGCCTATAGTTTAGCATGCACATTATAAAGGTGAGACCTACTGTCTTTCACAGTGTTTCTACCCAATGATGCATTGTGTGATCATTTGAGAAACTTAATCCACAGCTTTCTCGACTTCAAGAGTAGCAGGAGAGAACAGGATCAGCCCTTCATTTGTGCCCATATTAGTACTTAGGACACAGAGAGGGACAGGCTATAGATTGCTTCATTCACCATATAGTGTGATCACCCTTTTTCGTTTCAGTAAAAGCAAGGACAAAAGAAGAAGTTCTCTCTATAGTACAATCTCTCTACTTTTTTCTCTCCCACTCAGTCTTGGGCATTGTGGTGTTAAGAAAGAGCTAATTTGTTCCAACAATTCTTCACAATGGTCAGACCATACCTGGCAATTTATAATCTTTATTTTGTAAGTGTGAATTCCTTCGATTACTATTGTAGCCACTTGGAGTCCTCCGTGTGTGGGGACAGCTGTACTGTGCCAAGAAGAGCCCGGGGGGAAGGACTACACTCCCCAGCAGCTTTTACGGCCCCGCAGTGTGCTGATTAGTGTGACATCATCCCGTGGCACGTGTAGCCGCTTGGAGTCCTCTGTGTGTGGGGAGAGCCGGATTATGTGCCACGAAGAGCCCAGGAGGAAAAAGTCTACACTACCCAGCTGCCTTTGTGGCTCCGCAATACACTGATAAGCGCAACATTGTCCTGTGGCATGGGCTGTGCGCATGGGTGTGTCCTGGCTAAGGGTGAGCCCATCCACGCCGTCAGCGACCGGAAGAGGCTGGGCTGGGCCCCCCCCGCTACGCTGTTGACCGCCTGGCACTGAAAATTGAGACTGATAGAAATGGGTTAGTGACAAGCTAAACATCAAGAGATGGGGGGAAGTAGTTAATACCCTCGATTCATTCCTGATCAGAGCGGTGAATTTGCTGTCAAAGGAGATCAAGCTTATTGAATGCCACCTCTCACTCGAGGAAGGGTAGGAGAGGCTTGGATTTAACTACTGTGCCTCCGATTATGGATTCTTTGGCCCAAGTTGAGTCGGCAGTAAGTGTGGATCCATCCATAAATCCATGCAGCATCCCTTCAGGTTTTTGAGATGCTGGGGCAATCTCACCAATAAAACCACGAGTTAAAAGGAAAAGGGGAGGCACAAAGTGCCCAAGACTGTGGGTATAGAATCTCTTGTAAAGGATAGGTCCTTAAGCTGCAGTGATGATCTATGCCATAGTTTAGAAAATGTGTTTATGTTGTTGCTTTAACCGTTAATGTCTGGACTGGTACAAATTGAGGAGAGTTTATTCACCCTTATCACGCGAGGGGCTGATAATAATGTTGCCACTGTGGGGCTGAAAACAGTATCTAGCCCCCAGTTATCAAGGGAACCCATACAGTTGGGCGAAGATGTGGGGATGAGGAGATCAAATACTTATTTACCCCAGCTTACCACCCATGGGAAATCAGCAGTATGTACACAACCAATGCACCTTAATAGGCCAGATTCCACATCTTTGGCTGACATTCGAGATCGGGTGATACAGGTCCCTAGACCTTCCACCCTGATATAGGCCATTGATGGGAAAAGAAAGAATGAGGAGGATCCCAGAGGAAGGATGAGGCATGAGAGCAAGCTGCCACAAAAGTTAGACCTCCCTCCAGCCGCCTGCCCATATGTTTTAATCTTACCCCAGAGCTGAGGGGGCACAGTCGGAGACAACTGAGCAGTTCAGACTAAAGCGCTCCCATGGCTGGCTAGGTCAGCGAGGTGGGCAGGCGACCTCAGCGGACATAATATTATGGCAAGGAGAGTATCGTGGGTGGGCCGGTCCACTAAAGCACTAGCAGGTCATTGGATACTTGTTAACTTTAATGATCAAATGGTGGTGGGGGACTTGCTACGGGTACTTCCCAGCACACCCTCTCTAGGGTCGCAGATCCATGCGCTTCTCCTGGGATATTTTTACAGACTTGTTAGGTGGACAGCCCCTGAGGTGGTGAGGAGCAATTCTGGAACTCGCAGCCCCACTATCCTCCATGCTACTGACCCTGCTAGGTTTGAAGTAAGGGTTGAAAACAGCGTTAGTCCTCTGGAGTCCTGTGATTGACTGAGTAAAGATTATTCAGCTCCTCATATGGCTATTCCTCCCAAAAATATAGGACAGAAAGTAGAGGATATGAAGTGGATAGTTAATTACAGTCTAAAAAAAGCTACCTGAAAGTAGCAGGCTTAAAACAAAAGTTGGGTAATTCAGACTGGAAACGTCTTGTGGTGGAACAGGATATTTTGTGTCTCCAGGAAACATGGGAAATAGACCTGATGTTTCTGGATGCATATAGAACTTTCCAAGCCACAGCAGTTCCTTACCTGACGGGCAGAGCGAGGGGAGGCATTGTGACGATAATAGCGAACACCGTAAGATTAAATGTTTACAAGTTTCTTAGCTCTTCTCCTTACTTTCATATTTTACATGTGGAGGTTTAGGTGACTGGGATTGGCTATTGATTAATTATTACAACTATAAATTTCGTGGAGTATGGCTTTGGTGGTTGTGTTACTGGAAAAGGAAATTGTTGCCATCTGTGAAGCACACCAAACATGTATTAATATTCTGCGGATGGGTGACTCCATGAACACCATCTGCTTAACAGGCTTCTAATAACTATTAAACTTGAGGTAATTAACAAGTCAGATTCTGAAACAGGATTATTCCCAAAGGCATTCGGGAGTATGGAGCTTGGTTCCTCCGTGGGAAAATAACCCAAACAGGACAATTTAAATATATATATATATGTGAGAAAACCCTCCTGCTTCACAACAGCAAGGTAAGAGTCGCACTCAGGTGTGCAGGTAGAGAAAAATTTATTGACTGACGCGTTTCAACCTCACGTTCTTTGTCAAAGTCACTACAAAGGCAGGAAGTGGTTACTAATATATGCATTTACAAACAGATGTGACCAAGCACATTTGAAAATAGACATAGAAAAAAGAGTCATTAATGTACAAGAAAAAAGATTCCCTCCACATTGAAGCCAGCATTAGTAAAAAGTTATTTTCATATACAAATAAATTTACATGCCTTTCTTGTAATTGCTCAATGTGGAAAGTACAATAAATTGATGTAACAAAGTAAAGCACAGTCCATCATTATTGCACCAACTTAAACCGCTATGTGCAGAGAGAAGTCCCACTCAAATGTGTACCAAGATTAAAAATGATGCACATCCAGTATTCGTAACACTGCCAAGTGGCATTGTAGAAACAAACAAATTATCATTGATTAATTTTAACACCCAACCAACGGCAGTCAAAATATTATAAATAGTACATAATAATCGGTCAGGCATATTGATATGAATGTTTTACATGGAATAATAACCCAGAGTGAGCGCCAAATGGCTATGCTTAGGATATAGAAAACAATAAAATAGAAACATAAAAGAGAAAAAATTATAAAAATCTCACAATCAGTGTATCAAAAGGGTCTGAGAAAAGCTTGGATCTTACTGGGAAAAACCCACCCCCGTGTATTATAAAATCAGTACGTGGTGGCAATGCAAACTAAACGACCAAGCAGCTGCTTGGAAGAAGTTGCGGCTAAGGAATATAAGGAAGAGAAAAAGAAAATGTAAACTCTTCTGCACTAAAACTGTATTGCAATGGAGTGCCAGGAGAAGGAGGAAGGGAAGAGGGAAGAATTACAGGCGGGCCAAAAGGGGGACCAGAGTATATATATACAGTGTCCAAGATGTTGGTGCACCACAGGTATATGACCACTCTTCATCCTAGATGAACATGAAGGTCTTCCTCTCGATTGAGGCCTCCAGGAGCCTTACTCTGTAGGCGAATGATGTGTTCAGATTCCAAACGTCGAAGGCGGTGTTCTCGATTACCCCCACGTGGATGCACTGCCACCCTGTAAATTCCCAAAAATGAGATCTTAGAGCTGACATCAGTTATCTCTCCATGTTCTAGCGCGCAATGCTTGTCAATAGTATAGGGAAGATCCCTATTTCTGATGGCGCGGAGATGCTCAAGTATACGCTTCTTAACAGGAAACACAGTGCTGCCAACATAGCGTAAACCACAAATGCATGTCACAACATAAACAACATATTCAGTGTTACAATTGATAAAAGAAAGTATTTTTTCATCCCTTCCAATTGGTAACCAATAGCTTTTCATGTTGTGGCTGCTGGCGCAAGCCTTGCACCGGCCACATTTATGAAAACCGGGGAGTTTCTTCAGCCACGTGCCTTTCGCTTTGGCTTGTTGCGTGAGGTGACTTTGAACCAGTGTGTCCTGTAGGGATTTACATCTACGGTATGTAATGTGTGGTTTGGGGCTGACCAACTTGCCTATGACTGAATCCTGCCTGACCAGGTACCAGTGTTTACTTACAATCTTGTGTAGTGCCTGGGATGCTTTGGAGAAGGTGGTGATAAGTCTAACTTCCTGTTTGCCCTTACCTTGTGTTTTGGGGATAAGGAGACTGTCCCTGTTCTTGGTGGAAGATTTTTCAATGGCAGCTCTAACAGTTTTACCTGAGTAGCCCCGTGTCTTGAAGCAGCTGACCATATTGATCTGTTCCTTTGACAAAGCCTGCGTGGTACTGCAATTACACTTTGCTCTAAGGAGCTCCCCATAAGGGATGCTCCTTTTAAGGCCTTCTGGGTGGTGACTACATGTGTGAAGAATGCTGTTCCCGGCAGTAGCCTTTCTGAACAGGCTTGTGTGTACAGTGTCATCAAGAACTTCCACTAGGACATCCAGGAATTCAATAGTGGTGGCATCAATCTTGCTGGTGAACCTAAGATTAAGGCTATTAGTGGAAAGCCCAGCAATAAAATCCTGTAGTAAATCCTGTGGACCATCCCAAATCAGAAAAATATTGTCAATGTAGCGGGTCCACAGGATTACATTGTCAGAGTAGCACACATTGTCCTGATGCCAGAGATGTTCCGCCTCCCACCATCCCATAAAAATACAGGCATAACTAGGTGCGAAGCGACTTCCCATCGCAGTACCTGTGTACTGTTTGTACCATGTGTCCCCAAATAAAAAATATAAAAAATAAAAAAAAAACTGTTGTTATGCAGACAAAAGTGTAACATGTCCAACAGTAACACAATGTGATCAAAACTAGAGATGGCTCTATCACACATAAAATATTTACAAGCTTCAAGGCCTAGATCATGTTCGATGCAGGTGTACAATGACACCACATCAATGGTGGCAAGTACATACGAGGCTTTCCATGGGATGCTTTGTATTTTGGTAAGGAAGTCCATAGTGTCCCTGCAATAAGATGGTAGATTAAAAACATAGTCACAGAGAAAAAAGTCAAGATATATGGAAGAGTTTTCCAGTAGGCTTTGGTTGGCCGCAATGATGGGTCTCCCAGGTGGATTAACAAGATTTTTATGCACTTTAAGGAGCATATAAAACACTGGGACAGCTGGTTTCTTGGTCATCAGAAAAAGAAATTCATTACGTCTCAGGGTCCCTTGCCCAAGCCAAGTCTCTTAATAGTTGGTGATATTGGACAATAGTATTCTTATATTCAGCTTGGCTAGATCTTAGATAGCTACCTGAGAATTCCAGCTGCCGCATTGCTTCGGTTTTATACCTATTAATGTCCCACAACACAACATTGCCCCCCTTGTCCGAGGGCTTGGTGATAAACGATTTGTCATTCTGCAGGGATTCAAGGCCCACCTTCTGTTCAGGTGTAAGATTGCTACCAAACAAATTATTCTGTTTCTCCCATAACTACATTAGCTCCGATAGAATCGTCTCATGATACGTATCGATTCCATCATGTAGGGTCACTGGGTTGAATCTTGATTTGGGCTTAAAATCATTCCTTGATTTATGGTCAATAGTGATACCCATACTAATCAAGAGATCCCGATCTGAATCCCAGTCTTTGCTACCTAGCTCAATTTCTCTCACCGCAGCTAGAAGACCAATGTTATGTATAGTCAAAGGGTCAAGGGCAGGGCTCTTAGTGCTAGGTGGTAGAGTCAGTGCAGAGGCAGCCCCACTTTGTTTCAGAGTATGGACTTTGAGCAGTGTTAATTTTCTAATAAACAGAAAAATGTCAATGCGTGCCTTTGGGAAATTAAAGTTCGCAGTGGGGCAAAAGGATAAACCAAGTTCTAACACTGCACGTTCCCCATCTGTAAGGTTGTGGGAGGAGATATTATTAATGGAAAGATTATTAGTGTTAGCTTGCTCACCCATCATTTGTTGCGCTTGGAACGCCGTTGTCCTTTCCCATAGGGCGTCTCGCTGTCTTTGGCCTTCGCCTCCTCTCCTGGTTTGTCTTTTTCTTGACCGTTGTTTCCGCCTTTTCCTCTTCCCCTGGGTGGTTTCTTTCTTCTACCCAGGCTTTCCTGTAAAACACAGTATTCAGTAAGTGAAGGAAAGGGACCTCTCACTGGTGCCGATGCGCCAGGTGTTTCTTCCAGATCCGATGGAACATCCGAACTGGATTCAGAGGTTCCTGGTTCCACAGTACGTGCCATCTCCGATTGTGCAAAATCTCTTCTTGCTGAGTCATATTTGCGACCAAAGGTTAGTATGCGACCTTGGGCATAGTCATTACGGTCCCTTATACATTTCCAGCGCTTCTTGGATTTAATTGCCCTCTTCATACTTAAGAAGCCTGGCGTCCATATATTTCATGTTTGTCCAGAATCTCACGGAGCGTTTTGATTTCTGCCTCGACTTGTTCCAGCTCGAGGGCTCCATATTTGGCTAGCATTTCCAGCATTTGCCTGCATGTGGAAGCCATGATCCCAGACCATTCCTCAAGGAGTTTAGGGTTGGGATTCTAGTAGTGGGTGTGATAAGAATCCACGTGGGACGCGCTCCACCTCTATGTATATATATATGCTCCTAGGAAGAGTGAACTGAGGAAAGCTGCCTGCATACCAATAAAAGCTTTTACAGGGGGAAAGCTAAGCCGTGTTTGAGTACTACTTTAATGTGGACACCCCAAGGAGTGTGTGTGTGTATATATATATATATATATATCCTGACCCTCCAGTGCCACGGAGGGAATGCAAAGCAGGTACAGACCACAATCACGTTGTTTCCCAGAAATTAGACAAAAACGGTTTCAAAGTGCCATGTTGCTTGTTTAATCACCAAATTGATTCAGACAAGTGTCCGCCTCAGACGCGTTTCGATCGCCTCCGCGATATATATATATCATAAGTTCACCTGGAGCGCCTCTCGAGTCGGGGCCCATCCAGATGCACCAGACATCTCTAAATATTCCATTAGAGCAACACGCACTCTTCAGTGACGTGAGACATGCCACACCAACAGAATGATCATTGAATAATTAAGTGATGTGTAAATGGCAGCAATGGAGCATTATGGTTGTTGTGGTCCTGAGTGCCACAAAATGTGACGAAGGCAGTGATGGAAAAATCGAAGTTTGAAAAGATTACATTTTCGAGGGATTGAACCTAATGAAAAAATGAAATTACTTACCATCACTGTAGAGAACGAATACACCTACCAAGAACTCCAAGATACATGTTGCATTGCCTCTTTAAGTTATGTAGACATTGGTCCTTCTTCAATGTTGTGACCTACATTTAAAAATTAACGAATCCGCTTAAACGAACATTTGCATATGAGGAAGATTCGCATTGAGTTCAAACTCGTCATGCTTTTGTGCCTTTGAATAAAGGATTTGATCAAGCACTGTTAGTGTGGGGCCTGTCTCACGTCACTGAAGAGTGCGTGTTGTTCTTATGGAACCCGGTCTTGATCACATGACATGGGCAAAGACCATAGAGTTTATATACAGTGCAGTTAGCCGCCAAAACACCTACCACTGAAAAGTGGAAATGGAGAAAATACTAGCAGTAGTTGCTAAGAGTCTGCAATGCTAATCCGGTAATCGTCATCAAGGCAATCTAAAAATGCACAACAAGGTAAAGTGTTGTTGAAAATATATTACCACTATAAAAAGTGTAAGCATAAAAAATATATCACGCTAATTTAACACATTTGAAAAAAGGGTAAAGATATAATGGACATGTGCCCATAGACTGCCGATAGTGAAACAATCCCGGAGATAGAAGAGTAGACCTGAAAATAAATGAAGGTCAAACATATTTCAGCCAACAGGTCAAGGCACTGTTAATAAATACAATATATATACAAATACAATAATCGAATATTGAATCATGATCGATTACAAAAAGGACACCTGTGAGCAAAAATATCAAATTAGTGCAAAAAATGTATCCAGGGCAGAACAATATGCAAAAAAATCCCATGGAATAAATTCCAGAACTTCGGTAAACAATTTCATAAGTATAAAAATCTAGAAAACAACAACAGCAAAATCTTGTCATTTATAATGAAAATCAATTTCTTAAAATCCATATGGACAAGACACAATAACTGAAAAAAACAACCAACAACAAGAACAAAATTCAACCAATAATAATCAATTTGGTCATAAGGATGGATTAAGTAATTAGATACCATGATTTAAATCAATTAACCACTAGTTAAACGATCACCCAATCCCCAACACCCCATCTCTACCGAGAATAAAAGTGGTAAAACCAAAGAGTAAAACCAGCTAAAAACGATAAAGAAAAAGGCATAAAAAGATCGGGCTAAAAGTTCAAACCAGTAGAAAAAAGAGATCTAAAATCAAATAAATAATGGTATAAAAAAAGGGCAGTAGCAATTTTAAAAAAGCGTTAGATTCATAAAGGGGCTCAACAAATTGAAGACAACAACTGAGGAAAGAACAATGCAATATACATTATAAGAAATTATGAAGGTCTTCCCCAGTATTTAATCCATTGGGAATCTTAGTGTCCAGAAGTAAAATATAATGACTTTCCAACTGTCTGAGTCTTCTCTCTCTGTCTCCTCCTTTCTTGGAAGATGGGACTGCGTCAATAACAAAACAACTAAGATCTTTAAGGTTATTTTGATGGACTAATTTAAAATGAAGCGCCACAGGATAACTCGAATCAGAGTTAACAATAGCTCTAAGGTGTTGCAGAATTCGATTAAAAACTTGAAGCTTAGTACTTCCAATGTAACGGAGATGGCTAGTGCACTGAAGCACATAAACAGCATGATCTGTTTTACATGTAAAAAAACCATAAACCTTATTTACAGTTTGTGTAAAGGCATCACTATATTCACTTGTGTTAACACCGAATTTGCAGGCCCTACAAGAACTACATTTAAAAAAACCTTTACGGTTGGAAAGCCAATTAGTAGATTTGATTAATTCTGGACTAGCTTTAACTAGGGCATCCCTCATGGAAGGAGCCCTTCTAAAGGTTATGCCAGGAATTTCAGTGATTAAGGGAGCAAGAGTAATGTCAGTTTTCAAAATAGGCCAATTGGATTTAAGAAGGTTTCTGACTTTCTTCTCATAACAACTATAAGTAGTGATTAATCTTATGGCCAAGTCTTCATTACAAGGTAATCTGTCATCAACTGAAATAACAGCACTGGTATTTGGGACCTGAGAAAATTCTTTGGTAGTAATTCTCAATTTATTCATAGCGCTTTGAAGAACTCCTCTTTTATAACCACGAGCTAGAAATCTCTGAAAAGATTCATCTAGACACTTTTTAAGATCAGATTCGTTGCTACAAATTCTGTAAATCGTTAAAAACTCCCCATACGGGATGCTTTTGATGAGATGTTGAGGGTGGGAACTAGAAGCATGAAGAATTGAATTGCCTGCTGTACACTTTCTATGTAATCTGGCATGTACTTCATTATTGATAACATAGATTTCAACATCTAGGAATTCAACTCTCTCCTATGGTAGCAGTGAATTCTAAGTTCAGATCATTGGTATTAATGTCAGTAACGAATTTTTCGGCAGTTTCTCTAGATCCATGCCATATTAAGAACACGTCATCTATGAAACGCCACATGTGAACAATGCCATTACCTTGGATATCAGCACCCGCAAGGACGCAGCCGAGGACATGCTCTTCCCACTAGCCCACGTGTAAACACGCGTAGCTGGGGGAAAAGCAAGCCCCCATAGCCACGCCCCGCAACTGCTGAAAAACCTCATTATTAAAGAGGAAATAGTTGTTGCAAAGGCATATCTCAATCAATTTTACTAGCATCTTACTATGCTCATAATAACCGACATTTCTATCAGATAAAAAGTGTTGAATAGCACGCAATCCATCTTGATGGTTGATGGAGGTATAAAGGGAACAGATGTCCATAAAAATGAAATAATAATCAGGATTCCAAAGGACATTATTCAATTTAGATAAGAAATGACCAGTATCTTTAATGTAAGTAGGGAGGGACTCCATATAGTTATGCAGAAAAAAATCTACATATTTGGAAATAGGTTCAAGTAACCCATTCTGAGCAGAAATGATAGGGCGCCCAGGTATAGGAGACACACCCTTATGAATTTTCGGCAGGAGATAAAGGGTCGGGATGATAGGGTGATCCATTTTCAAAAATAAGTACTCCTTTTTGCTAATTAAACCTTGCCCTTTCCATTCAGATAAATATCTGTGAACCTGCTCTTTAACTCGATTGAGCTTGTGAAAGGAGGCCTTTCTATAGCACATCTCTAAATATTCCATTAGAACAACACGCACTCTTCAGTGACGTGAGACAGGCCACACCAACAGAATGAACATTGAATAATTAAGTGATGTGTAAATGGCAGCAATGGAGCATTATGGTTGTTGTGGTCCTGAATGCCACAAAATGTGACGAAGGCAGTGATGGAAAAATCGAAGTTTGAAAAGATTACATTTTCGAGGGATTGAACCTAATGAAAAAATGAAATTACTTTCCATCACTGTAGAGAACGAATACACCTACCAAGAACTCCAAGATACATGTTGCATTGCCTCTTTAAGTTATGTAGACATTGGTCCTGCTTCAATGTTGTGACCTACATTTAAAAATTAACGAATCCGCCTAAACGAACATTTGCATATGAGGAAAACTCTCATTGAGTTCAAACTCGTCATGCTTTTGTGCCTTTGATTAAAGGATTTGATCAAGCACTGTTAGTGTGTGGCCTGTCTCACGTCACAGAAGAGTGCGTGTTGTTCTTATGGAAAATATATATATATATATATATATATATATATATATATATATATATATATTATCTACTGGCGGTCGCCGGTAGATAGTTATAGTTAGGACCGTGTTTCCATAGGAAATCCGCAACATTCTATTTGGAATAACTTTGGCGCCGGTTGACGAATCCTCGCGAAATTTTCAAAATAGGTGGGGCGCTCCGCTCCGCTCCTACCCTGAAAGTCTCGGGGGGATTCGTCAAGCGGGGGCTGAGAAAAAAGGGGGGTCCCAAAACGCGTTTTCCCCATGCAATTTTCCATAGGGACCTTTAGTCCAATGTACAGCCCGAACGGCTGAACAGAATTACTTGAAATTTGGCAGAGAGGTAGTCCTCAGGTCAGGGAAGTGCCTTTTGCAGGTCTGGTGTCAATCTGTTCAGTAGTTCCTGAGAAAATCAAAAGTTAAATCATATATATATGTGGGCGGAGCCTAAGCACACATCTCATCCTGAGATCTGATTGGCTGCCAGCACTCCATCCAAGAAGTGTTGGCAGCCATCTTGGGACCAATATACATGATAGCACCTCATTAAAAAGCATTGCAGTTAATAGAAGGTTTTAAGACTGTAGTTACATTATAAATCATTTGTTGATGGTACCATACTCATTTTAGGAATTGTGGTATGTTCTAAGGTGATTTCACCATGTGAAAAAGCCTTCTGCTGGGATATCATGATTGAGCGAAAAATATTTTCTCATGCTTTTCCCACAGAGGTTTGGAAGGTGATCTGTAAGCTAAACTGAGAGCTTATTTTCTGTAAATTCACATTATCTTTCTCAGTCATGCGAGAATGAAGTCCGACATTCTCAGTAAAACATGTACATCCAACAAGGGCAGAGACTGTCAGTTGATTCCTTTGTGTTCTACTGCAGCTTCCTAGAGTGTTCCAAAGAACAACTAGAGCGCTAACAGTCCTTCTTATGATAAACATATGGCACACCTGAAGCCATCTTGCTTGGATTAAAGTGGTAACTCTTAAAACATTTAATTTAAAAAGGAACAAAATGAGGGGGTTCATTTTTCCATAAAAAGTATGATTAGTGCTGCAGAAAGAAAAATTAGGGCACATTTTGAGTGACTTCTCAAATCCTCTTCTATTTCATTAAAGAATTCTGACATGCAGACTGAAACATGCACTTTCAATACCAGCAGCAGTTTTCCCTGGTGAGCAGTAGCTTTACTACAGTGATCTAATGAGCAAAAAGAGTGCTAACATTCTGAATTTATGGTAAATGTGTGACACATCGGAATGCCTTCTTGATGGAATCAAAGTAAAAAACTGAAAGTATTTCCTACTGAGGAGACTGCAGTAAATGAGGAAATTAGGAAACTTCATAACGAATAAGTCTCCCAAGATGGCCACCAGAGACAAAAGAGCCCAAATGTAGCCCAAATATCACCCAGATGTAGCCCAAGTATAGCCCAATGACAGAATGTCCCATAGTGTTCTTAAAAATAACTAGAGCGCTTGCTGTCTTCATTATGACAAAAGTATGGCACACCTGAAGCCATCTTGATTGGAATAAACTGGTAACACTTAAAACATTTAATTTAAAAAGGAACACAATGAGGGGGTTCATTTTGCCATAGAAATTATGATTAATGCTGAAGAAAGAAAATGAGGGCACATTTTGAGTGACTTCTCAAATCCTCTTCTATTTCATTAAACAATTCTGACATGCAGACTGAAACATGCACTTTTAATACCAGGAGCAGACTTCCATGGTGAACAGTAGTTTTACTACAGTGATCTAATGAGCAACTAGAGTGCTAACATTCAGAATTTATGGCAAATGTGTGACATATCTGAATACCTTCATGATGGAATCAAAATAAAAAACTGAAAGCATTTCCTACTGAGGAGACTGCAGTACATGAGGAAATTAGGAAACTTCATAACAAATAAATCTCCCAAGATGGCCACTGGAGACAAAAGAGCCCAAATGTAGCCCAAAATCACCCAGATGTAGCCCAAATATAGCCCAATGACAGAAGTGTGCAAAACACTTATTATTTTGTGTTTTTGCAGTGTTATATAGTGCAGACTTGTCAGGTATTGGAGTGCTTTACATGAGCATTGGTTACATCACACAAGAACAAATTCATTTTGGTTGTAGACATGGGGAGACTAAGTGATTTGACCAGAATCACAGAATGTCAAGCTGAAGCAGAAACTCCAACCTGGTTCCCCAGTTGCAAAGTCTGCAGTTCTGGAAGTAACACCACATCCTCTCCCTTAAGTGCAACATTTAATCAAGTGGTCAACTGGATAAAAAAACATAAAGATAACAAATAATTTAAAAGTGCTTTGTCGCTATTTGAAAACTCAGGAAATATGTCCTTATTTTAGTCTTTTAGAGCACTAACCATAATTTTGATGCCAATAAGACCCTCTCATATATGTAATTTCTAAAGGAAATGCTCTAGGTATTACAGTTTTGATTACATCAAGATGACGTCAGGCGTTCCACACTTTTGTAATAAATATAGAATGTTAGCAATCTAGTTGTTCATTAGGATACTGTTGAGAGGCAGAGGCCAGGGGCACGGACTCTGAAAATTGAAGGCAGGTAGGAGGGTGCAAAGGCAACAATTTAACCACACTGAGCAGGCAGGAAGGGCCGTGGCAGCACAACAGACTATGGAGGGCAGTGGAAAGGGGGGCAGGGGCAACAAACCAACAATACAGGACTTGCAAGAGAGGCTGTGGCAATGTAATAGACCATTGTGGGCAGAAGGAAGAGGCAATGGTAGTACAACCATACATGCCAACAGACCCGATTCAGCCAGGAAACGTCCAATGTTTTTAAGCTCAAATGGGCTTTATTTGATCTGTCTCCTGTCTACAATCTCCTCTTTTTCAATGTAACTCAAAGGGGAAAATCAATACCCCAGTTTTTTTTCAAAATCTCCCTCTTACCAAGTTCAAAATGTTCGCAAGTATGGTACATTGGATCATGGAAGGAAATGGGGTAGGGACATGGACTTGGATAACAGAGGACAGGAGGGACATGGAGAGGTGCACCAAACTGACCCTGCAGGGCAGGCATCAGCGTTTGCAGCAGCACAATACACCACACAGGGCATGCGGGACGGGAGTGCAGCACAACAATCCATAGAAAGCAAGAGGGAGGGGACAGGACCATGCACATGGACAACAGAGAACAGAGGGGCAAGAGGCAATGGTAGCTAGCTGACCATAATGGACAGACAGGAGAGAAAGCTGCAGCATAACAGACCATAAAAGGCAGGAGGGACGGATCAGGGGCATTACAATGGAACAGACAAGCCAGGAGGGAGGGAGTAGGGGTCTGCACATGTAAACAGAGGGCTGGGGCAAGGGGGCAGGGCAGGAGCAGCAAGATAGCCATGGAGGTCAGGCAGGATGGGCACTAGAAGCAAGACACACCATGAAGAGCAACACTGAGACTGTGATGGCATACACACAGACCATGGAGGGAAGGTGGGAGGGGCCATGGCAGCACAGAAGACCATGCATGGCAAGTGGGAGGGTTAGTGGCAGCACAATGGCTATGATGGGCAAGAAGGAGTGTGCAGGGGCATGCACAAAGGACGATGGAGGATAGAAGGGAGGGTCAGGACCTGTGCACAGACAAGAAAGTTCAGGGGTAGGGGCCTCACAACAGACCGCACGGGGCAGGCAGGAGGAGCAGTTGCAGCACAACAGACCAGGGAGGGCAGAAGGGTGTGGCAGTAAAATGGACCATGTAGGACAGGAGGAAGAGGATAGGGGCATGGCATGTGGACAGGCAGGGTGGAGGTGGCAGGCACAGGTTACAGTCATCTGACAATGTTAGGCAGGTGGGTGGGGAGTGGCAGCTCAACAGAACACTCAGAGTAGATAGGAGTGGCAGGTCCATGGAACATGGTGGGCAAAAAGGATGGAGCAGGGGCATGCACAAAGACATCGGAGGGCAGGGGGAAGGAGAATAGGGGCAGCAAGCTAAGCACACAGTTTAAGCAGGAGGTCAATGATGGGGCATAGAATTGGGCAATGGAGGGCAGGAGGAGTGGACTGGTACATCATACTAAATTGAGGGCAGTGGCAGCACATCAGACCATGCATGGCAGGAGGGAGGAGGCTAGTCCATGGATTCACACAACAGAGGATAGGGAGGAGGGGGATGGGGCAGCAAGCTAACTGTTCAGAGAAGGCGGGTATTAGGAACTTTATTGTTTTTAAAACGTGTGTCTGTGAGAACTACTTAAAATATGAACAAGTATGCAGCATAATCTCACTTTTATTCAGGAAGAAGAGGACGTTTGTGACTGTGACTCCGGGCTCACTTGGCAGAAACACCCCCTGACCCTCCACCCCCTATCGCAAAATGTAATGCCCGTGAAAAGAGTAGGTGAACACAGTGTTATATAGAACATAGTCCTGAGAGCACGATTGAAAATGAAAACTAGATATAGTGTATGGTATAAACTATGCACCAAAAAGTGTGATATAAGATGAACCGGGCGTGAAATATAATATGCAATACATTTTGCGCAATTACACATTCATTGGAGAGCGCGAGATAGCACAGGCACTAGCGCGTGCTATGCGATATGCGCCTTGGAGTGTGATATGCACAGGGCAGTGTTGTGTAACCTAACTAGTCTCTAAAGTTGTAATATAAAATATTTGCTGGGTAGTGTAATGTTGCATATGCACTGTGACAAAGATATGGATCCCAGATTGTAATATGTATGGCATAGCACTGTGCGTTATAACATAGGCATCGAGGAAGGCACGTTAGATGGGGCAATATAACCCGTGCGAAGACAAGTGTGGCATGACATATTCACGGGGTGGTGTTACAGTGCACATGGGCTAGAGAGTGTCATAGCATATGCACTAGCTAGTGGAATACAACACAGAGGTGTGTGGCACTCAGCAGGCAATGGTGGGTGTCACACAGCATTGTGCTCTGCCAGGAGCGCGCTGTGACTCTCAAGTGATTTTCGTCCCCTTTCCTAAGAGTAAAATAAAAACTATTACACATCCAGCAGTGGATGTGTGTTTTATTAACCGTGAGGGGGGTTTCTTGCATAGTTTTGGTCGAATTTTTGTCGAATCCCCTTTGAATGGCTTGGTGTGCATGTGTATTAAATGTGCCCGTCAATAGCTACCCATGTTTGTATAAATAAACGACAAGGGTGTCTACCGGGATTAGGCACGGTAGGGCATCAGACATGTCAGAGCTTCACTAGTGGTGAAAAAAAAATCCACGTGGATTCATTGTATGTATAGTCGCCTTTTAATGAATATCACGCAAATCGTCATGGTGATAGGTACGTACGGTTTGTCCAGCATGTCCTAGGTGTGTCTATAAATATATATTTTTTAAAAATAATAAAAAACAGTGGCCGGCCCTGGGGATTGGGGTCAAAAAAATATAATTAGGAGACAGGCCCTGAGGGATGGGGTCATCAGGGCCAATAAATTAGAATAAGAAGGGGAACCACACAGCCCCCCTTCTTAAAAAATTAAAATAAATAAAAGACTAGCATCGTGCCGGAGGCCATGCCCCCTCCTTGCAGCACTCTGCAAACGCGCCCCCTGGCGAATTGTAAGTTGGGGAATTAATTCCTCTTTAATACTGAGGGTCCCTGAGGGCCAACTAGCCCAACAGGCATCTCCAGTATGCGCCAGGGAGCTGCGCTGCAGACAGGTGTTCTGAGGCCAAGCCCCTTTTTACACCTCTCTGCAACGCAGCTCTGTGGTGCTTACTGGAGGTACCTAGTGGTCTAGTTTGACCCTAGGGACCCTTAGGATTCAAGGGGACTTAATCTCTCAACTTAGAACAGCCACAGGGCGCGTTTACACAGTGGTGAAGGGAGGGGATGGGGCCTGAGGTGACGTGTGCAAACACGCACTATGGCACGTTTTAAATTGGGGATATAATTTCCCTTCAATACTGAGGGCCCCTGGGGGCTAACTAGCCCACCAAGTGCTTCCAGTAAGCGCCACTGAGCTGCATTGCAGAGAGGTGGTCCAGGCCGTGCCACTTTTTACACCTCTCTGCAACGCAGCTCTGTGGCACTTACTGGAGGTACCTAGTGGGTTAGTTGGACCCTAGGGACCCTCCGGATTCAAATGAACTTAATCTCCCAACTAAAAACGGACACAGGGCGTGTTTACACAGTGGTGAAGGGAGGGGACGGGGCCTGAGTTAACGTGTGCAAAAACGCCCTGTGGCCTGTTTTAAGAGGTAGTTTTAATCCCCCTGCCCTATTATATACTAGGGGCTTACAGAGGAGGTCATGCTAATCACAGGGGGACCCCAACGCATAATGTTCCCTAGTGTATGTAGGTGTTTTCACTGTATTCTAAGTGTCTTTTAACATGGCACTGGCTCTAGGACTGGTTAGTCAGACTCAGTTACCACCAGTATCCGTCTGAAAAAGTTGAGGGTACAGGATGATTTTGCAACAAGGCTTCTTTCTGCTCTTCTTTTTGTTCTTTCTGCACGTTATCCTTCTTCCTGCACTTTTCTTCGTCTTTGAGGACTTCTGTTGCTTCTTTCTGCACTTCTTTTTTTTCTTTCTGTGCATTTTTTCTTCTTTCTTCACATGTCCTATCTCTGTAGGCATAGTTAGAAATTAGCATTTGAAAAACCTTTAAAATTCACAGAAAAAACCATAGGTTTCAGGCACGTTATAGTTAGGAATTAGCATTTAAGAAACCTCAGAAATTCACTGAAAAAACCATAGGTTTCAGGGGTGTTATAGTTAGCTGGACTTTTCACTTGTACAAAACGATTGAAATTCCCCCGTTATAGTTAGTTCAGCTAACTATAACTTGCGCGCCCGCAATGCACTGCTGATGACGTCACATATTACATCACTCATGACATGGTCAGTGACATCACTCATGACATCACTGATGACATCTCAAATGACATCACTGATGACATCATCCTTGTGATAGAGTGGCAGACCTCCTCTCACCCTAATATAACCTTTGATACACACATTCAAAAATAGAGACATACCAATACCAGTTACAACTACCTCTTCAGTAATTCTAAGATCCACATCCACATCCACTCATTCACCAACAGTCCTATACTGTCACTCATACATGTACTCACTCATCATATGTACTCATACACCTATACATCCTGTTACACAATGCCACTCATCCATAGAGTTACTCACACACATAGTCACTCATGCTAATAAAGAATCAAACATACATTTACTTGCATATAGTTATACACACACCACCAAACTTACTTCTACGGAAACTTACACATACTTAGTCTTTTAAACAATCACTTATAGAAACACATACTTATTCATACAGGAACACTTTCAATCTCTCACTCTCACATATACTCACTTATATACACCAATAGTCACATATACTAGTTTAAAACATATGTAGTTACTCATAAAGACACTATTGAGACAGTCATTCACTCACTAACACACCCATACACACACTCATCCACCCATACAGTCCTGCACACATGCTGTCTTCAACACATACAAACAGTGAGTCACTCATTCATGCACCTATGCACTACGTAATAGCCCCCACCGAACCATGCAGACACTCAGACTGATACTCAAAAAACCAACTAATAACCTATATAGACACCCATGTAGCTACTCACCAACCCATGCAGCCACTTATACACAAAGTGAGAGACTGATACAGATATTTACATATTTAAACATTACTCACTAAGCCATGTATTCACTATGATACACTTAATCAGTCAGTTACACAATCAATTTTTCAAAAACAAATCATCCATTTAGACACTTATATACCCATTTATTCTTCCATCGACCTTGAGATATACATATATAAAACATATTTAAGTTTTTTAGAAAAACACACATTCACTGGATGATGTCATCAGTGATGTAATCAGTGATGTCATTTGAGATGTCATCAGTGATGTCATGAGTGATGTCACTGACTATGTCATGAGTGATGTAATATGTGACGTCATCAGCAGTGCATTGCGGGCGCGCGAGGTATAGTTAGCTGAACTAACTATAACGGGGGAATTTCAATCGTTTTGTACAAGTGAAAAGTCCAGCTAACTATAACACCCCTGAAACCTATGGTTTTTTCAGTGAATTTCTGAGGTTTCTTAAATGCTAATTCCTAACTATAACGTGCCTGAAACCTATGGTTTTTTCTGTGAATATATATATATATATATGTATATATATATATATATATATATATATCCACCAAACGATTCCTCCATAAAAGAAATCCAGGGGACACGGCGGGGAAACTCGCGGGGGTTCTTTAATGACAAATAAAGCTTTAGAGCACAATGCATTTCGGCATACCGCCTTCTTCAGGTGCCGCCAGCCTCAATGAAAGTTCCTTTCCCATCCTCCTTTAGTACTTCTTAGGCCCTCCCAGTTGTGGGAGGTCAGTAGGCTCCACTACAATTGGTAGCAGCTGCAGTCCAAAGTCCAAAACTACAGCTCCCAACATCCATTGTTCCGGTAAGTACCAGTGCGGCAAAAAAAAATTCGCTTTTGATCAGCGCTGTATTGCCAGGCAAAGGGGGATGTTTGTGTTACAGAAAGGCTCCATAAATAGCAGTCCAGAATCCCCTTGGGTCCCCAACACTCACGCCTCAATACACAGATCAAAACCTGGCCGTGGAGAAGGTTACAATGAATCCGCTCCTTCGTGAAGTCACAAACTGTCCTGACAGCAGCCGCTGGTCTGGCCTGATCATGAGGCGGTCTTGTGGTTCCGATACCTCGGACGAAAAAGGGAAGCCGAAGCCACATTGCTTGCAATCCACAGGACTCTTGTAGAGCGGGTCCCCTTCACGCGTTGCAGGCAAAACGCGTAAACACATCCACCAAACGATTCCTCCATGAAAGAAATCCAGGGGACACGGCAGGTAAACTTGCGGGGGTTCTTTAATGACAAATAAAGCTTTAGAGCACAATGCATTTCGGCATACCGCCTTCTTCAGGTGCCGCCAGCCTCAATGAAAGTTCCTTTCCCATCCTCCTTTAGTACTTCTTAGGCCCTCCCAGTTGATCATGCAGCCCTCTTTTGTTCTATGATATGGAGGGGTGGATAACAATTCTGTAGAAGACAAGGTCCCAAGACCAATCCTAGCATGGAAGAATGGCTACATTCTAAAAGGGGTCAAAATCAATAAAGAGAGAGTTGTGCCATCGATAATATCTAAAAAAAAATTGAGTGAGGTATTGATATGGTTGGGCCCTAATCACAATCCAATAGGTCTAATGCTGGTGTTCTCTGAGATACTGGATGAAGGTAAAAGTAATCTGGTCAGATCTGATTCTCCCAAGACGATCCCATTGGTTTGCTGGTTTGGTGCGTCATATTTAAAGACCTTAAGGGAGCTGCATGCTGCTCTTAGAATGGTCCCAAGAAATCAGAGACAGGTACGGTCATTCCATAACCTATATAGAGAGGCACGAAAGGCCAGAATATGGGCCTGAGGGAGGAAACTTGGATGAATCTGTGTCAAGCAGCTGCTATAAAAACTGTAGGGATTTTGGAGAGTGATTAATGCTCCCTTTCTTAAAGACGATAGTGACCCGACATTAGATATTCATGTCTGTGACCCCGGCCTCCTCAGCTAATATCCGTCAGGTAGCACTTATGGATACTTTGGTCTTTGATATGGCAGAGGTGAGGTGAGGTGTGGACTGGCTTAGTGCAGTAATGCAAAGGCCTCGGTCCCTGACAGGGTCCCTATAGATATTTTCTTAGATCATCAAGACCTCTGGGCCCCACTCTTGACCAATATTTTTAATGCTATAAGTTAGGTGAGTCCTCCAGCCTCATGGGAAAGTGCAATAATAATGTCAATCTCTTTGTTAGATAGTACAGCAAAACTGATGGGGTGCCTACTGTTGAATAGGCTAGAGGATTGGGCTAGAAAGAGGAATATACTGAAGCCATCACAGTACGGTTTCCATAATGGCAATGGGACCATTGATCAATGCCTCAATTTGAGCTTCACTATTGCCAAATACACAATGGCGAAGAATGGTCAGATCTATATGGCATTTATGGATCTATCGCCTGCCTTTGATTGTACCACCCATTCCAAGTTACGGTCGATCATTGAAGAGATGGGTATAGGGGCAGCCAAAATTAATTTATACGACAGATGTACACTCAGGCTACTGCCTACGTTCGCTATGGTAGGGATGGGGAGTAAATAAGGTCTTTTCTGATTAAGCAGGTTGTCAGACATGGCTGCGTCCTTGCCCCTTTTGTATTTCTTATTATACTGGTGGGGTGCAGGCCGCTGTGACTGGGTCTACTAAAGATGTCCCCTCTTTTAATGCAGCACCCCTCCCTATACTGCTTTATGCAGATGATGCAGTGCTATGAGCAAGAACTGGGGTGGCACTGCAGAAATTTATAGAGGCTTACTCAAAATGTATGAAAGGTCTGGACCTTTGTGTTAATGAATCAAAAACTTTTGTTCTGGTGGCAGGGTCACGCCCTAAAAAACTGCCAGCATTTTACATAGACACACGTAGGCTGGAAAAGGTGGATACATTTTCCTACATGGGGGTTCTTTTCGACAGAAAGCACTCCTGGGTAGATAGGGTAGCTAATAGAGCTCTTGTAATGGAGAAAAGTGTAATGGCCATTTTTTGTTTCATTGAGACGCCTGGGTCTAATCCTATTGAGATAATAAAGGGCATACTCTGCTCAAACCATTTCCACTGTGACGTATAGAATAGGGGTGTGGGGGGATAGTGGCAATAGATCTCTTACAAAGAGTAGAGGATGTTTTTTATAAAAAGGCATACTTGCTCTTCCCCGCAGTTGCTCAAATTATAATTGCCATATTGAACTTGGTGACCCATACCATTCTGAGTTTAGCACCCATTTTATTATGGCACTCGATCTAGACGAGGGAGACTATTAACCTGACTCAAAGTATTATCAAGGATTGATTAACCCTAGACCATGTTAAAAGATTCCTTGGCTTAAATATGGGAAGTGCACAGGAGGTTTGGGTTTGGACTAGTTGTACGTAAATCCATCCAGTTGAATGACCATCTCCAAGAGGAGAATTAGAGAAATCATCGTAGCGAAGGTCGTGTGTGAGAGAATGGAGTTAAGTCAATCAAAATCCTCAGTAAAGCTGTAGCAAATCTCCCCCCATCACACAGGATGAAGATTCGTATTTAGTGTTTGTGACAAATCCCCAGCCTAGTTTCATTTTAGTCAGGTTTTATCTGAATTACATTTGTCTGATGATGGGTTTTCCAAACAATATGTACTCACTAGAGGACTTGTCAGCCTGTCCTTGTGATGGAAGGTCAGATCAGCCTGATCTACATACTTTGTTCATTTGTAGTTTTTATAATCTACAAAGATAGAGGTTCATTCTCCCTCTTTTGCGTAAATACAACTTTCGGCAATTTCGTCCAGCCCTTTATTTTATTAAAAAACTCAGTGATCCATTGGTATGCTGTGCAATGGCATAGTTTTTTTTAGGCCTGGGCGGTAAATTCCGTTCCGCTCGCGGAATTTGCGGAATTTCGGTAATTTCGCGTTCCGCGGAGAACGCGAATTTACCCAAAATTCTGCTTTCCACGACTTTGCGAAATTTTTTCTTGTTCGCGTTCTCAAAATGCGTGTTCGTGAGATATTTCTCCCCGAGCACGCAAACAGCAACTGTGAACAGGAAAAAAGCATCGCGAACATGCAATTCCGCGTGTTCGCGGAATTTCTGCATGTTCGCGGAGATTTTTTACCGTTTCGCGGAGATTTGCGTAACGCGATTACGCAAATTCCGCCCACCCCTAGTTTTTTTGGTCCTTCCTGAAAAGTGGAAGAGCCTTTACAGATTGGGAGACCAAATGTCAGGTGTTCATTAATTCATTTTGATGGCACTATGCACTTTATAAATGTTATGATTATGTCTTTTTAATGGCCCTTTTTACTCAGGATTTTATCATGGATTTTATTCTTTTTTATAATATACTATACATATTTTGTTATGCTGTTTTTATCGTGTGTAGTTTATATGGTTTGGATACATTGCGCAATAAAGAATTTTGACTGACTAATATTGTTCTGACTTCATTTGTGTGTGAGATCAGTTTCACAATTCGCAACTGAGATCTGCGAGTACCTAGGATTTCACAGAGTCTGCTTGTAATGCTATATGCTTACTAGACCGCACTGAACCCATTAGATTGAAAGTTGTTGACAGATCAGCAGTGTATCCTCATCTGGGCGCCTTAGCATATGTGTTGTTGTCATTGAGAGGCAGAGCGTAAATGTTTGAGAGGGAACTGAATGTAATCGAGAAAGCACATGTTTAGAAAAGCAAGTGTAAGAGTAAGCATGTGTGTGTTTGATAAAGGTAAATAAATCTGGGTTTCTGCTTTCATAATAGTTGCTATGTAGTTTAGCGAGGTTAGGCATCTGTCTTGTGTGTAGGTTGCTCATTGTATCTTCAAACTTGGATGTGCTGACTTAGTTGTTCATTCTTTGGATCTTCTCAGCCTTCTAAGCTGCTCAAAATGAGTTCCGTTGTATAACAGATTGATCGGAACTTAAATGTGCTAACAAACTATGTTTGTGGCAGGATGTCATTCATTAAAAAAAAATTTTTTTTTACTTTTGTCTTCCGATCTTCTTCCATGTCCATGCCCTGTGTCCTCTATGGCACTGCCTATTAATCTGTCTCATTTCAACCAGTTCGCAGAGGGCCTTGATATTTCTTTGCTTTTTACCTCTCACTCAGTTCTGTACCTTGATGTCCTCTTTACCTTCTCTAGATATGTGGTCTGGTGGCTAAGTTGCTGACTTTGGGACGGGAGCACCTGACTTCATATCCTGGCTGATCCACTTCTATGTGTGATCATGAACAAATCCTTTTTATCCCCAATCCTCAGCTCTCAAATCTGCCATATTGTGCAGCACTTATAATAAGGATTGAAAAAAACAATTATTCTTACCTGTGACATAGACTAGCATTACAATGAATGTTTGTTTTTTCCCCAGATGCTCCTTGGGTGTGCACATGCATGTGCAGCAGCCATCCTGGAATGATTTTTATCAAAGCAAAACATAGCCACCTTTAATGAGTACACATACACAGTGGCCATCTTGAATTTTTTGTATACTTTATTCCTAATTTAGCTTTTCAATATGGCGACTCAACATTAATTACAAATTATACAGAGATGCCGCAAATATGTGGACAAAGCAATGGTCCGGTAGCAGTGTGCAGCTACTGGGCCCTCACAAAAATAATGTAAAAATGTTTCAACAAAACCTGGGGGTGCAGCACTCTGTGAAAAAATAACATTTGAGTAGGAATAATGAGCCAGAGAGTGAGCGAAAATACAATGAGTCCCCATAAGTCTGCAGTTGAAGGATACAACACATCCAATCACAATCCATTTTGAAGAAGAAATGCTCCAGGAGCACAACAGACACAAGAATGGAGAGGACAGCGATTGATTGAGGAGAAGAAATCTGAGATGGATAATTAAGCCATCCAAAGTGGATCAAGAAGCTAACCCACAGTTCATTCTTTGTATTGTATAGTCTATAATGTGAACAAGCTAAACACCCGTGGTAAAAGCTAGAAACATTAAGAAGGAACAATCTGTACAGCCTGGAAGCATTAGAGACAATTGAGTTTGCCATGTTGCCATATTGGTGTGCCTGGATCTAGCTGTGCCTTCAACGGAGGTCACTTTCCGTAGCTCATGTGTAAGATAACAGCCAGGCTTTCAGTGCTTTGGGAGAAAGCATGTGGTCACAAAGGTTCCCCATCTGAGCAAGGAGCATATTTTACATTTAGATATGTGGACAAAAACATTGAGCCTCCAACTTGAGATTTATTATATGTTGAAATTTCAGTTCAGAGATGCATCTTTGAATGGAGACTTTGTTTGTATTGATATGTATGTATCGACTTATCTCAGAAAAAAGAGGATCCAAATTGATGTAGAGAATTATGGGCAATGCAGAGGTCTGTGAAGGAGAGTCTTTATAACACTGGTAGCCAGCGAAGCTCATGTAGGATGGGGCTGATGTGGACTGGATGTTTCAGATAGAATAGGTCTTGCTGCAGACTTTGTGTCCAATGTGGGGTAATGAAGCAAATATGCAAGAGAGCCAAGTAAATACTTAAGAGCACAAGGGCTATGGTCAGTGAGATTCAAGTAGGCAAACTCAAGGACGTAACATTTTCCTGAGGACCCTCCATCAATAGAAGGAAGCCTCTTAACCAAGTTGAACTTGGTTCTTATGAATCTGACATTACTCCAAAGCTTTGTACTGTGGGTTGCTGTGAAGGGTGGTTTTCCAAGGTCCATGAGTCACCCAGCTTTGGGTGTCATATGAATTGCTGCTCAGCAGGTCAGGATTTCTGTGCTTCTGACATTTAGTTTCAGATCTTTCTGGTCACCCACTCATTGAGTGTTGGCTGCCAAGTTGGCGCGGGTTAGGCAAGAACAGGGCAAATTCAGGTCCGGAATAGCGCTGAATTTCAAGGTTGTCACATTCAGGCCCTGAGATTGCCGGGAAGGTAAGCACGAAGATTGGATTTACAGACAGTGGCAATTCCTCTGCCATTTTTACGTTTTTGCATAGTGCTGCATTTGGGTTACCAGGATGAAATGTTTTATAAGCGTATCTGTAATTGAAATATGGGTGACGCGGCAAAACAATACATAGAACTGCAACCAAATGTTTATGTAATTTTATTTAATTTACGTTTTTGGTCATGTTGGTGTGTTGTATGAACTGTATACGGACATCACTTTTTATTCACTGTAATTTTGGCCCCTATTGAGAAAGGTTGGGAGACACTGGTGGTAATCAGGAACTTCAGAGAGAATGTGCTGCTCTATCCACAAGAATACTACTTGCTCGTGTGAGTGAAAACTTTGATTCACATTATCTTTTCTTTCTTACAGGCTGCCTCTAGTTAGCGTGGCATTAGTTCAAGGAAAGGCATTGGGAGGAGGTGCAGAGCTGAGCACAGCATGTGATTTCAGGTACATTGACATGGTTTACTCTGAGAACCATTGTGCATATTACGTTCATTGGGGTTCTTGAAGGTATGTATTTGTGTTTTCCAGCTACTTTATTCCTCAGTTTTCGTTTTTTCAAATATTTTGCATAGTCTCTGTATCTGTTGCCTTTCAGTGCTTATCGTGACTACCCAAACGTGACCAGGAGTTGGATGATCCGCTTTAGCACAGACATAGCTATGTGTAACTGTCAGCTTAGAATGTGCGTAGCACACTTTCATTGCATGTACATTTCACAAAATATACATAAAAAACAACTTAGGTGAAACAAGGGATTGTGAATAAGTCCAGGTAGTGAACAGCATTCACACTTGAGAAGTGCTTAGTAATTGCGCCCCAAAACTGAACAATTCTCGAAGTTCAGATACTGATTCCCAAAAAGCGAGCAAGTTTATATATATATATATATGACGATTTTCCAACTTAACAGCTCCTTTATTTACGGAAACTTGTAAGAAGAGAAACGGACTCCAGTTTCTTTGTGCTTGATTTATTTAGTGCAAAATGCTGCCATGACGCGTTTCGGGCTTTGCAGCCCTTGATCACATGACATATATATAGCTTTGACAAAGACCTCCTGGTCGAAACGCGTCAGCTCTCTAAATAAATCTCTTTTGGACCTACCTGGAGTGCGGGCACTGTTCTTCTGATGCGGCGCGGCTGCGTCAGCGAGGACCTTCAAGTATATGTATATATATATATTTGGGGATCGCCTCTTGATCACTCCGTTGGAAAAAGACAATGCGAACCCAGAATTTGGTGCAATTCTATTTTATTTTGTGCCCTGCACCAACGTCATTACACATTTCAGCCCTCTAGGTGCCTTGATCAAATGACATGTTAGAGGAGTGGTCGCAACCTTTAAAGTGATAGTGCTGAATAACGGGACTCATAATCATCATAGACATGGAAATAATTGCAGTACTTGTCAACACTCTCCAAACTTCCTTTCAACTTTGCGAAGCAAGTATATCAAGACTGGTAATGTGCAAAATGAGCAAAAACGATATAAATATCATTAAATATGTAGATAAATAAATATTTAAGAAAATACATATAACGCTCATAAAATTGCCAGGTTAAAAAGGCATAAAAACCGATTATATTGGATAAAATGCATATTAAAAAGTAAAACAAATGTAAACTTTTTCCATATGTATAGCAACAAAGAATCCAAACCTAACTGGGTTCAATCAATCACTTTTCATTACCAATTTCTCTCAAAAAGCGAGAGTGCATAAATATAGCCCAAGTGGGCATTGAACTAACATACCATGTCATAAGATAAAGTGCCAGTGCAATGTAAAGTGTCACCAGTAAATTCCTAAGTTCAAATGTGCAAAATGTGCAAAAACACACTGTTTACAAATTGTAAAAACAATGATGAGGCAGCAGCAAGCTTAGACATTAGCATGGAGACTTAAAACATTAATGTTAAAGATATGTGTAAAAATCCTCACTGGAATTCAGACCATATGGTGTTTTACAGTCCATCTGCAATATATATTTGGTCTCCAATTTCCTTAAAAGTGCTTCACGGTCACCGCCTCTTCTCAGAGGGGGGACTGAATCCACAACAAAATACCTGAGCTCTTGTGATTTTTTGCCATGGAGTTCCTCAAAATGCTGAGCAACGGGATACGACATATCGCAGTTGTTAATTGCTCTTATGTGCTGGAGTATCCTCTTGTGGACCTGCAGCTTAGCACTGCCCTCATAGCACAGGCCACAGGGACACTCCAGCATATTACCTGCATAATCCGTCTTGCAAGTTAGTTTTTTGTCGATACGGATTGGTTTATTGCTAAAGGGTGTAACATATTCAATTTTGCTTACTCCATGGTTACACGCTTTGCATATCGCACATTTAATGAACCCTTTGCTTGCATTAAGCCATGATATATTGGTTCTCAGGACTGCTTTTATCTAAAGAATTGCTCATCGAGCGGGCTTTTCTAAATGTAATATTTGGTGATCGGGTCAAATTAGCACCTAAGACTGGATCATTTCTGACCAATGCCCAATTCTTGTTCACAATCCTTCGAATTGTTTGGTGTTGGTTACTGTAAGTGAGAATCAATCTGGATGGTTGTGTTGTCTCAGATAACAGCTTTTGATCGGTGTTAGATTTACAGGCCAACGCCTGTGATCTACCCTGTTCATTTGCTTTAACCATGGCTTTGTTGACCACTCTCAGGGATTAGCCTCTGAGTAACCTATCCCGGCATTCATTTTGTGCTTTTTGGCAATCCAAATCTGTACTGCAAATTCTTCTTATCCACAGCATTTCCTCAAAGGGAATGCTGCGGATCAAATGTGCAGGATGGAGACTTGCCGCATGCAGTAAAGCATTCCCAGCAGTTGGTTTTCTTTGCAATCTTGCATGTAACTGATTGTTCTGGACTATAATTTCAACATCAAGGAAGCAAATTGACTCATTACTAATCTGGCTTGTAAATTTCAAATTTAAATTGTTATCATTAATCTGCTCGATAAATTGTAGAGCTCCATCCTCCAAACCCTTCCAAATTATCAGCAGATCATCAATGTATCTTTACCACCTTATTACATGAGTAGACATTATTTCATCATAGGTGGGTTTGAGGACCTGTTCCTCCCACAGTCCCATATGCAGGCAGGCATAACTGGGGGAAAAGCAAGCCTCCATTGCCACGCCCCTGACCTGCTGGAATACCTGGTTTTGATAAAGGAAGAAATTGTTCTCAAGACACATTGTGATCATGGCTAGTAACATTTTGTTATACTTAAAAAAAAAACCAGATTGGTCTGGTGTTTAAAAAGTACTCAATTGCTTTTAAGCCGTCCCTATGATGAATACTCATATAGAAGGACGAGACATCCAATGATATAAGCAAATAGTCTGGATTCCAAACTATATCATCTAACTTTCGCAATAAGTCTCCTGTATCAAGAATAAAAGAAGGTAGTCCCCTCACGTATTCCTGCAAGTAAAAGTCCACATATTTACTTGCATTTTCCATGAGGCTATTACAGGCTGAAATTATTGGCTTTCCTGGTGGTTCGATGTGTCTTTGTGTATCTTTGGTATAAAGTACACTACTTCCATCACAGGGTGATCATTTTAAGAAATTTAAATTCATCTGCTGTCAGCAACCCTGCACTTTTCTATGCCAGTAGACTAGAATAGAAGGTATTCCACGCAGCTTTAAAAGCTAACATTGTGCTGCGTCTGTAACAGTGCCTGTCGTTAAGTTGACTCATTGCTTCGTCCATGTACATATCTCTTGGCCACAACACAACGTTGCCGCCTTTATCCGACTGGCGGATAATTACTTTGTCATTGGCCTGCAACTTTTTCATCAGCTGGTAATAAGTGTTGTCTTGGCTGGTATAACGTTTTTTGATACCTCCTTGTTTTTTGTGTAGGCATTTCAATTCCTGAGATATTTTATCATGAAAAACATCTATATTGTCCCGTAGCATAACTGGACAAAATGTTGATTTGGGCTTGAAATTGGTTGATGTGGCACCCCCCTGTACTGCTGAATCTTGGCTGGAGACAATTCAACATCACCATTTTCGTGCTGCAATTGTTGAATATCTTGCAACAGTCCCACATCGCCCGTTGTTAATATTGAAGGACTCGTGTTTTCATGAATAGGTGCCGCAATTTGTTTACTCCTTGATGGCCCTTGCAGCAGATGGAATTTGCGCACTAATTTGTACATGTCGACGCGGGTTTGTGCATAATTAAAATTGCTTTTGGGACTAAAGGATAATCCAAGTGACAATATGTTTAATTCACTCTCAGTTAAAAATTCGTTCGTCAGGTTGATCATTGTTTTTCCTGAATCACAGTTGTGAATTGTCGATTCTATTTGAGCCTCCATTGTTTGTCACACTTGAGAAGGGCTTAGTAATTGCACCCCAAAAGTGAACAATTCTCGATTTTCATATAATGCTTCCGTAAAAGTGAGCAAGTTTATATATATATATATATATATATATATCACTGAAAAAACCATAGGTTTCACACATGTTATAGTTAGCTGGACATTTCACTCGTAAAAAAAATATGAAATTCCCCCGTTATAGTTAGTTCAGCTAACTATAACTCGCTCGCCCGCAATCCACTGCTGATGACGTCACATATTACATCACTCATGACATGGTCAGTGACATCACTCATGACATCACTGATGACATCTCAAATGACATCACTGATGACATCACTGATGACATCATCCATTGAGTATATGTTTCTGAACAATTTTAATATGTTTAATATATATAGGGAAAGTCCTGTTGAAGAATGAGTTGGTGTACAAGTGTGTAAATGGATGATTTTCTGTGGTGCGTAACTGACTCTATAAGTGAGTCATTAAATGTATCTTACTGCAGACTAGTGACTAAACTGTGTAAATGTCTGTATGTGTCTGTATGTTGGTGTATAAGTGGCTGCATGGTTTTGTGAATAGCTATATGAGTGTCTATATGAGTTATTGATAGCTTGTCTCAGTATCTGTATGGGTTCCTGAGTGTTTGTGTGGGTAGGGTGTGTGTGACTCTATGCATAGATGTGTGAGTGGGTGATTCTATGGGTGCATGGTTTTAAGAGTGCATCTGTGATGGACTGTATGGTTGAGTGAGTGTATGTATGGGTGTGTTGGGATTGACTGTATATCTCAGTGGTACATTTGTGACTAACTACATATGTGAAAGGCAGTATATATGCGTGTAAGAGTATATAAGTGGGTAGATGTGATAGTGTGTGATTGTGAGAGTGGCTGTATGGATGAGTGTGTGCTTGAATCAATGATTCTATAAGAGCGTAAGAATGTGGTACTATTTTTATGATTAAGTGAACTTGAGTGTGTATAACCGCATAGGTGAGTAAATGGGAGTGTGATTATTTGCATGACTGACTAGGTGTGAGAGTACCTCTATGGATGATTGGTGGTGTGTGAGTGTCTATATAGGTGTATAAATGCATATGATAGTCTTGTATGGAGTGATTGTAAGTATGAGTGACTGTACAGGTGAATGAGTGGAGGTGTATAGACCTAACAGTTAATAAGTGGGTATGTAGTTATTGGTATTGGAGTATGTATGGTTTTGAGAATGGAACTCTGAAATTTTGAGTCGGTGTATCAAAGGTTATATTAGGGTGTGAGAAGATGTGGTAATTTATCACATGGATGACGTCATCAGTGATGTCATCAGTGATGTCATTTGAGATGTCATCAGTGATGTCATGAGTGATGTCACTGACCATGTCATGAGTGATGTAATATGTGACGTCATCAGCAGTGGATTGCGGGCGCGCGAGTTATAGTTTGCTGAACTAACTATAACGGGGGAATTTCATTGGTTTTTTTACGAGTGAAATGTCCAGCTAACTATAACATGTGTGAAACCTGTGGTTTTTTCAGTGAATTTGCAAGGTTTTTTAAATGCTAATTCCTAACTATAACGTGTGTGAAACCTATGTTTTTTTGTAGTGAATTTGTAAAGTTTTTTAAATGCTAATTTATGTATGTATTTTTATATTTTTTATATAATTATTTTACAATAAACTACCTATGTATATAGTTATAGATTGACTGTATCCTGTAATATTGAATGGCTCAGCTCTTTTTTTTTTTTAATTTGGATAAAGTTGAAAAGCATAGTTAATATCTTCTATAAACTTATAAACACTTTAATTGTTCTTTTTTTTTTTTTAAGGGTTTTTGACCGTGCGCGCACGGTGTGCGCTCCACGTGCGCATGTCGTGCGTGCTCAGTGCGCGCGTACTCCGTACACGCATGCACGCGTGCTTCGTATGCGCATGCGTGCGTGCACCGTGCGTGCACCTACGTGCTCCGAGTGCGCATGCGTACGTTGTGCGTGCTCCGTGCGCGCGTGCTCCGTACGCGCATGTGCGCGTAGACCCTACGCGCGTGCTCAGTACGCGTATGCGTGCGCGCACCATGCGCGTACGGTGCACGTACCGCCGTGCTCCGTGTGCGCATGCGTGCGTGCTCCGAGTGCGCATGCGTGCGTGCTCCGTACGTGCTCCGTGCGCGTACGGTACGCGCACGGTGCGTGCACGACAAGTCATGTGATTACAAAACAACACTTTTCATTGGTTCATATTAGTTTCTGTTTCAGAATCTTCAAACACCACACCCACTTCCCTCACTTTTTCTACTAAGTTCCTGAGAGAAGGTTGCTGAAGAGCTACTCCAGTGAAATGGCAGAACACCAGTCATCTTCAGACAGTGAGGAGACCTTTCAAGAACCACCAAGAAAGAGCAAGCAGAAGCACTCTTTCATTTGGAATTATTTCACTTTTCCAGACGGGCAAAAAAAAGTGAATGCGCCAAAGATCACTTGTACAATTTGCGGAAGTGTCCTGTCTAGAGGGGATCCGGCCCAAAAATACTCCTTCAGCATTCATTGCATGCTCAGGCATTTTAAATCAATGCATCCAATTCGGTTTACTCGTGAAACCACAAGAGCCCTAAGGGAGAACCCTCCACCTGGACCTTCTCAGCCGAGCACATCATCTGCGGCTGCAGATTCACCATGCACCAGGCCTCTTGACATCCGGCCCCTGTTCTAAAAAGTGCACATTCATTGCAATATGTGCAATGAGGTAATTTGCTACGGAGAGAGTAGCATAAATTTAATTGAAAACCGTATACAGCAGCACACATGCTCCAGGTCATAATTTTTTTTAAAAACATTTTTTCCTGTTGAGCAGTTTTTTGATTCCCAGTTTTGTTTTGGTGCTGTAAAAAATCCCCCAAAAAATAAAAAATTGTTTGAAAACTAAAAAAAAACAGTTCTTTTAAGAACTCACTTCACTTCTCCAAAAAGAGCTATATTCTTAATATACTGTTTTTTATTTTGATTGAATGAATGTGTAGTGTATACAAGAATGATTGAAATGATTGAAATGACTGAGTGAAGAGGAGGAAAGGACAGACAGAATGAGTGAGAAAAGGAAATTATGATCAGTCATGAAAGGGAAGTGAAAGACTGACTGCAACAAAAGGACTAAGGGTAGAGGATACAGGTAAGAAGAGTAAATGAGTAAGGGAATGGCAGTGAGTAATGGAGAGTGATGGAGGGGGAGTGAGAAAAGGGGAGTAAGGGATGGAGATAGGAAAAGGGAGTAACAGATGAAGCGGATGAAGTACAGCAGGGTAAAGGGATTGAAAGTAAGAGAAGTGGAGTGATGGTGAGATAAGGGGTATGAGGATTAGAAAAGGGGGTAAGGGAAAGTGAGAGATGGGGAGTGAGGGGATGGAAGGATTTAGGAAACTGGAGTGAGAGAAAGGGAGTCAGGATTTCAATGGGCAAAGGAGAGTGAGGGAAAGTGAAGGAAAGAATGCGAAAGATGAAGGGGTGTGAGATACAGACAGGAGGAAGTGAAGTAGGAGAATAGGAGTGACTATGAGTAAAGGATAGTGACAGTTAGGGAAGGTGAGGGAAGGAGAATGACGGAAAAGGTTAAAAAATTAACATAGATGGAAAATGAGTGATGGAGAGAGGAGAAGTGGTAGAAACAGAGATGTTAAGGAAATTAAGGGTAAGACAGAAAAAGGGAGAGAGACAGAAACAGAGAGCAAGGAACTGAGAAGGAGTAAGGCAGTTAGAATGACTGAGACATATGGAAACAGGGAGAGAAACATGGTTGAAAAAATAGTGATGGAGGCAGTAAACCTAGGGGAGTAGTAGAGAAGGAGTGAGGGAGTTACGAAAGAGCAGTAGAGAAAGAAGAGAGAGGGAAGGGGAATGAGAAAAGCAGAGTGGGTAGAAGTGAAGAAAAGGGAGCATGAAAGTGAAGGGGTGAGAAATACAGATATTTTAAACTTACCTGACCAACAAAATAACTTAATTAGAAATAAATTGTTTTTTTTAATTGCTAGAAAAAAGGATTAAATTTCCTAAATTTTCTTTCTCGATCTGAAAAAAAAGAAAAAAAGTATTTATATTTAACAATACATTTTAGAATACAGTACACATATTTTTATATTTAACAACGTCATTTTTTGCCCTTTTTTTGCTGTTTTCAGAATATATTGAATTTCACTGAAAATAGTGATATCAATTGCATTCATCACTTAACAGCGGGCAAAAAAATTAACAATCTGAAAGATTGTTTAAAAAAAAGAAAGATTGTTTGAATCTATCCTCAGTAAAACATACCTTGATAGAAATGTAACATATATATTAAAAATATCTTCTAAGAACAATAACTATTTGCAATAAATATCGTCTGTAAATCTTGTTGCTTAAGCACATACACCAAAATAATATCTGTCAAAGAAGTCCACAATAGAAACAGTTACCTTTCCATGAGGCCAAATGGTAATTTTTAAATTCTTTTTTGGTGAAATATCCAATGGTAATCCAATAAAATCGAAATATTGGTTTCTTCAGATGCTGCAATTTGTATCTAAAATTTTGGTTTTAGAAAAATTAAGCAGGAATTTGGTAATTCTGCAGGCAAATGTTGCTTGAAAATCAATTGTGAATCATTACACAGTGTCCAGCCTTTTTCACATTTTAGATAAACTTTGTTATGACCAGAAGTTATACAAGGTCCATCATGGAAAATTATTGCAACTGCAACAAAAGTCTTTCCTGATATTGATAATTGATTACTGTAAACTTCTTTATTAAAGTGTCCAATTTTGTTCCATCAGCTCTACAACGTTGCATCATTAAAATTACATACTGTCCATATTTCTTTAACAATAACGTTGATAACATTTCTGATTTACATTGAGAACATTCCATGTTGTTATTTGCATCTTTAACTAATGTACTAAAAGTCACTGATTTACTCTCTGGTAATGTTAAATATATGAACCTTTCAGAATCAACATTAGAGCTGCATGTGTTCAAACAGTTTTCACAACTATGTTCCCATTTATAAGAGAGACCAAACATATTTTCTATTTCTACCCCTTCATCTTCCAGTACCATAAGAATATACATTAAGAATTCCTGTGCATCTTGCTGGACATTTTGAGTAAACTGTGTACATCCAGAACATACATCTAAACGATTTCTAACATCAGAAGCACTTTCTATTTTAGTTTTATCATTACTCAGCTTCTCATAAAGGAAACTCAGCAGAGAACAGAATCTTTTTTCATGATTTAGTATTATCTGCTCTTTCAAACTTTCAAGATAAAATACAACATTCAGCACTACATTAGCGTAGCAGTTGACACCAGAGCTATTTTCAAAATGACAACCAACAACCTCTTCAGCATTGTCCTTTTTCTTTTTGCTTGCAATCACATCAGTCTCTATTTGTTTACTCTTCTTCACATCCTCATTACAGATATTCTCAATTCTCCTTTTCCGACAAACAACACGTTTTTCAAACACAGGATACTGACCTAAATGAGGAGCATAGCTTCTTCTTAATCTATTATACTCCTTTACACAGTTTGCATCAGCACTAACTTTTGACTCATCAAAGTCTATCATGAATAAACCAGATATTTTTTTCACGCGTGACAAAGCAACATATGCCATACCTTCTTTAACCCCTTCCCCGCTCATGACGGAACCGCTCCGTCATGAGCCACGGTTGCCGTGTGCTCATGACGGAGCGGTTCCGTCATGCCACGACCGTTGGCGGCCGCTCCGCCCACGCGGCGCTGTTTCCCCGCCTGTGTGGGGGGACAACGCAACTGGGCGGAGTCATGACGGAACCGCTCCGTCATGAGCACAGCTCAACCGTGGCTCATGACGGAGTGGCTCCGTCATGAGCACAGCGCCACCGCGCTGCCCCCCCCGCACCCCCCAGCGCTGCGGCGGAATTCCCGCCGCAGCGAAGGGGTTAAACACACTAGATCCAATGTTTACAAAAGCACTATCTACAGTTAATCCTTGAGATTTGTGAATAGTTACAGCATATGCTAGAGAAAACGGAAACTGCTTCCTACGTACGTATAAGTCTTTCACAAGCAAGAAACGAACTGAACAACGACTAATGTCTTTAACCTCTTCAATCTGATCAAATTTTATTTTTAAAAATTCAATTCCATCTTTTTTCTGGTAATTAACAAAACCCACAACTTTACCCATAGCTCCATTCACTAAACCTTTTTCTACATCCAAATTACGTCTTAAAATTACTCGACAGTTCATACCTACATACATAAAGATTCTTTTCTAAACCAGCTGTTTTCGATATGTTTTTCTCTGGAGAATCCAATTTAGTTGTCAATTTGCTTGTCAATATAATAGTTATTCCTTCATGCTGTATTTTATCCACAGCTTCCAGTTTTATAATCTCTTCATTTTCCAATTTCAAAAGTTCTTGATTGAATATAGAGCATTCATGCAGTGTTGGCATTAAGCAGATTACAGTATTTTTTCCTGCAATTTTCTTGTATATTTTCTCTGGAACTATTTGTTCTGTTGGAAACAAATTACATAGCAATCGACTCTGTAAAGCTTTTCTGCCATGTTCTGTGAGTAGTCCAATTCTGATATCTTTGAGAATACTTGCATAATCATCATCATTTGCTTGCCGCATATTGGTAATGAGTTCTTTGTACTCAAAGTATGTCCAAATATTCACATTACCTATACTTCCTAACGACTTTTTCGTGTCTTCATGTGTAAGAGTATGAAATACTGGTTGTCCTTTAACTGGAGTTAGCTGCAGTAGATCCCCAAAAACTATAACATGTTTTCCTCCAAACAGCACGTCATAGTTTGTCTTTAGAATTTGCTGCATTCTTAAATGCACAAAGGCAAGCATTAAGTTTGATACCATGCTTACCTCATCAATAATGAGAACTTTCATTTTTTTCAATACTCCCGAAACTTCAAAACATGCTTCTCCTGTTAGCTTGTGGTATTGTATTTTGTTCTCATGCTCTACTGGTAACATTAGCAAACGATGGAGGGTAATTCCTTTTATGTTATATGCTGCTAACCCAGTTGGAGCAGTAACAACACAAGACAAAGTTGAAACAGTTTTTTTCTGTAGGTAGCTTCTAATTACTTTAATTAAGAAACTTTTTCCAGTTCCAGCTTGTCCACTCACATACATTCTGATTGGTTCAAATGATGTGCATGAGCACTCTTTATTTTCATGTAGTAATCATAAATTTGTTGTTGTTCATCATTCAGTTGTTGTTCCAAATTTGGTAAGTTTATGAAATCTTCCTGAGCTTGATTCATAGCTCTTTCCACTTCAGTCATGGCTATTGCAGCTTCATTTTCTACGATTGGTTGTCCTAGAGGATCTTGACTGAGCGTCCCAGAACTTTGACTGTCTTGAGAACTGTCTCTAGCTACTTCAGCTGCAATTGTTGCTTCTTGTTCAATTTCTTCATTTAACATTTGTACATAAGTTGTGAAAGTACTGCATTCTATGGTATCTTGGCATGCATTAAAGGAATCTTCATAGCTTTGAAAATGTCCAAGTAATTCATCCTCTGAACGCCATGGTTTAAACAACTGTAAAAGTGCTAAGTAGTAAAATTCCTTCTTGTCAGTAGTGTCGCAACTCAGCTTTCTGTGATTAATCAAACTTCCTTTTGTTTGTTTTACCAAACATCCTTCCTCACCAATGACTTTATATTTTCCATTGTTGATGTCTTCTGTGGTATTCCGTTTAAAAATGTAGTTCTGCAGCACTTCATAGAGACACATGTTCTCAAGATGATGACTTCTCTTTGGGTAATATGTGCCCAACATGTTTGTTCTTAAAATGTCTGTACTTTCTGGTTCGTACTCTGCTAAATATTCAATTTCTCGAATAGATTTCAATACCCGATTTTGCATTCCTGCAAGGCCTAAACTTACCCAAATTATTCTTCTGGATTTGGAGTACAGACTTGCAGAAGATAACCTATCTGAGCATTCGTATGACCCAATTTCTCGATGCGATAACATCTTTAAACTGAAACTGTATAGCTTTTTACTGACAGTCTTCTCGTGAGAAATCTCTTCCCACATTTCTTTCAATTCCGTTTTCTCAGATTTAGTGATGTAAGATGTGACATACCGAGCAACAGAAATAGAATTGTCAGCTACCTACTGAATATCCATGTTAGCATTCCACATGGATAAAATGACTGGGTTGTAGTCATTTATATATTTTGACTCTTCTTTTCTTCTTAGGTTGTAGGTATTTTTAGGCAATTTTCTTGTAATAGTATGTCGCACAGCTGACATAAAACTGTTTACTCTTCCTTTTGAAAGAACAGGTCGTGGAAATCCAAATCGACATTTTGTGTAGAATTTATCTTTACTCTTGTACTTTCGTCGACAGTATTTTCCACACCGATGACTTTGGAAACGTAAAACTTGCTCTTTTAAGTTTTTTTCTTCTGTGCTTTTAGGTATAGCACATGTTGCATATCCTTCAATGAAAGATAAAACTGCATCATCAGAATCTGTTCCAAATTTTGGGGCATCCTTGATCCACAACAGCATATGAATATGAGGAGCACCTCTTGCTTGGTACTCTTTTCTCCAAAAGAAAGCCACAACTTCTCCAAGAGGTGGATTTTTTTTATTGCAGATGAAGGCCATCATAGCCTCAAATCTATGATTGAAATATTTGCAAACATTAACCGGATCCAATGAGCACAATTCTCCTGCTGTCTTGTCTTGGATGTTTTCAATATTTGAATTTGCCTCTCGAAGAAAATCCAGTAAATTATCCCAAGCGTACTCAGCACAGCTTAGGGTAAGGAACCATGTAGGAGTTCCTAAATTCCGTAACATACATTTCAATTCTCCATGGCGTCGGTACCAATATTCAGTAGTCCCACGCTGACAAGCCATCAGATTAATCAATTGAGATTCCAAATGATCATCTCGCTGTTGCACTTTGTTCAGAAAATCCTTTGCAGACACATTATGTAGATGTACTCCAGTTTTTAAAATGTGATTTACTGCATAAGATAGTGCAGACAAGTCACTTTCAAATAAAAGATGGAACAAATAAGGAATACTTTGACGAAATCTTGGATCTTCTACATATAATCTTGTAGTCCGATACTCAGAAGCAGGAATCTGTACTGGACGTTCATCATATCGTCCACCTTTTCCTGTAGGAAACAGCTGGGAAAAACAACGAGCTTCCAAGCTCTCCTCCCATACACTCACGGGAGTTCATTTTGCTTTTTCATCTGAAACACATCAATAGTGTTTCCCATAACTTCTTTAGAATGAAGAGGATGTATGCTGAAATGTTCATAAATGTCTTCTTCTTTTGACTTATCCACTTTTTCAATTTGCCCAGTTGGTATTCCTGTGTCTGCTAGTAAAACGTCTTCATCTTCATCCATATAAATTGATTCATACCATTTATTATTTCTTTTCAAATATAAATTTGCTCTTTGTACTTTTCTACCATCTACCAGCTCCTGCCAAATTTTCTTATTCTTTGTAGGTACACCATTAACCAGAATAACTAATGGTTCAGTTTCCAAACTATCTGCATCAATTGTTTCAATATTTTTTTTCAAATCTAATGGCAAATAGACAACTCTTCCTTTTAAACCTCTTTGTAAATCTGAAGGAGGTAAGTTACCTGTTTTGGGCTCCATACGAACTATAGTCTGAAACGGATGGACACATTGAATGAGTATAGACTCATACATATTTAAATCACTAAGGAATGGGACACATAGCTCGATTCTGTCCACAAAAAGAAGAACCCATGGAAATAGGGGTGGCCAGAAATTATTGTTGTCTGTCACAAACTGTTCCTTCCCCACCTTATCGCTGTGACGTAATTGTGAATGGGCAACCCATGACAGCGTTGGCCAACACTGGATGTCGACAGAATGTGATGCGTCCTCAGGAATTGGGACCTGAGCTCGAGGCTTCTGAGGAGATCTTAAATATCCGATGTGTGCACGGAGACACGAAGCAGTATCCTACTACATATGTGCATGTACAACACGCCACAGATTCCGGATCACCACTAAAAGTTGGTCTTATTCCAAAACTTCCCGAACAGGTCATATTAGGAAATGACTATCCGCAATCATCTCAATTACTCGAGAAGGCAAAACCCGATGATAAGGACTGGTGGGCCGATGCACCTTTCTCCCAGGACGACAACCCTGATTGGCCCCCTTTGAAGACTAGGAAATCCAAAACCCAAAGGCGCAAAGAAAGAAGGAAACCCGCCATAGTCCTACCAGTTCAAACAGAGGACAACTCATGGGAAGATGATAGGAACTTTCATGCGGCACAAAGAGAAGACCCCGTTCTACAAGAAGCCTGGAATCAGGCCCTACCAAACGAGGACCCCTCACATGTATGTCCTTATTTTTTTATTAACAAGGGATTGCTGTATAGAAAGGCCGAGACAGTCTCGATACCCCAGTTATTGGTTCCCGGCCCTTTTCGGGGAAAAGTCCTATATATGGCCCACAGTCATCTATTAGGGGGTCACTTTAGCAATGAGAAAACCGAGCGCTCAATCACAGAGCGATTCTATTGGCCAGGGATATACAGACAGGTGAAACAATATTGCAGGGAATGTCCCATTTGTCAAAAGAATAGCCGTTATAGGCCCCCTAAAGCTCCACTCCATCCCCTACATATTATAGACGAACCCTTCCATAGAATAGGGATGGACATTATAGGTCCTCTTTTGCCCTCTCGTAGCGGCTGTCGCTACGTCCTAGTCCTGGTGGACTATGCTACGCGATTCCCGGAGGCCATCGCCTTACGACACCCAAACGCGTCTAATATAGCCAAAGCCATGATCACCGTCTTTTCTCGAGTCGGATTCCCAAGAGAGATCCTAACCGATCAAGGGACCCCGTTCGTGTCTAAATTAATGAAGCAGGTGTGTACCCAATTGGGTATCAAGCAGATACGAACGGCGGCATATCACCCCAGACGGACGGTTTGGTCGAGCATTATAACGCCACCCTTAAACACACGTTAAAAAAACTCCTGGCCCTAGAATCAAGACGATGGGAAGATCTATTGCCCTTAGCTTTGTATGCGGTTCGTTGTAAAATACAAAAAAGCACGGGGTATTCCCCATTTGAGCTGCTTTATGGTCATCAACCCCGCTCTTTGTTAGATATGACACGGGAGAAATGGGAATCCGAGCCGAATAACTCAACACCCCTCATAGAATACGTAAGTCACCTGAAAACTCACCTACACCAAATACGTGCCATAGTCAGGGACAATATGGAGAAAGCCCAAGAGGCCCAAAAAGCCCACTATAACAAGACATCTAAGACTCGAGTTTTCGCCGTAGGAGATGCGGTGTTGTTAATGATGATATCATCTGATCACAAACTCCTAGGACAATGGCAGGGACCCTATACCATACTAGAACAGGTAACTCCCGTTACTTATCGAATAGAGCTTGACAAAAACAGAGGGACATCACAAGTATACCATGTTAACCTCCTAAAGAAATGGGAGGGACCCCTCCCATCCCTCGTGGGGAACGCAAGGGATGTTTCACCCCTCTTTGCTCAATGTATCGATTCTGATCTGCCGAACCCCTTAAGAACCGAACTAGTCGGTGTCTTAACACCCTTACAGGGAATCTTTTCTCTAACCCCGGGGAGAACCACGTTGTTGGAGCACTCCATTAAAACCCTTCCAGGCAAGAGAGTACGTCTCCGACCATATCGGGTTCCGGAGGCCCGTAGAAACACCATACGGGAAGAGGTACAACAGATGCTCCAGATGGATATAATAGAACCCTCTACTAGTGAATGGAATTCCCCTATCGTTCTAGTGCCTAAACCGGACGGCTCCGTACGTTTCTGTATTGATTTCATGGAAGTAAACAAAATCTCCGAGTTCGATACCTACCCTCTTCCGAGAGTGGATGAAATGATCGAACGGATAGGGAAAGCTAAATACATCAGCACCCTTGATTTATGCAAAGGGTACTGGCAGATACCCCTGAGAGCCGAAGACAGGGTAAATACGGCGTTCTCCACCCCGGATGGCCTGTTCCAATTCAGGGTATTGCCTTTTGGGTTACATGGAGCACCCGCTACATTTCAAAGAGCCATGAATATAATCTCACGGCCTCATGAACAATATGCCGGGGCTTACATTGATGATATCATCATTTTTAGCGACACATGGAGGGAACACCTTGCTCACCTGTACCAGGTGATTAGATCCCTGGGATCCTATGGTTTAAACATCAACCCTGCCATGAGTCATTTGGCTGCACAAACAGTAAGATATTTGGGATACCTATTGGGGGAAGGTGTCATACGACCACAAAGCCAGAAATTAGCAGCAATATCCCAAATACCTTTTCCACAGACTGCCAAACACCTCCGTGCCTTTTTAGGGTTGTTTAGTTACTATCATAGGTTTATTCCTCAATTCTCACAAATAGCAGCCCCTCTCACAGACTTATTGCAGAAGACAGTAAACACAGAACACAGACTCAAAAACCCCTCCCCAGAGACGGTCCAAGCATTCAAGAGATTAAAAGCATCCCTCACCTCGGATACGGTACTAGCTAGTCCTGACTACACATTACCCTTTGTTCTACAAACTGACGCATCCGATCACGGGTTGGGAGCCGTCCTATCACAGAGGAATAGACAGGGTGAGGAAAGACCTCTCTTATACATCAGCAGGAAGTTGTTTCCCCGGGAACGTAACTATGCAGTCATTGAAAAAGAGGCCCTTGCAATTAAATGGGCCATTGACTCTTTGAAGTACTATTTAGAGGGACACAAATTCACCCTATATACAGATCACGCGCCCTTGGAATGGTTGGCCCGCAACAAAGGGAATAACGAAAGGGTTTTACGGTGGTTCCTAGCATTACAGCCCTACAAATTCCAAACTAAACATCGGAAAGGTACAGAGCAGATAAACGCGGACTTCCTCTCCCGTTATCCTCATGGGAACCCCCCCACTAGAAAGACGGCAAGGGGAAGGGGATGTCAGGAAGGACCGATCGTCTCTCAACCCTGGCCCATAATCCATAACCATGAACACCCGCCTACCGACACTAGGACCCAGAGTCCGGAGATCCGGCAAGCCGTCTTCGGAACAATAAACAATCCCTTCCATGTGCCGCCCCTACAGAAATCGCTCACACAAGACATCACGAGAGGAGGTGGGAGTGAACCCGGAAGTGATTGCGGGAGCAAGAAGAAAAGGGACCAATCGAAAGACAGACGGCGCGAAGAAGCCAGAGGAAGGAGGAAGTACACAGAGGACGAGGCGACGAAAGAGGAAAACGCGGAGTCCGAAGAAGACGGGGAAACGGAAGAAACCCAAGACGAAGAGGACGACGAAGACGAGAGTTGGTGTGAGGATTGGTGGTCACCTCAGGAGGAGGCTGGAGATCGGCCGCAACTCGGGAGGAGAGTTGCGGCGGAGCCGGTGAGTGGTTCGGACCGGGAAAGGGAGATGAGGGTGGAGTAGACAAAGAAAGGGGAGGTGGGGGAATAGTGTTGAAAAGGGAGAATGAGGGCATGCTTGGAGGTCAGTAAACCACATACTCCTCGTGCACTGACCCCTCCCTGCGAATAGACCAACATCGATAGCGAAACGACCCGAAAGAGCAGTCGGTAACCCAAGTGTGTACTGTAAATTCCCCTTCATCCTATTCACGTAGATTTCGAGGTTGCTTACCCTCACGAGTTGCACTTCCCCGCCCGAAAGACACACCGATTCACTCCTGGGTTTGGTGAAGGGACTGTCCTATCAATATAGGCATATATTATAGAACTGATGGCTCCATTTTTCTTTTTATGCTCATGAGCCTCCGGGGGAACACCTCACCACAAGAAGAGGAACGATCAGGAGAGGGACCTACTGAACAAGACGCCCGGACAGAGAAAGAAGAGAACTCGGAGGACGCAGAGGACTTTTCCATATCCTCAACCCCATTAAGCGCAGCCTTGAATAAAAATCGCCGATTATCATCCTATATACAGCCTCCTCGTCTGTTTATCCGACCTGCCCTCCCACACCTCTCATTTGTGAGATATTGATTTGTGCTGAATGCTAGCCATCACAGTTCAAGAAAACAAGCTGCCCCTTTCCTACGAATGCAAGTCTTACAGAACCAGACCAACACGAATTAAATCTCTGACAACAATTCCTTTGTGCACACAGACTCATGGTGTGATTTTAGGCAGAAAACGATATTTGATTGGCAATTTCAAAGCACATTTACTACTGTGGTTTTGCAAGTGATAATTACTGTAACAGCCTGACACATTTTCCTTATAGTTTAGAGAGGCAGAAAAGAGCACATGTCCTAACAGCTACTTGAGACCATGAACATGTGGAACCTGGGTGAGTGATTAGACTAGAGCAAAGGAAATGAGCCTTGGTGATGTTGAATGTGGTAGCGTTACACACTACTATCTAAAATACCACACAGTGCTGAATACTTAGCATGGGAAGCAGGTGAAGCAGCTGCCTGTGTGCTAAGAGCGTGCTTCTGGTGACTGTGTATTGTCAGGTGCAAGAGAGATCTGCATGGACGCTTGCACAACTGCATGAAGACTGCAGAGATGTATGTAAGAGTACATGTGGGGTAAGGGTTAATTGGAGTTTTGAACATGTAGGATCTACCTCACCCATTGCAGGAGTGTAAGGAAAATGTACCCTGTTGTTTTCAAATGTGTTAGCATTTGCCTCTCATTTGTGAGAAATTGATGTGTGCTGAATGCTAGCCATCACAGTTCAAGAAAACAAGCTGCCCCTTTCCTACAAATGCAAGTCTTACAGAACCAGACCACCACGAATTAAATCTCTGACAACAATTCCTTTGTGCACACAGACTCATGGTGTGATTCTAGGCAGAATACGATATTTGATTGGCAATTTCAAAGCACATTTACTACTGTGGTTTTGCAAGTGATAATTACTGTAACAGCCTGACACATTTTCCTTATAGTTTAGAGAGGCAGAAAAGAGCACATGTCCTAACAGCTACTTGAGACCATGAACATGTGGAACCTGAGTGAGTGATTAGACTAGAGCAAAGGAAATGAGCCTTGGTGATGTTGAATGTGGTAGCGTTACACACTACTATCTAAAATACCACACAGTGCTGAATACTTAGCATGGGAGTGCAGGAAAAGCAGCTGCCTGTGTGCTAAGAGCGTGCTTCTGGAGACTGTGTATTGTCAGGTGCAAGAGAGATCTGCATGGACGCTTGCACAACTGCATGAAGACTGCAGAGATGTATGTAAGAGTACATGTGGGGTAAGGGTTAATTGGAGTTTTGAACATGTAGGATCTACCTCACCCATTGCAGGAGTGTAAGGAAAATGTACCCTGTTGTTTTCAAATGTGTTAGCATTTGCCTCTCATTTGTGAGAAATTGATGTGTGCTGAATGCTAGCCATCACAGTTCAAGAAAACAAGCTGCCCCTTTCCTACAAATGCAAGTCTTAAAGAACCAGACCACCACAAATTAAATCTCTGACAACAATTCCTTTGTGCACACAGACTCATGGTGTGATTCTAGGCAGAAAACAGTATTCCTGGGTGATACCAGTACACCTTAACTTATGGTGAAGACATACTCCATAATATCTTACAAGTTCAAGGCAGTTAAATATCTTCCAAAACATAAAATGTAAAACACAACTTTAAAACAAGAATCACATTTCTATTTTTTATATCAAAATGCACCACATACATCCCCTCTCAAATTCATAACTCATCTTTAAAAGTAGTTAGTTGAGAAAGAAATGTGGCACTCACACAGCAGATTATCAGAGCCAGAATCTCTGAGCTGTACACCTCTCAGCAGAACCAGTAAATGGCAATCTTTCCCTCTCTTTTTTCACACATATACATGTTAACTTCAAATCACAGTGCTTCCCACATTTTTTCAAATGGAAGCACACATTTCTATTGGTTGCAAATTTCAACCCTTTCCAAATGATCCCTACCCCCAACATGACTTCTGCCTGCTACCATAGCAACAGGTCATGGAACACTGGTGTGAGCAGAGAGGTCAGAAGTTCAGCACACAATGTTTCTAATCCAAAGAGCAAGAGTGCTTGACTTTTCAAACCTAACAGCAAATCCAAAGTAATGTTCTGTGGGAACACATTTTTCTGAACCAATACAAAACATGCTTTTAAAAATGTAAACATACAGCCTAGTTTTTAGTGTTGAATGGTCTGAAACAGGCAATGAGTTCTTTTTATTTAAAAAAAAAAGTATGTAAGCCTCCATTTTACAACTATCTTTCTTTTCATATTGCCATTCTACTGAAAGACACCTTCTGAGTGCATCCAGATCTCCTTGAAAGATGTTAAAGTGTGCATTGTAGGTCATAGTGAAGTACTGGGAATTTTAAGCCCAGCGGTGCAGGGGAACACACCCTATGACTTCGGGTTCTTCCTGTTTCAGACCTACAGAAACACAGAGTCTTCTGGGTGAAGTCAAAGATCAGTTTATTGGCTGCAGACCAATCACAGGTATCCTAGAAGTACAACAGCGTGTATGTTCTCAGGAGACTGCTAAAAATCACAGAAACTGGCTTCTCCTTAAATACAAAATATCCTGCTTCAGGCACACATTCCTTGTTTTATGGCATGGTCATTCGTATGTATACATTTCAAACAAAAAGGCAGAGTCATGATGACCATCCCACATTCCAGCTAAGCCAGCCCACAATTATTTACCCAGCAAGGCTCAGATCCCACATCAGATATCGATAGGCCCCAATAAACATGAGCATCTCCTGTTTGGAAAACAAGCCATAAAGCAGGAACAGTCAGGTGTGAAAGAGATTAGCTGGAGGCTCGTGTGGGATGAAAAGACTTTATGGTGTGTCAAGCCCTGATGCTAATCACAGGTGGCCGTAGGACGGGGAGCTCGTGAGACCGGACTGACCTGGGGCAGCGGAGCCATGCTGCCCAGGTCACAGAGAAGTCAAAGGAAAGCACATGTGCTCTAAAAGGCCCGTATTTGCTTCATGATATGTAGCCTATGTGAGGGCAACCATAAGATGGCCACCGCTCTAAGATGGAACCCACGTAGTGATGTATAATAACGTATACACAGTGCATTCATAGCTAAAACGTTACACAAAGCACTTGTACATACAGCATTGACCATTCGCGGTTCGCTAATACCGGGATAGACAGGGGTAGGGCCCTGCCTCCTACGCGGTCCCAAATTCTAAAGTACGACAATAGCTATGTCTTCTGGAGTGAAAAGTATGCAGAAAAAAGAGGTATTGTGAAAGACCTTGCTTTGCCAAATGTAGACATTAAATGGATTGGTCAGAGAGGGTTAAAGTGGCACCAATTATTGCCTTTGGTGAAATCCTTTCTACATCTCCCACAGCCTGACCTTATAATTGTGCACTGTGGTGCAAATGACCTAGGCACTTTAACTGGGGTAGGTCTGGAAATGCTTGTTAAGGACACCTTTGTGCAATTTATGTCACTTTTTCCACAAACTACCTTTGTATATTCTAATATATGCCAAAGGCAAAAGTGGAACTGGTCCAACCAATATTGTCCGCAGATTGACAAAGCAAGAAAGCACGTCAATAAGTCTGTTTCTGCTTTCCTCAGAGACTATGGTATGGGTTCTATATACCACAACAACTTGCGTTACAACATGCAAGGCATTTATAGAGGAGACGGTGTACATTTCACAGATGAAGGCAACAGAGTCTTCCTCTTGAACTTTAGACTCTGCATCGGTACTTACTTGTAGGTGCAAAAAAACACTCAATGAACACAACGGCTCTTTTTAGAGCCAACCAACATCTAAACACTTAAACTTGATTTTTAATTCTATTGTTTTATGTTTTATTTTGCCGCCGTGCGCGCACCGTGCGCGCACCCCGTGATATTTTTTTTAATTTTTTCTTTTTTTTTGTGACCTAAGGGGTCTTTCATGGTCCCCCTGAGAAGGCCTAGGGGGACAGGAACTCTCTACCCTGCCCCCTTTTAACGTTCTCCACTTGTGTTTTTAACTCTCTTCTGCCTCTAAAACTCAAAATGGCGGCTAGGGGTGCGCGCACCCCGTGATTTTTTTTAAAAAAATAATGTTTTTTTCACCCTTCCGGGTCCTTCAGGGACCCCGTGACAAAGGCTAAGGGGTCAGGAACTCTCTACCCTGCCCCCTTTTCACGTTCTCCACCTTTCTTTTTCCCTGTCACACACACAACACAAAAAATGGCGGCCGACACTTCCTGATTTCGACCGATTCGAATGTTGACTGACATGTAACCACCAATCAGAATTACGCTCGTGCACGGCACGGTGCGCGCACGGTGCGCGCATATTGATATTTATGTACCTTTAACTGTAATTTTCTCAGGAACTACTGAACAGATTGACACCATATATGCAAAAGGCACATGCCTCACCTGAGGACTACCTCTTTGCCAAATTTCAAGTAATTCTGTTCAGCCGTTCGGGCTGTACCTTCGACTAAAGGTCCTACGGGAAAATGCATGGGGAAAACGCGTTTTGGGACCCCTCTTTTTTCTCAGCCCCCTCTTGACGAATCACCCCAAGACTTTCAGGGTAGGAGCTGAGCGAAGCGCCCCATTAGTTTTGAAAATTTCACGAGGATCCGTCAAACGGCGCCAAAGTTATTCAAAATAGAATTTTCAGATTTCCTATGGAAACACGGTCCTAACTATAACTATCTACTGGCGACCGCCAGTAGATAATATATATATATACATATATATATATATATATATATATATATATATATATATATATATATATAGCTTTGACAAAGACCTCCTGGTCTAAACGCGTCAGCTATCTAAATAAATCTCTCTTGGACTTACCTAGAGTGCGGGCACTTTTATATAGATATATATATATATATATATATATGTGACCAAGGCCTCCAGTAGGTCGAAACGCGTCATGGTGGCGGTGCAGGTTATGGATTAAAATAAAGAATTAAGAGCACCTACTTCTGGGTCCGTGTTCGTCTCTGGCGTTTTCATGCAGCGCATCCTGTGAGGCGTTTCCTTGTGGCATATATATATATATATATATATATATATATATATATATATATATATATATATATATATATATATCCTACTGCCGGTCGCCAGTAGGTAGTTATAGTTGGGACCTTGTTTCTGTTCAAAAAGCATTTTTTTCTGTTGCCAATATCTTTGGCACCGTTTGGCGAATCTTGGCAAATTAAAAAAAAAAAAAAGGTTCACTCAGGTCCTCTCTTGAAAGTTTTGGGGTGATTCGTCAAGCGGGGGCCGAGAAAAAAAGGGGTTCCCAAAACGAGTTTTCTCCATGTTAATATCCATAGGAATTTTGAAACAGGCTACAGCCAGAACTGTTGAACGGAATTACACCAAATTTGGCAAAAAGGTAGGTCTTGGTCCAGAAAGCGTACTTTTTTAAAAAACCGTTCAGTAGTTGCTGAGAGATCCAAAAAATTAAAATATCGATATCTGAGCACTGAAGAGGATTCGCGAACCCCCCTGAGCACAAGCTTCCTTGTGATAGGCTGCCACACTCCAAACCAGAATGTGTTGCCAGCCATCTTGTGACTCGGTAACCGAGTCACAAGAAACCAGTAAAATAAAGGTTAAAAAACAAGAAAAAGGGGCAGGGTAGAAACACCCTGACCCCCTAGGCCTGCTCAGAGGGTCCCACAAGGACCCCCAGGGCCAAAAAAAGCATTTAAAAAAAAAAAAAAATCAGCCGAATTCACGCTGGGTGCGCGAATCCGACTGAGAAAATTTAAAAAGGGAAGCGCGGGCTTCCTCGCTTCGTTTTGATGAGCCCCCGGGTGGGCAGGTCCCGGGGGCAATATGTAAATGTATGCAGGGGCTGTGCAGGCCCCCACAGCCCCTGGGGACCCCACCTCCCTGTGGCTTGTTTAATTAGGGGTGGGCTCCCACGCCCCCCCAAGCCCCGGGGACCGCCTCCTCCCCGGGGCTTTATTTCATTATGCACGGAGGGCACGCGACCTCCCCGCAGCCCTGGGGACTGCCACCTCCCCAGGGCTTTCTTATTTTGTGGGTGGGTGGGGCTTCACTGGCCCCCACAATCCCCGGGGACCACTACCTCCCGGGGCTTTTGTTAATTATTTGTGGGGGGCCTCACAGACCCCCCCCGCAGCTCCAGGGACCGCCACCTCCCTGGGGCTTTATTAAAAAAAAGAAAGAAAGTGTGGGGGGCTACTGCCCCAGAGACCACCACCTACCCGGGGCATACACTCCTGGAGCCCTCGATGGCCCTGGGGACCGCCACCCCCCGCCCTGCCATAGCAAACACTGCTTTGCTTCTCAGGAAACCTGCTCCCGCTTCCAAGAAGCAAAGCAGAATTGCTTTTGGGAAAGGGGAGCTGCATGTTCTGGCCCCGGCAGATGGGGTCCCCGGGGCCAGATGTGGCCTAGGGAAGAGGGGGCCACGCGGCCCCCCTCCCATAAAACAAAAATTAAAATAAATAAATAACGGAAACTCGCCGGAGGCCCCGCCCCCTCCTTGCATGACTCTGCAAATGCGCCTCCAGGTGCGCTCTGTATTGGGGGATTAAGTGCCCGTTGCTAGAGAGGGTCCCTGGGGGCCAACTAGGCCACCAGGAATCTCGAGTAAGCCCCACACAGTGGGATTGCTGAGAGGTGGTACGAGGCCACGTCCCTTTGTACACCACTGTGCAAACGTGCCTCTTGGCGCACTGCTGGTGGTGTGATGAGGTCCCCTTGTGTCCTGAGGACCTCAGGAGTGAAGTGGATTGCATCCCCCGAGCAGCAGTGCGCCAGGCGGTGCGTTTTCAGAGATGTGTAAAAAGGGTGTGTGGCCTCGGACCACTCTCAGCAATACAGCTGTGTGGGGTTTACTGGACGTAACCGGAGGGCTAGTTGGCCCCCAGGGTCCCTCAGGAGGCAAGGGGACTTCACTCCCCAACCAAGAGCGCGCCAGGAGGCGCGTTTGCAGAGTGGTGGACAAATGGGACGTGGCCTGTGTCCACCTCTCAGCAATTTCACTGTGTGGGGCTTACTGGAGATAATAGTTAGGCTAGTCGGCCCCAAGGACCCCCAGCGGCAAAGTGGACTTTAATCCCCTTGCAAGAGCGCACCAGGGAGCGCGTTTGCAGAGTTGTGGGGGAAGGGGTCATGGCCTGCTATGACAACTTAGCAATCGTGCTCTGTGTGACTTACAGGGATACTTTTAAACTGACCTCAGGCTCAGCAATGCACACATGCAAGTGCAGAAAATGGCTGCTGGCCTCTAAACTGCCATGCCCTATTATATGCTAGGGACTTAGAGGTAGTTTTAATTCCCCTGCCCTATTATGTACTAGCGCCTTACAGGGGAGGTCATGCCAATCACAGGGGTACCCCAACCCATAGTGTACCATGGTGTATGTAGGTGTTTTCACTGTATTCTAAGTGTCTTTCAGCATAGCACTGGCTCCGGGCCTGGTTAGGTAGAGCCCAGGGTCAGTCAGTCAGCTACCACCAGTACCAGTCAGCAAAAAGTTGGGGGGTACCCAGGGCACAGGATGACTTTGCAACAAGGCCTCTTTCTGCACGTCTGTTGGTTCTTTCTACATATCTCTTGCTTCTTTTTACGCCTTTCTTCCTCTTTCTGCACATGTCCTACCTCTGTAGGCATAGTTAGAAATTAGCATTTAAAAACCTTGGAAATTCACTAAAAAACCATAGGTTTCAGGGACGTTATAGTTAGTAATTATCATTTAAAAAATCTTTGAAATTCACTGAAAAAAACATAGGTTTCAGGGACGTTATAGTTGGTAATTAGCCTTTGAAAGTCACTGGAAAAACCATAGGTTTTAGGGACGTTATAGTTGGAAATGAGCATTTTAAAAACCTTTGAAATTAACGGAAAAAAACATAGGTTTCAGGGATGGTATAGTTAGTTGGACATTTCACTCGTACAAAACCAGTGAAATTTGGCCGTTACAGTTAGTTCAGCTAACTATAACTCGCACCCCCGCAATGCACTGCTGATAACGTCACATGTTACATCATTCATGACATGATCAGTGACATCACGGATTACATCACTGATGACATCTCAAAGGACATCACTGATTACATCACTGATTACATCATCCACGTGATAATCTGATACACCTCCTCACACCCTAATATAACCTTTGATACACCCACTCTAAAATACAGACTACCATTTTCGAAACCATACACACACCAATACCAGTTACTATATACCCACTCACTGATTCCTAGGTCTACACATACATCCAAATATTCACCCATGCAGTCACTCATACATGCAGTCACTCATCAATACAGCACTATCATATGCACTTATACACCTATACAGACACTCACACACCACCACTCACCCATAGAGTTACTCACACACCTAGTCAGTCATGCAAAGAATCAATCCCACTCCCATTTACTCACCTATTCAGTTATGCACACACCACCTCACTTATTCATACAAACACTAACACATACTTACTCTCTTATGCAATCACTGATACAAGCACACACTCATCCATACAGCCACTCTCACAATCACTCACTCTCACATTTAGTAATTTATATACTCCAACACTCACATATACTGCCTTTTACATATGTAGATACTCACACATGTACCACTGAGACATCCATTCACTCACCAACACACCCATACACACACTCACCCACCCATACAGTCCATCACAGATGCACTCTTGAACCCATACACCCAGTGAATCACCCACTCACACATCTATGCACAGAGTCACACACACCCCCACCCACCCTCCCACACAGACACTCAGGCATCCATACAGATACTCAGACAACCAATCAATAACCCATATAGACACTAATTTAACTACTCACCAACCCATGCAACAGCTTACACACCAACTGACAGACTGATACAGACATATACACAGTTTAGTCACTAACCCATGCATTCAGTAAGACATGTTTAATCAATCACTTATACAGACAGTCACGCACCTACTAAATTCTCCATTCAGACACTTATACACCCACTCATTCTTCAATACAACTTGGTGTGTATATATATATATATATTATCTACTGGCGGTCGCCAGTAGATAGTTATAGTTAGGACCGTGTTTCCATAGGAAATCCGCATCATTCTATTTGGAACAACTTTGGTGCCGGTTGACGAATCCTCGCAAACTTTTCAAAATAGGTGGGGCGCTCCGCTCCGCTCCTACCCTGAAAGTCTCGGGGTGATTCGGCAAGCGGGGGCCGAGAAAAAAGGGGGGCCCCAAAACACGTTTTCCCCATGCATTTTTCCATAGGGACCTTTAGTCCAAGGTACAGCCCGAACGGCTGAACAGAATTACTTGAAATTTGGCAGAGAGGTAATTGCAGGTCTGGTGTCAATCTGTTCAGTAGTTCCTGAGAAAATCAAAAGTAAAATCATATATATATGTGGGCGGAGCCTAACCACACATCTCATCCTGAGATCTGATTGGCTGTCAGCACTTCATCCAAGAAGTGTTGGCAGCCATCTTGGGACCAATATACATGATAGCACCTCATTAAAAATCATTGCAGTTAATAGAAGGTTTTAAGACTTTAGTTACATTATAAATCAGTTGTTGATGGTACCATACTCATTTTAGGAATTGTGGTATGTTCTAAAGTGATTTCACCATGTGAAAAAGCCTTCTGCTGGGATATCATGATTGAGAGAAAAATATTTTCTCATGCTTTTCCCACAGAGGTTTGAAAGGTGATCTATAAGCTAAACTGAGAGCATATTTTCTGTAAATTCACATTATCTTTCTCAGTCATGTGAGAATGAAGTCTGACATTCTCAGTAAAACATGTACATCCAACAAGGGCAGAGGCTGTCAGTTGATTCCTTTGTGTTCTACTGCAGCTTCCCAGAGTGTTCCAAAGAACAACTAGAGCGCTAACAGTCCTACTTATGATAAACGTATGGCACACCTGAAGCCATCTTGCTTGGATTAAAGTGGTAACTCTTAAAACATTTAATTTAAAAAGGAACACAATGAGGGGGTTCATTTTCCCATAAAAAGTATGATTAGTGCTGCAGAAAGAAAAATTAGGGCACATTTTGAGTGACTTCTCAAATCCTCTTCTATTTCATTAAACAATTCTGACATGCAGACTGAAACATGCACTTTCAATACCAGCAGCAGTTTTCCCTGGTGAGCAGTAGCTTTACTACAGTGATCTAATGAGCAAAAAGAGTGTTAACATTCTGAATTTATGGCAAATGTGTGACACATCTGAATGCCTTCTTGATGGAATCAAAGTAAAAAAATGAAAGTATTTCCTACTGAGGAGACTGCAGTAAATGAGGAAATTAGGAAACTTCATAACAAATAAGACTCCCAAGATGGCCACCAGAGACAAAAGAGCCCAAATGTAGCCCAAATATCACCCAGATGTAGCCCAAGTATAGCCCAATGACAGAATGTCCCAGAGTGTTTTTAAAAACAACTAGAGCGCTGACTGTCTTCATTATGACAAAAGTATGGCACACCTGAAGCCATCTTGATTGGAATAAACTGGTAACACTTAAAACATTTAATTTAAAAAGGAACACAATGAGGGGGTTCATTTTGCCATAGAAATTATGATTAATGCTGAAGAAAGAAACTGAGGGCACATTTTGAGTGACTTCTCAAATCCTCTTCTATTTCATTAAAAAATTCTGACATGCAGACTGAAACATACACTTTTAATACCAGGAGCAGACTTCCATGGTGAACAGTAGTTTTACTACAGTGATCTAATGAGCAACAGGAGTGCTAACATTCAGAATTTATGGCAAATGTGTGACATATCTGAATACCTTCATGATGGAATCAAAGTAAAAAACTGAAAGCATTTCCTACTGAGGAGACTGCAATACATGAGGAAATTAGGAAACTTCATAACAAATAAATCTCCCAAAATGGCCACCGGAGACAAAAGAGCCCAAATGTAGCCCAAAATCACCCAGATGTAGCCCAAATATAGCCCAATGACAGAAGTGTGCAAAACACTTATTATTTTGTGTTTTTGCAGTGTTATATAGTGCAGACTTGTCAGGTATTGGAGTGCTTTACATGAGCATTGGTTATATCACACAAGAACAAATTCATTTTGGTTGTAGACATGGGGAGACTAAGTGATTTGACCAGAATCACAGAATGTCGAGCTGAAGCAGAAACTCCAACCTTGTCCCCAGTTGCAAAGTCTGCAGTTCTGGAAGTAACACCACATCCTCTCCCCTAAGTGCAACATTTAATCAAGTGGTCAACTGGATAAAAAAACATAAAGATAACAAATAATTTAAAAGTGCTTTGTCGCTATTTGAAAACTCAGAAAATATGTCCTTATTTTAGTCTTTTAGAGCACTAACCATAATTTTGATGCCAATAAGACCCTCTCATATATGTAATTTCTAAAGGAAATGCTCTAGGTATTACAGTTTTGATTACATCAAGATGACGTCAGGCGTTCCACACTTTTGTAATAAATATAGAATGTTAGCAATCTAGTTGTTCATTAGGATACTGTTGAGAGGCAGAGGCCAGGGGCACGGACTCTGAAAATTGAAGGCAGGTAGGAGGGTGCAAAGGCAACAATTTAACCACACTGAGCAGGCAGGAAGGGCCGTGGCAGCACAACAGACTATGGAGGGCAGTGGAAAGGGGGGCAGGGGCAACAAACCAACAATACAGGACTTGCAAGAGAGGCTGTGGCAATGTAATAGACCATTGTGGGCAGAAGGAACAGGCAATGGTAGTACAACCATACATGCCAACAGACCCGATTCAGCCAGGAAACGTCTAATGTTTTTAAGCTCAAATGGGCTTTATTTGATCTGTCTCCTGTCTACAATCTCCTCTTTTTCAATGTAACTCAAAGGGGAAAATCAATACCCCAGCTTTTTTTCAAAATCTCCCTCTTACCAAGTTCAAAATGTTCGCAAGTATGGTACATTGGATCATGGAAGGAAATGGGGTAGGGACATGGACTTGGATAACAGAGGACAGGAGGGACATGGAGAGGTGCACCAAACTGACCCTGCAGGGCAGGCATCAGGGTTTGCAGCAGCACAATACACCACACAGGGCATGCGGGACGGGAGTGCAGCACAACAATCCATAGAAAGCAAGAGGGAGGGGACAGGACCATGCACATGGACAACAGAGAACAGAGGGGCAAGAGGCAATGGTAGCTAGCTGACCATAATGGATAGACAGGAGAGAAAGCTGCAGCATAACAGACCATAAAGGGCAGGAGGGACGGATCAGGGGCATTACAATGGAACAGACAAGTCAGGAGGGAGGGAGTAGGGGTCTGCACATGTAAACAGAGGGCTGGGGGCAAGGGGGCAGGGCAGGAGCAGCAAGATAGCCATGGAGGTCAGGCAGGATGGGCACTAGAAGCAAGACACACCATGAAGAGCAACAGTGAGACTGTGATGGCATACACACAGACCATGGAGGGAAGGTGGGAGGGGGTCAGGGGCAGCTAACTGACCACACAGGGAAGGTGGGAGGGGCCATGGCAGCACAGAAGACCATGCATGGCAAGTGGGAGGGTTAGTGGCAGCACAATGGCTATGATGGGCAAGAAGGTGGGTGCAGGGGCATGCACAAAGGACGATGGAGGATAGAAGGGAGGGTCAGGACCTGTGCACAGACAAGAAAGTTCAGGGGAAGGGGCCTCACAACAGACCGCACGGGGCAGGCAGGAGGAGCAGTTGCAGCACAACAGACCAGGGAGGGCAGAAGGGTGTGGCAGTACAATGGACCATGTGGACAGGAGGAAGAGGATAGGGGCATGGCATGTGGACAGGCAGGGTGGAGGTGGCAGGGACAGGTTACAGTCATCTGACAATGCTAGGCAGGTGGGAGGGGAGTGGCAGCTCAACAGAACACTCAGAGTAGATAGGAGTGGCAGGTCCATGGAACATGGTGGGCAAAAAGGATGGAGCAGGGGCATGCACAAAGACATCGGAGGGCAGGGGGAAGGAGAATAGGGGCAGCAAGCTAAGCACAGAGTTTAAGCAGGAGGTCAATGATGGGACATAGAATTGGGCAATGGAGGGCAGGAGGAGTGGACTGGTACATCATACTAAATTGAGGGCAGTGGCAGCACATCAGACCATGCATGGCAGGAGGGAGGAGGCTAGTCCATGGATTCACACAACAGAGGATAGGGAGGAGGGGGATGGGGCAGCAAGCTAACTGTTCAGAGAAGGCGGGTATTAGGAACTTTATTGTTTTTAAAACGTGTGTCTGTGCGAACTACTTAAAATATGAACAAGTATGCAGCATAATCTCACTTTTATTCAGGAAGAAGAGGACGTTTGTGACTGTGACTCCGGGCTCACTTGGCAGAAACACCCCCTGACCCTCCACCCCCTATCGCAAAATGTAATGCCCGTGAAAAGGGTAGGTGAACACAGTGTTATATAGAACATAGTCCTGAGAGCACGATTGAAAATGAAAACTAGATATAGTGTATGGTATAAACTATGCACCAAAAAGTGTGATATAAGATGAACCGGGCATGAAATATAATATGCAATACATTGTGCGCAATGACAGATTCATTGGAGAGCGCGAGATAGCACAGGCACTAGCGCGTGCTATGCGATATGCGCCTTGGAGTGTAATATGCACAGGGCAGTGTTGTGTAACCTAACTAGTCTCTAAAGTTGTAATATAAAATATGTGCTGGGGAGTGTAACGTTGCATATGCACTGTGACAAAGATATGGATCCCAGATTGTAATATGTATGGCATAGCACTGTGCGTTATAACATAGGCATCGAGGAAGGCACGTTAGATGGGGCAATATAACCCGTGCGAAGACAAGTGTGGCATGACACATTCACTGGGTGGTGTTACAGTGCACATGGGCTAGAGTGTCATAGCATATGCACTAGCTAGTGGAATACAACACAGAGGTGTGTGGCACTCAGCAGGCAATGGTGGGTGTAACACAGCATTGGGCTCTGCCAGGAGCGCGCTGTGACTCTCAAGTGATGTTCGTCCCCTTTCCAGAGAGTAAAATAAAAAGTATTACACATCCGGCAGTGGATGTGTGTTTTATTATTCGTGAGGGGGGTTTCTTGCATAGTTTTGGTCGAATTTTTGTCGAATCCCCTTTGAATGGCTTGGTGTGCATGTGTATTAAATGTGCCCGTCAATAGCTACCCAAGTTTGTATAAATAAACGACAAGGGTGTCTACCGGGATTAGGCACGGTAGGGCATCAGACATGTCAGAGCTTCACTAGTGGTGTAAATACATTCCACGTGGATTCATTGTATGCATAGTCGCCTTTTAATGAATATCACGCAAATCGTCATGGTGATAGGTACGTACGGTTTGTCCAGCATGTCCTAGGTGTGTCTATAAATATATATTTTTTTAAAATAATAAAAAACAGTGGCCGGCCCTGGGGATTGGGGTCAAAAAAATATAATTAGGAGACAGGCCCTGGGGGATGGGGTCATCAGGGCCAATAAATTAGAATAAGAAGGGGAACCACACAGCCCCCCTTCTTAAAAAAATTAAATAAATAAAAGACTGGCATCGTGCCGGAGGCGACGCCCCCTCCTTGCAGCACTCTGCAAACGCGCCCCCTGGCGAGTTGTAAGTTGGGGAATTAATTCCTCTTCAATACTGAGGGTCCCTGAGGGCCAACTAGCCCAACAGGCATCTCCAGTATGCGCCAGGGAGCTGCGCTGCAGACAGGTGTTCTGAGGCCAAGCCCCTTTTTACACCCTCTGTGGCACTTACTGGAGATACCTAGTGGTCTAGATTGACCCTAGGGACCCTTAGGATTCAAGGGGACTTAATCTCTCAACTTAGAACAGCCACAGGGCGCGTTTACACAGTGGTGAAGGGAGGGGACGGGGCCTGAGGTGACGTGTGCAAACACGCACTATGGCACGTTTTAAATTGGGGATATAATTTCCCTTCAATACTGAGGGCCCCTGGGGGCTAACTAGCCCACCAAGTGCTTCCAGTAAGCGCCACTGAGCTGCATTGCAGAGAGGCGGTCCAGGCCGTGCCACTTTTTACACCTCTCTGCAACGCAGCTCTGTGGCACTTACTGGAGGTACCTAGTGGGCTAGTTGGACCCTAGGGACCCTCAGGATTCAAATGAACGTAATCTCCCAACTAAAAACGGACACAGGGCGTGTTTACACAGTGGTGAAGGGAGGGGACGGGGCCTGAGTTAACGTGTGCAAAAAGGCCCTGTGGCCTGTTTTAAGAGGTAGTTTTAATCCCCCTGCCCTATTATATACTAGGGGCTTACAGAGGAGGTCATGCTAATCACAGGGGGACCCCAACGCATAATGTTCCCTAGTGTATGTAGGTGTTTTCACTGTATTCTAAGTGTCTTTTAACATAGCACTGGCTCTAGGACTGGTTAGTCAGACTCAGTTACCACCAGTATCCGTCTGAAAAAGTTGAGGGTACAGGATGATTTTGCAACAAGGCTTCTTTCTGCTCTTCTTTTTGTTCTTTCTGCACGTTATCCTTCTTCCTGCACTTTTCTTCGTCTTTGAGGACTTCTGTTGCTTCTTTCTGCACTTCTTTTTTTTCTTTCTGTGCATTTTTTCTTCTTTCTTCACATGTCCTATCTCTGTAGGCATAGTTAGAAATTAGCATTTAAAAAACCTTTGAAATTCACAGAAAAAACCATAGGTTTCAGGCACGTTATAGTTAGGAATTAGCATTTAAAAAACCTCAGAAATTCACTGAAAAAACCATAGGTTTCAGGGGTGTTATAGTTAGCTGGAATTTTCACTTGTACAAAACCATTGAAATTCCCCCGTTATAGTTAGTTCAGCTCACTATAACTCGCGCGCCCGCAATGCACTGCTGATGACGTCACATATTACATCACTCATGACATGGTCAGTGACATCACTCATGACATCACTCTTGACATCTCAAATGACATCACTGATGACATCATCCTTGTGATAGAGTGGCAGACCTCCTCTCACCCTAATATATCCTTTGATACACACATTCAAAAATAGAGACTACAATTTTCAAAACAATGGACATACCAATACCAGTTACAACAACCTCTTCAGTAATTCTAAGATCCACATACACATCCACTCATTCACCAACAGTCCTATACAGTCACTCATACATGTACTCACTCATCATATGTACTCATACACCTATACATCCTGTTACACAATGCCACTCATCCATAGAGTTACTCACACACATAGTCACTCATGCTAATAAAGAATCAAACATACATTTACTTGCATATACAGTTATACACACACCACCACACTTACTTCTACGGAAACTTACACATACTTAGTCTTTTAAACAATCACTTATAGAAACACATACTTATTCATACAGGAACTCTTTCAATCTCTCACTCTCACATATACTCACTTATATACACCAATAGTCACATATACTAGTTTAAAACATATGTAGTTACTCACAAAGACACTATTGAGACAGTCATTCACTCACTAACACACCCATACACACACTCATCCACCCATACAGTCCTGCACACATGCTGTCTTCAACACATACAAACAGTGAGTCACTCATTCATGCAACTATGCACTACGTAATACCCCCCACCGAACCATGCAGACACTCAGACTGATACTCAAAAAACCATATATAGACACCCATGTAGCTACTCACCAACCCATGCAGCCACTTATACACAAAGTGAGAGACTGATACAGATATTTACATATTTAAACATTACTCACTAAGCCATGTATTCACTATGATACACTTAATCAGTCAGTTACACAATCAATTTTTCAAAAACAAATCATCCATTTAGATACTTATATACCCATTTATTCTTCCATCGACCTTGAGATATACATAAATAAAACATATTTAATTTTCAGAAAAACACACATTCACTGGATGTTGTCATCAGTGATGTCATCAGTGATGTCATTTGAGATGTCATCAGTGATGTCATGAGTGTTGTCACTGACTATGTCATGAGTAATGTAATATGTGACGTCATCAGCAGTGCATTGCGGGCGCGCGAGTTATAGTTAGCTGAACTAACTATAACAGGGGAATTTCAATGGTTTTGTACAAGTGAAAATTCCAGCTAACTATAACACCCCTGAAACCTATGGTTTTTTCAGTGAATATATATATATATATATATATATAGCGCCACAGAGCTGCGTTGCAGAGAGGTGTAAAAAGTGGCACGGCCTGCACCACCTCTCTGCAACGCAGAGCAGTGGTGCTTACTGGAAGCACCTGGTGGGCTAGTTGGACCCCAGGGTCCCTCAGGATTGAAAGGGAATTATTTCCCCAACTTAAAAACGCGCCACAGGGCCTGTGGGTGTTCTGAGTTGAGAGATTAAGTCCCCTTGAATCCTAAGGGTCCCTAGGGTCAAACTAGCCCACTAGGTACCTCCAGTAAGCGCCACAGGGCTGCGTTGCATGGAGGTGTAAAAAGGGGCATGGCCTCAGAACACCTGTCTGCAACGCAGCTCCCTGGCGCATACTGGAGATACCTGTTGGGCTAGTTGGCCCTCAGGGACCCTCAGTATTGAAGGGGAATTAATTCCTCAACTTACAACTGGCCAAGGGGCGCGTTTGCAGAGTGCTGCAAGGAGGGAGCGTGGCCTCCGGCGCGATGCCGGTCTTTTATTTATTTTTAAGAAGGAGGGCTGTGTGGCCTCCTTTCTTTTTCTAATTTATTAGCCCTGGGGACCCCATCCCCTAGGGCCTGCACCCTAATTTTTTTTATTGAAAAAAATTAATTTGGCCCTCCCAAGGCCTTAATCGGCCCCGGGGACGCCAACCCCCAGGTCATGGCCTTTTTTTAATTTTTTTATTCTTTAGGAGGGGGGCTGTGTTGCCCCCCTCCTCAGGCCACTTATGGCCCGGGGACCCCATCCCCCGGGGCCGGCCTTTGTTTTTTTTTTTTTTTTTTTTAAATATATATTTATAGAAACACCTAGGACATGCTGGACAAACCGTATGTACCTATCACCATGACGATTTGTGTGATATTCATTAAAAGGCGACTATGCATACAATGAATCCACGTAGAATGTATTCACACCGCTAGTGAAGCTCTGACATGTCTGACACCCTACCGTGCCTAATCACGGCGCCCCCGCTGGTGGGTACTCTCCAAGTAGACACCCTTGTCGTTTATTTAAACTTATTTTCAACTTAAAAACGCGCCACAGGGCCTGTGGGTGTTCTGAGTTGAGAGATTAAGTCCCCTTGAATCCTAAGGGTCCCTAGGGTCAAACTAGCCCACTAGGTACCTCCAGTAAGCGCCACAGGGCTGCGTTGCATGGAGGTGTAAAAAGGGGCATGGCCTCAGAACACCTGTCTGCAACGCAGCTCCCTGGCGCATACTGGAGATACCTGTTGGGCTAGTTGGCCCTCAGGGACCCTCAGTATTGAAGGGGAATTAATTCCTCAACTTACAACTGGCCAAGGGGCGCGTTTGCAGAGTGCTGCAAGGAGGGAGCGTGGCCTCCGGCGCGATGCCGGTCTTTTATTTATTTTTAAGAAGGAGGGCTGTGTGGCCTCCTTTCTTTTTCTAATTTATTAGCCCTGGGGACCCCATCCCCTAGGGCCTGCACCCTAATTTTTTTTATTGAAAAAAATTAATTTGGCCCTCCCAAGGCCTTAATCGGCCCCGGGGACGCCAACCCCCAGGTCATGGCCTTTTTTTAATTTTTTTATTCTTTAGGAGGGGGGCTGTGTTGCCCCCCTCCTCAGGCCACTTATGGCCCGGGGACCCCATCCCCCGGGGCCGGCCTTTGTTTTTTTTTTTTTTTTTTTTAAATATATATTTATAGAAACACCTAGGACATGCTGGACAAACCGTATGTACCTATCACCATGACGATTTGTGTGATATTCATTAAAAGGCGACTATGCATACAATGAATCCACGTAGAATGTATTCACACCGCTAGTGAAGCTCTGACATGTCTGACACCCTACCGTGCCTAATCACGGCGCCCCCGCTGGTGGGTACTCTCCAAGTAGACACCCTTGTCGTTTATTTATACAAACATGGGTAGCTATTGACGGGCACATTTAATACACATGCACACCAAGCCATTCAAAGGGGATTCGACAGAAATTCGACTAAACTATGCAAGAAACCCCCTCACGGTTAATAAAACACACATCCACCGCCGGATGTGTAATACTTTTTATTTTACTCTCTGGAAAGGAGACAAACCTCACTTGAGAGTCACAGCGTGCTCCTGGCTGAGCCCAATGCTGTGTTACACCCACCAGTGCCCGCCGAGTGCCACACACCTCTGTGTTGTATTCCACCAGCTAGTGCGTATGCTATGACACTCTCTAGCCCATGTGCACTGTAACACCACCCCGTGAATATGTCATGCCACACTTGCCTTCGCACGGGTTATATTGCCCCATCTAACGTGCCTTCCTCGATGCCTATGTTATAAAGCACAGCGCTATGCCATACATATTACAATCTGGGATCCATATCTTTGTCACAGTGCATATGCAATGTTACACTACCCAGCACATATTTTATATTACAACTTTGCAGACTACTTAGGTTACACAACACTGCCCTGTGCATATTACACTCCAAGGTGCATATCACATAGCAAGCGCTAGCGCCTGTGCTATCTCGCGCTCTCCAATGAATCTGTCATTGCGCACAATGTATTGCATATTATATTTCACGCCCCGGTTCATCTTATATCACACTTTTTGGTGCATAGTTTATACCATATACTATATCTAGTTTTCATTTTCAATCGTGCTCTCAGGACTATGTTCTATATAACACTGCGTCCACCTACCCTTTTCACGGGCATTACATTTTGCGATGGGGGGTGGAGGGTCAGGGGATGTTTCTGCCAAGTGAGCCCGGAGTCACAGTCCCAAACGTCCTCTTCTTCCTGAATAAAAGTGAGATTATGCTACATACTTGTTCATATTTTAAGTAGTTCGCACAGACACACATTTTGAAAACAATAAAGTTCCTAATACCCACCTTCTATGAACAGTCAGCTTGCTGCCCCATCCACCTCCTCCCTATCCTCTGTTGTCTGAATCCATGGACTAGCCTCCTCCCTCCTGCCATGCATGGTCTGATGTGCTGCCACTGCCCTGCATTTAGCATGATGTACCAGTCCACTCATCCTGCCCTCCATTGCCCAATTATATGGCCCACCATTGACCTCCTGCTTAGCCTCTGTGCTTTGCTTGCTGCCCCTATTCTCCTTCCCCCTGCCCTCCGATGTCTTTGTGCATGCCCCTGCTCCATCCTTTTTGACCACCATGTTCCATGGACCTGCCACTCCCATCTACTCTGAGTGTTCTGTTGAGCTGCCACTCCCCTACCACCTGCCTAGCATTGTCAGATTACTGTAACCTGTCCCTGCCACCTCCACCCTGCCTGTCCACATGCCATGCCCCTATCCTCTTCCTCCTGTCCTCCATGGTCCATTTTACTGCCACACCCTTCTGCCCTCCCTGGTCTGTTGTGCTGCAACTGCTTCTCCTGCCTGCCCCGCGCGGTCTGTTGTGAGGCCCCTTCCCCTGAACTCTCTTGTCTGTGCCCAGGTCCTGACCCTCCCTTCTATCCTCCATGGTCCTTTGTGCATGCCCCTGCACCCTCCTTCTTGCCCATCATAGCCATTGTGCTGCCACTAACCCTCCCGCTTGCCATGCATGGTCTTCTGTGCTGCCATGGCCCCTCCCACCTTCCCTGTGTGGTCAGCTAGCTGCTCCTGACCCCCTCCCACCTTCCCTCCATGGTCTGTGTGTATGCCATCATAGTCTCACTGTTGCTCTCCATGGTGTGTCTTGTTTCTAGTGCCCATCCTGCCTGACCTCCATGGTCATCTTGCTGCTCCTGCACTGCCCCCTTGCCCCCAGCCCTCTGTTTCCATGTGCAGACCCCTATTCCCTCCCTCCTGGCTTGTCGGTTCCATTGTTATGCCCCTGATCCGTCCCTCCTGCCCTTTATGGTCTGTTATGCTGCAGCTTTCTCTCCTGTCTGTCCATTATGGTCAGCTAGCTACCATTGCCTCTTTCCCCTCTGTTGTCTGTTGTCCATGTGCATGGTCCTGTCCCCTCCCTATTGCTTTCTTTGGATTGTTGTGCTGCACTCTCGTCCCGCATGCCCTGTGTGGTGTATTGTGCTGCTGCAAACCCTGATGCCTGCCCTGTAGGGTCAGTTTGGTGCACCTCTCAATGTCCCTCCTGTCCTCTGTTATCCCAGTCCATGTCCCTACCCCAATTCCTCCTGCCTACCATGATCCAATGTACCATACTTGCGAACATTTTGAACTTGGTAAGAGGGAGATTTTGAAATAAAACTGGGGTATTGATTTTCCCCTTTGAGTTACATTGAAAAAGAGAAGATTGTAGACAGGAAACAGATCAAGTAAAGCCCATTTGAGCTTAAAAACATTGGACGTTTCCAGGTTGAAACGGGTCTGTTGGCATGTATGGTTGTATGACCACTGCTTCTTCCTTCTGCCCACAATGGTCTATTATATTGCCACAGCCTCTCTTGCCAGTCCTGTATTGTTGGTTTGTTGCCCCAGCCCCCCTTTCCACTGCCCTCCATAGTCTGTTGTGCTGCCACTGCCCTTCCTGCCTGCCTAGTGTGGTCAAATTGTTGCCTCTGCACTCTCCTACCTGCCTTCAATTTTCAGAGTCCGTGCCCCTGGCCTCTGCCTCTCAACAGTATCCCAATGAACAACTAGATTGCTAACATTCTATATTTATTACAAAAGTGTGGAATGCCTGACGTCATCTTGATGTAATCAAAACTGTAATGCCTAGAGCATTTCCTTTAGAAATTACATATATGAGAGGGTCTTATTTGCATCAAAATTATGGTTAGTGCTCTAAAAAACTAAAATGAGGACATATTTTCTGAGTTTTCAAATAGCGACAAAGAACTTTTAAATTATTTGCAATCTTAGTTTTTTTATCCAGTTGACCACTTGATTAAATGTTGCATCCAAGGGGAGAGGGTGTGGTGTTACTTCCAGAGCTGCAGACTTTGCAACTGGGAAACCAGGTTGGAGTTTCTGCTTCAGCTCAAATCACTTAATCTCCCCATGTCTACAACCAAAATGAATTTGATCTTGTGTGATGTAAGCAATGTTCATGTAAAGCACTCCAATACCTGACAAGTCTGCACTATATAAAACTGCAAATACACAAAAAATAAGTGTTTTGCACACTTCTGTCATTGGGCTACATTTGGGCTACATCTGGGTGATATTTGGGCTACATTTGGGCTCTTTTGTCTCTGGTGGCCATTTTAGGAGATTTATTTGTTATGAACTTTCCTAATTTCCTCATTTACTGCAGTCTCCTCAGTAGGAAATGCTTTCAGTTTTTTACTTTGATTCCATCAAGAAGGTATTCAGATATGTCACACATTTGCCATAAATTCTGAATGTTAGCACTCTAGTTGCTCATTAGATCACTGTAGTAAAGCTACTGCTCACCACGGAAGTCTGCTGCTAGTATTAGTAGTGCATGTTTCAGTCTGCATATCAGAATATTTTAATGAAATAGAAGAGGATTTGAGAAGTCACTCAAAATGTGCCCTAATTTTTCTTTCTTCAGCACTAATCATAATTTCTATGGCAAAATGAACCCCCTCATTGTGTTCCTTTTTAAATTAAATGTTTTAAGTGTTACCAGTTTATTCCAATCAAGATGGCTTCAGGTGTGCCATACTTTTGTCATAAGTAAGACAGTAAGCGCTCTAGTTGTTCTTACGAACACTCTGGGACATTCTGTCATTGGGCTATACTTGGGCTACATCTGGGTGATATTTGTAACAGTCTCTCAATATACATTTTTATAAATCTAGCCTCTATATGCAAGAAACTAAACATGGCATTTGATATGAAAAGTCAGAAAATCTATGTGATATGTTAGGCAAGAAAGAATGTCATTGGATCTACTTTATCTTCTTAAATACTTGCTGTTAGACCTGGCACCTTGGCGTGAGTTTCCCTTCCACTTTTTTTTGATGGTGTGCCTCAACTGTTTTGCTGGTGTTGTCCGCTCAGGGCACTGCGCCACGGCTAATCCGTGCCGCAGTGCAAGTGCTCCCTAGGTAAAGTGTACCTGTAATTGATGTTCATGATTGGTTTATTGGATTTACTGTCAGTCCCATGTAAAGTGCACCAGGGGTGCCAGGGCTTGTGAATGCCAATGCTGCTGGTGGGCTTGCAGCGCTGGTTGCGCCACCCACAGAAAGCGGCCTTGAAAAATGTGTCTAGGGTCTGCCACCGCAGACCCTGCGTGCAGTCTGGGACTGTCGCGCTGACTGCGCAAGTGCCCCCACTTGCCAGTCCCTAAACCTTCCCTTACCTACATATTAGCCACCCCTCTGGTAGGCCCAAGGGCAGGGTGCATTGTAGGCATAAGGTAGGAAATGCCCTGATGTGTGTGGCATGTCTTAGTAGTGAATTACAGCCATTTTCGTTTTTCACTATTGAAGGCTACCTGCTCTCCATAGGCCAGAATGGGCTGCTGGAGTCACTACACGCTGTGACCCCAGTAGACTCAGAGAGCATGGTAGAATGTCAAGTTTAGTATGCCTGAACTCAGAATAATAAAATACTTCTTTTAGTCAAGTTTATTTTAATATCCTGTGTTTGTAAATACTACTTTTAGAAAGTTAGTATTTACTGACCTGGCCATTTCAGTCCGCCTCTGCTGTGTGTGTGTGTTCTGCTAGCAACAGTAAGGAGCAGGGTTGGGGAATCCCCAGAGACAGGTTGGCTGCCAGGTGGTGGGTAGAGAGATGACACCAGGATGGGTGGGAGGAGTACACCTTGACTCTTGAATAGACCTGTGCTCTGCCACCACAAAGCCGGCGCCGCCCCCTGTGGAGCGGCTGATGTCTCTGCCCTGCTGCTGAAAGGAAAGAGCAGAGTCACCATAACAAAGTGCTCCAGAACTGGACTGGGCCAGGCCTAGGCCCCCTGGCGCTAAAGAATAAAAGAATCACTGTATAAAAGTAGGAGCCTGGCTCCTAAGAAATCAGAATCCTGTTTTACCACAAAAAACCTCTGCCCGACTAGAAGGAGAAGAAGACGCTGGAGGAGCTGGCCTGCTGCTTGCCTTGCTGAGAAAGGAGAGGAAGAGACTTGCTGAAAAGACTTTGCTGCTTTGTGCTTGAACATTCTCCAAGGGCTTGATCTGAGCTTGCCCCCTGAACTGAACCCCAGGACCAGTGGGTTCTCTGTGCTTTTGCTCGTCCTCCAATTCGAGCCGTGTGTGCATCCCGCTGGAAAGAGACTGCGCATCTCATCGCCCCTCCTAGGGCCGTGACACTCAGGAGCTTGCCTGCCCCAACCCCGTGAGAGCCCCGCTCCGTCTGGAGCCGCTCTCTGTCCCCGGGCTAGGTTGCCTGCACCCCTGTCACCGCCTGCCACTGGAGCGCGCTGAGAGCGCTGTCACCCCTCCCGCCGGAATCCTTCCAACGATCGTGATCTTCGGCGGGTCACCAGCTGCACGGACCGTGCCCTGTGACCCCGCTTCGTTATCCTTGGAACACCCCCAGGCCGCGCCGCCCCCGCTGTGGAGACCCCCCTGCACCGCCATGCTAAGGGTCGCTGGCCGCGCCTGCCTACCTGCCCACAGCCGCTGATTGAGGACCCAAGAACACTTCACAAGCTGAGAGTCGCACCAACCTGTGCCGACTCTCCACATCACTAAAGGAGTTCCAGTACCGGGCTCGGGGCCCGCACCGCCTTATTTCCCCGTTACCCTCACCGCACCGCACGCCCGTCTCACCTCCCGCCGCCCCGGAGCTGCCGGGAAGAGCTGTGCACGGCGCAGGCGCGCCCACGACAGATGCGTGAGCCGCGGTAGGCCTGAAGTAAGTCAAGACTGGAATCCCTCAAGTGACATTGGTAAAAGACTAAAGAAGTGCCCGCTTAAAGAACTGCTTGCCTGCTTTATAACCTGGTGGCATCCAAACAACGTTACTGGTCTTGTGATAAATCTGCATATTGAGATAACTATTTTTATATAAAGGAACGTATTTTCACATACCTAAGCCTGGTGTCTGTTTCTGGGGGGATTGATGTGTTTACTGCGTGTATGATTATGATTGCTTAACCAACAACGCCTGAAGAATCGCCTTGGCTGCTCACGCCACGCACCTAGAGGGTGAGCAAGGGTCATTCCAAAAGGGGTTATCCTTTGCCTTGACGTGGAGGAGAGGGTCCCTGCTTGACACAAGGACATCCTTGCGCCAATCAGAGATCCCCGAGTCTAACATTGTTGGCAGCGGCTGGGATTTCGGATTTGCATTTATGGTTTGCATACAGTGAATTATTAATCACCAGATAGTGAGAGCAGACCAAGTAACGCAGCCACAGGTTTTCATTTTTGAACTGTTGAGACATCGACCATTACTGCAACCATGCCTGGCTCACTCCCTGCTGGAAGAGCACTCTCTGTGATTTCTGGAATAGATGAGGTGGATTGGGAGAGACTGGAAGGTTACACAGCGGAGCAATTGAAAGGCTACAGTGTAAAATTCAGAGTTCCCCATGCTGGATTCAAGAAGAAGGTCCAGTACACCAAGGCGTTGAGAGCCTGGAAGGAGTCAAGAGACCCACAGAATGCGGGGGACATCGTTCCACCCGACAACCTTGGGGAGCCCAGCAGAGTCCTGTCGCCAGAGGATCTGGCAGACAGGGCAGCAGACAGGGCGCATGCAATGGAGATGGCAAAGTTGGCAGGACAAATGGAAATGGAAAAGCAGAAGTTGGCCTTGGAGGCACAACAACGCCAAATGGATCATGATATAAGATTGAAGGAGTTGGAGCTGAAGGCGAAAAGTTTGGACACCGCTCCTTCTGGTGGCAGCACTCCACCGGTGCAGGTAGAGTCCAAGGTGTACATCCCCAAAGATGTAGTAAAGGAGTATTTTAGAAAGGATGACATAGGGCAGTGGTTTAGAGCCTATGAGGTGGCCATGTCTTCACACCGGGTCCCTGAGAAAGACTGGGGAGCGGGGTTGTGGGGAAGATTCCTTGCTGAAGGGCGTGACACACTGTTAGATTTGCCCCTAGAAGTCCAGACCTCATACCCCCATATGAAGGAAGCTTTAATGACCAGGTATGGGTTAACTCCTGAGCTATATAGACAGAGGTTCAGGGAGACTAAGAAGATCCCTGAGAGTACGTATGTGGAGTATGTAACTTTTTTCTGCAGAGCACTGGATGGTTGGGTGAAGGGTAGCAAAGTGAATGATTATCAAGGGCTGCTTGATTTAATTGCATGGGAGCACTTGTCCAGTCAATGTTTTCCTGAGCTACGCCAGCACCTGATTGATAGCAATCTGTCCAACCCGAGGAAGCTTGCTGAGGAGGCGGACCGCTGGCTCAGCACCAGGGTCCACAAGGGTCAAGTGGGAGACTCCGCCAAAGGTGGGCAGGGTCCCCAGCAGAAGAGTGGGGGGGACAAGGGTAAACAGAAAGGGTTCCAAAAAGGCCCCCAAAGTAATCCCCAAGGGAACCAGCAGAAGGGTTCTCAGCCTCCCCCACCCCCGCAGCAGAACGGGGCCCGACAGGTAGGCCTGTTCCAAAGGGGCCCTTCAATTGTTACAGGTGTGGTGACCCGGGTCACATTGCCTCTGATCCTAAGTGTCGCCTGTTTGGTAAGACAGCACCCACTGGTGCTCCGCCCCGGCAAGTAGCTAATGTTAATTTTGGGGAGGAGGTAGCAGTCCAGGGGGGTGGGGACCCTGCGCATATGACCCTAGTCTCGCTAGGAGACAGTGAGATGGTCCCTGAAACCTACTTACCCTCTAACACTAAGAAATATGGGCAAGTAGTGACCATCAATGGAAAGAAGGTTGAGGCTCTTAGAGATACAGGAGCCAGCGTGACCTCGGTGAGGCAACACCTGGTGTCTCAAGAGCAGATTGTACCCAATGCCTACTGTAGGGTTGTCAATGCTGACAACATGGAGAGTCGTTGTCCAATGGCTCAAGTTCCCTTTGAGTGGGGGGAGGTCTCTGGTACTCTACAAGTCGCTGTGACAACTGACATGCCTGTAGACTGTCTGCTAGGGAACGACCTGGAGAGCTCCCCTTGGGAAAAGGTGGAGAAGACCACGCATCTGAGGATGGTGGGTCTACCCGACTGGGCGTGCGTGACCACCCGGTCCATGGCAGCCAGTAGGGGTGTTGAGAGGGTCCTGGAGCCTGAGGGAGAGGTCCAGGAACCGGCCTTAGGGAGAAGGCGCAGGAGGCGTGGGAAACCGGCCCCCGAAGTTCCCACGGCCCAGGAGGAAGCAGACCCTGAGGGGGATGCCCTGGAGCCTACCGGGGAACAGATTGCCGAACTGGGAGACCTGCCTGAGCTGACCCATTGGCAGCAAGAAGGAGGTCCCTCCAGGGAGGAATTCTGCAGGGAGCAGAAAGAATGCCCTTCTCTCGTGGGTATGCGGCAGCAGGCTGCAGACCAGGCCAATGGTGTTCAGGCCAAGACACACTACGTGTACTGGGAGAGTGACCTCCTGTATTCAGAGCCTAAGGCTGCTGAACCTGGGTCAGCCCGTGTGCTGGTGGTACCCCAGAAGTTCAGAACCTTCCTACTGGGGCTGGCTCATGATGTGCCTTTAGCAGGACATTTGGGGATGGACAAGACCTATGACAGGCTTGTCACCCACGTTTACTGGCCCCAAATGTACAAGAATTCAGATTCCTACTGCCGAACCTGTCAGACTTGCCAGGCAAGTGGTAAGAGCGGAGGGAAGCACAAGGCTCCTCTGCAGCCCTTCCCCGTGGTCGGTACGCCATTCCAGCGAGTGGGTATTGATATTGTGGGGCCTCTGAACCCCAAGACAGCCCTGGGCAACAGGTTCATCCTGGTCTTGGTGGACCATGCCACCCGGTACCCTGAAGCCATCCCTCTGAGGACAGTGACGGCCCCCGTGGTGGGACGAGCACTGATGGGAATTTTCTCCCGAGTGGGATTCCCTCTAGAGGTGGTGAGCGACAGGGGGACCAATTTCATATCCACATATATGAAATCCCTGTGGAAGGAGTGTGGGGTAACTTACAAGTTCACCACTCCTTACCACCCCCAAGGAAATGGGTTGGTTGAGAGATTCAACCGAACCCTCAAAGGCATGATCATGGGCCTAGACGGTCCAATGAGGCGTAAGTGGGACGTCCTCTTGCCATGCCTGCTCTTCGCTTACCGAGAGGTGCCACAGAAGTCTCTAGGGTTCAGCCCCTTTGAGCTTCTGTATGGTCACCCGGTAAGAGGACCTCTGAGTTTGGTAAAGGAAGGCTGGGAGCAATCTCCCAGGAAACCTCCCCAGAATGTATACAGTTACATGCTGGCCTTCCGAAACCAGACTAGGTGTTTCAGGCAATTTCATGAGGCAAATCTGGAAGCCAGCCGGGAGGAGATGAAGCAGTGGTACGACCGGAATGCCACTCTGGTAGAGCTTCAACCTGGACAAAAGGTGTGGGTCTTGGCCCCAGTGGAGCCTTGTGCACTTCAGGATAAGTGGACAGGTCCATTTGAGGTTGTGGAGCGCAAAAGTCCTATCACCTACTTGGTGGACATGCAGTCTCCCAGGAACCCTTTGAGGGTCCTACATGTTAACCGCCTTAAGCCCCACTTAGAGAGGACCGAAGTGGGCATGCTGCTGGCCACTGATGATGGAATGGAAGAGGAGACCGAGCCTCTTCCTGACTTCTTAGTAGCCTCTGAGAAAGATGGGTCAGTGGATGGAGTTAACCTCTCACCCACCCTGAGCACCGAACAACAGGAAGATTGCCGCCACTTGCTGGGGCAGTTTCCAGATAGGTTCTCCCTGGTTCCTGGTGTCACAGATTGGTGCGTCCATGATGTGGACACAGGAGACAGCTTACCTGTGAAGCACAAGGCTTACAGGGTAACTGACAGGGTCAGAGCTTGCATCAAGGAGGAGGTCTCCAAAATGCTTGCGCTAGGGGTGGTTGAGTCCTCCAGCAGTCCTTGGTCCAGCCCCGTGGTCTTGGTCCCCAAAGCTGCTGCGCCAGGAGCCACACCTGAACTCCGGTTCTGTGTGGACTACAGAGGACTCAATTCAGTAACTAAGACTGACGCGCACCCCATCCCCAGAGCTGATGAGCTCATTGATCGGCTAGGGGCTGCCCGGTTCCTCAGCACGTTTGATTTAACGTCTGGGTACTGGCAGATCGCCTTGACCGATGGGGCCAAAGAGAGGTCAGCATTCTCTACACCAGATGGGCACTTCCAGTTCCGGGTCATGCCATTTGGGATGAAGAATGCCCCTGCCACCTTTCAGAGGTTGGTCAACCAGGTACTGGTTGGGCTGGATGAGTTCAGTGCCGCCTACCTGGATGACATCGCAGTGTTCAGTGCCACCTGGCCCGAACACCTGCGCCACCTCTGGGAAGTGTTGATGGCTCTGCGCCGAGCAGGCCTCACGATCAAGGCAAGCAAGTGCCAGATCGGGCAGGGTTCCGTGGTGTACTTGGGACACCAAGTGGGGAGTGGCAAGGTGGCATCCTTGCAACCCAAAATTGAGACCATCCTGGCTTGGGAGCCCCCCAAAACGCAGACCGCAGTGAGGGCCTTCCTGGGGCTCACTGGGTACTACAGGAGGTTTGTCAAGGGCTATGGAACGATTGTTGCCCCCTTGAAAGAGCTGACTTCCAAGAAGCAGCCCAGGAACGTGATCTGGACTGACACCTGTCAGAAAGCTTTAGACACCCTGAAGACTGCCATGTGCACGGCGCCCGTGCTCTTGGCCCCTGACTTCTCCAAGGAATTCCTAGTGCAGACAGACGCTTCAGAGCATGGTGTAGGGGCTGTTCTCTCACAGATGACTGAGGAGGGCTGGGACCAACCCGTAGCCTTCATCAGTAGGAGGTTACTTCCACGGGAAAGTAGGTGGAGTGCAATTGAGCGAGAAGCATTTGCTGTGGTCTGGGCGCTGAAGAAGCTAAGACCCTACTTGTTTGGGTCTCACTTCCGGGTTCAGACGGACCACAGGCCCCTCAGATGGTTGATGCAAATGAGGGGTGAAAACCCAAAGCTGTTGAGGTGGTCCATCTCCCTACAGGGTATGGACTTTACGGTGGAACACCGTCCTGGTACAGATCACGCCAACGCTGACGGTCTGTCCAGGTATTTCCGCCTTAGTGACGAGGAACCCCCTGGGCAAGGGTAGTTCTCCCCACATTTCAGCTGGAGGGGACACGTGTTAGACCTGGCACCTTGGCGTGAGTTTCCCTTCCACTTTTTTTTGATGGTGTGCCTCAACTGTTTTGCTGGTGTTGTCCGCTCAGGGCACTGCGCCACGGCTAATCCGTGCCGCAGTGCAAGTGCTCCCTAGGTAAAGTGTACCTGTAATTGATGTTCATGATTGGTTTATTGGATTTACTGTCAGTCCCCAGTAAAGTGCACCAGGGGTGCCAGGGCTTGTGAATGCCAATGCTGCTGGTGGGCTTGCAGCGCTGGTTGCGCCACCCACAGAAAGCGGCCTTGAAAAATGTGTCTAGGGTCTGCCACCGCAGACCCTGCGTGCAGTCTGGGACTGTCGCGCTGACTGCGCAAGTGCCCCCACTTGTCAGTCCCTAAACCTTCCCTTACCTACATATTAGCCACCCCTCTGGTAGGCCCAAGGGCAGGGTGCATTGTAGGCATAAGGTAGGACATGCCCTGATGTGTGTGGCATGTCTTAGTAGTGAATTACAGCCATTTTCGTTTTTCACTATTGAAGGCTACCTGCTCTCCATAGGCCAGAATGGGCTGCTGGAGTCACTACACGCTGTGACCCCAGTAGACTCAGAGAGCATGGTAGAATGTCAAGTTTAGTATGCCTGAACTCAGAATAATAAAATACTTCTTGTAGTCAAGTTTATTTTAATATCCTGTGTTTGTAAATACTACTTTTAGAAAGTTAGTATTTACTGACCTGGCCATTTCAGTCCGCCTCTGCTGTGTGTGTGTGCTCTGCCTAGCAACAGTAAGGAGCAGGGTTGGGGAATCCCCAGAGACAGGTTGGCTGCCAGGTGGTGGGTAGAGAGATGACACCAGGATGGGTGGGAGGAGTACACCTTGACTCTTGAATAGACCTGTGCTCTGCCACCACAAAGCCGGCGCCGCCCCCTGTGGAGCGGCTGATGTCTCTGCCCTGCTGCTGAAAGGAAAGAGCAGAGTCACCATAACAAAGTGCTCCAGAACTGGACTGGGCCAGGCCTAGGCCCCCTGGCGCTAAAGAACAAAAGAATCACTGTATAAAAGTAGGAGCCTGGCTCCTAAGAAATCAGAATCCTGTTTTACCACAAAGAACCTCTGCCCGACTAGAAGGAGAAGAAGACGCTGGAGGAGCTGGCCTGCTGCTTGCCTTGCTGAGAAAGGAGAGGAAGAGACTTGCTGAAAAGACTTTGCTGCTTTGTGCTTGAACATTCTCCAAGGGCTTGATCTGAGCTTGCCCCCTGAACTGAACCCCAGGACCAGTGGGTTCTCTGTGCTTTTGCTCGTCCTCCAATTCGAGCCGTGTGTGCATCCCGCTGGAAAGAGACTGCGCCCCTCATCGCCCCTCCTACGGCCGTGACACTCAGGAGCTTGCCTGCCCCAACCCCGTGAGAGCCCTGCTCCGTCCGGAGCCGCTCTCTGTCCCCGGGCTAGGTTGCCTGCACCCCTGTCACCGCCTGCCACTGGAGCGCGCTGAGAGCGCTGTCACCCCTCCCGCCGGAATCCTTCCAACGATCGTGATCTTCGCCGGGTCACCAGCTGCACGGACCGTGCCCTGTGACCCCGCTTCGTTATCCTTGGAACACCCCCAGGCCGCGCCGCCCCCGTTGTGGAGACCCCCCTGCATCGCCATGCTAAGGGTCGCTGGCCGCGCCTGCCTACCTGCCCACACCCGCTGATTAAGGACCCAAGAACACTTCACAAGCTGAGAGTCGCACCGACCTGTGCCGACTCTCCACATCACTAAAGGAGTTCCAGTACCGGGCTCGGGGCCCGCACCGCCTTATTTCCCCGTTATCCTCACCGCACCGCACGCCCGTCTCACCTCCCGCCGCCCCGGAGCTGCCGGGAAGAGCTGTGCACGGCGCAGGCGCGCCCACGACAGATGCGTGAGCCGCGGTAGGCCTGAAGTAAGTCAAGACTGAAATCCCTCAAGTGACATTGGTAAAAGACTAAAGAAGTACCCGCTTAAAGAACTGCTTGCCTGCTTTATAACCTGGTGGCATCCAAACAACGTTACTGGTCTTGTGATAAATCTGCATATTGAGATAACTATTTTTATATAAAGGAACGTATTTTCACATACCTAAGCCTGGTGTCCGTTTCTGGGGGGATTGATGTGTTTACTGCGTGTATGATTATGATTGCTTAACCAACAACACCTGAAGAATCGCCTTGGCTGCTCACACCACGCACCTAGAGGGTGAGCAAGGGTCATTCCAAAAGGGGTTATCCTTTGCCCTGACGTGGTGGAGAGGGTCCCTGCTTGACACAAGGACATCCTTGCGCCAATCAGAGATCCCCGAGTCTAACACTTGCATATGGGTAATACAGCAGGGTTCACTACAAGAAGTTGGGCAATTTGAGTTATCAAGTTCCAATAACAGCCAGTGTTAGAAAAGGTTTTTTTATCCCCTCATACCTTGCCTAGCCTCGTCTATCAGGAGGGTTCGTTTGATTAATTTAAAATTGAACTTCCCTATATTAAAAACATATCCCTGCCGATATCTGTGTTTGCCGCCAATACTGTATTACCAAACACAATTGAGTTGTTAATGCACAAGTTTATTAAAGGTTTTTAGAGTATTGTTCCTCAAACGTCTAAAAGTCAACGAGGCAGAAACCAAAACAATGTTCTCGGAAAGAATATCCACGACAAAGAAAATCTTAAGGTGAAAGGACACCTATTGAAACAAATACTGACCTTTACACAATCAATCAGGTAATATAAAGTGCAGCTAATCACCCAATAGGGTATCCAGGCACTTGTAGGTCCCAGAGGCTTATTAGAACAGCCAAATCTTGAGGGCCATTGGCAATTCAGTAAATGAGGTGATGGTTCGGAGTTGCGTGGGGAGGCTGTTCCAGGTCTTTGCTACGATGTGGGAGAAGGAGCATCCTCTACTTCTGCTTCGGTAGATGTGGGGAGTATGGGCAAGTGAGAGGGAGTTGGAGTGTAGTCTTTTCAACAGTTGATGGAAGTTCAGGTGGTGGTTAAAGTAGGCAGGTCCTTGGTTGTGTAGAGCCTTGTGTGCATCGGTCAGAAGCTTGAATTGGCATCTCTTCTGTACGGGAAGCCAGTGGAATTGCCTGAGGTGGGGTGCATTTTGGGTTCGTCGAAAATGAGCCTGGATGCGGTGCTCTGTATGGTCCGAAGTCTTAGTAGGAGGTGTGCTGCGATTCCTACGTAGAGGGTGTTGCTGTAGTCCAGTTAGCTGGAGGGAAGTGCCTGTGTCATGGTGAGTTTTGTGGTTAGGGGTAGCCACTTGAAAATTCTTATGTAGCATGCGGAGGATACAGCGTTGATCTGTGATTTAATGGTGAGCTTGTTGTCAATGCTGATTGTGAAGTTTCTGCTGTGGACGGAGGAGTGGGTGTGGGTCCTAGATCTAATGACCACCATGAGTCATTCCATGTGTTGCTGCTGTTACAGAAGAGCAGTACTTTCGTCTTTTCTGGGCTCAGCTGCAGGCAGTTGTTCTTTATCCAGTCGGCAATGCCGGTGGCGTAACATAGGCTCCTGCGGTGTGGGGGGCCTCTGAGCTGCAGTGGGCCCCCTCAGCACAGTACCCTGGCCTGCGAGCTCTGAACTGAGTCCGAAGGAGGGGCCCTCCATGTACCTTGCAGAGGGGCCCCCTCAGGTTTCGTTACACAACTGGGCGACGCTTGCCATGCATCTGTGGAATTTTGTTCTGGTAGTGGTGGGTCGTCAGTGAGTGAGAGGATGAGTTGGGTGTCATCTGCATAGGAAATTATGTTTCGATCGTGGGATCTGACGATTTTGGCGAGCGGGGTCATATATATTTACTCATCTAGGTATAAGCTTTTCATATAGTTTCACAAGTTGCCTATATTGCAAAACAATTTAATTACCAACATGAAAGTACTTCCTTGAAAGATGTAAATGGGTTTATTAGGCTCAAACTTTAGGTATGTTTGGGAGATGTTCTAGGTATAATTGCATACTGAACAATATTCTGGTGGTAGAAAATGACTTTTGGAGAGACATATTATCCATGGGCAGAGGAATCCTCTGAAGCCATTTAGCCTGCAGCTAGGCTTAAAAGCAATAGAAGATGTCTCAATTGATTTACTTAGAGGTATGACTGAAGGATGAGTATTTGTTATACAGACTAACTCATAGTCATATATAGTCATATATAGCTCTATTCGGAGTCACAACAAACATCCATAAAAGCAATTACATAGATAAAAAACAACAAACATCAAGTTCATTTCACTACATATAAAAAAGGATTAAAGGCAGTATCATCATAGGATCAAAATAATAGACAGCCAACTAATTAAATTAATTCAGGTACATATAAAAGGGTTGTAAACATAAGGACAAATTACTAAAAGGCCACTACTACCCAAAGTTCCATTACACATTTATACAAATATAATCCTAAAATGATTAAAGTGATTAAGTGATTGTATAAGTGTGTATAACTGTGTAAGTGATTGGTTTGTCTTTGATGGTGCCTAGCATTTATGCATTGTTGTTGAGTCAATCAAGGCTCTTCGAGTTTATTTCATGATGTTGGTCTTGTGGTGTATTGTGCTAATATGTTTTAAAATATGAGAAATCAACAAATTAAGATATCAATTTTTTTAAATGTAATTCAAACAGGTTGTCATGATTTTGTTTCTTGTCGCCTTGACCATTTAGTTGGCTAAATAGATATCAGCACTGGCGACTTTTTTGTTGTTTTTTGATTAAGGCTCAGCCTTGCTGATTCGAGCCAGACCCTGTGCTGTTTTACAGTCATCTTCTTTATAGCATAAAAAACTGCCCAGAGGAAAGAAGACATACTGCAGCAGATCTCTAATGTTGGTAACGACTGCAAGTACAAATAAGCAGGATGGCATTGTTTAAAACCTAACTGCCTTATAATTGGAAAAATGTACTGCTTCCTATACTTAGAGTAAAATGTACACAAAAGAACCACATGCATTATATTCTGCCGCAGCCTACCATCACACGGACAACTTACCAGATCTGTTGAACACTCGTTCATAGTGGGAAAAGTACATAATCTGTGAAATATATCCAATCTTAGACGTGTAAGCACAAACCTATGCCGTTAGTTTAAAACAGTTGTAAGGTAAGGCTGCATATTAAAAGTGGTTAATATCAATTGATTGTATAAAACAAAAGATTTGGGGAGTTCGGTTGTCAGACTAAGTTTTTCCTAGTGAGCCACCACCAATGTTTTCAATGTCTTTCTGCTAATGGTAACTAGTGTCTCTGGTTTATCAAAATATTCTGGATGGGCCATGTCTCCAAGGAACCACTGGACATACGTCAGCCATGGGATAGACCTATATGCACTTAAGTTAAGACAGTCCGCAATTATCGCTCAGTTGAGAGCTGTGTAATTTGAAGTCCATATTTTGTGCCACAGCAGAATTGGTTCAAGCTTAATTAAATTAGTAAGAAAAGGGGCGCCCAGTTCGGAGTGAAGTACATATGCTGATGTGCTTTTAGGGACTAACTCAAAGAGAACAGATGAGCATAGAGAGAACTGCACATTTCTCTTGGTTAATGCATGTTAGTAATATCTGAGCCATAATAGGTTGTGAGGAAATATGCGTGTTTTGTTAACAAGGGACAATGTAATTACTAGACCTGATTGTACTTGGACACACAAAAACTTTACAGGATCCTCAGGGCAGGGTATTAATATCCATGCCCAAACGCTGGCTTCTAACAAATGCCAATAGCGGCCAATTCTGAGTGTCCACATTTTTAATGTTTATCAGTCCACCCCACTTCTACCTCCGTTCGGTAGTGTGTACAAAAAGAACAAGCATTTGCACTACAATAGGTCTCGCATTTGCGAGAATTTGAGCTACTGGAATTGTAAATGACTATGCCTTTTATTTATGTGTATTGAAAACCTGCAAGTGGTGCTTAAACATGCACTTTGTACTTGTAGTCCTCGCTTACGAGAAGGCTGGCAGTAAAAGTGGCGCAGTTACTGCCAGCCTCGCTTCTCGTAAGCAACAACTGCAATGTCAATAGCTCAAACTCTCCCAAATGCGAGACCTGTTGCATTGCAAATGCTTGTTAGCTATGTGATTTTCTAATGTAGCCACTTTTATTTTGGTGCCCAGGCCTAGTTTCTGTTCCAGTCCGACCCTGCCTCCAATCTATCACATAATTAATCAAAGGGTTTACCCTCTGACCTTAGCTACTACACACTAAAATCATATACCCATAGCTCAAGGAATAAGACCGAGCCACCAGACCGGGAAAATACCTGGAGGACAATACCATAAAACATAACCGAAAGCAGATTCAGACTCATGTCTGTGTAAACTGCTCAGACTGACGAAACTTCTCAGTTGTATTAAATAACACCAGTAGCATGAGGTGCGCTACACCAAAGACGATAACATAAGCTGACAACGTTGGTTACTTTGTGGGAATCACCTTTCCCGTTTTCAAATTTGTTGTCTGAATGTGGACAATTCTTATTATGTGGGAGTCATTGCTGTTATTGTCTTGTTTGATACTTCATGCACCTCACATGAACTGTTAATGAAATTATTACACTAAATAACAAATGCTTGTTTGTAATTCTCCAACGATAAAATGCCTGCTCTGGGTCTATGGATTGCGTCAAGGTAAAACAAGAAATGATTGCCACGCTACTTTTGAGATTTTAAGTTAAAAGCCCATGAAATTGCATTTTTTCTTTTTATTTAATGTGAAGGTTTTATAAATTCCCTTTTTGGCTGCTAAGAGGCCATTTAAATGACAGAGCTTGTATTTTGACAGTCACCTAACGTTAACAGTATAAAGGCTCTGGAAGACTCATATTCTACATGAACCAATTTAAAAAGAAGATAAACAATATATATTAACGCATCTTGAAAACATACGTCCACTAAAGTTTGATTTTAAAAAATTGGTAGCATATGTTGACAAAGTTCTCAATTTTTTCAACCCCCATATGTGGCCTCTTAATTTCCTAAACCACTAAGTTTGTTTACTGACCCATACCTGATCACAATTAGGTAGGAGCATAAAAGGAGCATTCCTTTATAATTGTGATTCTGTATTATATGTATCAATATCTTGATTGGTTACCAAAGCCTCTAAGGGGGTATTAAGTGATTTGCAAAATGGAGGGTATCCCATTAAGACACCTTCAACTTTGTGATTGGTGTCTGCAGCCTCAGCATATACTGCCTATTCACCCCAATGTTTTCACAAACTGACAACTTTTTTTTTTTAATTTCGCACCGTTGACTTTTAGAAACACAGGCTGCATTAAAAAACACAGTTTGACTTTTATGAAGACAAACAGGGATGGTGATCTGATGTTCTCTGCAGTCGACCATTCCTGTGTTTGTAGCCATTCACGGAGGTCACAAATAGCAATCTACCTAAATAATATTCACTAGGCAAGTCGTGCTGCAAACTCCCACCCCATACTCTCCTACACAACTGGAGATTTTGTGACCTGACCAAACAGTCGATGCGCAATTTCTGAGCGATGTTTACGACGTCTGTCTTTGTACATCAGGCCCATCATTTCTTTTTCCCCCTTGTGTCATAGATCTCGGGGAAAGTGGTTAACAACACTTTAAAATGTCTGACCTAATGATTATTAAAGATACAATTACCCTGCGTTATCTAATTAGATCAGTTCTTGTGTAGTAGTCTGTTTCAGGTTTTTAATGGCTGCATACTACGTTTAATACATTTATATGAAATAGTCCTGTAGATGTAATGTGTGGTTTACATTACTAACATGTTGTCTTCCAGGTTTTATTGTTGTAATCACTCTGTTATTGTATGAACGTGTAAACTGTGTGAGCTTACAATAAACTAGAGTGTGCCTTTTACAGTTTTTATTTATTTTTAGCTCTGTTGTGCTTATGTTGCTTATGTTTAGAGTAAATACAGAATAACACCAAATTTGTTTGAGTAGAGGCTTACAATCACAACCATTTCATTACATAATCGTAAATGGAGCACGCAGATGATGTAACTATATATTAAAAGAGAAGATAATTGCAACGACATACATTGTTGAATAGAATTAACTCTAAAATGAAAAGATGAAAAATTCACTCTGAGAAAGTCCTATAATTAGTTCAGTTTTTCTGTGGCTTCTCGGTTTAGGTGTGACACAATAATGTAGTTCATTTTTCCTATGTATTTAGATTCACAGTTGCACATTGTACTACTCTGCATCTAATTGAACACTTTTGCTCACGTTTTAATGAATATATTTATATTTTTCATTTCAGGCTGATGACTCCAGAGAGTGAGATTCGATTTGTCCACAAGCACATGGGGTTAGTTCCTGGCTGGGGTGGAGCTGCCAGGCTGGTTCATATCATAGGCGGTCGATGTTCTCTTCAGTTGTTAAGTTCTGCCCATAAAGTGAATCCTGAACAAGCACTGGGCATGGGAATTATTGATGCCATTTTATCTTCGGATGACACAGCTTTAGATGAGACACATAAATGGCTCTCACAGTACACCACAGGGCCAGTGGAAGTCATACAAGCTATAAAGAAGGTGGTTGTCTCAGGAAGGGAACAGCTGCTAGAAGCTGCACTGAGAACTGAGAAAGATATATTTGGAACAGTGTGGGGTGGTCCTTCCAATTTACAAGCTTTGACTCAAGGGACAAAACACAATTAAAGAAGGAACCTTTCCCCACAAAAGATGGTTAACAAGGCTATATATGTCAATGCTCTAAAATCTGTCAATTAGGCAACCAAATCCTTACATTTGATTACTAAAATGTTGATTCTCTTCAAGACCATATTACAAAGACTGGACATAAATGAATAAGAAACAATTGATTATGATATAATCATGCATTGGAAAAGGAACTTCGACCTAATTTAGTGTGGCCTTTATTTTATATAACACATTTTAACTTTGATAATTGCTGCAATATTTTGACTGTCACTGAAATGTTTGAATTCTCCAAAGATAATTTTCCATCTTTCTCCTTCTTGTGTAACTTAACAGAAGAGGGTACCACTTCCTTACAGGAACAGCTACTTTCCATAACTGTTAGGTCATTACGACCCACTTCTGAATTCCTAGCCTCCTAGCTGACAAACTCGGAAATCAGACGTTATGTCTGCATTCCGTAGACTTCCACAAAAGCCTCATATGATGCGTGATGTCGCTCTGTACCGTTCCCGAACTGTACCTCTTTGACAAAAGTTTTTTTTTCTTTATGATGTAATAACGTTTTTTTTAACATCGTAATGTCTAAAAATCTAATTCAAGGTTTCTACTGCAACATCAGAGATGTTACTGAAATAGAAAGTTGTAAACTCATACTAATGGTGTACAAGCAAAGTTATAAGAATTATGAAACTACAATATTGTGTTTTTATAATACACTACAGTGGATAATTCGGGTGTTGTACTATTTATTAAACATTATCATGTAAACATGATTTGTCTTCGAAGAAAGATCTAGACTGGAGCGGATAAATGTTTTTAAAAAGGTTTTTATGTGTTGTGATCATTTGTGTAACAATAACCTTTTAGATTTTCTTTTGCAGAAATCATTGACCACTTAAGTATATCTTGTATACTCCAAGGCGTTCTTATAGGGGTATGATGTTAGGCATGGCCCTCATCCATACCCCTATAATCAGTTTAATTTACCATCCCTTTTGACATCAGGTTGTGGGCCTGCAACAGTCATTTATAGGATGAATACCATTGATCAGTATAGATGCATTAATGGAGGAAATGTTCACACTTCTAGAATTAATCGTTTATTATGGGTTCATTATTAAACTATTTAAATAACTAATTATCAGTCTCATGTACCTTTGCCTAATCTCGAGTGCAGTACTCAAATGTTTTCCTACAACTAGAACTTTATCTTCATTATCAAAGAGCTTCAAAAAGCCAATGACATCAGCTGTTGTACTATGTGAATATGGAGAAAAAACTTTGATGAAAACAGATCGGTGACCCCAAATCTCTGAAATGCCTCTTTGATGAAAGGCCAGTTTGGTGAATTACTAAAATGGTGAAAGAATATGGAGTGTTATGAAATGGGGTCTGGTTGTTATGTACAGCCCTATGATACTCATGGGTCATGTTTCTGCTTTATAAAAATCTATAAATAAAAATGAAATAAAAGGTATCCCGCATCTGGAAACACAATGCTGGACACTAGCACTGCGAAACAGGTAATGAAACAAGCATTGGCATAGCCAATAGGTCTTGCCTTTGGGGCCTTATAAGTGTTCAGCCAGAGCTATCGGCTTTGCCAATGTTTTTAAGCTATGTTGTAGAGCATTCTACATTTATAAGGACAACCAATGTGTGGATATACGAGATGAAAGGCTGTGTGTCTTTGTTATAAGTGTTATTTATTGAATGCCTTACACATATTTGAAAGGGAGCGTGTCTTTTGTTTCTTAGGGTTTATGTAGCTTGGAAAGGGAGCGTGTCAGCATATTTTTTTGTTTTGTTAATTGGTTTTTGGTCAGCGAAAAGAGACACGCTGCCAGCATGCAAGCTGATTTTAAAGCCTCAAAGCTTGATGTCTACTTTTTGAGAGCAAGACGGGTGCGAGAAGGAGGGAGGGGTGGCGGGAGAGGACTGAAAGGTTTGAGCAGTTCCATTTGGCATAAGTAGTAAAGTTTGTCTCCCAAAAACTTGTAGTAATGCTAAAAAGTTGAACAGGTTTACAGAAGAACACATCTAAAAAGGTCAGAAAATTGTCAGCAGGTTCGAGGTCTGAGACTTCATATCATGAGAACAGAACCACCCCACTTGTAAATTCACCCAAAGCTCCCCTGAAAGAAAACCTCACTCAAGCACCCTACAACACATGAAAGGGAGATCAGACCATCTTTCACCATGAACCACAGCTGTTAAACACAACAAGTACGCATCACTGATTCGTGAGCCGGCTGCCTGCTCTGTTGTTACTGCTCAACCCAGAAAGGGTTCAAACCTGTCAACCACCCACATGGAAATACATACATGCATGCTAACGGCACCTACAGACTGCGCTGTGCAGCCCCATACATCTCTCAGCTCGTCTAATGCATATTCAGCGTACAAAGTGTATGGAAGATCTGCCAGCCTAAAGAGCTGTATAAATGTCTTGATGATATCCAGGGGAGGTGATTCATCAACAGCAAAGTGTGGGTTGCATAAAGCCCCACTAATTAACCTACAAAAACGAACAAGGAGACCCTAAAAGTCTGACGGGACAAAGGGTAGATGTATGCTTTAGAGAACAGTGGTCAATTTAGTAATCAGAAATTGGAATTACAATTATTGCCAATGCATAGTATGATTTTTAATTCACAGTTGAGTGCAGCGCAAGGATAATATGCAAAGGGGTGAGTGAGCAGGACGTGGCAGGGTAGAGGGAAATCAGCCGATTTCCTTACTACAGGCAAGTGACTTTAAAAAGTGACTTTTCAATATGTCTAAATGTCAATAAGCATAAAGTCACAATAAGGTTACATCTCATACTCCACAATTGGATACAAATAGAGTATAGAGTTGAAGATGTATGTGTTGACGATGTTTCAATCCCAACTGAGGTATAGGGATCTCATCAGGACTAAGCAGTAAAACAAGTGCCTGGGAAGTAGCCTGGATAAGAGTAGGGGAGGGAGGGATGGAGAAGGGGGTGAGAGAAGAGAAGTAAACAAAGTTAGGATAGAATGACAAGGGGGTAGTGTAGCAAGAGCACAGTCCAGCATGCAATCCTTATTCGGACTCCACCATGCAACGCGCTTAATTATACTGACACAATTTGGCCATCGCTTGCCTCATCAGAGCAATTTCCCATTCTCAATTACGCGTAATTCACAATAGCTAAACATCCCAGCATGCAACCCTTATTCTGACTCCATCATGCATCGCGGTTAATAACATTAACAGCATGTTCCTGTTGCATCATAGACTTTCCTTGGGCCACCTGCCACTCAATTTCTCTCACACTCTGTGTCCCAATAGGCCTATTTTAAGCAATGTTAAACTCCTTTCTCTTGTGCTCTTGCTACACTACCCCCTTGTGATTCTAACCTAACTTTGTTTACTTTCTTACAAACAGAAGTGACACAATTCGATTTCAATCGCCTCCCCCTCTCCCACCTCCGGGTAAATCTTTTGCATTCCCTTGGGACATTAGCATTTCAATAAAACACACACACAGCATGCTGATCAGATTACACTTCCCTATATGCTAAAATGCACGCATCTTCTTGTCTTTGGGGGAGGGGGCATGCGGAACATACATGCTTTGGCAGTACACGAATGACTGTCATTCAAATGAGCCATCCAATGTACTACATATACACAAAAGTCATGCTCAAGGGGCCCAAACAGATATTGCATCTGGAACACGGGTAAAATTCCTCTCCATTCCAGGACAACTGGGCAGAATGCAAATGAAGACATTCAAAAGTATCAAATCGTTAAAAACATGTAGAGTTGCTAAAATGTCTACATTCCAGTGCTAATTCTGCGGTACTGAGACCTTGTCGTAAAAGTGACAGATGCCAAATTCAATACAAACTGAGTTTCACATTGCCTTTTGTGTTGTTGGAACAGCAGTACTCTGCAGTCCACGAGCTCCCCTGGCTTTTGTGTCAATTGGCCTTGGAGGTGGAAGCTGACACTTCCTTGGCTCCCCCAGTTAACAAGGCCTTTTTTTCTATTTTTCTTTGTTGGAAAGGGAACCTCTAGTCACTTTTTAGGTCTCGCCTTCGCAGCGCGCATGCGTTGCATAGGAGGAGACCTCTGAAATCGATTCTCTTTTTAGCCCAAAAACTTGCACGCATTGCATTGCTTTCAATGGCAACGCATGCACGTTTGGCGATTCCCTTGCAGGAGCGAGCTTTGGCGACATCTATTTGTAATTAACTTGCCAACAGATGGTGCCCCATGCTCGCTCCCGCAAGGGAAACGCTGTGTGTGCTTTTGGCCGCACTCCCCCACTGCATGCACGAGTACTGTTTCACTTTCACGGCCGCGGGGCCGCGCTTGTGTAGGACTTGTGCCCTGATTATACGTTTATCAGAAAACAGTAACTGGCTTCTACTGAAATGTATACTCTTTATACATTCGAAGCGTAAATACAGGGTTTAAAAACACTGATTGTTAAGGGGTGCGATTAGAAACTCTTCTACAAAAAGGAAAATCTAAATAACTAAACCGCAAGTAAGTGAGCATAGCCACAATGTCAAAGAGTCACCGAGTTCTGCGTTCCTCTTTTAGATCCGGGTTTGACTATCCCGGGACATTGGATACTTTCTGTATTTTCTTTCCTTCATTAAAGATGGTATACGTTCTCGGTATCAATTGTGGGAGAACTTCATTTATAAGGGCCCGGATGCCTGCCTGATAAGCAACCACGGTTTTCATGTTTTTGAAAACGTGTATCTGAAAGAAACACGTTAGTTAGATTCCTCACCTTAGAATATCCCCAGGTGTCAGGCTGGATCCGAAAAGATTTTTGTAGCAATACCCCCTTGCGCGTAGCTAGGCGTCGTCTGTGGCTCCGCGTCCGTTGTTGGCGTTGTGCGCCGGAATGACGTCGTCGGAGTACTTAGACGCCGCCCTCGCGCGCTGACGTCAGTTCTTCTTTTTTCCACGCTAGACAGCGCCGATCCGGAAAGAGCTTACCCCTTAGTCAATTTTTGACTAAACTTTTTGACTCTTTTTGGTCTTCTGTCGACTCGACTCTGGTGCCGGTAGGATGCCTGGGTTTAAAGCCTGTGACTACTGTCATCGACTGATGTCGGTGACGGACCACCATCGCCGGTGCCTTTACTGCCTGGGGGCCGACCACGACGCAGAGTCGTGCCCCGATTGCCAGGCCTTGACCTCGAAGGCTAGGCGGTCCCGTAAGCTTCTCGAGCTTCGGCACTCGGCTCCACGCCGCTCACGGTCCCGGTCCAGGAGGAGGTCCAAGGACCGGTCACGGAGCCGCAGTCACCATCATCGCTCGTCGGGCTCGAAGTCTTCGGGTAAGTCGAAGCAATCAAAGAAGTCCAAGAGGTGACACCGCTCTTCGGACTCCCCTCGCGCGACTCGGCCGAGGGTCAGGGTGGTCCCACCCCCGCAGCTCCGTCGGAGCCGCAGGAGCCGCGTCCGTCTCCATACCCGCCGGTTCCTGGGACTGACGCGACTCTGGCGGAGGTCAGTGCCTTCCTCTCGACCATGAGGGGCCTGGCTCCGCTGTCGACGCCTGCCGGCGCGCCTTCGGGCCCCGCGGGCTCGAATGGGCGCCCTCACATGCCGGCAGCTCCGGCCCCGGTGCCGTCGACGACTTCGGTCCCAACGCCGCAGGTCCCCGAGGGATCCAGGCCTGGATCTCTGTCGGCGCCGGTCGACCTCACGACGCCTCCTCCGCTGGCGCCAACACCGGTTCCACCTCCAGCGCCGTCTCCGGCAGACGCCGTTCCCCGGTTTAGCCCCTGTCCGGACCCGGCGTGGCAACGCCCGGCGCCGCACCCGATGCCGATGGATGAGCGTTTCATCTACCATCCGGCTCCGATCATTCCTCCTGTTTATCAGGAATCGGATGACGGGGGCGACTGGGAGGGGTCTGAGGACCCTATGGCCATCCAGGGCCAACTTTCACAGGACTGGGCAGACGAACTGGGGGATGCCAGTGGTCTGGACACCTCACCGGACGCTGGTTTCATCTCTCCTCCGACTGTGGCTTCGGAGGAAGGTGCAGCTTTTTCAGTGGTGCTGCGCAAGGCGGCCGAAGCCCTGGGGCTCGATTCATAAACTTTATTCGATTCAAAAAAGTTAGAATCATAAAAGTATACAGACCTTAATTTAAAAACATATTGTTACTAACACAAAGTTTATACAAATTTAACATATAATTTATCAAGAAGAATGGAAACCTACAATGCGAAACCATATTAGTCGCCCTATAACAGAGATTATTAGCATACTATATAACCAGTTGGACCAACATATGACATTGATTTTTTAGTGCTTATTGCATTGGCTACAAGAAGGTCTTTAAACAAACTAACAATACCGTTTCCTAATCTGGAGTGACAGTCGTATAAAACTTAACATGGCACAACATATTCCAGAAGATGATAGCGATAACAAATAATCATAACCCTCTTTATAATTACATGGTTGTAGCCCTTTTAGAATAGGCTTAATAAACCTAATTCTTGGTTCCTTATAAAGAGAACAAAAAAGGACAACATGAATAGTACTTTGACTAGTTTTGTTATCGCAAAAACAAGGGGGCAGCCTCTCACACCAACCCCCTTGTTTTGGAAAGGCAAAAAGAAAATGAAGAGTGTTTAATCTAAACCTTGTTAGGTAAAAGCGCCATTGCACATTAGTAGTAAATGTTAAATAAAATTGATACTGCAATTTACCCAAACAATTTGTTGGCTGGTCTGAGTGTAACATACTTAAACTTTTACGATAACTTGTTTTAATCAGAGTTTTTATGTCCCCCTGCATTTTTTCGGGGTTATCATAAAAGTGACCCAAACCAATTCTATGCAAAGTATTACTAACATATGAAAGCCATGGGATCTGCATTGCATGTTCAAGGTTTTTGCAGTCCTTCAGGATATCTTTGGAGAGCTGAAGGTCTTCCGATAACCATATTTTACCCCATAATAATAAAGGGAAAACGCGGATGATGTCAGTCACATATTCCATTCCCATCTCAGTGTGGCAAAAACTGTTAGATGAACCTGATGGAATTGACAATAAACGCTTTAAAAATGTATTTTCCATGACCTGGATCATGGCTGGGCTTTCTATCCCCCAGACCCCTGCCCCGTAGGTGGCCACAGATAGGCATTTTGCTCTATACAAGGTTTTTAAATGTGGGACTGATTTTTGTCCCAATTTACTACAAAAACGAAATAAACCCTCTATAGATCTACTGATACATTGTACACGCGCCTTCATCAAAGGGACCCAGATCAGTCTGCTGTTAAATAAATTTCCCAAGTAATTGAAATTATCAACTTTGTCAATGGTAGAATTAGTTACCATGAACTTACGGGTTTTGGTCCCTTTAGGGGCACAGACCATTGCAAAAGATTTTGAAAAGTTTACCTTTGGGTCCAGGTCCAGCATAAAGTTATTAAATGCTTCCAGACAGGTCTGCATACTATTCGCTGTAAGGGTCATTAATACCGTATCATCGGCATAAGATAACATAGGTATCTTCTTGCCGTTCACCTTCGGGAAATCCAAACAATGTTCCAACAAGAACTTTTCCAGGCCATTAGTATAAACTAAAAACAGAAAAGGCGCTAATATACAGCCTTGTCGTACACCCTCAGTTGAGGGGATAGATTTAGTTTTTTCCCCCCCTGGCCCGAATCTTACTGTCACAGTTGTTGCCGCATGTAGTCTGCGGAGCAGGGTAACCAAAGGTTCTTCAAAACCCATGTCCTCCATCATCCGCCATAGTTTATTCCTACAAACAGTGTCAAAGGCACTGGATAAATCCATGAAGGCCAGGTGGATAGAAAAACCCCTGGCCTTCATGTACTTACCCATAATTAGTGCCAGATTTAGACACTGTTCGGTTGTTCCCTTTCCTCTCCTGAACCCATATTGAGAGTTCACAATTAGGCCCACAGAGTCTGCCCACGTCTCCAATCTGGCCAAAATTATCCTTCCCAATAGTTTGCATGATGCATCAATTAATGATATTGGGCGATAGCATCATGGGTCGCACTTGTCACCCTTTTTGAAAATAGGCACCACCACTGCCTCCTTCCAGGATAGGGGAATGCGACCGACAATAGCTGCTTTGAATACATTCAATAACAAAGGGGCCCATACGACAGTATTATGTTTGGAAAGATCCAACGGCACCGCATCAGGGCCAGGGGCTTTTAGTGGTACGCCTTTCCTCAGGGCATCTTCAACTTCCCGAAGAGTAAGCGACGAGCTAAGCAAGGAAGCTGTAAGCGGGAAGTCCACATCCTTTGTATCATCCTGCAAGCCTAAGAGGGATACTAACTTAGGATTAAAAATGTTCCCAAAGTGGGCTTCCCATGTCTCACCCGTTATCTGCATCACCATATTTTCCTTGCCATCACTAGAAAATAAGGGACGATTTACCACTTCCCAAAAAAGCCTACTGTCTTTTAACTCTGAGGCTTTTTCTAGGTCGTCCCAAGCTAAGGTTTTTAAATCCAGCTTCCGTTTTCTAATTGCCTCTCTATATGCGCTTCTCGCAGTTCTTACCAGCTCCTTATTCCTTGGTTTTTGTTGCAAAGCCCTTTTTAGTGATTTTTGGGTTGCAGAACACACAGCATCAAACCATTTAAAGCCATTGGACTGTCTATTAACCATTGGTTTTTTAAGATACTCTGCCACATTCCTACACAGAATTTCGAAATTCATAATTACATTTTCAGGGTCTGTGGTTGGTGACAGACAAGACTTAATTACAGAACTATTAGCACTTAAAATCTCCGTCTCCAGCCCAATTACATCTACTTTCTCCCACTTCATGGTAACACCTTGATTCCTATTATATCTTACAGGTTGGTCCCAGATTGGATGCCTTGTTGCAACGGGGGGGCACAAAGTTAAGATCAAAGGATTATAATCGCTTGCCGGATTTGCATGCGTCTCAAATTTATCAATAAAATGTAAATAGCTACTGGACACAATAATAAAATCAATAACACTCATAGATCCACTAGCACCCTGAAAGGTTGGTATAGGAAGCAAATTTGGGGCAACACATGATTCCATTATGCATAAGTCATTAATTACAATAATATTATTTAACGCATCACCCTGAGGTGTATGCTTAAAATGCTGGATAGGGTGCTCATTTAGGTCCACCAAACCACACACATTTGACCCACCAAATTTACACAGGGTACAATTGAAATCGCCAACCCATATAGTAAATAACAAGGGTAGATCACTACACACCTTGGATATAGCCTCCTGCAAACTCACAATTACAGCTGTGATCAAAAACATTGTAATACCAATTAATAAGCAGCAGGGGCACGGGAAACAGAGATTCTAGCAAAAGTAATTGATACCAGGGAGTATCTACTATCTTAGATGTTATTAAATTATTCCATTTGAGAGTAATAGCGGTCATTATCCCACCTTTAGCTCTGCCTGCCTGTGATGGCACAGCTAATACGTTAAATGATTGGAATCCGTCAAAATCCTGGTCAGTTCTACTCCATGTCTCTTGGAGGCACATGATATCATGGCTTGCAACATAATCCAGCCAAGCCGCATCCTGTAACCTCCTAGAGAAACCTGCGATGTTCCACAAAATCAACCGAAACCCTGTTTTCCTTGGTGAATCACCTGGTTGATCTATATACGTGGCCATATCAAACCTGGGGGCAGGCAAATCTGACACACTGTTTACAATATCACAAACCTCTGCCTCAACAGAATTTTCACTCGGTGCAATACAAATTGATGCCACCTTATTGGCATTACCCCTCAATCTTTCACTGTTATGTTCCACTAGAGGACTACCCATTTCACCACATAGCTTAACAGGCTTTTGGCTAGTTGGTAGTCAGTCTATCCCCTCCATCCCCATCAATGGGCCAAAACGGTTTCTCAGAGGAATATTATTTGGTATCCACCCAAGATATTCCTCACCCTGGAGTCGCATTCTAGGGTACTTCTGGGGTGGATGGAAAGTAACATGCTTTAGATTGGGGTAAAAATATTCTAAACCTATACATTGTATATCCCCCAATCTACCAAACCTAGGTTCATGACAAATAAAGTCCTTAACCCAATTATCCCTAAAATTTATAAGAATGCAATCCCCCTCCAGGTCTTTATCACTTGGACCCACCCAAGGGACCCTTCTAACATTTAATATTTCTGTCCTAGAGGCAGGGGGAAGTGGTCTGTTTTTATTGAGCCAAAAAAATACTTTATTTCTAAGATCCCTATTTCGTTCGTTCGTGAAACTTTATTTCGGCTTTTTAGCCTTAAAAGCAGAATACAGAAAATAAAACACAATCACATCTTTTTCCTTTTCATACATAGCCATAATCCAGCAGTTAAATTCATTCCGTGTTACGGGGCGAAAAAAATCAATAAATATAATCATATACAAGTTTTTATCGCATTTAAGATCATAAATACAATTATTAAATTAGCTAAAATCCAGACAAATAAAAATATTGCTTAAAATTAAGAGGATCAATGTCACCAACATTCTATACAGGGTAAGACTGGGCAGCAGTATACAATCTAACATTCACAGTTTATAACCAGCCCGTTTCCTAATAAGGTACACATTAAATAAAAATCTGCTTGTACCAAAAACCACAAGTTGCGAGGTATTAGACTTGATTATGCGCTCTGCCTCTTTATAGGATCTAACCCCCATATTTTTACATAGAGGTCTGATCCAACGGTCTCTCGGTTTCTTATAGGCCGGGCAAAAGAAGAGTAGATGGACATCATCTTCCTTTGCCCCCAGGGCGCAAAGAGTGCATAGATCAGTGCCGTTTGCCTCCCTCCATCTACATGTGGTTGCAGAGATCTGTAGGATCCCATATCTAAATTGCAAGTACAGTGATTTTGCTAAGGGTGGACCTATTTCATCCATAAATTGCTCAAAGGAAGGGGTGTCTTTTATATTCAGGAATTTCTGGGTCATTGGGCCAATTGAAGAACTATTTAGTACATCAAAATTGACATAAGACCAAAATGAGTCCTTTACAAGTTTTTTGGAGGAGCAAGTCATGTTATGAGGAGCATCCCACAAATGTGAGAGTCCTAACCTCTCATACCACTTGAAAATGTGTTTTAACCACGGTATTTTCATATGTCCATCAAATTTGAGTATTTCAATCAACCCACTCTTATAATCTCCCAACTCCGGGGTGGTCCATAGCCTAACCCAATACAACAAGAGTCTTAGTATGGCATGATTCGCTGTCCTCTTTAAATTAATGTCAAGGAACACAGGCACTAATGGGGTTCTAATCGGAATTTTAAGCAGCCTACGTATAAAATGATTTTCAACCTTATCAAAGTTGTTGTTACAGCTGCATCCCCAGAGCTCAGCTCCATATAGGGCCGCCGATTGGGCCTTAGCTTTAAAGACCTCAATTGCCGGCGTAATTGCTTTGGAGTGGCTTGCACCGTGCACTTTTAATATAGGCATTGAGTTCTGCTTAAGGGTCAGATTACTCTTTTCTAACTGGCCTTTCCATGTGAGATTATTATCCAGCATCAGTCCTAAGTAATTGAAACTGTCCACATGTTCCAATTTTTGCTTTTCTAAGAACAGATTTTTCCTGAATGACTTTTGGGGTTTTATTGACATATATTTAGTTTTTGTTGGATTTATTTCAAGACCCTTCTCCACACAATAGTTTCGGAATGAATCCATCAATTTTTGCAACCCCCTCGGGGTCTGTGAAATAAGAATAGTGTCATCAGCGAACAATAAAGACGTAATCGCCTCACCACCTAGCTTAGGGGAGTCGTGATCACAATTACTTAGATAACTGGGAATGTCATTTACATACAGCGAAAATAGTGTGGGTGCTAACACACACCCTTGCCACACGCCACGTTCCACGGGTATGGGCCTTGAAATTTCTCTACCTTTTCCCCATCTTATTTGCGCAAAGTTCCCTGTGTGTAGTTTAATAAGTTCCTTGAGAAGCTCGCCCGGAACCGCCATATTCTTAAGTGTGTTCCACAGCAATTTGCGGGGAACAAGGTCAAAGGCGGCTCTCAAATCAACGAATGCTACGTACAGGCTACCCCTCCTTATGTTTATGTATTTCCAACAGATACACATAAACCTAAACACCTGATCAACCGTACTCATTTTAGATCTAAACCCTGCTTGAAATTTAGTTAAAACCTTCTTGTCCTCGATCCAATCTAATAGTCTGTTTAAAATATGTCTAGAAATTTTTTTTTGTAAAATATCGATTAAACTTATTGGGCGATAATTACTCGGATCGTAACGATCACCTTTTTTAAAAATTGTTATGATTTCCGCCCCTTTCCAAGAATCGGGGATTGGAGTTCCTACCACTATTGAGTTGCATAGAAAATTAATGTACGGCCCCCACACTTCTTCATCATGCTTTAGAAGGTCTCCAGGAATTTTATCAAGTCCAGGCGCTTTTCCATTTTTGACTGCCTGTAGTGCCAGAATTGTTTCATCTAGACTGAATCGTAAGGGAACAATACTCGATTCTGGGGTAATCTCCGGAAACCCTGGGATTAATCCCTCCTCATCACTAGAATAGAGCTTAGAAAAGTGATCACACCAAGTTTTCTCGTCTAAAAAGATATCCTTTTGTGATCTACCTTTTTTATTTCCCTTTACAATTAAATTCCAGAATGTACTCTGGTCTCTTAGTTTTGCCGCACTTAGGAGATCATCCCAGAGTCTACCGTCCCAATCGCTTTTTGCTTTTATCATGGTTTTATTATATAACTTTCTACCATTTTTTATGTCCTGTTGATTTTCAGATTTTACTGCCTGTATCAACCTGGACTTTGCTATGCGACACTCTTTATTATACCATGGGTTCGTTTGTTCATGGTGGTTCCCTTTTGAGTTTGTACCCTTATTATACAATTTACTTAAAAAGGGAGATAGCGCAGCTACTAAATTGGTATGGAGAACTAGGACTTCCTTGGAGCCCAATATTGGCTTCTGCGAAGCTTCAATAGTATCAGAGAATGTAGTATAAATATCTTGTAGTGATTTTTCTTTTCCCAGAATAGATGGCCATTTCAGGGCACGCCTATTATTCGCTATCTGCGGTTCCTCATCAATAGTACTTAATAGTGTTTCTCCAGCTGATCTAGATGAAAAGGGGTGAGGAGATAGCCATAGTTGAAGAGGGAAATGATCACTCTCTGATCTAAGGTCTACCTTAAAATCAATAATTAAGTACCACAGATACATTGAGACCAAAACAAAATCTATATGTGATCTACAATTGCCTTTCGAAAAAGTAGGGGCCGAAGGTCTGTCAGATCTAAAACGACCATTACAAGCCCTTAGCTCATGAGCCACAGTAAACTGAAAAATCTGAATAGCAGCTACAGTATTTTTGACTGGCCCCATAGAATCTAAAGGCAAAATTCCATTGGCATCCCTATTTGATTCCATTTGATTAGGTCTGACCCCTGGCACTCCCGTCAAAATTGCTGTAAAAGGGGCGGAGTCAGGAGGTAGATTTACACACACTGTCCGCTTTAATGGAGCTTTTTCCCCCTGATTTGTAGGACCCTGTTGTGATGTTACCTTAGGCCTGGTAGTAACCACCTGCTTAGGTACCGATGGCTTTGGTGCAGGTGCAGCAACCGCTGCAGGCTTTTGCTGACCACCATCTATCAAAGTGGTATTCTTTGAAGCTGTTTGTGAAACTGCTTTAGCAGGATCAGCAATTGTAGCCATTTGTAACACCCCTATTGGCTTTTTTGGACCCACTTTCTTTATAGCAGTAAATTTATCCCCCGAAATCTCAATGGCCTTACTATTCTTAGCCAATGTGTCAAGGGAATGCGTGTTAACTGATATAAGGTGTTCTAATTGGTCCAATTTCAAATTTATTATTTGGGTTTTTTCCAATAAAGGCATCAAAAGAGTTTTAACCAGCTTTTCAATGTTAAGAAGCAGTTCATCATTTGAACAAGAATGGTTTATGGGGGAGGAGCCTAGCGCGTGACCAAGATGGCTGCGTGAGCTTTGAGCTCCCGAGACCCTCGCGCCCTCCGTCAATTATCCTGTTCTTCATCCTGTCATCTATGCACAGTATCTTGTAGATGAGTCATCGAGGGGACGATTGACGCTGTCCGGGCCAAAATCGCCCGTCGGGAACCGGAGTTGTGGACGATGGCGGATTGAGGCCTACATCCGAGGGATGCCAGGGGCTCGCGTTGGCAAGATGCCCGGCCTCTAATTGAACAACAGCGGGCCAGCGGGGCGTGAACGAGCGGATGGTGACCGTCGCACTTTCACTTTCACTTTCTAGCCTTGTGCTGGATCAGGCCTGAGAGCGCATTCGGAGGCTCCACGGATACCTGGAGGACTCGTGCCAGCCTTGGTCGTTGTGTGACGGTCCGGTCTGTCTAGGCTAACTGGGTGGGGGACTTTTCTCCGGAATCGTCTCTCTCAAGCCTGCAATGTCGGCCAAAGCAGAGGCTGACAAGCCGAAACTCAAGACAACCAGGCGGGGAGGGTATACCCAATCCAACAATATGGATCGCTATGCCCAGCAGAAGGGGTCCCCTGGCGGATCGGGACAATCGTTGGAAGTACAGAAAGCCGACCCGGCCCCTGCCACGGAGCTGTCGTTGCAGGATGTTATGGGGGCTCTAGAGGGGATGCAAACATCGATCGGGCGACAGTTTGATACCTTGGCACAAAAAGTGGATACTATTTTGGTCGATGTTAACTTGATCCGTGCGGATTTGGCAAAAACCAATGAGCGGGTCAAGTCCCTGGATCTCAAGACTACGGGCCTTGCGGATGATGTATTGGGACTGCAAGCGGAGGTCGAGAAGCTGCGGGCTGCTACTGATCTCTCTGCCCGTCGGCTGGAGGAATTTGAAGGCCGGGCCAGGCGCAACAACGTGCGCATTACTGGAGTCCCGGAATCCTCGGAGGAGCGCTCAGTGGACCTCCTCGTCGAAGACTTGGTTGTGAACCATCTTGGGCCTAAGGGCCTTGGAAAGTTTTTTGCAGTAGAACGTGCTCACAGAGTACCTGGCGGGAGGCCTAAGGTGGGAGCTCCCCCAAGGCCGATTGTCGCCCGAATTTTTCATTTTCGTGATCGGGACGCTATCCTGCAGGCATCGAGGGTGACGGGCCCGGTTCCTTTTCAGAACGCCTCTGTGAACTTTTATCCTGACTTCACCCAGATGGTGCAACGGCAAAGGCAGTCTTTCCTGGGGGTAAAGAGGCGCCTTAGAGAGATGGATTTAAAATACGCTATGCTTTTCCCTGCCAGACTGCGGGTGGTGTATGAGGATCGGACTTTCTTCTTCGACTCGCCTGAAATGGCCGGAGAGTGGTTGGACGCTCTGCCACGGAGGCGGACCAGCGGGGACTGTAACTCGGGAAAGGACAGTGACCGGGCTGAGCAGGAGTGAGGCCCCGTGTGTTGAGCCCATTTATTTTTCCCCCGGACAATGACTTGTGACTAACTGCAGTAATGAGGGGGTGGCGGAGGGCCGTTAGGAGTTCTTTCCTCCCTTGTGGTTCTTTTTGTAGATTTGGTTTTTGATAGGGCGACAGGCACACTGCAAGTTGGGGGGGCTTTGTAAGCTGACGCAGGGGTGCAGGGAGGGGGGGGACATGGGGTGTTGGGGTGGTTGTTGGGGGGGGTTTTCTTGCAAGGCGTAGTAATTGTTGTCAGGATGGTTTGGGGGTGGCTTGTCGGGGGGGGTGACGGTCTCTTGGTGTGTGGGGATGGGGGGTAGGGGCCTCAATATTATTAGCTGGAACGTTAATGGCTTGGGTGATCGGATTAAGCGGGGGATCGTCTTACAATTCCTGAAACGTGCCTCGCCTGACGTTGCCCTATTGCAGGAAACACATCTTATAGGCAATATGTGCTATGCACTCAATAGGAAGGGCTACAAATTCATTGCCCACTCGGGCTTCTCATCGGGCTCCAGGGGAGCGGGCATACTTGTGCGGGCCTCACTGCCACTGGAGGTTGATTCCACCATTGTTGACGATAGGGGGCGGTTTGTAGCTGTGGCGGGGAGGTGGGAGGGTAGAAAATTGGTATTGGTTTCTGTATATGTTCCTCCGGCCCTGCAGGCCTCCACGTTTGCAGATCTGCGCAGAGCCTTGTTGGAACTCCCCGAGGGACTGTTGGTGGTGGGAGGGGACTTCAATGCTGTTGGTTCTGGGCAGCTCGATAGACACCCGCCCAGGGATACCGGGGGGGCCAAGAAGTGGCTTCCGGACTTCATGGACACTTTTGGCTTTGTGGATTGCTGGAGGCTCCTGCACCCTGCTCAGTGCCAGTATACCTTTCACTCCGGGGCGCATGGGAGTCTTTCCCGGATTGATTATGTGCTCACCCTGGCTGCGAATGCCTCGCTAGTTTCTGAAGCTCGACATATGGCACGCGGCATATCTGACCACTCCCCGGTGTGGGTCCGTTTTGATATTGGCCGGGTGGGAGGGGGTAGGGTTGCTCCTATTAACCCCTGGTACTTTTGTGACCCCAAGACGCGCAGGGCGCTGCTGAAGGCAGTTGATCACTATTTCCGGGACAATCAGGATTCAGTAGATTCGGCGGTGTCTCTATGGGAGGCTTTAAGACCGTTTTGAGAGGGGAGGCCCTCTCACTGGTGGTGGCCGCCAAGCGACGGACGGACGCCGAGGTGGTGCAGATTGAGGATGAGATTGCGGCTTTCGAAAAGACCCTAGAGGAGGGGGTGGAAGAGGACACGCTGCATAATCTGAGTTTGAAGCAGTCGGAGTACAGGGATTTGGTGGAGAATGCTGCCAAGACCCTTAGTAGGGAGCAGCAGGGCCGTCTGTATGATGTTGGGGACAAGGCCGGGAAACTGCTAGCTTGGTTGGACAAGAAAGAGCGGGTCAATAGAGTGGTGCCGGAGTTAACGACGGAGGAGGGAGCGATTGTCACTGACCCCGACGGTATCGTCCAATGTTTCTCGGATTATTTCCGCGTGGTGTACACCTCGGTTTCAGACAGGCCGACAGCGGACTCGTGTGACCTCTTGCGTGATATTGCTCTGCCCTGCCTCTCTGACGTGGATAGGGAAGACCTGGATGGTGATATAACGGTTGATGAAGTGGCGGGGGCCATTCGGGCGTTGAACTCGGGTAAGGCCTCCGGTCCAAATGGTTTGCCTATCGAATTGTACAAGCTATGTCCAGATAAGATCGCCCCTCACCTGCGCGCCATGTTCGTGGAGGCGCGGGGGAACGGATATCTGCCGCTTGATCAACGACTGGCAACCATAGTGGCGATACATAAGGACGGTAAGCCTCGGGACAAATGTAGTTCCTATCGGCCGATATCGCTTCTTAACGCTGAGCCGAAAATCCTCGCTAAGGTCCTGGCGAACCGCTTGGTCCGAGTACTTGAGGATTTGATCCACCCGGACCAATCGGGCTTCATTCCTCATCGTAACACTGCTTTGAATCTTAGGCGCCTCCACGGTGTGATCGCTAGGGTGGACACGCTGCGGGAACCGGCTATTGTGGCGTCACTTGACGCCACGATGGCGTTCGACACGGTGGAGTGGGCATATCTGTGGGCGGTACTAGCTAAGTTTGGCTTTGGACCCGGATTTGTTGGCTGGGTGAGGTTGCTCTATGAGGGTCCCCTTGCTAGTGTTGTGGTAAACGGGAGGGCTTCCAGGCCGTTCAAGCTTGGGAGAGGCACCCGGCAGGGGTGCCCCCTGTCGCCTTTGTTGTTCGCCCTTGCTCTTGAGCCGCTTGCAGCGTGGATAAGATGGCACCCGAGTATACGTGGCCTCCGATGGTCGCCCGATTATGAGGATCGTATCTCACTTTACGCCGACGACATCCTATTATACCTTGCCTCGCCCCAGAAGTCTCTCATAGTGGTCTGCGGCGTTTTGACTTCCTTTGGTAGGAACTCGGGTCTTGTTATCAACTGGGGAAAGTCGCATCTGTATGTACTGTGTGGCGATGTTCCACCTGTCCCCCGAAACTGTTCGATCCAGATCGCCCAGCAGGGCTTCCGATATCTTGGGATCTACATCTCCACTGACCCCATCCTGCGATATGAGAAGAATCTGCTCCCCCCCCTGGCGCGTCTGCGGCGGGATGCGGCGGGATGGCGGAGGCTGCCGCTCTCTCTCCTCGGACGCGCCGCACTGTTTAAAATGATGTCTCTTCCCCGTTTTCTTTATGCATTGCAGAATACTCTTGACTGGGTCCCGACTAGTTATTTTAGAGAGGTCGAGAGCCTCCAACGCTCGCTATTGTGGGATGGGCGACCACGTATAGCGATCGCTAAGTTGACGCTTCCGTGGTACGATGGTGGCATTGCGCTTCCGGACATTCGCAGATACTACTGGGCTACCCAGCTGTGCGCGATTAATCATGGCGTCTATGGCTCGGCGTCGAGCCCCGGCTTCGCTATGGATCGGTGGCTACTGAGTGGCGGTAATTACCACAGGGCCTTGTACACGAAGTCGTTGGACTCGTCCCTTATGGGGCCCACTCGGGTGGCGGTGCGGGTGTGGAAGTTGGCGACGGACTCCCTAGGTTGGAAGGGCAGACTTACCCTTGCTACCCCGCTATTTGACTCAGATATCCTTGGGAAGCTTTGGCATACAAAAGGGTTTGAGAAATGGGATTTGAGGGCATCTCAAGGGTGGGAGACTTGCTGGCTCGGGGCGAGGTGAAGTCCTTTGAGGTGCTGCAGAAGGAGTATGAGTTGGGGAACACTGAGTTTTTCCGATATGCCCAGGTGCGTCACGCCTTGCGATCGGTCCTTATAGAGGGTGAGAAGGTGCCTGCGTCCTCTCCATTGGAGGACCGAATTCTGGATGGTCATATGCCGGAGAGCACGATCTCTCTCATCTATAAGAAGCTGATTAATGTCCGGGCTGACCTTCTTCGTGGGCTGCGGGATCAATGGACTAGGGACGGCCTCGAACTGGACGATGAGGACTGGCAATATGCAGTCTCCTCTCCTAAGGAGGTTGCGATTCCGTCGCGTCTGCGGCTGGTCCAGCTCAAAATACTTCATCGAGTCTACGTGACAGGTCCTGGGCTGGTCCATATGGGCTTTTCGGAGGAGGGTCTATGTAAGCGAGGCTGCGGCATGGTGGGCACCTTCCTCCATATTATCTGGGAATGCGGAGTGATTGTGGAGTTTTGGAAGCGAGTGCATGCAGTGATGGGGGAGGTGACGGGCATTGTCATGCAACCGGAGGCGCGGTGTTGTCTCTTGAACGTCTGGGGTCCTACCGATCTAGATGACGCACAGACTCAGTGGGTTACCCTGGGGAACATGGTGGCCAAGCGAGATGTTGCGCGCCTGTGGGGCTCGGCAGTGCCCCCCGCGCTGGCAGCGTGGAAGGAAAATATGGACTTGTGCATGCTCAGGGAAAAGACGGTGTATTGTGCTAGAGGGCGCCCGCGGAAATGGCATGCAGTATGGGGGCGATGGAATCGCTATAGAGGGGACATATGTCTGCCCCCTGACCTGGATCAGCCAGAAGAGCAGCTCTCCCCTTGACATTCTTTCCGGCTATATGCGTATTGTGGATGATTGATTGCCTATTGTGGGTCTCTGCCTTCCCCCTCCCTCCCCTCATTATAGTATTGTCTTTGGTAGACGAATGGGACGGACTTCCCCTGATGGGCACCCCTCAGGTGCACTTGAAGTTTAACGCCTTGCAAGGGTTTGGTTTGTGTTGGTGTTTCTTTAAAAATTGAACCTTCATTTGAGTCTCCTGTTTGTTCAGTGTGACTGCATTTCTATGTTGCTTCATTTATGCTGCCGAACCTCCGGGCTGTCGGCTGAATAGCTGTGTCTCGGATAAACTGAATAAAGGTTTTCAAAAAAAAAAAAAAAGAATGGTTTATGGGTATAACATCCCCGGATGAAGTTGCCCTTTGTTTCGCAGGTTTGGCCACAACTCGGAGAGCATTGATTTTAGATATTTTAGCTCTACTACCCCCATTATGACCCCCTCCTCCTTTCCGTTTACTAGTTTTTGTAGTTTCAATTACTACAGAATCGGATTCTAAAACCTGAGGTTGTGCTGATATGGGTACTATAAGACTCAAATTACAGTTTTGAGTACTATCCTTACTAGCAGTACTTGGTGATATACAGTCTGCATTTAAATCATCAACCAGGTCGTTAGAACATGTTAATTGAGAAACAGAAACAGGATTAGTAGGGGGATTTAAGCTGACTACAGGGTCAATTACAATACTTTGTTCAGGCGTAGTTATAGAACCAATACGTCCTAATGAGGAACGTTTCCCAGATACCAGTTCTAATGATAATCGCTTTTCAGTAAATGCGATTTCTTTTTCCAAAATCCCAGTTGCCCGAATTATAAAATCATCCAGGGTTCCGGTTGCTTTAACATTACTCGTTTTCATAGTAACCTGCCTACCTTTTCTAGGGCATAAGGCCATCATGGGACTACTTTATAAAAGGATAAAACAAAGCAGTTAAAAATTAATACTTCAAGGCTCAAGAAGAAAGAGTGTGAGCTCGGCCCGTGCTCGTTCGTCCTAGGACGGCCTCAGATGGCCCGCCCTTTGCCCGGGCTCCGCCCCGGGCGCTCCCGCGCTGCGGTTCAGTGGGCCAACTAAATACTGAGGAAAGAAGGTTAGGGGACGTGTCAAGCAGGGAGAGCGGCCCAGGTGTTGTGGGTCAGTCAAGCAGGGACTCCCGGGTGATGGAGTCCCTGCGACACAGCTCGCAGCCCTGCTCAACTCCAAAGGCCCCCCCTCACGATCCTGGCCCCAACAGGTCCCGAGGCGCTGATGACACCCGCTGGTAACACCCGCTGACTTCACCCGCGAACCGGGACCCGCGCTGCGGGTCCAGCAAGCTGCTGCGGTAAGTTGCAGAAGGTGTGGGTTGAGTGAAAGCAGGAATGAGGGCGTCCGTCCTGATTTCAGCAAAGTTCAATTTAAGAAAGGATCCCAAAGCTTTGCCTTCAGTGGTGCTTTTTGAAGTTTGCTGCCGGGGGGCGTGTCAAGCAGGGAGAGCAGCCAAGGTGTTGTGGGTCAGTCAAGCAGGGACTCCTGGGTGATGGAGTCCCTGCGACACAGCTCGCAGCCCTGCTCAACTCCAAAGGCCCCCCCTCACGATCCTGGCCCCAACAGGTACCGAGGCGCTGATGACACCCGCTGGTAACATCCGCTGACTTCACCCGCGAAGCGGGACCCGCACAGCGGGTCCAGCAAGCTGCTGCGGTAAGTTGCAGAAGGTGTGGGTTGAGTGAAAGCAGGAATGAGGGCGTCCGTCCTGATTTCAGCAAAGTTTAATTTAAGAAAGGTTTCCCAAAGCTATGCCTTCAGTGGTGCTTTTTGAAGTTTGCTGCCGGGGGGGCGTGTCAAGCAGGGAGAGCGGCCCAGGTGTTGTGGGTCAGTCAAGCAGGGACTCCTGGGTGATGGAGTCCCTGCGACACAGCTCGCAGCCCTGCTCAACTCCAAAGGCCCCCCCTCACGATCCTGGCCCCAACAGGTCCCGAGGCGCTGATGACACCCGCTGGTAACACCCGCTGACTTCACCCGCTGCTGCGGTAAGTTGCAGAAGGTGTGGGTTGAGTGAAAGCAGGAATGAGGGCGTCCGTCCTGGGGCTCGAGTTGCCTGCTGTGGCCATGAGGACTAATATCCTCACAGAGGTGCTTCAACCGTCAGCAAGCTCCACGGAGCCTCTGCTGCAGTTCAATGAGGCCCTCAACGACGTTCTGCAGGGCACTTGGTCCAAGCCCTCCACAGTTCCTCCTGTGGATCGGAACGTGGCCCGGCGCCACCGCCCTACTCCGGGCGACCCCAGTTTCCTGTCCCAACACCTCACCCCCGAGAGCCTGGTTATCCAGGCCTCCACTTCCCAATCCTCCTTCCCGTCCGCTCCTCCGGATCGGGAATCCAAGAGGCTGGAACAGTTCGGAAAGAAACTGTTCTCTTCCCTGAGTTTGGGCCTGCGGTCTTTGAACACCGCTTGCCTCTTGGACCGTTTCTCCCACTCTCTGTGGGATGCAGTAGATGACGTGCTGCCCCTGTGTCTGCAGGAGGCCCGGACACGTCTCTCCCAGGCACTTGCTGACGGGCGAGATGCAGCGCGACATGCCATACAGTGTGGACTTGACACCACGGACTCGCTGGGTAGGGCGATTTCCACCACGGTGGCGCTCCGACGCCACGCCTGGCTGAGGTCCACGTCTTTTTCGGGGGATGTCCAGAGTACCCTCATGGATATGCCCTTTTATGGCGCTCGCCTTTTTGGTGAGAAGGCGGATAGTGCGCTGGCTCGTTTTAAGGACTCCCGGGCTATGGCCACGTCCTTGGGTATCTCGGCCTCACGGCCGCAAACTTCCACCTTTCGCCCCTTTCGTGGCCAAGGAAGGGGCGCCTCCTCACGTCCGCCTAGCCACCGGTCGCAGAACCAACCTGCACGCTGTCGCGGACGTGGGTTCCGCCGTGGCGGTACTAGAGGACAACGCGGTCAGTCCACATCCACCCCGGCAGCATCGGCCTCAAAGCCCTCCTAGTCCGAGCTTTCAGGCCCGTGGGCGGCAGAGTTCGCCATCACCTGCTCCACTGGCACTCCATCACTTCGGACAGGTGGGTGCTGCAAATCGTCCGAAGGGGCTATGCCCTCCCCTTCGAGGCGACCCCTCCAGCCATGCCACCGCAGTGCCACCATATATCGGAGGATCACTTGAATCTTCTGCGGGAGGAAGGTACGGCCCTCTTGGCCAAAGAGGCCAGCGAGCGCGTTCCTGGTCCAGAAGTAGGCCGTGGTTGCTATTCCCACTACTTTCTGGTTCCCAAGAAGGGCAAAGGGGGCCTACGCCCTATCTTGGACCTCAGGAGCGTCAACACCTTCCTCCGGAAGGAACGGTGCAAGATGCTAACTTTAGCTCAGGTTCTGGCTGCCCTCGACCCTGGAGACTGGATGGTAGCGTTGGACTTGCAGGATGCCTATTTTCACATCCCCGTCCTGCCGGCCCACCGGCGTTACCTGCGGTTCACGGTGGGTCAGGAGCACTTTCAGTTCACCGTGCTCCCCTTCGGCCTCACCAGTGCCCCTTGGGTGTTCACAAAAGTGATGGCGGTGGTCGCAGCTCATCTGCGCAGATCGGGGTTCCAGTCTTCCCCTATCTCGACGACTGGCTGTTGAAGGCGGGCTTGCCCCAGCAAGTCGTCTCCCACCTCCAGACTACGGCCGACCTCCTGTATTTGCTGGGGTTCTCCATCAACGTGCCGAAGTCACACCTGAGACCCTCCCAGAAGCTCCTCTTCATCGGAGCGGTTCTCGATTTGGCACAGTTCCGGGCTTATCCTCCGGAACATCGGGTCCGGGATATTCAGGCTCTGATTCCCATCTTTCGGCCTCTATCCTGTGTTTCGGTCAGGTTGGTGCTGCGGCTTCTGGGGCTGATGGCCTCCTGCATCCTGTTGGTGCATTACGCCAGATGGCGAATGCGGGCTCTGCAGTGGGACCTGAAGTTTCAGTGGGCCCAGCATCGAGGCAACCTGTCTGACCATGTCTTGATCTCGGAGGGCACTGCGAACCAGTTGCAGTGGTGGCTCACGGACCGCGATTGGATCAGCGGCAGATGCCTCTCCCTACCCCAACCGGAGCACGTAGTAGTGACGGACGCGTCCCTCCTGGGATGGGGGGGCCATATGGGAGAGGCGGAGATCAGAGGACTCTGGTCTCCGGCGGAGGCTCAACTCCATATCAACCTTTTGGAGCTGAGAGCGATCCGGCTTGCACTGAAAGCCTTCCTTCCCTCTGTCCGGGGAAGTGTCGTGCAGGTGTTCACGGACAACACCACCGCCATGTGGTATTGCAACAAACAGGGCGGGGTGGGATCGTGGACCCTTTGTTAGGAGGCTCTGCGCCTCTGGACATGGCTGGAACACCAGGGCATCACCCTGGTGGTTCAACATCTGGCGGGCTCTCTGAACGCCAGAGCAGACGAACTCAGCCGCCGGTGCATGATGGATCACGAATGGCGTCTGAACTCGGACGTGGCGCAAGGTCTCTTTCGGCAGTGGGGAGAGCCTTGGTTAGATCTATTCGCCACCGAAGAGAACGCGCAATGTCAGCAGTTCTGCGCGTTGGAATTTCCAAGGCAGCACTCGCTCGGAGAGGCTTTTCGTCGCGAGTGGAGTTGCGGTCTGTTTCCGCCTATACCACTTCTGCCCAGAGTGCTGAAGAAGATCAGGCGCGACCGGGCCCAAGTTATCTTAGTGGCTCCAGATTGGGCACGAAGGTTCTGGATCCCGAGCTACTTAGTATGTCAATCGATCCCCCGATACGACTGCCTCTTCAGGAGAACCTTCTGTCGCAGCAGCAGGGGACGGTCCTCCACCCGAACCTGTCCAGCCTCCACCTCCATGCGTGGAGATTGAGCGGCGGCAGTTGATGCCATTTTACTTGCCTCCTGAAGTCTGAGATGTCATTCTGGCAGCCAGGCGTCCCTCCACAAAGACGGTATACGCCTGCCGGTGGAACAAATTTGTGGCATGGTGCACAGCAAAGGCTGTGGATCCCCTTTCCGCCCCTCTTTCTGAGGTTCTCCTCTTTCTTCTTTCTTTGGCCCAGCAGGGCTCTGCTTTGGGCACCTTGAAAGGTTATCTTGCTGCAATCTCTGCCTTCTTACGACTTCCTGATCAGCCTTCTCTTTTCAAGTCCCCTGTTGTTTCACGTTTTCTCAAAGGCATTACTCACATGTTCCCTCCTGTCCCCTTCGTAATGCCTCAGTGGGACTTGAATCTTGTTCTGACCTTTCTGATGTGCGCTCCTTTTGAGCCTCTTCACAATTGTCCCATTCGTCTTCTGACCCTGAAAACTGCTTTCCTGGTAGCTATCACCTCGGCTAGACGTGTGAGTGAGCTCCAGGCTCTGTCATCTAAGCCTCCCTTTCTTTCTGTTCATCCGGACAAGGTTGTCCTTCGGACTCGTCCTTCTTTTCTACCAAAAGTGGTGACCCCCTTTCACATCGGGCAATCTGTCACGTTGCCCACCTTCTTTCCGCCTCCGTATCCTTCAAAAGAGGAAGAGAGGCTCCACCGTCTGGACCCAAAACAGCCGCTGTCCTTTTATTTGGACCGCACCAAACAGTTCCGGGTGGACGACCAACTTTTTGTTGGATACGTAGGAGCTAAGAAGGGGAAAGCGGTACACAAACGGACCATCTCATGGTGGGTCGTGTTGTGTATTAAACTTTGTTACTCCTTGGCAAAAAAGGACCCTCCTGTTTGGTTGAGGGCCCATTCCACCCGGGCCACAGCGGCGACTACTGCCCTGGACCGGGGAGTTCCCTTGCAGGATATCTGTCAGGCGGCGACGTGGGCTTCACTGCACACGTTTGCCAAGCACTATTGCCTGGACAGCCAAGTCCGGAGAGATGGCTACTTTGGCCGTTCTGTTCTCCAGGACTTTCTGGTGTGATCTTGGTTCGCAGACCCACCACCGGGGTTGGTATTGCTGGGGTATCTGTTCTAAGGTGAGGAATCTAAGTAACGTGTTTCTTTCAGATGAACAAGTTACTTACCTTCGGTAACGATGTATCTGTAAGAAACATTAGTTAGTTAGATTCCTCACCGACCCACCCATCCTCCCCGTTCTGCGAACTGACATCTAGGGTTAAGGCTATCCTTTTCAGGGCCCTAGATTTTTTGGCACCAGTGTCGGTCTCTTGGAAAGCTATGTACAAGAACTGACGTCAGCGCGCGAGGGCGGCATCTAAGTACTCCGACGACGTCATTCCGGCGCACGACGCCCAGGACAGACGCGGAGCCGCAGACGACGCCTAGCGATCTTTCCGGATCCAGCCTGACACCTGGGGATATTCTAAGGTGAGGAATCTAACTAACTAATGTTTCTTACAGATACATCGTTACCGAAGGTAAGTAACTTGTTCTTTCGGATAGCGAACACCGAATTTAGGCTTAGGAAAACAATACAAACCACACTCGCACCCTTGAAAGTCTGCTTCATATTTATTCATTGATATCTCTGGGTGACTGGGAGGGAGGTGGGAGAAGTCTGTCTTGCAATGGCATCCTTGAATTCTTTAAAAACGCCATTGGGGTGCATTTACAACATCCACTTAGTTTGACTGAGCTGCTAGGACTAACGTTTGTACGTTTGTAAAATACAAAGTTTAAACGTGAATACTTACTGTGAGCAAAAGCAGGCAACGCCGTAAACGGATCATTTCAAGCAGCAGTTATACAATTTGAGGAAGAATAAAACTTCTCATTGCACCGGAAGATACTGTACTGCTGGATGAATACTTTTGTTTTCTCTTTCTCAGAGCCCGCCCCTGACTGTTGACTCATTGGAAAGTCCATACCACGTGTGTTTACCAGTTTTATTCGCATCAAAGGAGTTTCCTGCTTCACCTTGAGATGCATGGAGACTGCCTGTGATTGGAAAGCATCTTTGCCAACGTCTGTCATTGTCTAAATAATATGTGAATGTAAAACTATGTATGGCTAACAATAATAGGCTCATTTGTGGGTAGGCCTGCCTTCAAAAGTAGAATACAGCCAAATGCATGCTTGTGGGTATTCAAAAGAGCTTTATTCGGTATGCACAACAACCGTAAAAGCAACAAGCATTGGCATAGCCAATAGGTCTCGCCTTTGGAACCTTGTAAGTATTTAGTTATGCACCACAATATCCTTGGTGCAACAACATCAACTGTTGCATGGCTAAACACTTATAAGTTCCCAAAGGCGAGACCTGTTGGCTATGCCAATGCTTGTTGTGAATTAGTTTCTCATCTGCGAAGAGAAACACGCTGCCTTTCATCACGCACATAAAGAAATTAACAAATGGGCCTACATGAAGAGACAGCATTCTGAAAACAGTATGCAAAGATTTTCCGATATACATTTATTTTTGGAGGCATAATGTCTGCACACCTAACATTTGCAATTGAAATAGAATAGATAAGTAAGGGTTTCAGAGGTGCCTGGGGTAGACTGCAGATGGACAGTTGGAACGGAGACACTCTGCCTTTTAAAACGCACAAAGCATCGTAAATTCTAAAATTGTGCTGAAAGGCAGCAGACAACAGGATGGAGCGGGCGCAAAGTAAAACCCAACAGGAAGTTAAACAACTGGGAAAGAAAGACATGAATGTTGTGCCTGCAGTAAGAGAAACTCAATAAAGAATACAGTGCTTACAGTCTTAAGAACACATACGATGTAACAACCAAAGTAAAAGGGCCAGTCGCCATGGGAGGTTACAAATGAACACAAGGCGGTACTAAGGATGGAATAACAGCCTCTTTATGAATCAGAAGCCAGCATTTATGAAGGACAATGGCACAAGCCAATGACAAATATGGGCAGAGAGTGGGTGGGACTTCTATTCCATACTCCACTACAACAAGTCTCGCAGAGCAGCCCATGTGCGATGACTCTAGGTTCAACCTAAAACCTTGCTGCACAAGGTGTTTAACAAACAGCTATAAAACTATTTTAGATTCCTCCACTAGATTTTTTGATACTCGCTGGTAGAGCCTGCTGACTAGGAGCCACTCTTAAAATAGTTTTATCTTTTGCCATACAAATTGAATCTGCTCTACCGAAGTATTGTTTACCCAGAGCAACAAAAAATGTCATATAAGCTGTACAAGATATCCCAAATAAACTACAGACAGAGTGTAGTATTTCCATGTTATGCTGTAATGTTCCCTTTCACCTTGTCCCTAGCTGCTCAGCCGGTGTGAGTGTTCTGTGTAGAATGTCGGCGTGATTGACATGATTGGAATGCTTGGGTGCCTGGTGTGTGTGTTGTCAGTTGTAAGATGGGCTGGGCAGCTAGTAGGCTGCTCCTGGTGGGGCTTGCTGTAACTGCTACTTATGGACTTAATAAAGTATATCAACCTCAACTCGGCTACGTCTTCTATGTCTCCTGAACACGTGGGGCCAGCCCACTACATTTTGGCGACAATCTTGATGGGATTTATCCTCGCTCAACGTGCCAACCAAGAGGAGTTAAGCTAAAGATGATGGGCCTATGAAGTAAGGAATGAAAAACAAGTAACTCAAGATAAAGAATCTGGTCAAGCACGCCTCGCAGCACCACCAGTGTCCACTATACCGGGCAGCCCTAGCCCAGGCGTGCTGTGTGCTAATTGCTGTGCTTACAACACCTGTTAATACGTAATCAAGGCTGCCTACATCGTGCAGAAGATCCTATGCCACAACAAACGTCTACAGCCGTGAGCTTTCAAGTACTGTATGCCTCTTCACTTATTACATGGAAGCTGCCCATAGTGTGATTTTCATGTACATTTTGTCCTTAGCGAGCTCTACAAACTGTTCGTGTGTACCCCATTTGAGAAGTGTTTGCACTATGGGTTTGTGTGTTCCTGGTAATCTTCACCTGCAGACACGTGCAGTCTACAAACTGATTTCTGCCTACGCTGCAGCTGTGGCTCCTACACACTGAGACTTGCACAGAGACATGCTTGAAGCTCCTCGGATTGGGTCTCATGGACTTAAGCATTGCAATCAAGAGCTCCTGCTCCAGCGTGTGGTTCCTCTAGCTGTCGTTGGGATAATGGCGACAAGTGTGAAGAGGTGCTTGTTGCCCTTACGAATAAATGGGGGCAAAGTGAGGTGAGATTTTTGTCTTTGATTGTTTGCTCCGATCTGAGACCTTTTGCCTGTGGTAATCCAACTGCCGTTTTCAAATGTAAAATAATTGTGACGCGAGACAAGAATTGCACCCACTTACCTGTTTGCAGTCTTCTGGCCGCGTGCATTCGCTTCTACGTTGAGTATTACGTCCTCATCCGAATCTTCATTGTCACTGACACAAACTCTTCAGCTCTGGATTTGCTTTCAGACATTTTGAGGCACGCTGATGCCGGGAGCCACCCGGTGCAACGTGAACGGCGTGTGGCCATCTTAGGGTTGGCAATGGCCCTTGTCAATTTTTGGTGCACTGCTCTAATTTTGCCAACCACGTCTTCATCACAGCAATGGTGTTTTCAACAAAGCTTTTTGGGTATTGAAGCCTGACAGGAACATTGTGATTGACTCTTGCTTCTTCTAGCAAAGTGTTTTGGGTGTCTTCTCGAGCTACATCTATTCTGCCACACATCTATTTACAAAAGGTTCATTTTGATTTTTGCCGATCATCCTCACAGTTGTTTCTTGGCTTTGGTTGTGTACTGCGTCTACAACAAGCCTACCAGACACTTTCTGTTAACCTGCTGATACCCAATATTTCTTCCAGTAGCTGCCGGTGCGCTTTTGCACTGTGTGACAATTTTCTTCTATGTTGCTTTTCCTTCTATGCTTGTGCAGTGACTGTGCAGAACTGTCGTGTTTCAACAATAAGTTGACCATTGTCTTGTGGATGTTTCGCCAAATGTAGTTCCTAGATCTACAGTTTGGCTCGTGTTAATTTTACAGGTTAAAGATGGGGTGCACAACTTAAGAGTGTGCCCAGTGTGATGCCACTCATGCTACTCAGGTGAGAGATCGCTCACCGGCATGGTTAAATTTTACAGTGTCTTGTTGTATGCCAACATTGTTGATTTGCATTTCACACGTACATGTTTTGTTGGCATGGGTGTGGGTTCTAGTCCCATTTCTCCTCTTTACGTTCTGGTGACACTATTTGCTAAGCATCTTTACCCTTACATGAGGGGTTGCTTAGGGGTTTTGTTCCTTTGTTACCTCTGGTATGGGTTTTAGCCCCATTTCCACGTCATTGGTCTCTGTACCTTCACGTCAACGTATTGTGTGCATGTGCCACACTGTGCGCACCTGTGTTGTTTTCTTGTGCTGTACATGTCCTTGGGTGCTAGTCCCATGTGACACTAGCTGTTACACTCCATGTTGTTGAACATATCTCTTTTTACGTCATCCCTTACACTATGTGGGATTGATGTACATCCTTTTCTTTTGGATGTGTGTTTTGGGTGTTAATCCCACTTACAAGTTTTACGTAGTTTTGTAGTGTTTGTGTGTAAGTCGTCCTGCGCATCACCTTGTTGTGTCCAGTGTGTAAGTCACCCTGTGCATCACCTTGTTGTGTCCAGTGTGTAAGCTGCCCTGCGCATCACCTTGCTGTGTGTGTAGTGTGTAAGCCGCCCCACGCGTCACGTTCTCATGTTGTATGTAAGTCGCCCCGCGCCTCACCCTGCACATTTACGTCGTTATATTGTGTGTGTAGGTCACCCTGTGCTTCACGTTGATGTAATGTGTGCACTTGCCACACTGTGCTGCACCGGTGTTGTTTTCTCGTGCTGCACGTGTTCTTGGGTGCCAGTCCCATGGAACATTAGTCTTTACACTGCTTAGCTTATGGGTTAGTCCCATCTTAGCATGGTCCCTTACATGAGGGGTGGCGTTTTGGCCACAATCTCCTTAGTTGAGGAGTACTTCTTTGGGTGTCATCCATCCATTGTGTGGAGTCTTGGGGTACGTTTTGCCCTTTACTCATTTCACGTGTGTCTTGCTCACTTGATGTTTGTGAGCTGTTCTTACGCTATTTACCTTTTCTTTGTTCACTATCAAAGGAGAAGGATGGTGTTAGTATGTGTTTCTATCATTTCATCCTTCTTTCCTCCTTTGTTTGTCTGTTTTCCCTCTTGTGATGTGGTTTTACCATTCATCCCAGGGTTTATGGACTGCTGTCATCATTTGTACATTGCTGTGTATAGTTTTTTTTAATTTTAATGTGGTTCTATTTATTTTTCAATATAAAAGGGAAAGAATATGTTGTATTCTCATGTTATGCTTTAATGTTCCCTTTCACCTTGTCCCTAGCTGCTCAGCCGGTGTGAGTGTTCTGTGTAGAATGTTAGCGTGATTGACATGATTGGAATGCTTGGGTGCCTGGTGTGTGAGTGTTGTCAGTTGGAAGATGGGCTGAGCAGCTAATAGGCTGCTCCTGGTGGGACTTGCTGTAACTTCTACTTATGGACTTAATAAACTACATCAAACTCAACTCGGGTACATCTTCTATGTCTCCTGAACACGTGGGGCCAGCCCACTACATAGAGTTTTTGCAGGAGGTATCAGAAGTGAACAAAACAAGTGCTTTGGTTAGTGGAAAAGAAAGATAACCAATGTGGAATACAACAGTGAGAAATGTTGCAATTGAAAGAACATTTCGTAGTTTTTTAATTGAATAACTGATCGCTTATGTATTTTTAATATGTCATAATTTAGGCAACTGCTTTCGACAGGAGTCCTATGGAGGAAGAGAATAGGTCCTATAACCCCTTCCATGCGTTAAATGGCTGGGAGGTGTCCGACGTCACGGTGGGCGTGTGTCGGACAGCTCCTGGCCGTCCTAGCACCCACCCACGGGGGAAGCGCTGGCGCCCCCCCCCCCCGTGGGCTGCCCATCATTCTGCCCCCACCCGAATTGAAAGGGGAAGCCCTTCCGCTTTCACCCCACCTCGCGCTGACGTCATTACATTATACCAGAGGCGCTGAAAGCCATTTGCTTCCAGTGCGTCCAGCGAGCAACAGGTAAGTTTGTCCTCGAGGAGGGTGGGGGGGTATTTTAAAAAGGCATCGGAGGAAAGAAAAGTGTTTTCCTTTCCTCCAATGTCTTTTTTAAGCATTCCTGCTGCACGATTGCGTATGGGATGTGATCGTGCAGCAGGAAAGCTTTTTTTTTTTTAAAGGGCCGCTGCTTGCATCATCACAGTTACCATACTTTTTTAGATGCATTTCGACCCCTGCATACAGGACCTGTGGAGTTTTTCCCTCTTTCAATATGAAAAGTGCAGAGAGGTACATTTTTATTATCTGTTAAAAAAAAATTATTGGTTGCTTTCTTGAACATAGGAATACATCATCAGACAGAAAAAATAAGTACTGTACTACAAAAAATGCTAAATCAAAACTAAATGCATACAGTACTACAAAAGTGCTAAATCACAAATCAAATACAAGCAATCAGCATCTACTTGTATACTGCAGCGACAAAGTACAGGTGATTCCCTTTAGGAGAAATTAGATATATAACCGGTACAGGTCAAGCATGAACAGACTGAAATTTACGCCCTTGGAAGAGTACATTTCATGGCGGCTTGTGAGATTAAAAATATATGGTACATTTATTTTTAATAATAAAACGAAGAAATCTTGTAAAAATTTGCGGTTGAACTGAACGAAAGCCTGACCCTCCCGCGTCCTTCAGCACGGCGCGCTGGAGTTTTACTGCGAGGGCTTGCACTGCCACGGGGGACTTGCACACTCATAAGCTGAGGCAGGTTTGTCACAGTTTCCCTGCAGGCAGTGGGAAGAGCAAACAAAGTTGTGCATTTAATTAAGGTTAAGCAGGTAGAAGAGGATCACAAAGACGCCTCGCTTTTTACACTTATTTATGAAGCATGAATCTGAGCTGCAAAGACGAGCAGCCATGGACTCCATGCGTTGGCAAGGAATGCTTCCAGGCCAATAGGATTTAAGGACAAGTCACACTCCTTACCCACACTGTTCGCAGTCTCAATTGCATAGAATCCTCTCTGCCCCTTAGTACCCCAAAACGCTCACATTAGTGTCACATTTCCTGACTTCTGCCCAATTTTTGTCCCTCCACACTTTGCATGTCAATTTGCAACTTGCTTCTATTTCCTCTGTAGCTTGATATCACCTTCAGAATCCTGAATTCTCCCTACATCTTCCCTCCAGATCATTTATATTTCTCCTTCATCTTTCCACCCATTCACAGTTATCGTTCCCTCTCCCTCTTCATCTCCCTAAGCAAACCCTCCTTTTCATCATGGTTCCCTTATGCCACATCATTTCATTAATTATTCCATTCCATGCCATTTCATTCTTCCACCATCTTCCCCAGAGGCCATTTGCTTACCCTCTTTGTTTGGTTGTTTCGGTGTTTTATATTGTATTGTATTTTAGTTTTATTGACATAGCGCTGCTGTAGGAAATAAGGTTACTGGTTGAGGGGGTGAAACCCTACTCAAGTAGCAACCTCAGTTCCTGTCAGGATGAAGTCATAAGCAACCTCAAACTAGCCTGTACTCAACCCTCCGATAGCCTGGCACAAAAGCAGTCAGAATGAACTTAGAGGAAATATTTAAAGTATGTATGTAGTGCTTCAAACAGTAAGAAACTGAAAACCCACACAAAGGAGGAGAGGTTAAAAATGGGTCTGGAGCAGAAAATAAATAGCTACTAGTGTGGGTGGCTCCCTGACAGTGTCTCTCCCTTTATGACCAGGTCAGTGGCTAGGCCGGTGGAAAGCAGTGGCCAAGTGCATGTTGTGTGGGGCAGTCAAGAGGCCATGGATTGAATGTGCAACATGTCTGGGAAGGACCAGCATTCTGATAACATATGCATTGCAAAACATAACATGTGCAAAACATGTTAACCCTAAAATGGAAAGATCTTGGTGGAGAATAAACGTAAATAATATTTAACCCCTTCCATGCGTCGGACGGCTGGGAGCCGCCTGACGTCACTGTGGGCGTGTGCGTCGGACGGCTCCCGGCCGTCCTAGCACCCACCCACGGGGGAAGTGCTGCCGCTCCCCCCGTGGGTCACCCTTGTAGCTGCCCCCACCCGGAAAGGCAGGGGAAGCCCTTCCTCTGCCCCCCCCCCCCCCATGTGATCTAATGACGTCAGCACGCGAGGCGCGCTGCCGTCATTAGAGGATACCGGATGCACTGGAAGCCATTGGCAAGGGCCGCTCCCCTTTGGGAAGCATTTATTTGGGCCGTTTCTGATCCCCTGGATGGGCAGATCGACCCAAATAAACAATAAATTTTATTGTATGCCCACTAGGCCACCAGGGTCTGTCTTAGTTATGTTGGGAGTGGCCCCTTGGACAAGGGTCGCTCCCCTTTATGGGGTGAATATTGTGGCCGTTTGTGCCCCCTTTGGGGGCAGATCGGCCATATGTTTTCAGGCCCATCTGTCCCCTGGGGGGCAGAAGCCTCTAGACACCAGGGCTGTTTAGGTCTCGCCTAGTGTTGCAGCGCATGCGTTGCTCGCTCGGCGAGACCTATAGTGAGAGAGCAGATTTGAGAAGGGGGCTTGAAGCCCCGCCCCTCATTTTCATTGGCTGGAGTCACCGTTTATGCTAAACGGTGGCCTGCCATTGGAAATGGGGTTTTGTAGTCGCTGCCTTTTCTCCTTTTCAGACGGCCCATCCGGACAGGCTCGTCTGCTTCACGGGTATCGTGAAGCAATTTCTTATCTTTAGTAGGGGACCATCTGTTTTCACTCAGCCGCGTGTTTATTTTTGCATTGCGCTTTCACTTAAAGTGAAAGCACGATGCAAAAATAAACAAGCGGCTGCCTTCCTGCAATGGTGAGCGCTTGTATTATTTACCTATTTTCCATTCTTCCTCTTCCTTCCACTCCATAATTTCTTTTGTGTTCTTTTCATTCCTTCTGTGCTTTGTTTTTCCACCCTCCGTGTCTCTCCTTTCCTCCTCTATCCTCTCCCCTCATTCCACCTCTCTTCTCCCTCTCTTCTCCCCATTGAGCATACATAATTGTAAATTATCTCCTGCTGCCTTCGCTTCTTTATCTCCCTCGCATTCGTATCTCCCCATAGCCGCCTCTCTTTTCCTGCAGGCCTCTCTGTGCCCCTATATCCTCCTTTAACTCTCAACCCTCCCTTCGCACTCTAATTTCTCCCTTCCATCTCTTTTCTCCTCCATTCTCCCCGCACTTCTTCCCCTGGTCTCCCCCACCCCTCAGGTTGATGTGCACCTGGCGCCACATGCGCGTGGAGGGCGTTGCTAAGTGATGCGAATGTCCCCAGGTGAGCCCGCTTCAGACGGAGGAGCGAGCGCAGGAGTCTGGAAACATGTAGGAGCTGCGAAGGCGGCCGACTGTTTGTGTGTGAGACGGACTTTGAAGGTAGGGGTGTGATGGGGGAGTTAGGAAGTTACGACTCCAGGCCTCGCTTTCAGCCACGGATGCGGAGGACGATGGCGCGCTCTTCCCACTGGACTGTCATGGGATGTTGTGGGTTCCTCACAGGGGTGTAACGCAGCCCCTAATTTGCAGGAGGGGTCTATTTATACAGCCCGAGGTCGATGATTATCTGTGAGACATGGGAGACTGAAGGGCCCCTCTTCACATTCTGCAGCCCCCCCCTCCCCTGTGCGTTATGCCACTGATTGCTCACCTACTTACTCCACTTTCCCTGATCCATGCCTAGTTAGGAGGTCCAGTGCTTTTCTTTGTAGTACTAGTTTTTCTAATGGGATAAACCAGCCTACAAGTCCCAGCATGCAAAGAAAAACTGGGCTGGAGCAGTTAGTCATGCATGGATGGACTCGGAATTTGACAGGGCTGCACACCAACTCGCTCCTTGTCGTAAGGATGCCAAGCATACAGTCCTGAGGCTTTTCTGTTGCAAGTCATTGTCATCAAGTGTGTCAGTCCAGTAGGTTCGTCGGAAGCACCCGCCAGCCCCAAGAACCAATAAGCCTCATAAAGTGTCTGCATTCCAAGCCCGATTAACTGTTCCAGTCTACATTTTTTTCTTTGCATTCTGGAAGTTGTAGCAAAGAAAAAAGGGGACGGGAGCATCTAATTACGCGTGGACCTGGGAAACCTGGCCGCTATAACCATGAGATTGCCAAATGATATCCCAGGACCGAAGAGAGATGGTAAAATGTGTTGTGCCCACTCCCTCACGATGAACCCAGCCTGCCATGTTTGCTCGGCTGCACCCCACGCACACTTCCGTTTCCCAATAACAGCACTGAAACTACTGCCAGTCACAACACTCCCACACACACTCACTCTTATCTCTAGCGCTAAGAAAAAGAATCTCGACATAAAGCACTCAAGTATTCCAGACAATGAATGCTGCGAAAGCAATAATGGCTTCCTTTTTAAAAGGCGACCGAAAGTGCTGCCATAAGCCAATATCCGGTGTACTCACCGCTTTGTGTGCCCTCAGTCAGCTTGTTGAGTCAGGAGGCGGAGGGCAGGTGTTTCCTAGCTCTCCCACAGTTGTTTCCCAGAGCAGGGTTAGCTTGCATGTGTGTGTGTGGGGTGTGCCAGCAGGAGGTTACGTACAGGTGTGTGCGTAATTGCCAAGGGATTCTCGTTCCATCCTAGACCAATGCATTTCAAGGTGCGGCTCCGCCTTTTCACATTTTCAGCACATTTGCCAATGCTCTCTGCCTCCCAACACACTCTTTTTTTTTTCTTTAATAAGTGCGGCGCCGTCTTCATGGACACCGCGCTATGCAATGCAATAGGTGTTGCTTTTGGTATTGTAAATAACAATGCCTTTTAATTTTTTTAAAGGCATTGCCATTTACAATATCAATAGCTCAAAATAATGTCATTGCGAGACCTATTGCATTGCAAATGCTTGTTAAATGTTGGTGTGGGGGAGTGACCCCTTGGGCAAGGGTTGCTCCCCCTTTATGATGGTGAATTTTTTTGGCTGTTTCTGCTCCCCGCAGGGGCAGATCGGCCTTATGCTTTTAGGTCCACCTACCACCTTTGCTTGGCTGGTGGATAGTGTGTGGACTAGTGGATTATTTGCATATGTGATTGTAATGTGTTTTCTCTCCTTTTTATTCTAGTGCAAAGCTTTTGATTCTTGTCTGCGGTTTCGGCAGTGATTGATCAGCAGTTTTGCATAGTTGCATTTTTTTGGTAGAAAAAACATTTTTGTTGTGTTTACTCCAATTGAGTATTAATGTCATGCATGAATGAATTTTTGTAAGTGGTGTCATAATAGCAGCATATTTAGTTAGTGTTTTGTGCATGAAATTATTTGCGAGGTGTTTTGCGTTGTCTTATGTGTAATTTTCTTTTGTTTTCTTTTTTAGTGGGATACTGTTGGTCCTTACAGTGTCTGTGCAGAGTAGGTGGTGGTGAGTCTAGCTGCTTCTGGCAAGTGAGTGGTATAGTGTTAGAGTATATAGGTCTTTGTGATGAAGCTACGTTTTGTTTATTTCTTTTCTTACAAAGGGTTTGTTGTTGTTGACTTGTTTGACAAGTTACCTTTATTAGTAAGCATTATGGCTAGCCATCGAATTACTGCTCAGCAGTTGGTTGGTATGCTTCTTGAATTTTCCTCTGAGCCTGTTTTAGAGGAGGACAATGATGTGCCGATGGTGCAAGAGGCATCTGGATTGCAGCCTGGGGCTTTAAGGCTTCCCATTGGAAGTGCTGCACTCTGGGTTGATCCAAAACATGGTGCAGCCGGTGTTGCCTGCCTTTAATGGTGATGCAGGGTGTAGAGTGGATTGTGAACATTTTTTGCCTACACAGTTTTTTCAGTTGTTCATGGATGATGTATTTTTGGGTGAGATTGTTGAGCAGACTAATTTGTATGCTGAACAGTTTTTGAGGGACAACAGTGCCAGACTTAGGCCCCCCTCTAGAGCTACCCGGTGGACTCCCACAAATCTGGATGAGATGAAGAAGTTTTTGGGTTTGACTTCTTTGATGGGCTTGATAAGGAAGCCGTCCCTGGCTTCATATTGGTCTACCAGTCCCTTGATGGCAATGGCCATATTTCCTGCAATTATGAGTTGTGATCGGTATTTAGTTTTGCTTCGGATGCTGCATTTTGTTGATAATGCTTTGGCGTTGCCACGAGAGAACCCTGACAGTAACTGTCTTTTTAAGATTCGGCCTGTTCTTGATCACTTTTGTAGATCGATTTTCAGAGATCTATACTCCAGGCAAAGACATATCTGTTGATGAGTCTTTGGTCCTGTTCAAGGACGGTTTGGTTTTTAGGCAGTACACATTCCTAGCAAGAGGGCACGTTTTGGAATGAAGATGTATATGTTGTCTGAGATTAGGACAGGATATGTCTATAATTTCCGGGTGTACACTGTTAGGGATTCCACTATTGACCCCCCTGGTTGTCCATCCACTTTTGGAGTTTCAGAGAAAATTGTGTGGGATCTTGCTAGAGGACTATTTAACAGAGGCCACCATTTGTACCTTGTTAACTCATACACTGTTATGCAATTGTTTAAGGAATTGTTCAAAGAGGACACTTTTGCTTGTGGCACAATCCGCTCTAACCATAAAGGTTACCCAAAAGAGCTTGTTTGCAAAAAGCTTCAGAGGGCACAGTGCAGTGCCTTGCGTAGTGAGGAACTGCTAGCTGTGAAATTTGTGGACAGGAGGGATGTGTACGTGCTGACTACCATTTATGATGAGAGTACTTCACCTGTGACTGTTTGGGGTCAGGTTGCTGAAGTGCGCAAACCTGTGTGCATTGTAGACTACAATAAGCACATGGGTGAGGTCAATAGAGTAGATCAGAGGTTGGAACCTTACACTGCTGTTCATAAGGCTTACATTTGGTATAAGAAGTTGGCCATCCATCTCTTCAATTTAGCAACTTTCAATGCTTTTGTTGTGTACAAGGAGTGTTCTCCTCCGTCAAAGATGACTTTTGTTCAGTTTCAGGAGTCTGTGATAGGCAGCCTTGTTGTTGAGGAACAGGCAAGTATTCCTAGAGTTGGAGTGGTGAAGGATGTGGCTAGATTGAAAGACCACCACTTTCCTGATTTAATTCCTCCCACACCCAAAAAAACCAATCCCTGTAAGAGATGTAGAGTCTGCTTGCAAAAAGGTATGCAGAAGGAGAGTTGTATGCACTGTGCCGATTGTCCTTCTAATCCTGGGCTGTGTGCCCACATGTTTCAGATTGTATCACACTCAAAAGAGTTTTTGGGAGCAACCGTGAGTCTTATAGTGTACTGCCTGGTCTGTATAGTTTTATATAGTTGTTCAGTTTCACAATTGGCAATAGAATGATGTGTTTAGTTACTGCTGTTGGTTTTGTAGGTATAGTTTTGTATTTAGTTGCAATTGGTTTGTGTTTTCTTTCTTGTTAAATAAAAAAATTATGGCGGTGACCGTGGACTGGCGCTTGGATAGCGGTGTGCGTGGAACGGCGCTTGGCTGGCGGTGAGTAGACTGGCGCTTGACTGGCGGTGTGCGTGGATTGGCGCTTGGCTGGTGGTGTCCGTGGACTGGTGCTTGGCAGGCAGTGTGCGTGGACTGGCGCTTGGCTGGCGGTGTGCGTGGATTGGCACTTGGCTGGCGGTGTGCGATGATGGGTGATTGGCTGGCGGTGTGTGTGGACGGGCGCTTGGCTGACGGTGAGTAGACTGGCGCATGGCTGGCGGTGTGCGTGTATTGGCGCTTGGCTGGTGGTGTGTGTGGATTGGCGCTTGGCTGGCGGTGTGCGTGGACTGGCGCTTGGCTGGCGGGGTGCATGGACTGGTGCATGGCTGGCGGTGAGTGGACTGGCGCTTGGCTGGCAGTGTGCGTGGACTGGTTCTTGGCTGGCAGTGTGCGTGGACTGGCACTTGGCTGGCGGTGTGCGTGGACTGTTGCTTGGCTGGCGGTGTGTTAGTAGTGACTTGCTGCTGGTCATTACACACACTGCTAGCCAAACGCCACTCCATACAATCCGTGAGCTGGTGTGGTTGCTGTGTCAGGAATGTGGGCGTGTGAAAGTCATGGGCCCTTGAATGGTGCTGTCTGCTGGTGTGAGTGTTGTAATGTGCTAGGACCGCGGCTGGCGGTGTGAATGGTTTTGTATGTGTCACACGTATGAAAGGTGTATGAATGGCCTGTAAAGAGGTTGGTGCCTTGTCGTGGCTTTACAGCTCACGAGCTGTGAGTCAATGGTTCACTTTCTCGTCCTTTCAATTATTAACAGTGCATTTAATTTTTGTGAAATCTCTGGTTAATACAACTGTTTATACTGAACCATCACTCACACTCGTGCCAAATCCAACCAGTATGTATGTGTGCTTGAGGAATAGGTGGTTGTGCAGAAATATTTGTCGTTGCTATCTTTCTCAAGCAGGGTGTACCTTGCCCTTTTTGTGAATGTTGTAATGTGTTGGTTTTGTGCCTGGTGGTGTGAATGGTCTTGTGTGTAACGTATGAAAGGTGTGTCAATGGCCTGTGAAGCGGTTCGGCCATCTTGGGAAAGTACCAAACCCAAACATTTCCAAAAACTAGACACCCGGGGGATTTCCTACCCAGAATGACATTCAAACCTCACATTTAGCTGAAAAAAACACATTTTACACATATTTCTGTGTAGAACCACCGTGCTGGCACAAATGTCCTTCCCCACAGCGTTATCCTTAGTGTCCCGAGTAAAATGATACCTCACTTATGTGGGTTTCTAATGCAGAATCGGCTAAAAACGTATTTTTAAGAAAATGTAGCGCTTAGAATTCTCGGTGATATACCCGTATTCCCTATGTTTTGGGCTCTTCCCAGTCCGAGCTCTTGCCCCACCCAAACAAGTGAGGTATCATTTTCCTCAGGAGCCTCAGGGGAACGCTATGGGGTAGGACATTTGTGCCGGCATGGTGATTCCACACAAAAATATGTGGAAAAAGTGATTTTTCAGCTAAATTTGAGGTTTGCATGGCATTCTGGGTAGGAGAATGTTGGGGGACCCACGCAAGCCATACCTCGCTGGACTCCTCCGGGTATCTAGTTTTCAGAAATGTGTGGGTTTGGTAAGTTTCCCTATATGGACGCCAAGCCCGGGGCCAAAAACTCATGGGAGCCTCCTTGCAAAACCAAGTTGGTTTGTGATAGGTAATTTTGATGTCGCCTCACTAGGTTTTGGGCCCTTGCCTGTGGCGGGTCCTTGACCCACCCACTCGATTGAGGTACCATTTTTATCGGGAGACCTGGGGGAACGCGGGGTGGGTGGAATTTAATGGATCCACGCAGATTCCAGAACTTTCCACCACAGAAATGTGAGAAAATGTGATTTTTTCGACATTTTATTAGGTTTGCCAGGGATTCTGGGTAACAGGACCTGGTGACAGCCTGTCAGGTCACCCCATCCTGGATTCCTCTGGGTGTCTAGTTTTAAAAAGTGTATAGGTTTGCTAGGTTTCCCTAGGTGCTGGCAGATCTAGGGTTCAAAAACTACAGCTAGGCACTTTGCCAAAAAAGGATTATTTTTCACTGTGCAAATGTGGTGTGTCAACGTTGCTTTTTGCGCCGTTTCCTGTCCCGTACACTAGGCCTACCCACACCAGTTTGGGGGTCGGCGCAGTGCCCAATTCCTCTGGCCACCATCTTGGGGACCACCTCACCAATGCATCTCCAAACAACATGATCTCAGTTTGCCCCGCATTAAGTTTGAGGAAGTTATCCCTTATCCAGCCAGCGATGGCCGTCATGCCCTCCGAAAAAGTAGACTGGACATTGGGATTGTTTTTATCAAAGGAAGATAGGAGCTGAGTATCGTCAGCATAAGATATTGGGCACAAATCCTAAATTTCTCAGTAATCCCACTAAGAGAGTAACATATATGTTAAATAAGGTGGGGCTGAGACTGGAGCCCTGAGGTACTCCCTTAGTCAGTCTTGTAGTCTTAGAGCAGAAAGGGCCTAGGTTAATGGTCTGAGTTCTATCAGACAGAAAACTCGGCATCCAGTGTAGAGCGTTCCCTTGGAGGCCAATTTCCTTAAATCTCCTGAGCAGAGTCTGATGGGAAATCGTGTTGAAGGCTGCCGATAAATCAAGCAGCGCAAGAAGCACTGCTTGTCCGTTGTCCAGGGACATTCTGATGTTGTCGGTGACAGCAACCATGGCCGACTCCGTGCTGTGTTTTGGTCCAAAGCCCGACTGAGATGGATCAAGGCAGCTCGAAGCTTCGACAAAGTCCGAAAGCTGTTTATATGTTTTTCTAATATATTGCTCAGGAGAGGTAGCAATGAAATGGGGTGATAATTGGATAAATCCTCCATGGAAGCCTTAAGGTTTTTACGGATGGGAATTTATTTGCGCCGCCTTCCATTCATGGGGGAGATGACCCCCTTTCATAAAGCAGTTGAGGATTGAAGAAATGGGAGCAGCAAGTTGTTTGGAGAGCAGTGAGGCGGTCTTAGCAGGAATAATGTCCAGCGGGGAGCCTGATTTTACTGTATCTAATAGCGACTCTACAGTGACTCTACATCCTTGGAGTGCCATAAAGAGGAAAGCCATTGCTGTAGTTTGGTCACTGAAGAAGCTGAGGACCTACCTGTTTGGGTCTCACTTCAGGGTTCAAACTGACCATAGGCATCTCAGATGGCTCATGCAAATGAGAGAGGAAAACACCCAAACTGCTAAGGTCGTCCATCTCCCTACAGGATATAGATTTTACAGTGGATCACTGACCATGCCAATGCAGATAGCCTTTCCGGGTTCTTCCACTTAGATGATAAGAACCATCAAGGGATGGCTGAGGAGCTCCTCACCTTTCAGCTGGAGGGGGGCCTTGTCGGAAAGTGCTTCTTTTTGCATGATCACCACCATTTTCTTGGACTGATGCTGCTATGTTTTTTTTAATCTGCTCACAGGGATTGAGCTAACTAGGCTCCAGTGTATGTGCTCTGAACCATAAAACGTGTTGAATTTGCTAAATCCCCGATTGTCACATATAGGTTATCTATAGGTCTCTAGTATATGGAAGCCTGTGTACTCAGGGCTTGTAGGTTAAATGTCACTATTGGACTGCAGCACTTATTGTACCACTGCTAATGAGACAAGGTGAAACATACCTACAGGCCTTGCACTTCAGCTGGGTAGTTCAGTTTTAAAACTTCTGTTTTGACCTGTCAAAATAAATATTTTGACATGCCCAAATCTTCCTTTTTAATATTTAAAAGTCACCGCAGAGTTAGACCTTCAATGCCCATTAGACAGGGTGCATGGTATTTGAAAAGTAGGACATGGCAATGATAAACCTCCAAAGTTGGTTTTACTGTAGCAAGGCTGGCTCTGTCATAGGCTAGCACTGGTTTACACCCTTTACGTTAAATGGTAAATTCAGTATGGGAGTAACTAGAAAGATGTTTTTTAGGACTCATTTTAAAGCTTATTATATTTTTATTATTGAGGGTGGGAAGGGAAGTCAAGAGTAGGAAAGGCGAGCCAGAAATATCAGCTGTAGCCCTGGCTAGGCCTAGTCGCCGCCCATGTTAATTGATCAACTCAAAACTCAACAAGTGCATATCTATTTGCATTTAGCACACTACAACAGTCCAACAATGAGTTTGCCACTATATGTGTGACAATTCTATTTTTCTGAACCTTTATCTTTATGGTTTGAATGTCTTTATTAATTTTCCAACTCACAAACATAACCACGTACGTATAGCTATCGTCACGCAGTACTGTAGCATTACAACTGGCCCAAGTGAATCTAGGGCACAACCTCAACATTGTGCGCATAGCCGGCTAATATCACGTACATGGAATAGCAATTAAGAAAAGAAAAAAAGGAAAACCCTTGGGATCCCCCCTCCGCTGCCCTCCAACCCCACCCCCCTTTGTGCTCCACGTCCCCCACCCAAGCTATGCTAAACCCCCCAGTGACCCCTTCAGCAGTCCGCCCGTTGTGCATCTGTAAGGCGCAGCAACCGGAGATATCGGAGGCATGTGATTTCTCAGAATTCGGTAGCTAAGAGCGACAGAAATGGTTGCTACAGCTCATCATATTTAGGTCCCTCCCCCGCCATGGTAAGTGCCAGTTTCACCATACCAAGTACATGCCACAAACGGTGCAGCCAACCTGTAAAGGTTGGGGCGTTAGGAGTGCACCAATGTGTAAGTATGTTTTGTGTCGCTGACCCCAGTGCAGTGGCCATCTGTCTGCCTCGGCGAGATCTCAATGGATAGGTCAGAGGATTGGGAAGACCCAGTAGAACATAGGCTGGAAAGCGTGGGATCTCAGTCTCAAAGTGTCATACTGATATCTTCTGCTGAAAAGAAAGAAGATACCTCTAAAGAGATCACGATTTCTTTCTCTATACCTAAAGCCATATGTCCACAATTCAAATATTATATTATGAATATTGGTACAACATTGCAAAGAATAAAGAACCAATATATTTGGCAAATTATTAAAAGACGAAGAGACATTTTAAGTCACAAAACTAGTCAAGTCTCGTGCCATCTAACATCAAATCTGTTTTTAGAAATTATTTGGTGATTTATAGTCCAATGCTTTAGTTTTTGTAGTTTTTACTACATGTCTTCCAAGGGAAAAGTATTCAGAAAACTGTTCACTATTTTCAAAAGACCATCACGGATAGAGGAGATGAAGAGAATGTCATCCACAGGGAGTAAAGTAGTGATCTTTAAACCCATAAAGATTTAGAGCATCATTAACACAGCTGGATAGATGAGTAACAACACCATTAAAGTATAATGAAAGTAATATTGGAGAAAGAGCACATTAGGTAACCGGAAATGGCATGGTAGTCTTTCCCCAAACTCCTTAACAATCCTTGGCAAAGTGATCTGAATACCCTAGAGATCTTCAGGCAATCTCAAGTCATACTGTGACCTCAAGAGCTAATTTCTGGATACACTGACAAAAGTGGATTACAGATGAACAAACACAATGGAACACATTTACACATTTTTAATGCAGCAACCAAATTTGCCGGACTGCATTGCGCAAGAGAGAAAGCAACACAGTCATATGTATTACGAAAGGGCTGCTGTTGGTGTCATTTTCTGTGCTTGTGATCCAATTAGGCTGGCTTGTGCCTAACCCAGCCTCGCACCATGGTGCAGAGGTGAGTGTAGGCTGTCTCGTATAGTATTTGTACAGGAAGCACACCCTGCAGGTACTAATGACTATGCCTAGAGACATTTCAGAGGGATTCCACGCATTAGAGGTGTGCTGTGCACTTCAGCACACATGCAATGTGTGGGTTATTTTGAGAAATGAAAACATTTGCCTTGTGAACACCTGCTTCAAGGAAGCCTTAGTTTTAGACACAAAGTCGGGTATGGCTAATTTAGTAAATCAAAGTTTGCATCTCAAGCAAGGGGTATTTGCGCTGATTCACCCAAGTAATGCCCCAGAAAGCAGTGTAAAGCACTTTTCGTGCTGAGAGAAGAGCAACTCCCCAGGACATTATATTTTTTCCCAGTCTCGGCTGCTCCCAGGAAGCAATAGTGGGTTGGGGAGGGGGCGAATGAGGCAGGAGGTGGTTAAAAAAATAAAAAAGATCACTTAGCTACCGGCTTGCAGGCTGGCCGCCGCCTCTTTCCCGTTCTCTTCCGGGTTTCTGTTTGAACACCCAGGCTCCCCTAAGGAAATCACAATGCTGCAAGGCAGAGTTGTGATTGGTCTGAGAGCTGTGGTTCAGCGCTCAGATGGGAAATAGGAGCCTGGGCATGTTCTCCACCAAGGCTGTAATGCAGCCTGGGTGGAGAACATGCAAAGTTGTGCGTGCATGTTTGGCCGGCCTGAGAAGGCCAGCCAAACATTCATGTGCACTTAGGAGGTTGCCTATCTATTATGAGGTTTTTAATAAAGTCACATATTTCTGTTCAGTAAGTTGGTAGGGAACATGTTCAATAGTTCCAACTTTCTGTCTGAAAACAGCTTGTAAGTCTGAGAGAGCTTTGTTATGTTCCATCCATTCCTCTAAACGTCCTAGATTGACTTTGCCAAAATTCTTTTGATTACAATCAATAATGCTAGTGGGACGCTAATTAGCTGGGTCATTTTGAGATCCCTTTTTGAATTGAAGTCTACCAGATAGCTTAGCTGTCTGGTTTGCTGAAGACATCTTGGGAACATTCAGAAAGCTTCCCTGGGAATGCATTCTGCCCATTGGCTTTGTGATTTGTAACTATCATTTCCTTGCTTTCTATTTGTTGACTCTACATGTTTTAGGCTTTCCAGCTTGAGTTTGTCCCTTCCAATGCCCAAAACTCGTTTACTGTATCCTTCCAAGATCTCACTTTTTGTAAACAGCCCTTGTTCTTATCTTGTCACATTTGCTGTGCAATTAACCGCAAAAATCAAATGTCAGGCTTCGTCCAGCGACAGGCGATTGGTGTTTACTTTTCTTTCTGCGACTTTAAAGTGAGAGTGTTTACAAGGAAGCAAGAAGAATGCAGATTACTCTCGCTATGGAGCCTGCTCCAGTTGACGAGACTGTAACATAACACTTAAAACAGACCTGCAGGAAGGAGGAGCACACACATTCTGTGGCAGTGCCAAACAAATATTCATGTTGAGGTTCTTCAACCAAAGCACTGTTGGCTTTTGCTTAATGTGACTCTCTAGTGAATGAGTCCAAGTACCAAACCCTTTTATTAATAACACACATTGGCATACCAAAAGGTGTGCCTACATAACTTCACTTAATGAGCAATAGTCGTGGTATGTGCAGCACGTGCAGTAGCACCATTCAATAAAAATCGAGACAACACAGATTACGGCTTTCCTGAAAACTACAAACAGGAACCCAAAAACCAACTAGATAATGAAAGCACATTTTTTTGCGAATAAAAAGTGTGATGCAAACAAAGATTTAAGTAGAAGCAAAACAATTCAGAAAACTTTACTTGGTGATGTGCAAATGACACATATTTGCAGAAATTTGCTTTCCAAACATTATTGTTGGTACATTATATAATTTTATCAGTAATACAAAATCAGTAGGACATTATGTGGCCAATTCAAAGTAAAATCTGCTGATTGCAAATGACAGTGTGTTACAACTTCATGCTTTAGTTATGCATTTATTTAAAGTGATAATTTTAAACATGGTTTGAGGAACATTCCTGCCCCCGCCCTGTTGACAATGCTGTTAAAGAACTAAGAGGCAAGTCAGGGGTCATGTGTATCCTATATGTGGATAGATTGGTATTATTTGGAGCAAACGTTTGTTCTATTAAATCAAACAAAAGAGTTTTTTGTACAGCAGCAATGCTGATCTCCCAGAATTGAAGGTGCTCTCATCTGTGATAATGACGAAAATGGTGGCTCAGTGAATTAAAATATTTGCCCAGGATCACATCATTTGAAACCAGTTTATGAGTCAAGAACATTCCAACTAGGATGAATAGATTATTTGAGGCACAAGACCTGCAGGTCTAGTAACAGTTTTATGATTTTTCTAGGACTGCATACACTTTTAATCTCTACAATCATTATCATCCTGTAAGCCCATAAAGCACTTCTCTGTTTACCTTCATTTTTAAGTTGATGCCTCGTTGTGTGCTTTGCTGATGATATTTTGGGGGTACCCAGAAAGCCTCTCTGGGAATGCATTCCACCCATTGCTTACCATTGGGTTTGTGGGTTGTAACTCACATTAGCTTTCTTTCTATTTGCTGGCTTTATTTATTTTAGGCTGTCCAGCTTGAGGTGGTCCCTTCTGTTGCCCAAATCCTATTTACTGGAGTTCTGTAAACAGGCCTTTAAATCCTTTTCTTATCGTGTCACATATGCTTTGCATTCAAAGACAAATGTCAAATGTCAGGTTCTGTCTTCCAGGGAGCTTTTTGCTTACTTTTCTTTCTCTAGAATAAAAAGTACAGGAGTAAACCCGTTAACCCAGTTGAGACCAGGTGGAGTATATAACAAAAACAACAGTGTCTCAACCGGTACTCAAAAGCAGGGACAATTACAAAGAGTGTATAAATCACTAGAGGGAGGAGAAGAAAAGAAAAGAAAGGGAGACCACGAGCAGGTTTCGTACAATATAAGGTGTTATTTGTTAGTAGTTGTATCAGCAATACAGTACAATTTTAGTTAAAGTAACCATAACAACCAAGTGTGCACTGAACGTGCTGGTGTTGGTGAACGGCGCAGTGACACAAAGGTGATGAAACAGCGTGAATGGCGAAAAAACTGTAAAAACAAGTAGTTATGAGGTCAATGATACAAGACAGATCAACATAAGTCAAGTATTATGATTTAGACTGAATTGATTGACCCCATAAATGCCACAGTTTGCACTGAGTAGTCGACGGCGTTTCAACCTGTTCAATCCCAGGTCATCTTCAGGACGATGGTTACTAAATCACGTATAGTGCTGTATAGAATGGAGAGGAAGAAGGGGACAAAATAAGAGTTTGGAGGCCCTGGATACAAGTAAGTAATAGTAGTAGATGGTATAGGAGTCAGCTAAGTGAGGAAAAGCTACCTGAAAGGATAATGCCGCAGTAATCCAGACAACAAGGTTGAAGGCCGTGAGAATCAGGCAAAGTGGAGCAATTGATGGGGAAGAGGGGAAAAAAGGGTGTCAAGAATTGGCCCTCATTGGCGTAATAACCCGACTGAAACCGTAAGGTGACAGGGGCAAGGGTAATGGATACCTGTCAGTACTCTGACAAGGGGAATGATGTTCGGAGGTTGTAAATATCCACGTAACGTGGATTGCAGTAGTCCCGGTGGTGTGGAATTGATTTCAGGAGGCAGGCTGGACCTATAAAGTCAAGCAGGGTGGGGATGTCAGAGCGTCGTTGGGCCCGTGGGATAGCAAGGGGAGCAAGAACGGTAGGGGTCTTACCTGGGTGCTGGAGTAATGCTATCCAGCGTGGAGGAAAATGAATCAAGGGGCAGGCGGGGAAAAATGCCGCTACACAGGAAGTAGAGTTGAACGAGCGAAGCGTCAGGATTCACAGCCAAGCGTGCTGTGAACCAGCCTGCGGGGGCTGTGGGAGAAGAATAGTTGCGTTGGTCACGTGGGCAAAGGAAGGGGAACTAGAACGAGCGCAATGTGGTCACGTCTAGTGCCCCGGGGGATAAGGCAGGGGAAAGCACCAGATGTAAGATGGTGGCGAGAGTGGTTAAGGCACTGAAGGAAAGCGTGAGAATTAGATTATATACAGTAAATTCCATACAGTTTGGCGAAAATCATTCTGTTATACATTGTGTCACGAGGGATTAAATAAAAACGCCATAATCGTGGCTTGACAATTAACTGTATTAAAGCATTGAATTGTGCTGTATCAAGAAGCGATTAATTATTACAATTTGGTCCACAGTGTGCCATGGAGCGAAATAAAGTTGTGGGTCAAAATAAATTATTGGATCAAGGATCGCATACACTTGGTCGTAGTTGAAGAGACAGGATACATAGGTTGGCATAAGGTTGTGAAATCAGGCTGAATTGACAATATGATAATAAACAAGGTAAGAAAGGACAGTATTTACATTGGGTGCATTTACAAATGTGGACCAAGTGTATGCGATTCTTGCACCAATAATTTATTGTGACCCACAACTTTATTCCGCTCCAAGGCACGTTGTGGACCGAATTGTAATAATTATTCGTGTCTCGATACAGCACAATTCAAAGCTCTAACCCTTACCCCTCCCTACCCTTCCTTCCCTCCCCCGTCGAAAATCAACTTCATGTATGCTATATTCCACGTTTGTAAATACACCTAATGTAAATACTTACCTTGTTTATCATCATATTGTCAATTCATCTTGATTTTACAACCTTGTGCCAAATCATGTATCTTGTCCCTTCCATTGCAACCAAGTGTATGCGATCATTGATCCAATAATTTATGGTGACCCACAACTTTATTTCGCTCCATGGCATGCTGTGGACCGAAGTGTAATAATCGCTTCTTGATACAGCACAATTCAACGCTTTAGCACTGTAAATTGTCAAGCCACGATTACGGCATTTTTATTCAATCCCTTGTGACACAATGTATAACAGAATGATGTTCGCCAAACTGTATGGAATTTACTGTATTTAATCTAATTGTCACGCTTTCCTTCGGTGCCTTAACCTCCCTCGCCACCGTCTTACATCTGGCATTTTCCCCGGCCTTATCCTCTGGGGCACCAGACGTGACCACATTGCGCTCGTTCTAGTTCCCATTCCTATGCCAACGGGACCAACACAACTATTCTCCCATGTCCCCCGCAGGCCGGTTCACAGCACGCTTGGCTGCGAATCCAGACACTTCGCTCGTCCAACTCGACTTCCTGTGCAGCGGCATTTTCCCCGCCTGCCCCTTGATTCATTCTCCTCCACGCTGGATAGCATTACTCCAGCATGCAGGTAAGACCCCTACTGTTCTTGCTCCCTTTGCTAACCCACGGGCCCTATGACGCTCTGACATCCCCACTCAGCTTGACTTTATAGGTCCAGCCTGCCTCCTGAAATCAATTGAACACCACCAGGACTACTGCAATCCAAGTTACTTGTATATTTACAACCTCCGAACATCATTCCCCCGTCGGAGTGCTCACAGGTATCCATTACCCTTGCCCCTGTCGCCTTACGGTTTCAACCGGGTTATTACAGCCAATGAGGGCCAATTCTTGACACCCTTTTCTCCCCCCCTTTCTCCACCAGTTGCCCCACTTCGCCCGATTCTCGCGGCCTTCACCCTTGTTGTCTGGATTACTGCAGCATTATCCTTTCAGGTAGATTTTCTTCACTTACCTGACTCCTACACCTTCTACTACTATTACTTACTTGTATCCAGGGCCTCCAAACTCTTATTTTGTCCCCTTCTCCCTCTCCTTTCTATACTGCACTATACGTGATTTAGTAACCATCATCCTAAAGAGGACCTGGAATTGAACAGATCAAAACGCCGTCGACTACTCAGCGCAAACCATGGCTTTCAATCAAGCAAACCATGAGGTCAATCAATTCAGTCTAAATCATAATACTTGACTTATGTTGATCTGTCTTCTATCATTAACCTCATAACTACTTGTTTTTACTTTCGCCGTTCACGCTGTTTCATCACCTTTGTGTCACTGCGCCGTTCAACAACACTAGCACGTTCAGTGCACACTTGGTTGTTATGGTTACTGTAAGTAAAATTGTACGGTAGTGCTGATACAACTACTTACAAATAACACCTTATATTGTACGAAACCTGCCCGTGGTCTCCCTTTCTTTTCTTCTCCTCCCTCAAGTGATTTACTTTTCTTCTCTGACTTCAAAGTAAGAAGATTTATGTGACAATCATGCTGGCTACTATGGTGTGCTTGAGGAAGGCTGTTCGATTTTTCTTTTTTTTTTCTAGCACACAACAAAATAAAAATGTCTGTAAATATGTACAGTGCCAATACTTCAGAATATACCAGAAGCACAAAAGCAAAAATGAAGCACAGTTTTTGCTTATTCTGAAGTGTGATGGAAACAAGTATTTTAATATGATCAAAACAAATCAATACACTAGGTAATGACATTTCCACACATTATCGTTTGTGCGCTGTATACTTTTATCAGAAAAACTGTATGTCTGTGCAAATGTAATGGTCATTTCAATTGAAGATGTGTTTTCTGCAATGGCAGTACGCTACCACACCATGCCTACTCCACTTTACCGCACCCCACTCCACTCTACTCTACTCTACTCTGCACCACTCCACACCCACTGCACTCTACTCTGCACCACTCCACACTGGCACTGCACTCTACTCTGAACCACCCCATGCCACTTGACAACTCTCTACACCACTCTACTCTATCCCACTGCACTCTACCCCACACTACTCTACTATGCACCACTGCACTCTACGCCACTGTACTTTACACCACTCCACTCCGCCCCACCCCACTCTATGCCATTCTGCTTTGCAACACTGCACTCTATGCCACTGCAGTCTACGCCAATGCTCTCTACTCAATACCACTCCACTCTTCACCAGTGCACTCTATGCCAATCCACAGAATGCCACTTTAATCTACACTGCACCATTGCACTCTGTGGCACTCTACTCTACTGTGCACCACTCCACTCTGAAACAATCTACTCTTTGCCACTTCACCCGGCGCCAATTCACTCCATTCTGCACCACTCTACTCTACTCTGCACCACTGCACTCTACTCTAACCACTGCACTCTACTCTAGTCACTGCACTCCATGCCAATGCACTCTACGCCACTTTATTCAAAGCGAAGCACTGTACCCCACTTCACTGTACGCCAATCTACTCCGCACTACTGTGCTCTACGCCACTATACTCTACACAACTGTCGTCTACACCGCTGCACCCTATGCCACTCTACTCTATGCTGCACCACTGTTCTCTATGTCACTGCATTCTACACCATTGTACTTCACACCAATTCACTCTACACCACTCTACCATACACCACTGCACTCCATGACAGTTTGCTCTGCAACTCTGCCACTGACCTTAACGCCACCCTACGCTGCTACACTCTATGCCACTGCTTTCTGCACCTCTGCACTCTGTTCCACACCACTCTGCTCCATGCCAATTCACTCACTCCACTGTACTCTATGCCACTCTACTCTGCAACACTGCACAATCCGCCTCTGAACTAATGCACTCTATACTAATGCACTTTACACCACTACACTCTATACCCCTTTACTCTGCATTGCTCTAGTCTCTGCCACTGCACTCTACGCCAATCCACTCGAAACCACTCTAAGCTACTCTGCACCACTTCAGTGTACAATAATCTGCTCTACAGCACTGCACTTTACACCACTCTATTCCACATTTCGTCCTTCCACTCTACACCACTGCAATCTATCCTTTGCCACTCCACTCCCTTCACTGCACTCTATGCCATTCTACTCTACACCATTGAACTCTAAGTCACTTTACTCTGCACCACTCAATGCCACTGCACTTTACACAAATGTACTCTATGCCACTCTACACCACTGTGCTCTATGCCACTCTACTCTGCAACACTACACTCTTTGCCACTGCACTCTATGCTACTGCACTCTACTCTGCAATATTCTACACCACTACAATGTATTCCACTCTAATCTACTGTGCACCACTGCACTCTACCCCCACTCCACTATGCACCATTGCACTCTTGACAACTACACTTGTTACCACTCCACTCTACAACACTGCTCTCTACACTACTACTCTATACCACTGTACTCTACCCTACACCAATGTACTCTACCCTGCACTCCTCCACTCTATACCAATTCACTCTACACTGAGACAATATCCTCTTAAGTCACTGCACTCTATCCCACTGTACTCCACTCTACACCACTGCACTCTACACCATGCCACTCTATGTCACACCACTCTACACTGCACCACTCCTCTATGCCAATGCACTCTACCCTGCACCACTCCACTCTACTCTGAAACAATCTACTATACACCACTGCACTCTACGCCACTGTACTCTATGCTACTCTACTCTGCACCACTCTACATCACTGCACTCTATGCTGTGCAACTCTAAGCCACTGCATTCTACACTGCACCACTCTGCTCTACGCCACTCTACTGTAAACCACTCCATTCCACGCCAATGCACTCTACATCACTTTACTCAAAACCAATGCACTCTACGCCACCATACTCTATGCCACTACTCTGCAATACTGCACTCTATGCCAGTGCCCTCTATGCCACTACTGTATACTATGCACTCTACCTGGGCCCACTCTACTCTACCCTTCACACTTACTCTATGTCACTGCAATCTACGCCATTATGCTCCAATCTGCACCACTGCACTCTAGGCCACTGCACTTCACGGTATGCTACTCTACTCTGCACTATCAATCAATCAATCAGTGACACTTGTAAAGCGCGCTACATACCCGTAGGGTCTCAAGGCGCTGGGGGGGGGGGGGGGGGGGTGCCGCTACTGCTCGAACAGCCAGGTCTTCAGCTTCTTCCTGAAGGAGAGGTGGTCTTGGGTCAGGCGCAGGTCGGTCGGGAGGGAGTTCCAGGTCTTGGCGGCCAGGTAGGAGAAGGACCTTCCTCCTGTAGTCGCTCTTCGGATGCGGGGGACGGCGGCGAGGGCGTACTACTCCATTGACTTCTACTGTAAACCACTGCTCTATACGCCAATGCGCTCTGCCCTACTTTACTCAAAACCAATGCACTCTATGCAACTGCACTCTACGCCAACTACACTGCACTGTATGCCACTATATTATACTCTGCAACATTCTATACTACGCCACTGCACTCTACCCCACTTCAAGCTACGTCACTTTACACCATTGCACTATGCTTCACTGCACTCTACATCACTCTATTCTACTCTGCACCACTGTACTCTACACCAGTGGTTCTTAACCTTTTGACTTCCGTGGACTCCCAATCAATCATCACTGAACCCTGGGGCCCCCACTGCATCATTTTTGGAATTCAGGGACCTCCCACTCAGCCATTACTGGAAGCTGGGAACCGAGGTGTAAGCATTTTTTATTATTTAGTCTGTAAAACAATATACAAACAATACAGAATTAGATTACAGACAAATATAACAAAACACAAATTTAGATTTTAAGAGGAAGGTTGAAGGCCACTCGTACTGTATTCCGTTTGATGAACTTGCACTGATCCCACAAATCAATCTGAGGATACTAACTTAATTTTTACCCTCCAATTTCAGATTCCTTCAAATATAATGTTACAGTTAAAAGTTCTTATGGAGCCCTCACATGCCCAAATGGGCATCTTGGCGCTAGCTGAGTGAATAGATGCAGGAATAAGTCAAAGAGGGAGGTTAGCATGTAGAGAAAAGCCATGTTTTCAACGCCTTCCTTAAAGCCAGATTAGGCATGATTTTAATGTGTAAAGGAAGGGCATTCAATGCTTTAGATGCTCTGAACACAAAACTTCTACCTCCCCAATGCGCATATCTGAATCTGGGTATTACCAGCAATTTGGCCGAGGCAGAGTACAAAGATCAACTTGGTGAGTACCAAGTAAAACTCCTCCTCAGCAATTCAGGGCCTATCCCGCGCAGTGTTTTAAACACAGAGCACAAAGCCTTGAAGGTGAACCTCTGTCTGACAGGGAGCCAATGAAGTTCAGTGATATAGTTTGAAACAGAATGGTATTTGGGAATTTTGCACACCACCAGGGCAGCATCGTTCTGGAAGGTTTCAACTTACTGAGAGCCTGCTGATGAGCATTGAGAAAAAGCCTGTTGCAGTAATCAGCCTTTGAGAGCACAAGAGTGGCGACAACTGTTTTCTGAAGATAGCTAGATATAAAAGCAAGCATTTTCGTAATCATTTTTAGAAGGAAGAAAGCGGCCGATGTCACAGTATTGGCCTGGTCAATGTAAGAAAGTTTGTTATTTATCAGAACTTCCAATTTCTTGACACATGTAACAGGTGAAGGAAGTGAGCCAAGCTCAGAAGGCCACCAATCGGAGGTCCAGTAGGAGGGCTGGGCTCTGAAAACCAGCACCTCAGTCTTTGTGGAGTTCAATTTAAGACAGTTCCTCGCTATCCAATGGCCCACTGCTTTCATACCATAACAAAATCTCGTCCCCTGTCCTGTAGTCGTCAATGACACCACAATTTGTCTGTCATCGACATATGATGTCAGTGCAAACACAAATGATCTTATAAGTTCGACAAGGAGTGACATAGATGTTAAATAGAAGAGGACTGATAGAAGACCCTTGGGGCACCGCACAAGGAAGGGAGAATAATCGTGAAGAGAACCCACCTAATCTGACCGATTGCTCCCGACCCGAGAGGAAGTAGTTCAATATCTCCCAAGCTATTCCAGTCACTCCGAACCCTCTCAACCTCTCCATCAGCAGCCCATGATTCAGAGGATCAAAGGCTGCTGATAAAGCAAGCAGGATCAGTGCAGCCCTACCACCCTGATCGAAAGTCAACCTGATTTACAGAATGTTCTAAATGTTTGTTGTTACATTTTGCTTTTTCATTTACATACACTTTATTTATATGTTAGTATTATTTAATTTTCAAAGCAGTCACGGACCCCATGAGTAGGCTCCGCGGACTTCCAGGGGTCCCCGGACCACATGTTAAGAACTACTACTCTACACCACTGCTCTCTGTACCACTCTGCTCTGCACCACTCTAGGCCAATACACCCTATGCCAATGTACTCTACGACAGGGTACTGTACGACACTCTACTATGCAAGACTGAACTCTCTGCCACTGTACTCCATGCCGCTCTATTTCACTCTTATCTATTCTGCACCACTGCACTCCATGCCACAGCACTCTACACCACTCTACACCTCTGCACTCTATCCTGCACCCCTCAACTCTGCTCTGAAACAATCCACGCTACACCACTGCACACTACGCCACTCTACTCCACTCTGTGCCACTTCACTCTACGCCACTCTGTTGTATGTCACTGCAATCTATGTCACTGCACTCTACACCACTGCACTCTACACCACTGCACTCTTCGCCAATCTGCTCTGCACTAATCTACTCTGCACCACTGTGCTTTACTCCACTTCACTCTACGACACTGTACTCCACGACACTGCACTCCACGATACTCTACTCAGACGCTCTACACCATTAAACTCTGCTCCATTCTGACACCCTACTACACTCTATGCCAATCCTTGCTACAACTCTCAACTCCACTCTACGACACAATTCCACTCTACGACACTCTATGCAACTTCCTCTATGCCACTTTGCTCCACTCTGTTCCACAGCACACTACTCCACTCTGCCACTCTATGCCAGTCCGCTCTGCGCCTCTCGACTCACCTCTATACCATGCCACTCTCCTACACTTCTCCACTCTATGCCATTCTACTCTACAACACTCTACGCAACACTAGAACATTCTGTGCCACTCTGCGACACTACTCCACTCTGACACCCTACTCCACTCAACTCTACACCCTTCAACTCTATGGCACTCTACTCCCTCCACGACAGTTAACAGCACTCTACATCACCCCACTTTATGCCACTTCATGACACTCCACTCCATGCCACTCAACTCTACTCTACACCACTTCACGCCACTCTACCCCACTCAAGAACACTTCACTCTACTCTACTTTATGATACTTCACTCCACACCACTCTCTTTACCCCACTTACTTTTAGCCATGCTGAACAGCAGCCATGCTGGTGTGCAATGTGGCTTAAACATATTGGCAAAGCCACTAGCTCTTCCATAGGCGAGACCTATTGGCAAAGCCAATACTACTTGTAGACAGGAACATCAAAGCACCTACCACAACTTCGGAAAAGGCGCCGGTGCATAATGGCATTAAAACGGACTCTAGATCTTACTGTCAGATGAAAAGAGATCAACTGGAATCTCATCTAGCCTAGCGCTTTTCCAAGTTTCTGGCACTTCAGGGTCCATTCGGATTTTTATTAAAGTGAGGATGGATTTCTCTAGAGCTGTTCGTCAAAGAATGCAACAAAAAAGCCTCTGATGGAACACCAACAGGAGAACTATATAAACTTATGAATGATGTAAGCATTCTGTATCAGGAATGTGGTTCTCCAAGTGAGGAGCAGAGGTCTCACTGCCATGTGCTATTGGGCACTAAAAATACGAGAATCTTTAGGTTCAGGAACATCCTTTAGATCCACCTGTTGCAGACATATTCTATTATCCTTTGTGGATTTATTGGGTGTTTTATAAACTTCAAGGCTAGGAGCACTATCTGTGCTCTTTAGGACCGATAGAAGGTTAAAAGTAATAGGCCTGCTTTGATGATTGTGCGACGAGTGTAGGAAGGAGCGGATGGCTCATTGGATTTACAGCTTCTAGTCCCAAAACGGACGACAAGATGAACGACTATAATAAATTCAAACCGAAGTTAACACTTGTGTCTGCCAAAAGCACATTCAAGTACCTATGTAAAGGCACTACACAAAAGAGTACTTCAAACTTCTCCGTTTTTTGCTCGAACTTGGCAGTTCTGAAGTACAGAATTAGCTTTTAGATAACAAGAGATTAGAAGAAGATAGAGTCAGACCTAGGGGCTCATGATGACTTTCCTCATATTCTACGACTGTCATATCAATAACCAGATCCCAGCCTTCCAGAATATAATCAGAGAGGGTCACACACCCTTCTTATAGGTCATATTTAGTTCTTTATCAGAGAGAGAGAGAGAGAGAGTGTGTGTGTGTGTGTTTGTGTGTGAGTGTGAGTGGGTGTGTCTGTGTGTGCGTGTGTGTGTGTTTTCCTCGTGGCAGTCCTGACGTGTATGAGGTGAGCCTCTATGAAATAGTTTCCATACAAGCATAGACGCTGGAAGTAGAGGTGTGGGGTAGCACCCTAAAATTGTCATGCTGGAGTTCAGAAGGTGAAGGAGCAGTAAAGTTGTCTATAAATCATATTTTTATTTTGCGCATTTGCGTTCAAAGTCAGGTTCAACTATCAAACTATGTCTCCTGATAAGTTGCTCCTACCTTTAAAAGGTATATTGTTTAATTGTCTTTCTCCGACTGCAAAGTGACAGTATTATGTAAAGTGAAATATGTGACAATCTACATGGCATGCAAAGGAAAGACAGTAGAATGTACTTTTTTTCTAATACACAACAGTATTTAAACACCCTTAAATTAACTGTTCAAATATGTCAAAATATACCAGCAGCAAGGAAAGCATAAATACAGTACATTATTAATCCTTAATTGTGGTAAATCAAAGATTTCAACAGACTCAAAATGAGCCAAGACACTTTACCTGGTGATGCACACATAATAAATCTTGGTGGAAACCTGTTTTCCATACTTTAGAATTTGTGCACCATATAGTTTTAGCAGTAAAACTGTTTCTGTGTAGATTATGTGGGTATTTCAATGGACAATGTGCTTAAGCAAGACTTCGGGTTAAAAAGACTCTCTTATTCCAAAATTATTTCTTCATAAACACACCGCATGCAAAAGCCGAAGAGACATAACATCCAAGCTCACAGTATCTGAGGGAGGAAGTATAAGGGCGGAAAATTAGGACAGGGGCAAGGAAGATGAAGACTCGGAGTCATCATGACTATCAGTAAGTGTCCACATTTTACATCCTCCTCTGCATTCTTTATCGCGGTCCTGACATGCATGAAAATGTAAGCCAGGTTTCGCCGCGAGGAAGAGCCCTGTACGACAGAATCAGGTTTGGAAACAAAGGAACAAAAATCTATGTATTGGAAACTAAAAATGTTTTCTTAGCAGCTGCTTGTGGTAAATCAGAAGCACAAACACCCTCACCAGACATCAGGTGGCAGAGGGAAACAAAAGTGTGAGAATGAGCCCAAGTAGCAGCTCTACAAATATCATATGAAGGAACATCATCTACTGCGGACCAGGATTCAACTTTATCTCTAGTTTATCGCCCGTGAAACCCCAAAAGCATCTCAGGACCCAAAGCAACATTTGCATGTGAAATCGCTTAGTGCACCTATCGGCTTAGAGTAACAGAAGAAATCTTTTTAACCTTAGTGACAGGTCCAAAATAAAGAAATAAGGGGACATATTTACAAGCCCCTATCACCACCACAATGTCACTTTTAAAGACGTTGTGGTAGGGGGGAGTGGCTTGGCGCCCGAGTGAATGGCGGCACACGTGTGAAGCTCCGCGGTCCGCTGGGAAGTCTTGGCGTTTCAAGATCTGCTGCCGCTCAGACGGAGGCACACACGGACCTCTGAAGACCCGGTGCTTGCTTTGGAACCCCCACTGACTTTAAATGCGGACTTTAAAAGCCTTTTCTCACCAAAGTGAGCTCTACAGCGGCTTCGCTCTTAGCGCTGCCGCCATTTTGAATTTCTACGCGCACGAGCGTGTCTCCTCACAGCAATGTTGAAGTTTCTTTTCTGATCACCAATGCCCATACGTTCACTAACTTTACACCAAAAACGTTGACTGGCAGTTTTTTGAGGGGGAACTGTGGCATTTTACTGCTGTTTCATTCCATTTTGAAAAATTTTTCAGTCTCCTCACTTAAGTGTATGCAGTAATTCTTATGGTTGCCACTCCATTTCCTTTAAGCATGTCTTTGGGCTGCAGGGCTTTTCTACCTTAATGCCACTGCTCTTCTCCTCTATCAGCATACTTGTCAAGGGGGATTGTCCTTGACAAGCTCAACGCGACCATTTTTTGCGGTGTACTGCCTCATATATTGTTTTTCCTTCCAACATTGGTGGTATAAGTCGCAGTACATCCATTTGAAGTTCTTGCTTGTTTTTGGATGTGTACTTTTATCTCTGGCATACCAGTACTTTGATGATGGCATGATGACTGACTGCAATTGATGTCTTGACTAGAGGAGTCTCCCATGTTTTTTCTGGAAGTTGCTCTTTTGCGCTCAATGCATGGTTAGCTGGGCTTGATCCCTAGTATACTAGCACTGGCGCAGAGCATGATAATTGTGTTTTATGGGTAGTACGAAAGTGCCTCACCCCTCTCTCTCCAAATCCAAACACATTTTTATAAAAAAGTCAAAGATTTTTTCTGAAAACTCTAAATTAGAAGATTCTCTGGCTTCTTCTCCTCATAGTCACGATACAACAATGGAGCCTTTGTCTGCAGCTTCAGGGAAATCCAACACCAAACGCTTAAAAAAGGATCCACCGTCGCCGCCTAAATCGGCTTCACCAGTGTCAATGGAGTTACTATTGGAGGAGATTAGAGCTCTTCAGCCATTCATGGAAGAGAATAATACTAAACTACAAGTCTTAAAGGACAATTGGTCTCAACTTGAAGCTAGAGTCTCATCAGTTGAACACAATGTATCCTCCTTTAAAGAAACCTGTGTTACTGTCTCTCATCTGCACTCTCAGGTTTCTACGCTTCAGAAACAAGTTGAAGACTTGGAAAATCGCAGTAGACGCAACAACTTACGCATTTATGGCCTGGGAGAAGGACTTGAAGGGACAGACCCTCTTACATTTTTCAAATCATTCCTCCCTAAGTTGCTCCATATGCCAGAGGGGACGATCCTTAACATTCAGCGAGCACATCGGCTAGGTCGTCTTCCAGCTCACTCTACGTCCTCACCAAGGCCCAGAGGAGTCATCTTGTACTTTCTTGAGTATACAGATCTGTTGAAGGTTCTTTCAGCGGTCAGAGCATCTGCTAAAGTCACATGGTCTGCCTCCTCCCTGTATTTTGCGCAAGACTATGCTAAAGCTACCGCCTACAGACGCAAAGCTTTTTTGAATATGCGAGCTGACCTGCGCTCAATAGGAGCCAGATATGGACTTTTTCATCCATGCCTCTTTAAAGTCACATATTATAACAAAACCACCACATATCAAGATCCTATGCGTTTACAAAGCTTTATCAATTCATGTAAGCCGAATGTCATGGATTCTTCTGGTCCTGCATCCTCTCTTTGAACGTTTAATATGGTTCTTTCATTGACATGCTGACCAAATTCTCGCTCCTCCTTTTTGATGGTTGGCAGTTTGCATGTTGTATTTCCCTGTTAATAGCATACTTGAAGATGTTTACGCTGTGTTTTTTCTTTTTGAGACTTTGTTTGTTAATGTTCCTCAATTTTCCAGTTACTGTTCCTTCTTAAGGAGTATTCTAACACTGATTTGTCACCACAGATTCCCTACCTTTGTTTTATGATGTCTTCCTGGTCCTCTGCTTTGCTGTTCCCTGGATGCGTCGTCCATTCCATGTGGTTCCACCCCCTCCCCCGTCTTTGCCTGGTTTCTCCCTATATAGGTATGTTTTCCTCCTGTACTCCCATTCTTTTTGTTTTCTTATTCTTTTTGCTTATCTCTCTTCTATCTATTCTCTTTATTTCCTTTTTGGACGTTGTCGAGTTCTTTTCTTTCTGCATATCTTGTCCTGTTCTCTTTTCTGATCCGTCTGATCTTTCTCCTGAGGTGGTTATTTCTCAGCTTTTATTGTTATTTATCCTTCTCATTCTATCTTTATTTTCTTATTCTTTTCCTCTGAATCATAGTTCTGGATATATTTCCTTCTGCTTCCTGACTTTTTCTTATAGAATTGTTTATCTTCCTTCTCTACTTTCTGTTTGTCCTCTCTCTTACACTTGGGCCCTGGTAACCATATTTCTGACTTTCATTCCCTTGTATATCCTCTCGGACTATTCCACTGAACCGATTTGCTGCTGTTCCTTCTCCTTGTTTATTTTTACTCTTGAACTGTTATGCCGATGAGATTAGTATCATGGAATATTAGGCGGTTGAATTCCCCCATCAAACGACAAAGAATTATGACCCACTTAGCAAAGATGAATGCTAATATTGTATTCTTACAGGAGACCCACCTAACGGAGAATGAGTCGTCAAAACTAAAACGAAGATGGGTAGGGGAATATTTTATTCTAACGGTGATGGCAAACGCAATGGGGTTATGATGCTCTGTCGTACGTCACTTGATTGTAAATTTATATCAAAGGAATCTGATACAGAGGGCCGTTGGCTCCATGTTAAATTGCTGCTGAAGGATGTACCAGTCTCCTTTTTCAATGTATATGGTCCTACTGGTGGTCCTTTTGGTCTTCAATTGCCCAGCAGATGGACCTTTGCATGGAAGATAATTTTATTCTAGCAGGAGACTGCAATCAGGTTTTTGATCCCCTTGTTGATCGAAATTCCAAAGTCCCATTCGTTCCTAACAAACTACATAAATCCATCATTCATGCTATTACTCAGCACAAACTGTTGGACCACCAGAGAGTATACTTTTTATTCTCCTGTGCATCACTCCCAAACACGTATTATTTTTTTGTTTCCACAATATTTCACAAGCACTTTTGCACGCTGATATAGGACCTATATTGTTATCTGATCATGCCCCCATTTCGATTGATTTGGATATTTTACCAAAAGTTAATGGGCCCAGAAGATGGAGATTTAATAACTCCCTTCTTTTGGATCCTACATTCTCTTTCTCATTCTCCACTTTCTTTGACAGCTATTTTTCCTTAAAAGACACTACCTCCTTACCCTTTTCAACTATTTGGGACGCCTTTAAGGCCTCAGCAAGAGATTTTATTATCAGCTTTGTGGCCAAGAAGCGTAACATTGCTCGCAAACGCTTGAGATCCCTGCTTCAAGATATTAAGAGACTGGAGCATTCTTTTTACACATCCAATTCAAAAGATGTTCTTGATGCCCTTATAAAAGCGAAATTGCATTTTAATAAAGAATCTACTGACAGTGCCTCATTTTACCTCCTGAAGTCTAGCGCAAAATATTATGGTGGGAAAAATAAGGCAGGTAACTTTTGGCCAACTATTTGAAAACCAAACACAATAAAATAAATATTGATTCTATTTTTGATGGGAATTCTATCTTAAAATTTAATGACACAGACATTTTGAATGAATTTGCAGTTTTTTACAAATCATTATATGCTCCTGAAACGAATCCCACAAGCCATATGCTTTCACAATTCTTCTCAACCATACATAAAACTCAGCAAACGTTTCCCGATTTATCGTCCTTAGAAATAGACACAACCCAACAAGAACTTTTAGAAGCACTTCAACACTTAAAAAAAGATAAGGCACCTGGGCCTGACGGATTTACTGTCGGATTTTACCTCCATTTCTCTAAATTATTATTACCTAAATTACACCTTCTGATTACTTCCTTTAACTCTTTGGGGGAATCAGCAGGCTCTTTCTCAGAGGCTCATATATGTCTAATCCCTAAAGAGGGCAAAGATCTGAACTACAGACCCATCTCATTGGTCAATATAGATTATAAGATCTTCTCCAAGGCACTGGCCTTACGCTTGGACCCTATTCTACCAAATATTTTAGGCAGGGAGCAATCTGGCTTCGTGAAAGGGCGAGTCATTAATGATAATACAAGACTGTTTTTTAATATTTTATCTAAAGCTCCGCATTTACAACACTCTCTCGCTGCTATAGCGCTTGACGCAGAGAAAGCTTTTGATAGAGTTGAATGGCAATATTTATTTTATACCCACGATGGTTTGGCTTTGGTCCTAAGTTTACAGCCCTGATCTCACTTTTTTATTCTAGTCCGCGCGCTGCGGTTTGTGCTAGTGGTCTCATCTCGCTTTTTTTTTACCTTGGTAGGGGTGTGCATCAAGGCTGCCCCCTCTCTCCTTTTCTTTTTAATTTAGCCCTAGAACCCTTCCTCTCAAAGATTCGTCAAAACACACAAATACATGTTTTTCAGACTCCGATCACTCATGTCAAGCTAGCAACCTACGCTGATGATATTTTGCTCTTTATCTCCAACCCCAGTGAATCAGTTCCTGCCTTTCTAAAGAAAGTTCAATCTTTCTCACTGGTTTCAGGGTATAAACTGAATAGCGATAAGTGTGCAATCTTACCTCTGACTAAATTTACTTTTAAAGTTGATTTTTCCCCAACGAACTTTACTTGGAAATCTTCTCATATCAAATACCTGGGACTGAGTTTCACGCCCACGATTAAAGACACAGTTACTTTATGTTTGAATAATTGTATTAAAAAACTTTCCGATCTTACTACTAAATGACATCCCCTATACCTTTCTTGGTGGGGCCGTTTAGACACTATAAAAATGATGCTCTCCCCTTTGGTTTTGTATACCATTTACAACATTCCAGTCCCCATCTCACCCAAATTATTCAAATCGATTAACTCAGTATTGTCTTCCTTCTTATGGAACACTAAAAAAGCTTGTATGTCTATTTCTAAATTAATGCGTCCTAAAACTGAGGGAGGAGTTAATTTTCCCAACTTTCCTGTTTATCAGAAGGTCTTTTTATTAGGGCAAGCCTCATGTTGGCTGTTTGACCCCACAGATGATTGCCCCTTATGGGCATCAGTTGAAAGTTCATTTTTGTCCCCCTTTTCTTTTCAAGAATATCTCTCTTTTTCCCGTAAACCCCAAACATAATCTTCTACCCTACTTAAATTTACTTCCAAACTTCTCGCCCCGTCACTCCCTTTAACTCCCGATACTCGAGTCCTTTTTGTCATCCACCATTTGGCACAATACGACTCTATTAATAAACAATAAACCCTTCTATTGGAAGTCTTGGAGGCAACATGGTTTGATCTGGGTCCATCAATTATTTTCGAATAATGAATTTATTTCCTTTACTTTGCTTCGACAGACTTATAACTTACACGCTGCCCTGATTTCTAAATACCATATTCTCCGATGTACGGTACTTGACGTATACACTAGGCTTACCAGTGATTCCAGTAATTCTCATATCACTGATGCGCCTACTGACTTGTCCACTCGTTTACGTACTAAACCTAAAGCCTCTATTTTATATACTCTTCTCCAATCCAAGGGTACACCTAGACTCAAATCTACGACTGAAATAGTTTGGGAGAGGGATTTTAGTGTAGTATGGTCCCCGTCAACATGGAATAAGATTTGGAATAAGATACGTAAAACCTCCAGAACAGCTAGTTTAACACAAACATTGTTTTATACATACAATAGGCTTTTACTATGTCCTCACGCCTTAAATAAAAGATTCTCCAATGTACAGGATACTTGTTGGTCTTGCGCATCTCCTGATGCTGATCTGTTTCATATGCTTTTTTCGTGTTCATTTGTAAATAAGTTTTGGAAACTGGTTTGGTCTCAAATTAACTTCATTTTTGGTACCAATGCCCCATTCTTTGTAAAATACATTTTCTTGGGAAGCCTTTCACCAATTTGGGATAAATACGAAATTAATATCAGAATTGTTGATTTACTTATAGCAGTTGCTTTTCAGCAGATGACGAGAAATTGGAAAGATTTCACGAAGATTTCCTACAAAGCTTGGTGGTATGATGTATGCCATAATCATAGACTGGATACATTTCTCCTGTTTCCTCTACAAATGGCCATGAAGCGAATTCAGTTATGGATGCCTGACACAACCTTTTTTGATAAATGTGCGTTAAAACACTCCTTACCAACCCCATCTCAGCAGGAAGTACTTAAACCCCCTTGATTTCTCTTGCTGTTTTTCTAGTTTTCATTTATATATGCATTGTGTTCTCCCCGATTATCCTTTTGCTGGGTTTTTAAATTTTTATCTTACTCATATATCTCCGCCGGAATTTGTACATGATGTATTGTTTTTGTTTTATCAGTAACATGTACTGTATGTTTCCACCTCTTTATCTTTAATAAACTTTTCTTCTGAACTAAAAAAAAAGACGTTGTGGTAGCGATGGGGCTTTGCCTTATTTACAAGGCAGCGTTAAGCCACTTAACGTGGCTTAACGCTGCCTTGTAAATAAGGCACCCTTTCATGCTGTGCTTAGCGTGAAAGGGGAGAGCAATGGGTGTTGCGGTGGACGTTCCACCATATCAATCAATCAATCAATGACACTTGTAAAGCGCGCTACATACCCGTAGGGTCTCAAGGCGCTGGGGGGGGGGGGGGGTGCCGCTACTGCTCGAATAGCCAGGTCTTCAGCTTCTTCCTGAAGGAGAGGTGGTCTTGGGTCAGGCGCAGGTCAGTCGGGAGGGAGTTCCAGTTCTTGGCGGCCAGGTAGGAGAAGGACCTTCCTCCTGTAGTCGCTCTTCGGATGCGGGGGACGGCGGCGAGGGCGTGGTTGGCTGATCGGAGGTGGCGCGTGGGAGCGTAGAAGTTGACTCGGCTGTTGAGGTAGCTCGGGCCTTGGTCGTGTAGGGCTTTGTGTGCGTGGGTGAGGAGGCGGAAGGTGATTCTCTTGTTGACGGGGAGCCAGTGAAGGTCTCTCAGATGTCCGGAGATGTGGCTGGATCGTGGGATGTCGAGGATGAGTCTGGCTGAGGCGTTCTGGATCCGCTGGAGTCTCTTCTGGAGCTTGGCGGTGGTACCGGCGTAGAGGGCGTTACCGTAGTCCAGTCGGCTGGTGACGAGGGCCTGGGTGACGGTCCTCCTGGTCTCGGTGGGGATCCACCAGAAGATTTTCCGAAGTATGCGTAGGATGTTGAAGCACGCCGAGGAGACGTTGTTGACCTGCCTGGTCATGGAGAGGGAGGAGTCCAGGATGAAGCCCAGGTTGCGTGCATGGTCTGTCGGTTTGGGTGCGGTGCCCATGGCGGGAGGCCACCAGGAGTCGTCCCAGGCGGAGGGTGAAGAGCCCAGGATGAGAACCTCCGTCTTGTCCGAGTTCAGTTTCAGGCGGCTGGTCGTCATCCACTCGGCTACCTCTTTCATCCCTTCGTGCAGGTTGGCTCTGGCGGCGGCGGGGTCGTTGGTCAGGGAGAGGATCAGCTGGGTGTCGTCGGCGTAGGAGATTATGCTGAGGTTGTGTTTGCGTACGATGGCCGCGAGGGGGCTCATGTAGACGTTGAAGAGGGTGGGGCTCAGAGATGATCCTTGTGGGACGCCGCAGATGACTTCGGAGGCCTCTGACTTGTACGGTGGAAGGCGGACTCTCTGTGTTCTTCCGTCGAGGAAGGAGATGATCCATTCCAGCGCCTTGTCCTTGATTCCGATGTTGCTGAGGCGCCGTACTAGGGTGCGGTGGCAGACCGTGTCGAATGCCGCGGAGAGGTCTAGGAGGATGAGGGCCGCTGTTTCTCCATTGTCCATCAGGGCTCGGATGTCATCGGTGGCGGCGATGAGGGCGGTCTCGGTGCTGTGATTGGCTCGGAAGCCGGACTGTGAGGGGTCGAGGGATCCGTTCGTCTCGAGGAAGGCGGCCATCTGCTTGTTGACGGTCTTCTCGATGACTTTGGCTGGAAACGGGAGAAGCGAGATGGGGCGGTAATTCTTGAGGTCGGTGGGGTCCGCTGTTGGTTTCTTGAGTAGAGCGCGGAGTTCGGCGTGTTTCCAGCTCTCGGGGAAGATGGCGGTGTCGAAGGATGTGTTGATGATGTCTCGCAGGTGGGGTGCGATGACAGCGTCGGCCTTGTTGAAGACGTGGTGAGGGCAGGGGTCGGTCGGTGATCCGGAGTGGATGGAGTTCATCGTGCGGGTGGTGTCTTCGGTGCTGATCGGGGTCCAGGCGTGGAGGGTGGTGGTGGGTGGGGGTGGTTGGACGGTCATGGTGTGCGATGGTTGGTTGTTGAAGCTACTGTGTATGTCCGTGATCTTGTTGTGGAAGTATGAAGCGAGGGAGTTGCAGAGGTCTTGCGATGGGGTGATGTCGTTGTTTCCTGCGCTGGGGTTGGAGAGCTCTTTCACGATGTTGAAGAGTTCCTTGCTGTTGTGTGCGTTGTTGTCCAACCGGTCCTTGAATGCTGTTTTCTTGGCGGCGCGGATCAGCTGGTGGTGTTTCCGGGTGGCAAGTTTGTAGGAGGTCCTGTTGTCGTCCGGTGTCGGTTCCCTTTTCCAGACTTTCTCGAGGGCTCGGAGGTTCTTCTTGGAGCACTTGAGTTCGTCGGTGAACCATGGGGCCTTCTTGCTGCCGGGTCTGCCAGGCGGGGTCCTCAGCGGGGCGAGCTCGTCCGCGCAGTCGCTGATCCACTTCGTGAGGTTGTCGGCGGCCTGGCTGGGGTTCGCTGAGCTGGCAGGAGGGTGCTGGCTCAGGGAGGTGGCGAGCTGGTCTGCTGTGATCTTGTTCCAGCTTCTGTGGGCGGCTTGTTGCTGGTGTTGGTGGGTCGTCGTTCTCTTGAAGGTGAAGTGGACGCAGCTGTGGTCCGTCCATTGAAGCTCTGTGGCGTGGCTGAAGAGGATGTCTGTGCTGGATGAGAAGACGGCGTCGAGTGTGTGTCCGGCGAGGTGGGTGGGGGTGGACACCAGTTGCTTGAGTCCCAGGTTGGCGAGGTTGTCGAGCAGGGTGCTGGTGTTGTGGTCGTTGTTGTTCTCCAGATGGTAGTTGAGGTCTCCCAGGAGGATGTAGTCAGCGGAGGGGAGGGCATGCGGGCTGACGAAGTCGGCGATGTCCTCGCTGAATTGCGTGCGTGGTCCAGGGGGTCGGTAGATCAGGGTGCCTCTGAGGGTGGTGTTCGGGTTGGTGTGGATCTGGAAGTGCAGGTGTTCGGCGCTGGTCAGGGTGTTGTCGGTGCTGGTCGTGATCCGGATGGTGTTTCTGTGGATGATGGCGATGCCTCCTCCCATCTGGTTGGCGTTTCGGTCCCTCCGGACGATCTTGTAGCCCTCTGGGATAGCGATGGCGATGTCAGGAGCTGAAGAGGCGTTCATCCAGGTCTCCGTGAGGAAGGCAACGTCCGGGGCTGTGGCGTCTAGGAGGTTCCAGAGTTCGATGGCGTGTCTGTGGACGGAGCGGGTGTTGAGCAGGATGCACTTGAGGTGGGTGCTGCTGGTGTTCGACTTTGCGGGTGCTGGTGTGCGGCTGGTCTGGGTGCAGGAGAACTTGCAGGCGTGGCAGCTGAAAGGTCCGTGGGTGCATCGTGGTGTGGCTTGGTGGCAATTCGGGAGTCGGCCGGTGTTGAGAGCGATGAGGGTGGCGGCGGAGTACGTCAGGCGGGTAGGTCGGGGTCCTCGTGGGCCAGGGGTCCTGGCGCTGGACGCGATCCGGTCGCGGACGGGCCATAATGCCCATTGATTTTGATGCTGCCCCAATGGCGGCTAAATAGGAAGCAGGGCCAAAATGAGTACTAGGGAAAACCTGGTCTTAACCCTTTCGATGCTCATGACGGAATAGTTCGTCATGAGCACGAGTGCAAACAGCAGAGGGAATTCTTTTTTTGGGGGGGCGGGTCTCGGGAGGTGGAGAAGAGCTTCTCCATTCTCCCGAGGCCTGTTTCTAATTTTCAATGTAATGATGATGCCGCGCATTGCGCGCTGTCGTCATTACATTGAAAAGGAAACTGAAACTTAATTTCAGGTTCAATGTTTCGGGGCTCGTGGGGCTATCACAGCCCACCGAGCACTGAAACACTTGGGAGAGGTATCATTGGAAAGGGGAGAATCTCTCCTTTCCAATGGTACCCTTTCTTAGTAGATCCCTGCTTGGGGATCACCCCAGGTGTGCGATTCCCAAGCAGGGAGCCAATCACTAGCCACCAGGGAGGGGGGAGCGGCCCCTTGGGCAAGGGCCTTTGCTCCACCCATTAAATCATTAATTTTCACAGAGACTCTGCAATCTGCTCCCCTTAGGGGAAGATGGGGACAGTAGCCCCCAATCTGCCCCAAGGACCCTAGATGCCAGGGAGTATTTTATTATAGGCCAGGGGTGGGGGCTGCCCAGAATGGGCATGTCAATGCCCCCACGCTAGCCCCCAAAGGGAAAATATTTTCTGGTCCCCCCAGAGAGGCAGTTGGGGGGCAATGGCCCCTGACCTGCCCCCAGGGGGCGGGCAGAAACCCACTAGGCACCAGTTTTTTTTATATATATACGTAGGGTTGAAGGCAGCCCAGTCCATTTTCACTGTAAAGATGTGGTGTGTCCACGTTGCATTTTGGGTCATTTCCTGCCTCGGGCACTAGGCCTACCCACACATGTGAGGTACTATTTTTACCGGAAGACTTTGGGAAATGCAGGGTGGGTGGGATTTTGTGGATCCACACAGATGCCAGAATTTCCATCACAGAAATGTGAGGAAAATGAGGTTTACAAAGTTTGAGATTTGCAAGGGATTCTGGGTAAATGATGAGAGCCTCACAGGTCACATCCCAGCCCGGGTTCCCCTTGGTGTCTAGTTTTAAAAAATGTATTGGTTTGCTATGTTTCCCTAGGTGCTGGCAGAGCTAGGGTTCAAAATCTACAGTTAGGCATTGTTAAAAAAAGAGTAAGTTTTCACTGTAAAAATTTGGTGTGTCCACGTTGCGTTTTGTGCCATTTCCTGTCGTGGGCACTAGATCTACCCACACAAGTGAGGTACCATTTTTATCAGGAGACTTAGGGGAACACAGAATTGTAGAGCAACTGTTGTTACCTATTGTCTTTCGATGCATTTCTGCCTTCCAAATGTAAGACAATGTGTAAAAAGAAGTCACTTTGAAAAATGTCCTATACTTCACATGCTAGTATGGGTACCCACAATTTCCGAGCTAGACCCCTGACCGCTGCCAGGGATCAGCTCTTCCCCCACAGCTCTGCCTGTCTGACCCACAGCTTTAGTCCCACACAGGCAGGGTTCGAGACCCCTACATTCTGGGTGCCGCGCTCAGTTTTTTACTTGCTTCTGTACTTCTTTTCATATAATTTACTGTGCCTTGTTTTGACTCCTGCCAACTGCTTGTTTTCAGGGGATTGTCCCCCGCTTCCCCCTCCGCCATAACGCTGCCTTAGCGTTCGCCTTCCCGCCTACCAGCCCCGCTCCTGCCTCCCAGCCGCTCGCCCCTCCCCCACTTAAATGGCGACTGCTGCGGGGAGCGCAAGCTAGACCCCTGACCACTGTCATGGATCAGCTCTTCCCCCACAGCTCCGCCTGTCTGACCCACAGCTTTAGTAACACACAGGCAGGGTTCGAGACCCCTACCTGCTGGGTGCCGCGCTCTGTTTTTTTCTTGCTTCTGTACTTCTCTTTGTATAAGTTACTGTGCCTTGTTTTGACTTCTGCCCACTGCTTGTTTTCAGGGGATTGTCCCCCGCTTCCCCCTCAGCCATAACGCTGCCTTAGCATTCGCCTTCCCGCCTACCAGCCCCGCTCCCACCTCCCAGCCACTCGCCCCCCCTACTTAAATGGCAACCGCTCTGCGGTCGCACCGAAGGCACGCCTAAGGCAAGCCTGTCTGCGCCCGTCCACGCCTGGACCACTCCCAGTGCCAGACCCACTGGCCCCCGCGAGAACCACGATGCGAGATGCCGCTACGACGCCACCTTCCTCCAGGCACTCAACGCCGGCCGAGCTACTGCCTGCTTCCAGGCCACCCTGAAGCACGCCCATGGACCATTCACCTGCCGAAACTTCAGCTTCACCAGCCAGCGTAGACCAGCACGACCTGCCCGCCCCTACCAAGGCAGGCAACAACCACCTCAGATGCATACTACTCAACACCCCCTCCATCCACAGGCACGCCGTCAAACTCTGGGACCTGCTCGACTCATCATCCCCGGACGTCACCTTCCTGACGGAGACCTGGATGAACTCCTCATCGACACCCGACGTTGACATAGCCATCCCGGATGGCTACAAGATCACCCGCAGGGATCGCATCAACAGACCGGGAGGAGGAATCGCCATCGTCCACAGAAATACCCTCAGAATCTCAACCAACACGAAGACACCCTCAGCACCGCCGAACACCTGCACTTCCAGATCCATATCGATCCCAACACCACCCTCAGAGGAACCCTCGTGTACAGACCCCCCGGACCCCGGCCACAGTTCATCGACTCATCACAGACACCGTCAGCGCGCATGCCCTGGCCTCCACAGACTACATCCTCCTCGGAGACTTCAACTTCCACCTCGAGAACACCAACGACAGCAACTCCATCACACTACTGGATAACCTAGCCAACCTCGGCCTCAAACAACTCATCACGACAACCACCCACTCCGCCGGACACACGCTCGACCCCTTTTTCTCTGCCAGCAGCCACGTCGCCGTCAGCCACACCACCGAACTCCACTGGACTGACCACCCCTGCATCCACTTCTCCTTCAAGAAAACCACCACACACAACCATCAGCAAAGAATCCCCCACCGCAGCTGAAACAAGGTCACCAAAGACCAGCTAATCATCACACTCGCTCGAGACCCACCAACCACACCGACACAGCTGCCCGCAACCTCCAGCAATGGATCAACGACTGCGCCAACACTCTCACCCCGATCGCGAAACCCACAAACAGACGCACCGACAGAACAGCCATCTGGTTCACCGCCGACCTCCAGACATCCAAGCAGACCTGCCGCTGACTAGAGAAGAAATGGCGCCGCAAGCAAACACCGGACAACCATGCAGGCCTCAAGAACGCTAGATGCAGACACCACCAACTCATCCGAACGATTAAAAGGACCTCCTTCAAGGAGCGCATCAACCACAGTGTACACAATAGCAAAGAGCTCTTCAACATCGTGAAGGAATTCGCCAACCCCAGCTCCAACGACATCCCACTGTCACAAGACCTCTGCGACTCCCTAGCCTCCTTCTTTCACTGCAAGATCGCAGACATCCACGACAGCTTCAACACCCAGACCTCTCCGTCAGCCGCCGACACCCCAGACTCACCGCACCTCAGTCACACCAGCCATCTGGACTCCTGGAACCACGTCAATGACGAAGACACCATCAAGATCATGAACACCATCCACTCCGGCTCACCATCAGACCCCTAACCCCCACCACATCTTCAACAAAGCGAGTTCCGTCATCGCACCCCAAATCCGTAAGATCTTCAACAGCTCATTCGAGACCGCCACCTTCCCGGATAGCTGGAAACACGCAGAGATCAACGCCCTACTCAAGAAACCCAATGCAGACCCAAAGGACCTCAAGAACTTCCTGCCCATCTCCCTGCTCCCATTCCCAGTGAAAGTCATCAAGAAGATCGTCAACAGACAACTGACCCAATTCCTCGAAGAGAACACCATGGACATGTCCCAGTCTGGATTCTGCAGCAACCACAGCACCGAAACCGCCCTCATCGCCACCACCAACGACATCAGGGCTCTGCTGGACAGCGGTGAAACCGCAGCCCTCATCCTCCTGGACCACTCGGCCGCCTTTGACACCGTCTGCTACCACACCCTACGCACACGCCTCTACAACGCGGGGATCCGTGACAAAGCCCTGGACTGGATCACCTCCTTCCTCATCGACAGAACCCATTCCCATCCGAAGCCACCAAGATCACCTGGGGCGTACCCCAAGGATCATCCCTCAGAACAACCCTCTTCAACATCTACATGACACCGCTTGCCAACATCGTCCTATCACACGCCCTCAACATCATCTCATATGCCGACAATACCCAGCTGATCCTCTCCCTCACCAAAGACCCTGCCACTGCCAAAACCAACTTCCACGCAGGGATGAAGGCCGTCGCCTGAAACTGAACTCGGACAAGAAGGAGGTCTTCATCCTCGGCTCCACCCCTTCCGCCTGGGACGACTCCTGGTGGCCAGCCTCGCTGGGTACTGCGCCGACACCCACCGACCACAAACACAACCTGGGGTTCATCCTGGACTATTCCCTGTCAATGACCCCACTAGTCAACGCCGTCTCCTCCTCCTGCTTAAACACCCTCCGCATGCTTCGCAAGATCTACAGATGGATCCCCTATGAAACCAGAAGGATGGTCATCCAGGCCCTCGTCACCAGCAGGAAGGACTACGGCACCGCCCTCTATGCGGGAACCACGGCCTAACTCCAGAAGAGACTCCAACGCATACAAAACGCCTCCGCACGCCTCATCCTCGACATCCCCCGCAACAGCCACATCACCGCCCACCTGAAGGATCTGCACTGGCTTCCCGTCAACAAGAGGATCACTATCAAGATCCTCAACCACGCTCACAAAGCACTCCACGAAGCCGGACCAGCATACCTCAATAAGCGACTCACGTTCTACACCCCCAACTGCCAACTCCGCTCTGCCGACCTGGCCCTCACCACCGTCCCACGCACCCACTGAACAACCACCAGCGGCAGATCCTTCTCCCACTCCGCCGCCATGACATGGAACACACTCCTCATCCCCCTTCGAAAGACCCAGGACCTACTGTCCTTCAGGAGACTCCTCCAAACCTGGCAGTTTGATCAGTAGCTGCTCCCCCCCCCCCCCACACCCCCAGCACCTTGAGACCCTCGCGGGTGAGTAGCGCGCTTTACAAATGTATGTTTGATTGATTGATTGTGCAAATAGCTACTGCTTCTAAACTCTATATTTTGTTCCCATTTCGAAAATACATAGGTGTCTTTCATACTGAGTCTTCACTGTTTTTATTTTCCCAAATGAATTGCTAAACAATAAAAAAAAAATGCAAGAGGCTGCTCAGTTATTGGCTCTGGGTTCCTTGGGTTCTTGGTGAACCTACAAGTCCTATATATCTCCACAACCAGAAGAGTCCAGCGGATGCAACGGTATATATCTTTCAAAACTCTGTCACAGAAGAATTTACAGGTGAAATCGTTGGCACAAATGGCTGTTTTTTTCAACTCATTTTCAATTTTTCCTATTTTCAGCTGTTAGTTTCTATTAAAAAAAGACATTGAAGGATCTACAAATGACCCCTTGCTGAATTCAGAATTTTGTCTACTTTTCTGAAATGTATAGCTTTCCAGGATCCCTTATTGCTTTCATACCCTATTCTACCATTAACTGGAAGGAGGTTGAAAGCACAAAAATAGCAAATATAGGCTATGTCCCAATAAAATGGAAAAACTGTGTAAAAATGTTTGGTTTTCTGACAAACGTCTGTCAGTCCCTGAAAGCTAGCATGATGGTGGTTTGAGCACCACAAAGCATTTGCGGGGGAAAACACACAGACACTTTCTTCTGCATGTATGTATGTATACATATATCAAATAGCCAAAAAAAGGCATAGCACAGGGGGGGAAAAGGCCTAGCAGAGAAGGGGTTAAACAGGCGAAACGAGGAGAAATGCTTTATTTCTCCTTGTTTTTGCGTTTTTCCATGTGTGCTGCGTTCTGCAGCACACATAGAAACAGCAAAGTGCCATTGATTGTGTGCAGGAAGGTGTCCCTTCCTGCACATAAACAAAAATAAAAAAGAAATTACATTTTGCAACTTCTATGTGTGCTGCATTAACCAGCACACATAAAAGTTACAAAACGTAATTTAAAGATTGTTTATGTGTAGGAAGGGAGACCATCTTGCACATGAGCAATCATCCCCTCAACGCAGGCACCCTTGCACTATGGTGCAAGGGTGCCTGCGTTAGCGCTAGGCTGCTACGATTAGCGCCAGGGCAGGGGGAAACGCAGGGCTGCACCATATTGTTGTAAATATGGTGCAGCCCTGCATTTCTGAAGTGGCGGAGTGCAGCATTAAGCCAGAAAGGCTAACACCTCACTCAGTCACTTCTCAGTAAATATGCCCCAAGGTGTATGAACGAAAGTCCTTGGTCTTTTCCAAGTAAATAGACCAGCCATAATGAATGAAGGCCTTTATCAACTCCCGCAGGCTGAAATTAGGCAAGACAATTTCCAAAGAAGCAAGAAACTGTGATGAAACTAGTGGAATAAACCCAGCTCCCACTCTGTCCAGTAAGAAACAGAAATATTGGTGAGTGATCCCCAAGATCCAAGTTCAAGCAACAGATTGGCAGACATGAGACGAAAGCAAGGAGGACTTTGTAAACCATTGGAAGATCCCAAGGAGGAAGAGGAGAAGGAATAATCAAACTTTTATTTCTAGAACTCTTAAGGGTTCAGCCTGCCAGAGGAAACCTTAGCCAATGGACCCCAAGATCCTCTAAAGCTCTTTATAGCTGCCTACTGCACCTAGACTTAAGACTCCCATCCCGTAGTAAGAAAGATTACAATGCCTGTGAGATACATCTGTTTTTCCACACGGTGGGGCAGATTTATGACGACTGGCGCATCCCTGCATATCAGCAGGGATGCGCCAGTTATTATGCGCCACAGCTGCGCCACCACGGATGCCCCGCATTTATAATGCGGCGCACCATGGGGCAAAAACGGCACAGATGCGTGACGCATCTGTGCCGAAAAGTGGCGCATTGCTGGAGTTGCGTCGCAAGCGCGACGCAGCTCCAGCAATGATCTGGGGGGCCCTATCTTTAAAATGCTGCGTCAATCCTTACGCCTGCTTCAAGCAGGCGCAGGGTTTTGACGCAGCATGGGCCTAAAAGTGACTGAGTGAAATCTTGTAGATTTCACTCAGCCACTTTTAGGAGGCGTTCCTGCGCCGGAACGCCCCCACCTGCCCTGGAACGCCTACATGTGGCGCAGGGCTTTACAACGTGACGCATCTCCCAGATGTGTCACGTTGTAAATACCCCGCACCATGGCGCAGGATTTGCGCCGCTGCTGCGTCACAAAAGTGACGCAACGGGGGCGTAAATGAGGCGCAAGCCAAACATAAATCTGCCCCGATGTTTCAAAGTTCTTCCAGTCCTTTATAGAAGCATCTATTGTAGAGAGATGTCGAGATTATTATATAGAAAGGGCTACTTCCCAAGAACAGCCTTCTAGTCAGAGTCATTGGATATATGCATTGGGGAAGGACCAAATAATGCAGCAAAGTTAAATAAATTATGCAACAAGAAAAGGGCAATTATGCGTCATAACAATCACATTTGATGGCTTTATTGCTTCATTATATTAACATTTTTAGCCATGTTAACACTGCCTAGGGAAATAGTTAAACTCAATAGTATCAGTTTTACACCTAAATACAGCAAACAGCAATTAATAGGTGAACTCTTAACTTTTGCAAACGGACTGCCACTGTGCGACAACAGATTTGGCATTGTTTTTACTAACTTTTGATCCATTTCAGCTAGAAACATTCATTTGTTAAAATCTACAAATTAAGTAGTAGATGATGGATTATGTGGCAAGTGCAGCAATTTGATCATTATGAGGAACACGCTGCAGCTGCAGAATAGCATAATTCCAGTGGCCCTATGTATAATTGTAAACCTACCCATTTAACCTCCAAGCTTTAAGGTGAAGGTGAGTGAGGACCTAATGAGACTGAAGCAGGAGAGGAATCAATGGAAGGTGAAAAAGAGCAGACACTACAAAACTTGACGATATTTGGAAACGTAGGAGCAACATGGCCAATATGGTGCAATCAAGATCACTGTTGCTACGTCCTTAACACCCTCGGAAGAAGACAGACTTACAGGAGCTCTTTTGGCCAAAATAGAGGCAGGGCAACCACCCTCAGATCCCCAGAACAAATTCTAATAACAGAACTTGGGAAAGTGGGCAGTGTCCCAGGAAGAAATATGTTCTAGTCAGAGCTGTCCAAGCTGATGTGTTATTATCTGAAAAACTTTCAAGGCCACTGACAGGAGGACACTGATGACTGAAACTTCCTGCTGAGGTATTCAGCAGCCTGATTTTTGCATTGCCAGCATATATGAGGTATGAAGATAGATTAGATGTGTCTTGGCCTATAAACAGACGCACCTAGCTGCCTGAACTAGAGCTTGACACCTCATGCCCCCTCCTGATTGACATAAGCTTTGGCTTCATGATTGGCGGTGTAAAATGCTTCAAAGTAAGGAGCCAAAACCCTGAAGGGCTTGATGGATGGCCGAAAAGGCCCTCCAGTTCACAGTTATTCGGGGGAAGTCGTGTTCCCTGTAACTCATTATCCTGAAGGGAGCACCACTCCTCATCCCTGACGATTTGCATATGCAGTGAGGAATAAGTACCACTCCTCAGTGGTGATGGACTGAGAACAACCAGCAGGCAAAAGCCCTGGATAATGCAGTGGACAAGGGAATTATGGCTTCACAACCCTGGAGTCTGGCGACCGACGTGAAAGGAGATGTGTCAGAGGTTTGAAGTATAATCTAGCTCAAGCAAGAAACTACTGTAGTGGTGACAACATGGACACGTGAACTCTCTACCTATTCCTGGCTGATGGAACATACAGCAGGTTTCTCATATGAGACTGAAGTGGCACTTATTGGACGCAAGGAAGAAACATAGAGCCCAAGTGGGTCCAAAATAGGGCACATAAGGACTTGGCATTCTTGAGTAGGAATGAACTGAAATGTGTTTATGTTCAGTAGAAAACACAGCTTGTTCAGGTGACTGCTGACTCTGCGTGTGTATGACTCCATCTTGAAAAAAAAGAGCAGAAGTTAACCATCCATCAAGATAAGATGCATTGAATAGAAGCAATATTACTGTGAAATCTCACAAGCTGAGGAACAGCAGGGTGGTGAACTCTGAAATGGAATTGGTGAATTCCTATTGCAAATTGTGGAAAATGTTTACGAGCAAGATGAACTTCTACCTTGAGAATTAAAGTTACTAGATAATCTCCAGGAGCAACCAATGGAAATAGTAATTACAGTCACCATGTTGAAAGCAATGTGAAGAGCAAACGTGTCCTTCTACTTCAAATCTAGGATGAGGTGAATATTTTCCTTTGACATGGGGTACCAGAAGAAATAGAAAGTACAATCCTTGTTATCTTTGCTTCACAGGGATCGAAATAATGACCTGTTGTTTTTCCAGAAGTGAAGAAATCCCTCTTACTAAAGCCTCAGAATATGAGGCGGGGGAGTAATCCTGAAACGTGGCACGTTGGGAAGATGAAAGAAATGGAAGTGGTAAATTCTTACCACAAACTGTAAGAAATGTAGACACGCAGGATGAACTGCTAACTGGAGATTTAAAGTCACTAGATAATCTCCAGGAGCAACAAACATAAATACCGATAACAGTGTCATCATTTTGAAGTCAGTGAGAAGAACAAACTTGTTTTCCTTCTTCAAATCTAAAATGAGACAAAAATCTCCCTCTGGCTTTTAAACCAGAAAAAGTATAGCATAGAATCCACTAGAGGAGCTCAGGCATCGTAAAAGAGTTGAATACGACCTCCGTATGGTCCAGGTGTTACATAGTTAGGCTTCAGTTGACTTCTGCTACTTTAAAAGTATCAGGAGCGAACAGCAGTCACGCTTCAGGGTTGATAAACTGATTGTTTCTCAAGAGATTTCAGGATGTTTTTAATATCCAGACCAGATAACTTCAGCCACAGGAATGGCAAGTGCCTAATCAAGGCCATTTGTTCGCTAGCTCTTTCAATTTCCAGTTTTAGGAAAAAACTACATCAGCCTGCCATTGAAGCTCCACGTGCAACAGCTGAGGAGCACATAAGATCGAATGTCGTGAGTTACATGGGACTCAGTAGAGGAACTGGGACCTCACCCTGCTGTATGCAGTCACAGAGGGCTTAAAAACCATTTAAATAGATTTGGGCAGCATATGCAGTTTATGTACCAGCATGTATGCAAATATGAAAACTGTAAGAACACTTAAGTCCCCCTTCTAGTTTCTTTTTCATTGTCTTCCAAAGCTGGTGAAGAAAGCTAAGCTAGTTTGATAAGAAATAACTTTTGACAATTAAAGTCTTCTTCAAAGTCCGCCAGTCTGTAGTACTAATTTAAAAAAAGGGGAAAGTCTGTTTTGTGTTTCCATTCTTTTAACAACATACCCCTGATGATCCTGTGTACAGGAAGAGAACCTGATGCAGGGGGTTCATATTTGACATATAATCATCTCTAATCTCGGTTTCAAGTTTCTGGAAGCCCAATAATTCTCAATATCTGAGATCACGGGGGCTTGGCCTGCGTGGCCAAGATGGCGGTGGTGTTCTTGTGGAGCTCCTGTTGCCCTAGAGGGATCCTTCATCATCCTGCCCGACAGCAGCAGCCCCCCCCCGAACCTCAGGGCACCAAGGCTCTTCACAGGGCTCCGATGGTTCACTTCAGCCCTCTTTCTTGGCCCGATCCAAGGGCGTTGGACTGTTGCAGTGGGGAGGAGGCTGCAATGCTGCAGGACCGCCATGCAAGTGCGGCCTGGAGCTGGACTGATGAGGGAGGAGTGGCGCTGTTGGATCGCTCCCCCCTACATCCGGAAGACAGCTCTGTATACAGAGGTGCCCCTGGGGGAGAGCTGTGTCCTGACGTCAGCCCTGTATTGATGGTGAGCGGGAGACGATGTGCCCTGAAGTTGATCCTGGCCGCGTGGGTTGTAAGGCGCAGCGGCCAGGAAGGTCTATGCTGTAGTGTTGGAGATGAGAGGAGGCCCTGAGGGCCAGTGGCCGTGGGGAGGCTGGTGGCGCTCCCCTTCTTTCCTGAATGTGGCAGGGAAGCCTTCAGGAGCAGGGACATTGGCTATAGTGACGCATGAGTGCTGGAGTCCGGGAGGGGCAGCCTGCTCTGGAGGGCACCGCGGATTGCGGGTGAAGGCTGCTGTTAGAACTGGGGGTCTCTAGTTGGCAGAGGTAGGTACCTTTGACCAAATAGGGACCCTTGCTTGTAAGTCAGGGAAAGGGGATTACACTACTGGATAACCCCTGCTCACCCCATTGGTAACTTGGCACGAGCAGACAGGCTTATCTCTGAGGAAGTGTGTTAAGCATTTGTGAACACATACAGTGAAAACACTACAGATGAATACCACACAGGTTTTATAAAAATAAGTATTCTTTATATAGACTTAACACAAGACCACAAATGAAAAAAATCCACAATACTGTACTAAAAATAGACTTAAAGATGGTAGAAGTTACTTAGTTCAAGTTGATGATAAATGCAACACAGTTCTCACAAAAGTACCTGGATGCGTAACGCAAAACAAACAAAAGGTTTGCAGGGATGGAGAGGCGCCGGCTCCTTGCTTCGGGAGAGACGATGCATCGTGCCTCAATGCTTGCGTAGAGTAGGGGATGCGTCTTGGTCCTTACCGGAGAGGAGGTGATGCCTAAATTCTTGTACTGCGTTCAGGTTACGATGCAACAAGATGGCACCTCGATGCGATGCAACAATCCGGTGCAATGCAATAAGATGGCGCCCTTGATGCAATGATGTGAAGACGAGGCGTGCACGCCCGGCAGCCGTGCGGCGAACTCTGTAACTGTGGCAAATACCGTTATTGATCTCAGACAAGCCTCTCGCTTGTGTCTATTTCAATCACTGCGGTCCCTTAAACTCTAACGGGGCTTACGAGTACATCTTGGTGGCAGTAGATTCATGCTCTAAATTCCTGTGGGTTTGGCCCAGTGCTTGGCTGACGCGCAAACTGTTATAAAGGATTTTCAAGTCTATATCGGCACATACGCAATTGCCACACTACATTCCAAACAGGGCCCAGCATTTAGCTCTCAGGCTTACATAGATGCCATGGGAAGTTTAGGTGTGGCCATGTGGTACTCCTCCCCCTATTGAGAGGAAAAACGTTACTTAAAGCAATCCTCAATAGCAAGGGTATTAGGCTCGGGGAGCAGTTGGATCAACAACCTATATGGGGTCCAGAGAGCACCTAACAACATGCCTAGAAAATCCCTGGGGGGGTCGTACACCTTATGAGCTCCTTTTTGGGATAGAAATGTGGGTACCGTACCGCGATCGTGTCTGCATGGTGGCAGCTGATACCCCATTAAACCTCAATGATCGTTTGGATGTTTTACAGGACCTAACAGAGTACCGAGCTTTACAAAGCAATACCCAAGTAAAAACACTGCCACTGGGGAGGTGAAAATGGTAACGGCAAAACCTGCCTGGGTGCTGGAGATTGGAGACCTGATCAGAGAGAGAATTGTGGATAAGAAAGAATTTGGGCCATCTTACAAAGCGCCTGTACCAGTCCTAGCTGTCTAAGGAACCAGAAGTGTCCTTCTGCCCCTTGCTGGCCGCCAAGACAAAAGGTTTGTCTCAATTGATCTGATTAAATTCTGCCCCTTGCTGGCCGCCAAGACAAAAGGTTTGTCTCAATTGATCTGATTAAACCACACTATGTGGCCGATTCTCAACAGTAGGCCACGTGGGATCCTGGGTAGCCACCGCACTCCTCTAGCTACCGTACAGGAGGTTCACATGGAAGCTTTAATAACAACTGAAGACTGTACTTTTCAAAGAGAAGCTGTGAACAATTAAATGATGCTTCTCCCAGTAGAAGCAACTACAACTGTACAGTCACCAAGTAGTAAAATTTCAATTTGAAAAATTGATGACGTCTACGTCAACATGCCATACATTATCATCTACCAGTTCTACAAAACCTGCTGAGCTGACAAGAATAGGCCAGACGACATCTGGCTACTTCATGCATTATGACGTTTTCTCATCAGATCTAAGTAAACCTTAGCTGCAGACACCGCCTCTCTCTTTCAAGCTTGTCTTTGGATTACAATTGGATTACTTTTCCTGGTACTTTGGATTGGTATAGTAACTATCTTTTTCCTACTTCTTAATGGACACTTTCTCCCAGAACGCTCTGCAGTACAACTCATGAATTAAATTGCATGCATCATCACATCGTGAACTAAGAGAGTTACCCTGGGGAACATTACAGCGGTTCCAGTTCCAGAAGGAATTGCATGGGACAGGGTATCATATGATGTACAACGTCCTACTGAACTTTTGAAAGTTCCTTATAAGTTCAAAATTTCTTTAAATTACATAATCACCTATAGTACTTTCACTGATGATTAGGACATTGAAACTGTGCTGAATTTGCTTTCAGATTTAGAGCAATCAGTTGCATTTTCTAATGATGAATTGTGTGATGTTACAAGTAATTTTGGGGACAAGTTCTGTTACCAGCATTATGGTCACCATTTATTTGACACACAACTAGTATCACATGCGCTGTTTAAAATTACACACAATGAGAACACTGCCCAATACCACCACAAGGAAATTCAAAGACTTTTGCACCAAAGTTTGCTTATTTTCCAGGTTTTGAAATATCAGACCCAGCCTCGTATTACTATAGGCTTGCACTTACACCTGCAAAGAAAAATATGCTAACAAACACCAAGCTGATATACTCTGTTTCCTTCATTTCCGAACTGTCTATGCAGGGTTTTGACTTCTGGAAAGACACAATAGACACACAGTTTATCTGGGGAATGAGAGATTGCCAGTTTCAAGGGATTGAGGCCTTATTTAGAGCATCCGTCATACCACATCAAATGATTTTCCTGAACAAGACAGTGCAACAAACTTCATGTCTGGGTATAGCAAAAACAAAAGATTTGACCTCACCACGTTATTCCGCATTCTCATGTTTCGAGAATTAGCAGCACTTTTTACACTTTAGAGAGGACACACTAGACACCATGACATGTAATGGTTCTTTCAATTCATCAGCCCCCAATTGGAAGGGTTGATTGGTTGGCCTGTAGACACAAATTGGTGCCAGTCTAGATTCCTTGGTCACACCGAAGGGTTTAAGACCAATAGGCCTGACCAACGATATGTACAGACAGAAACCTATAATATTGGGACGTTATGCCTAGATTGGCAAAAAAACCTCAACACTCTCCCAGGTAAAACAAAACTTGTCCCTTCTTTCTAATGAATGGATCTCAGGGATGTTTTTACTATGTTACCAAAACACATGTCAAAAGCACTTTTTGTACGGAATATATAATGAGCTGTGGAAGATTTCTCAACAGGAAGCTGCTGAGAGATTGCGCGAGATTGATAGGGTTAATCTAGAAAAGGCTTTGGCTGTTGTCCACAACGGTATGACCACTTTATAATCCAGAATTTATTCACTGGGCAACATAATGTCTTCCGTAATTGACATATTAGTGGCTCCAACTGTGAAGACGCCTTAAGTTGTTCTTTGGTTTGCAAGGACTTTTCTCTCCATAGAGCATGCAATGCTTCAATGGTGAACATGTTGTTATCTAAGGGGTTCCCCTGCTGCAGCGATTCATCCTGTGTTCAGGCTGCTCTCGCATGGGAGCTATTTGATGCTGAATGATCAAGGTTGCTGTGGAATGGAACCGGGCATCGCTTATCTGGTGACTGTTATTTCCATAGTCACTTGTTCTACACAAGTGCTGTTTCACCTACTCGCACAGTTAGGGACGCCCCACTATGGCCTTCGATAAATGTTTCCAACATAAAATTTTACTCCCTGGGCAAACTGAAAGCCAGGCTTTTCCAGAAAGATGTGGCCTTAACTTCAGCCAAAGAGACGTTTGATCTCTAGGTTGCAAGGTCCTCGTCAGAGATACAGACACTACTCTACACTAACTTCCCACTGCATTGTGCGGAGCTGTTCCATAGTATCTTTATCATGTCTGATACGAAAGGAAGAGTGCATTTTTTTTAAAAAATGTTTCTGCTCTGGTTTGGTTAGCATCTTTCAGACGATATCTGGAATTATACCATCTTTCATACACTCCGTGTTGGGAAGTGTTTTTAGAGGGCTCCCGCTTGTCCTGCTACTTGTGGTGGGAATTCTGATTCTATTCTATCTGCTCTGCAATGGACGTCCAAGTCCAACTCGGAATAGATACAACACTGCTAGTGCTGCGTTACAGTGAGGGCATGATACACTGCTTCGGCACACCTCAGCTTCAAGAACTAAATGAGCACTGGTTCTTGTCATTCAGGCTGGTCTGACCTCTCTTCCGCTGCCTGCTTTGCAGCCAGGAATGCGTCCTGGATATGTCTTGGATCAGAATTGGTTGCGCCACAGGACATTGAAGTACTGATTAACCCCTTAAAGCCCCATGCGTATTGCTGTCCCCAGCGTATTCCATGGATGATGAATGCATTCTTAGAGTCACCCTGGGATTCTTCAGCTCCTAGTGACGTGGGAGGGCCACAGTATCCCAAACGGGTCCCTCTACCCATCCCACTACACTGGGACCTGTTTGGGATACTGTGGCCCTCCCCCGCTTCTTTCGGTTGGGGGAGGGAAACCTGAACCACTCCTTTTAGGATCACTCCCAAATGTCTTACCAGACCCTCTCCCACTCACCCAAAGGTCTGCCTCCTTTGCAAGTTCTTCCACTCCAACAGGTGTTGGCGTAGCCCTGGAAAACAACGGAACACATGCTCTCAAAATGCTTTGTTGAGCTACCCATCTATCTAGTGCTTTGCAACAATCGTCCACAAATATCCTCAAGACTAGTGAGACAGCTTCCTGCTGCCCCTGAACCTTAACCTATAATCGTCAGGGGTGAAGCCATACCTCATCAGTATTTCTTTCATACCCCTGACGGTCACTTCCTTTTAGGGCCATTAGGGCCTCCCTCCCATCCTCAGGAATATAACTTCCTAGGCCAGTTCCCCAATACTCCTAAGGGACCCTGTGCACTACCAGAGCTTCCTCATACTCCTGCAGCCACTGACGTACGTCTCTCCCCCCTCCCTGAAGCTAGGTACCAAAGCTGTGGATATGTGTGTGGCGTTCCTAACACTAGAGTCACAATTGCTGCCACCACTGAACTCCACCTGCAGCGCAGGTGAGTCTAGAGTCCAGAACTCTCAAACTACGCTCAAGAGCTAGCTTTTTTCCTGGCGAAGGCCATCTCAGCTTTTCCAATCTCAGCCTCTGTTTTCTACAGCCAGCTGTGTGAGCAGCAACCTCCTGTCCATCTATCTTTGAGCTCCTTCGGGGAACAGGGAATGGGAAGTGACACTGCTCATGGCACTAGATCCAGCAAGGGATCCCACCCAGCAAGTGACTCCCCATCTCTGAGGTCCTCTATGTCTACTAGGGTTTTTGTCAGGCCATTTTCTCCCCCCTCCTCAAACTTCAGGGCAACTGCCCTCCAGGGCAGCAGATTGGGAGCCATCCCACTCAAGAGTTCAAACTAGTCTTAGGGTCCTCCTCAGGCTCTTCCCTAAAACCACCACCCCCTGGTTCTTGGTTGATGCTTTTGCCCATAGTGACATTTCACAACCAACCAGGGCAATCTGACAGTCCACTATGCTGGATCATTCACTCACAGTCCGTCCCAACTCCCTGCAGAGCCTCTCCAACTCATCCTCAGTGTAACCCACCAGGTTACGAAGGTCAAAGGTAGATCCCATTTTGGCAAGGCAAAAAACCCAAGCGCAACAACAAGATTCCCAGGTGCTACAGAATGAGGTTGGGGTAAGCAATAAAAATTACTAAAGTGAGAGAAGGGGGGGAAATAATGGTCTTAATGCACAGTTTGTAGTGCAACCATGGGTCACTGTGGTACTGCGCAAACACAAGTTCTATCCTCACCGCTGATCACCAATGTTAGAAATTGGGTTTCTGGTTGGCTAGGGTATACACCTAAGCCTGGCAGAACCCACCACTCTAGTCAGGGTAAGGGAGTGACACACTCAAGATAACCTCTTCTCACCCCCTTGGTAGCTTGGCAGAGAAGTAGGCCTGGGCGTAGTTCGTGGAGTTTTGCTACGCAGAACTCTGCAAAGTTACAAAAAAACTCAGCGAAGTTCCGCAAGTGGCAGAGTGGAGTGCGAACTGCCATTCGCGCTGGTCTTCCCGCCGCTCGGGTAGAAATTCTATCCAAGCAGCCGCTCGCGAACATACCGTTCGCGAGCGAAGAAAAAACTCCACTGCACTACGCGAAGCGGAGTTTTCTGCACTCCTCGACCTCCGCGGAGTGCAGAAAACTACGCAAACGGAGGGAGTTCAACCGCCCAGGCCTACAGAGAAGTCAGGCTTATCCCAAAGGCAACGTGTAAAGTGTTTGCACAACACACACACACCAGTAACACAATAAAAACACTACAAAAGAAACTCCACACAAGATTATATAAAAATATATATTATACACAAACCACAGACCAAAACATCCTAAAACCGTGATTACTTTGCCATCACATCACAATGAGAGCAATAAGAGAAAGGTTTCTAGGTTGCAAACATCATGGAAACACATTACTGTGTATACCATGCAGTTATCTTAAATTGTATTTGTTGTACTGAACAGTGCAAGATAAAGAAAACGACATACCATAACATTTCAAATATGTAAGGCAGCAGGTTAGGAGTAAAAAGCCAGATTCATCATAACTATGCCCTGTAGGCCCCTCCGTAACCTTGGTAAGCAGTCTAGAGACTACAAGGCAGATCAGGTGGTGAAGGAAGCACATAAATCTCCAACTCACACCAACACAACAGTCGCCGCTCTTTTGCACTTCCAATAAAGTGTATATGGCAACAAGTACCAAAACGTAGATAACAGGAGCTCTGGCACACGTACTATGTGAGTGATGGTAATTCAGGTCGTTCTCTGAACCAACAAAGTGGGCGCCTCCTTCGAGGATTCGCCCCGTTCTGCCAATAAGATCCAGTGCCCCCAAGGTATGTGTTGAAACAGGGGTGGAGGGAGTGCACACACACTACCCCTATCAGCGGGAAAACATTGCTAGGTCCGCAGCATGTGGAATAACCAGAGGCAACTGTGGACGTTGCAAGCTCTCCCAGTAGGAGAGTTACAATTGGGCAAGAATATGGCCCTCTCTGGGAACATGCACATCGCTCTTCTCACAGTGACTGGCAATACTTGCGAAGGAGCATGGGCAGCTTCGGACCTTTAGGGCAGGCATACAAACAGTACCTCCGTGATGCCGGGACCACTGCTGGCGAGTCCAACACCACACACAGCCATAGACCCTCAGGACCTTGCAGCAATATGTGCGGGTCTTGGAAGTGGGGCCCGCATCATAGACTCTGAAGCTTGTTGGGCGAGGGGCAAAGTAACGCAAAAGTCAGTGGGAGCCTCCTGGTTTAGAAGCCCATCTGAAGGTGGACTGCATCACACCCGAGGCCTGCGCTGGTAGCAGGAGAGTCGTGCAGCTCAGCGGTTCACTGGGGTAGGTTGGGTTGCTGTATGGCAATCAGCCTTAACAAAGGCGGTCCTTCCTGGGGTCTTCCCTCGCCGTGGACTGGTTCCTCTCGCTGGAGCTGCAGTGCAGGGGAATGACAAGTGTACCAGAGACCCTGGGACACCAAAGGAAAAGCGCCTGATGCATGATTGGCCCTGCAGTCCCGAACGCACACTGGAAAGGGTATAGGAGTCTTCCTGGGCCCCTGAAGAACCCTCACAAGCACAGTGGGAGGGGAGGAAATCCCACAAGCCTCTGGAGAACACTGGGGGGGACGAAAGCAGGTTTGTAGGAAGCAAGCCAGCACACAAGGTCCTTGTATCACAGAGGCAGGCCTTCTTGTAGCCGAGCAGGCCACAGCTCAGCACAACAAACAAGGGAGTCCAATGGCAGTTATTCCTGGCAGCATAATGGTTCTGTAACGCCCTGAACGTCTCAGGATCGTTTAACAGACACGACAATGAGGACGCAACCACTAGTGAAGGGTTAGTTGTTTTAATGAAGGCAAATATAATACAAAGAATAAACAAAAGTTATAGTCACTGGAATCCTCCAGGCTAAGTACGTTACCAGCCCACAGCACGGATGGTCCTAACCGTCCTCTGCATATACGCCGGTCCCGGCGTATGCCAACAGAGGGCAGAAATGAAATGGCCGACAATGCCAATCGGTAGGCTGTGAGGGGCACGAAGAGTGTTGGGGAGAATCGAGGAGTCAGGGAAACACCCAGCCGGGGTCTCTACCTGAAGGGAGCAGCCGCTCAACCTCTTCCTCAGACTGCACCGGGACGCGGAGTCACCTCCTGGTGATGCGTCACCGATACCCCAATCACAAGCAAGAAGACTGAACCGAGAGCAGCCGCTCGATCGATCCTGTGGACTTCCGAGTCTGTAACGCGGCAAACACCTCCTGGTGTGCGTTACAGCTGGCAGTCCCTGTGTCTCTGGTCGGGCTGGGAGTTACGACTCCAACCAGCAAAAGCGCCACTGCGCTTGGACTCAACCGATTTAAAAAGCGAAGCTCAATGGTTGACCGGTAGAGCTTCCGGGTCCTTCACAGGTGACGATGGGGCAAGACACGGCCCAGGGAGTAACGACTCGACCTACCTCCGTTCTTGCCTTACTGGAGCACCACTCCGGAACACTGCTCTTCACGAAGCAGGTACGTCGGTGTGAACACAATATCCGACAGCGTTGTACCTCCCGGTTCCTCCCTTTATAGGGCGTGTTTTCCTTGAGTTATGTAACAGCTCTCCTGTTTACATAAGGGCGTGTTTCCTTGAGTTATGTAACAGCTCTCCTGTTTACATAAGGGCGTGTTTCCCTTGAGTTATGTAACAGCTCTCCTGTTTACATAAGGGCGTGTTTTCCTTGAGTTATGTAACAGCTCTCCTGTTTACATAAGGGCGTGTTTCCCTTGTATGACAGGAATTCTTGACAGTACATCCTCCCTCTCAGCGGCTCCCCACGGGTCCAGCGCTGGCAGGGAAACGCCGATGGAACAAGGAGACCAAGCGCGGAGCATGAACCCCTTCAGCCGGTTCCCATGAATGCTCCTCCGGGCCATAGCCTTTCCACGCAACCAGGTACCACAGCTTCCCCCTGCGCCATTTGGACGCCCGTATGCCCGACACTTCATACTCCACCTCCGACTCCACGCATACCGGCCGAGGTGTCCCAGACGGCTTGGAGGGTGCTGGTTTGAGCAATGATACATGAAAGACAGGGTGTATCCGCAATGACTGGGGCAAGCACACCTTCACGTTCACGGGACCCATACACTTGGTAATTCGATAGGGGCCCATGTACTTGGGATGGAACACACTGTTCTTTCGAAACCTCATGTTTCTTGTGGATATCCAGACGTAGTCTCCAGTGCGGTACAGTGGCCCGGGCCTTCTCTTCCTATCTGCCGCAGCCTTGTATCTTCTCTTGGCCTCTATTAGGACAGCCCTTGAGCGCATCAATGTGTCTTTTATGTGTGCCACCCTGTCCGCTGTGGCGGGAATCCTGTCCTCTCTGAACGGATGTAGAAATGGCAAGAACCTGGGATGTTGGCCATAGTTGCTATAGAACGGAGATGACTGTGTGGAGCTGTGAGTGGCGTTGTTATAGGCTATCTCTGCAACCCATAGCAAGTCGACCCATTCTTCCCTGCCCTGGTCCACAAAACATCGCAGATACTGTTTGAGCGTTTGGTTCAGGCGCTCGGTTTGGCCGTCCGTTTGAGGGTGGTAGCTGGTGGACAGGGCGGTCTTAACATGCAGCGCAGTGCACCAAGTCTTCCAGAATTGCGCAGTAAACTGCGACCCCCGGTCCGACACGATCACCCCAGGTAATCCATGCAGTCGTACCACATTCTTTAGGAGTAGTGACGCCAATTCCCCGGCCGTAGGGACTCTCTTGCAGGGGATGAAGTGCCCCATTTTCGTCAAGTAATCCACCACCACCAGTATTGCCGTCATCCCCTGGTCTACCGGTAGGCCCACCACGAAGTCCAGTGATATGCTATCCCATGGCCTATCCGGGGTTGGAAGTGGATGTAAGAGCCCTTGGGTTCGGCCATGGTCGGCCTTCATGGTAGCACACGTAGGACACTCCTGTCCCCACCTCCTGACATCCACTCTCATGGTTGGCCACCAGAAATGCCGTCCCATGCTAGCCACCGTTTTTTCAAAGCCCAAATGACCTGCGCATGGAGAGTCATGGCACCAGATGAATGCTTGTTTCCTTAGCCTAGGCGTGGGTATCAATAGGCACCTGCCCTTCAGGGGTATCCCGTCCTTCAGCTGCCATTCTCTGTGACTGAGGAGCCACCTCCGCCATGCGAATGACCTGATCCCTCTCTTTATTCCCCTCAGGAAAGTATCCGGTTGGATAACCCCCAATACCATCCTCGGGGAAATGATGGAACGCTCGGTCGCAGGCAATGGTTCCTTAACTGCAGATTGACGGGACAGGGCGTCCGCCTTTCGGTTTTCCGTCCCCGGCCGATATGTGATGCGGAAGTTGAACCCCGCAAAGAAGATCATCCACCGCAGCTGCCTGGGAGAAAGGTGTCTAGTGGCCGTCATGAACTGTAGGTTCCGATGGTCCGTGTACACCGATACCACATGTCTTGCCCCCATCAACCAATGCCTCCATTCGGTGAAGGCGTCCTTGATTGCGAGAAGCTCCTTCTCCGCAATATGGTAGTTGCGTTCGGCGTCGTTGAGTTTGCGGGACATGTACGCAACGGGATGAAGCACCCCTGTGTCGTGGTTGCGTTGGGACAAGATAGCCCCCAGCGCCACATCCGACGCGTCCGCTTCCACCACGTAGGGGAGATCCGGATCGGGGTGAGCCAACACCGGCGCCTTACCAAAGGCGCTTTTCAGGGCCTCAAAGGCTTTGTTCGCTTCAGGGGACCAGACAAACTCCTTGGACTTCCTCAGTAGCTGTGTGATTGGGGCCACCACTCCTGAAAATCCATCTATGAACCGCCTGTAAAAGTTGGCGAAGCCAATGAAACTTTGGACGTCCTTCACGCTTTGGGGCACCGGCCATTCTTTCACCGCCTTGATCTTTCGTTCTGCCATCTCCTGTCCCTCTGGACTCAGCATCACTCCGAGGAATTCCACGGATGTGACGTGGAAGTCACACTTGCTGAGTTTACAAAACAGCATGTTTTCCCTCAGCTTTTGGAGCACAGCTTTGACGTGGTGTACGTGCTCCTCCACACTGGACGAATAGATGAGGATGTCGTCGATATATACGACCACATAGATATCCAACTCCTCTCTGAATACCTCATTCAAAAAGTACTGAAAGGCTGCCGGGGCGTTGCACAGACCGAACGGCATGACGAGGTACTCAAAAAGGCCGAACCTGGTCTTAAAGGCGGTCTTCCACTCGTCTCCGTCCCTCATGCGCACCAGATGGTATGCCCCTTTCAAATCCAACTTGGTGTAGATACGAGCTTTCTTGACCTGTTCCAGAAGTACACTGATGAGAGGCAAGGGGTACCGATTTTTTATGGTTATCGCATTCAATGCCCTAAAGTCCACACAGGCTCTCAGCTCCCCATTAGCCTTCGGGATGAAGAAGAGTGGCGAGGCGGCCGGAGATTTGGACGGGCGGATGAATCCTAGCTTGAGGAGTTTATCCAGGTACCCCCGGAGATGCACGTTTTCAGGCTCCGTCAGGGCATACAGCCTGCCGCTGGGAACGCTGGCCCCTGGCACCAGGTCGATCTGGCAGTCAAACTGTCTATGTGGTGGTAGCACTTCCGCCTTCACCTCATCAAATACATCCTCAAAACTGTGATAAGCCTGGGGGAGAGCCACATCTTTTTCTGCCGCTGTAGCCACCGTCTGCCTCCCGCTCTCATCTGCGTCAAGGGATTCCGTTCTTATTCCACAATGCAGGATGCAATACGGTGACGTCATTTCGATGCGATGTGTTGGCCAATCCACCAAGGGGTTGTGTTTCTGTAGCCACGGCAATCCCAATATGACGCCATATTGGGGCGCTCGGATGATGTTAAAATCGATTTGTTCCAAATGGTTCCACCCATATCTCATCGGAAGGACCCCCGTGTGCTGCCCGATGGGCCCCGTCACCAATCGCCTTCCGTCTACAGCATAGACGTCTTCGGGTACAGCTTTGGGAAGAAGCACTAGCCCTAGCCTGCATGCCTCGTTGTGGTCCATAAACATGCCAGTGGCCCCTGAATCCACCATGGCCACAACGGGTATCCACTGGTCATGCACTCCCACGTGCACCGTGATAAACAGGTGTCGTTGTCCCTTAGTGACCGAGTTGGAAAGTGAAGGGATGGATGAGTGACTCCGAGATGCCCCTTCTCTGGTCTTGGAGTCCTCTAGTTTTCCGCCGGTATGTCCACCACGGCTGTTACCGACCGGTTGGCCCGATAACGTGACGTCTTCGGTTTGGCAGGGCATTCACGTACGTAGTGGCCTTTTTTGCCACAATATAGGCACAATCCTTGTTTACGGCGTGACTCTTTCTCCGTGGCTGTGAGGCTCGCTCGTATTGCGCCGATGTCCATGGGTTCTCCCTTGGATGCGGTGGAAGTTTCAGGACTTCCCACCGTCACATAGGACGGAAGGGATTTTCCTTTTCTCCCATGATCCCCCTTTCTTTCACTTAGCCTATGTTCCAGCCGTAATACCAGGTTGATAAGGCCCTCACATGTCTTGGGTTGAGGGTCAATATGAGCCACGGCGTCCTTGAGCTCATCGCACAGCCCTTGATGGAAGAGCGCCGTCTGTTTAGCAACAGGCCACTTGGTTTCCGCAACCAGCCTTCGGAACGCGTTGAGATACTGCACCAGGTCGTTGGATCCCTGTCTCAACTCAAGCATTTCACGGTCCGCCGTGTACGAGTCAGCCCTTCTGTCGAATACCTTCAGGAATTCCTCGCGAAAAGCACCCCAATCACATAAGAGGGGGTCGTCCCTGCTCACCAGAGGTACGGCCCATTGTGCCGCGTTTCCAGCCAAATAGGATATAAGGAAAGCCACACGAGCCTGACTCGTGGGGAACGCCTTTGGTTTGCACGATAAATGTAGCGCCACTTGTGTGAGGAATACCTGCACTGTGTTAGGATCCCCACTGTACCTCTCTGGTGTCGCCAAGGGGATGGCTACCGGCATTTCCACTACTACCGCAGGGGTCTGATTCATGAGGGAGGTGCTGGGCGTGAGCGGGTCCAATTGGATAGCATCCAGTCTGGCTTTTACATCGGCTGTTTCTTGCCTAGAGGCAGCCACTTCAACTTGCATGGCCGCTAAAGCAGCCAGCACATCATCAAGTGTTGCCATGTCTGTTATCGACCGGGAGACAGTTAGAGTTATTAAGGTCGGATATTTTGTAACGCCCTGAACGTCTCAGGATCGTTTAACAGACACGACAATGAGGACGCAACCACTAGTGAAGGGTTAGTTGTTTTAATGAAGGCAAATATAATACAAAGAATAAACAAAAGTTATAGTCACTGGAATCCTCCAGGCTAAGTACGTTACCAGCCCACAGCACGGATGGTCCTAACCGTCCTCTGCATATACGCCGGTCCCGGCGTATGCCAACAGAGGGCAGAAATGAAATGGCCGACAATGCCAATCGGTAGGCTGTGAGGGGCACGAAGAGTGTTGGGGAGAATCGAGGAGTCAGGGAAACACCCAGCCGGGGTCTCTACCTGAAGGGAGCAGCCGCTCAACCTCTTCCTCAGACTGCACCGGGACGCGGAGTCACCTCCTGGTGATGCGTCACCGATACCCCAATCACAAGCAAGAAGACTGAACCGAGAGCAGCCGCTCGATCGATCCTGTGGACTTCCGAGTCTGTAACGCGGCAAACACCTCCTGGTGTGCGTTACAGCTGGCAGTCCCTGTGTCTCTGGTCGGGCTGGGAGTTACGACTCCAACCAGCAAAAGCGCCACTGCGCTTGGACTCAACCGATTTAAAAAGCGAAGCTCAATGGTTGACCGGTAGAGCTTCCGGGTCCTTCACAGGTGACGATGGGGCAAGACACGGCCCAGGGAGTAACGACTCGACCTACCTCCGTTCTTGCCTTACTGGAGCACCACTCCGGAACACTGCTCTTCACGAAGCAGGTACGTCGGTGTGAACACAATATCCGACAGCGTTGTACCTCCCGGTTCCTCCCTTTATAGGGCGTGTTTTCCTTGAGTTATGTAACAGCTCTCCTGTTTACATAAGGGCGTGTTTCCTTGAGTTATGTAACAGCTCTCCTGTTTACATAAGGGCGTGTTTCCCTTGAGTTATGTAACAGCTCTCCTGTTTACATAAGGGCGTGTTTTCCTTGAGTTATGTAACAGCTCTCCTGTTTACATAAGGGCGTGTTTCCCTTGTATGACAGGAATTCTTGACAGGTTCCTTCTGGCAAGGTGCAGCTTGTAGAGCCAGCAGAGTCTGGTTACAAGTCCCACGCAGAGTCTACAATTATGGGGTCAGAACCCCTGTACTTCTACTCAACATGTCTTTGATGTGGAGTTAACTTCAAAAGAACCTTTTGAGTGCACAACAACCCCATTCAACCACTGCCCTGGCTCCAGGCATCAGTAGGGGGTAAGCGAGCCCTTTGTGTGAGGGCAGGACACATTGTATACATATGTAAGTGCACCCCACCTTCCTTTCTCTCAGCCCAGGAAGACCAATCAATATGCCGATGAATGTAGATGCAGCCCTGTTACACCCAACCCTTCCTGAGTGATGGCGATCTGGAAAGTATGCACAAAGCCTAGCAGTCACTCTGCCCTAGACATTGATTGAAGTCAGGCTACCAAGCACAAGAGTCATACTCACAGTAAAATAGCCACTTTTAAAAGGTGGAATTTTTCAATAGTAATGAAAAATCCACCTACACCAATAAGCACTATTCCAAACATGGCAACACTACTCCATCATATCAGAAATTAACACTGAAAAACATCTCAGGGAATTCCCAATGCTAACCTATGACAGGAGCAGTACTCCCTGTAGTGAAAAACGAAATAGGGTGTTTGTCACTAACAGGGCATACCACTCAATATAATCAAATGTCCTATCTTTTACCTACAGGGCACCCAGCCCATAGGGCTATCAGGGGCTTACCTTAAGGGATGACCTATATTTAGTAAAAAGCGAGTTTCAGGCTTGGCAAGTAACTTTAAACGCCAAGTCAATGTGGCAGTATACTTCACACGTAGGCACCGCAGTGTCAGGCCTGAGACAGGTTTGAAAGGCTACTTCTATGGATGGCGCAAGCAGCGCTGCAGACCCACTAGTAGAATTTAATTTACAAGCTCTGGGTATATGGGATGCCACTGTACAAGGGACTTACAGGTAAATTATATATGCCAAACATTTGCAATCCAATCATACCCTGTTTAAAAGGAGAGAGCACATGCACTTTACCATTCAACAGCAGTGGTAAAGCGCTCAGTCATTAAGCTAACAAAAATAGCTTAAGTGCCAGACTTTAAATTTAATTCAATTCAATTAACATACAGAATAATGAGATTTTATTTACATCTCTGCACTTTTTTCTGGGCCGGTAATTATGCTATGTTCTCAGAAATGTGAATCTATCTACTACCCAGTTCAGAGAGCCAGACTAAATATAATTTTTCAGGGTATGAATCAGTCAGATGTACAGGTCAAATTCAGCTATGCACACAAAAGTACTTACTCTGATAGTGATATAGAAAAACACATGCACAACCTGCAAGCCTCTGTGTTTGATTTGCAGGGCTGCTAATTGTGTGGTGGTTGACAAAAGGCAAGTGTTAGAAATGGGGGTCTAACACTTGGCAGAGGTAGGTACCTTTGTCCAAGTAGGGACCCTTCTTCCTAGTCAGGGTAAAGGAGTTACACTCCTAAAATAAGCCCTGCTCACTCCCATGGTAGCTTGGGATGAGCAGTCAGGCTTACCTTAGAGGCAGTGTGTAAAGCATTTGCACATAACCAATAGTAATACAGTGAAAACACTACAAAAGTACATCACACCAGTCACTCCAAAGCCAGACAGTCATTACACGAACCAGCAGAGGCACACAGGATGGCTAAACAAGAAAATACCGACTTTCTAAAAGTAGTATTTTCAAACACAATAAAAAAATCATCTTTACTAAAAGGTGCATTTTTATATTCGAGTTGAGGCATACTAAACTCCATCTTTCTATCTTGTCCCAATGGGAAGTTATATTTATAAGATGTTATAAATAAACTCCCTTTCTATCCTATGGGACAGTTAGCCTTTCCATAGTGAAAAACGAAATTGGCAGTATTTCACTATCAGGACCTGCCACACACATAAGGCCATGTCCTACCTTTCACATACATTGAATCCTGCCCACAGGGGTACCTTGGGCCTACCTTAGGGGTGACTTAAATGTAGAAAAAAGGTAAGGTTACGGCCTGGCAAGTGAGTGCACTTGCCAGGTCGACATGGCAGTTATAGACCACGCGCAGACACTGCAGGGCCAGGTCCGAGTTACATTTACAGGCTGCTCATGTGGGTGGCACAATCAGTGCTACAGGCCCACTAGCAGCATTTGATTTACAGGCCCTGGGCGCACACACAGTGCACTGTACTAGGGACTTACCAGTAAATCAAATATGCCAATCATGGAAACACCAATCCATAACATAATTTACCTAGAGAGCATATGCACTTTAGCACTGAATGGCAGCAGTAAAGTGACCAGAGTTCTAAAACCAACAAAAACAGGGTCAAAAACAGGATTCCAAAAAGCAAAACGTCTTGGGGTAAACCCGCTGAAAAAGCCAAGTCTAACAGCAACTCTTTCAGGGTGCCCCTCAAAAATACATGAAAACCTCCGTGTGCTGGCCTATGCTTACCATTTTTTATACAGAGGGTGGTCACCTTTAACTCTGTGTAAGTCCATTAAGTGCTTAGAGTTACGGTCAAGGCTAATCTAATCGCACGGGAGCAGAACGACGCTAGTTTCCAATGCCCCTCTCGGAACCCCCCTACTTAGTATCTCAATAAATCGTTGCAGGTAGGTACCAAGAGGGGAAAGGGGAATGGGACAGAGAAGAGACAGCTCACAACACTCTGTTTGTTCTGACAATCTTCTACTCTTCTTTGTAGTGTTCTTGTAGTGGTAAAACACATATGTAATGTAACTTTACTTTTCCATTTTATCTAGGACAACTTACTTTCCTTAACATTTAGGGTTGCTTGTCTTACCAGGAGATGTTTGGGAGCCTACTTCTCTTCTTACTTCTCTTTCTGCTTTCTTCTTTATTTATGAGGATAAGTGCAGTTCAGTAAACTTATTTCTTCTTTTTTGTCAGGGACAGCCAGCGCCTATCCTGCTTCAGCTTCCTTCACAAGCAATGGTACAGGTAAGTCTAAGTTTGATCTATTTAATTCAGTAATGGTTTGCTTCTAATTTCTATTAGTGTACTTACAGTGTGTTAAACTGAACTGGCCGTATTAAATGGGGTTCTGTGAATTCATGTCTCAGTCTTTCTTTCTTGTACCACAGATTTAGTAAAGGCTTTTAACTTCGTAGAATAGATTGCAGTTATGTGGTTTATATCTATTTTACCCATGAGCTCTTCGTGTGCTTGAAAAGCGTCTTGATTAATGGAGTGCTAATTATAACACACGAATATCTCCGACTCTGGTAGGAAGTTATTTGTTTAAGGGATATAGTCTTTTATGTTAGTTTCGGTTTAGCTCTTCATGTCCTTGAAAAGCACCTTGATTTATGGTGCGTTAATCATCACGCTTGAATACCTCTGACTCTAGGCTGAAAGCATTTGGTTTTAGGAATATTCCTTATTTAATTAGCTGATTGGAAACGCAGTGTATTTAATGAGACGTCCGCGTTAGAGATATTCTGCCGCAGCTGAAACGGGATGATTGCATTTCTCGCTGGTAAACGCGGCGTGTTGAAATGTCACGCCCGCGTTCAGCAGAAACGAAATTGTTCTGATAGAAATTGTCTAACGAAAGCCTCTGAGAATATTCCGAAGGTTTAGAGGGGAACGGAGGAAGCAGTTTTAAATATTTTATTTCACCTCTATCCTTCCGGTTATTTTTAAATTTATGCTATTAGCTTTCCACAAAAGTATTTCTTTTTTACATGAAAAGAACTAAACTGTTCACTGACCTGGACTATGGGAATTTTACCGAACGTAGAATCTAAACCCAGTGTACACGCAAACTACCCTGACTGACTTCCATGACGCCCATGAAAATTCGTTGCTCTTTCTTGAAGTACTTCGGTGAAGAGCACAGTGTAATCTTGGAGCGCGCTTCACCAGAGTGTGATTAACCTAAATGACTAGACTGCTACACAGCGATATGCTGCAGCAGTGTTGGAATGTTAGCGGCCATGTTGGAATGTCTACGATGCCAACTTGCTCTCCAACTCCAGGGATCGAATACTTTTTGATGGGTTTGTGAGAGGGAAATGGTGGTCAGAGTTAAATAAGAAGGAAACCTACCGTGAGTCCTGACAGTACCCCCTCACAAAGGGGTTTCCTCCAATCGTGGTTTGGCAGGGAATTTAGCATAGAAGGCTCTGATTAATCGGGGGCATGGACATTGGTACTTTTTCCCCCATGAACGCTCATCAGGCCCATAACCCTTCCAATCAATGAGGTAGAAAAGATTGTTTTGAATCTTTTTTGAATCCAAGTTTCGTTTCACCTCGTGCTCCACCTCACCATCAAGAATCAGAGGCTCAGGAGGGGGGATTACTCCGCACACCTGGTTGGACTGGTTGAAGGAGAGAGATGTGAAAGGCTGGATGAATCCTAGTTGTCTCAGGCAGTGATAGTCGGTAAGTTACTGGGTTAATGACCTTTTCAACTGGATAGGGGCCCACGAAACAGGGTTGGAATTTACGGGAGCCTTTGAGTCTGAGATTTTTTGTACAAAGCAAAACTAAGTCCCCTACCTGAAGATGAGGTTCTTTTTTACGCTTCCGATCAGCAAAGTGTTTGTAACGATCTTTAGCGATTGACAAATTCTGAGTTGTAGATTGGTGTATTTTAGCTATCTGTCAGGCAATGTCTTGAACAGCAGGACTTCTACATTCTCAAAATTAACATGGGAGTTAGGATGTCTGCCTGAATTTACAAAGAAAGGGGAATGACCAGTGGACACATTTAAAGCGTTATTATGAGCATACTCAGCAGTCCACAGATGGGTCAGGCCAATCACCCTCTTCATCTAACAAGTAAAGTCGAAGATGATGTTCTAGTTCCTGATTAATGCGCTCAGTCTGACCATCAGTCCCCAGATGGAAACTGGTGGAGTAGCGATGGTCAATGTTAAGACCTTTAATATAGTCTTTCCAAAATCGCGACAGAAACTGAGAGCCTCTATCGGAGATTAGGATTTTAGGAATACCATGGAGACAAATAACATGTTGATTGAAAAGTATGGACAGTTGTTTGGCAGTGAGTGTGCCCTTAAAGGGTACAAAATGTGCCATCTTACTAAAGGTGTCAACACAGACAAGGATGGTATCGTACCCATGAGAAGAGGGCAAATCAACAATTAAATCTAAGGAGACAGTGTGCAAAGAATAGGGAGGTGTTGGCACGGGTTGTAAGTGACCTTTAGGGGCCTGCCTGTCCGGTTTTCCCCGTGCACAAAGTCCACATCCTAAAACATATTGACGAACATTGACACGTGTGTGGCCACCAGAAACGCCGTTTGAGTAAGTCCTCAGTCCTTAGTATACCCTTATGGCCAGCCAGAGGGTTGTCATGACATTCTTGCATTGCCTTCAGTTGAAGTTCCTTTGTAGGTAGAAACAGGGTGGTTCCTTGGTAGGGTAGACCATTCTGAATAGAATGATTTAGATCTTCAGTAGCCCATTTCGCCATGTCTAGATCAGTCATAACTACCAGAATACAAGTCTCAAAAGGCTCCACAGAGATCACACCAACAATCTTATCTTCAGGAATGATTTGTAGATCCTCAATGACGGGAGTTTGATTTTTTGTGTCGAGTCTGGAAAGAACATCAGCTTTTCCATTCTTGGAACCTGGGCGAAAGGTAATTACAAAATCGAAGTATGCGAAACAGAGCAGATCGCAGAAATTTCAAATTGCGGTGATCAGTAAACACAGTGACTGTGTGTTTAGCTCCCATCAGATAATGCCTCAATCAATCAATCATAGTATTTATAAAGCGCACTACATACCCGTGAGGGTCTCAAGGCGCTGGAGGAGGGTGATGCTGCTACTGTTCGAAGAGCCAGGTCTTGAGAAGTCTCCTGAAGGTTAGGAGGTCTTCGGTCTGCTGCAGGCGGATGGGGAGGGTGTTCCATGTCTTGGCAGCAAGGTGGGAGAATGATCTGCCGCCGGCGGGCACTCTTCGGATGCGGGGGACGGTGGCGAGAGGGGGGGCTGCGGAACGGAGCTGGCGAGTGGGGGTGTAGAGCCTGAGTCGGCTGTTGAGTTACGCTGGTCCGGTGTTGTGGAGTGCCTTGTGTGCGCGCGTGAGGACCTTGAAGGTTATCGTCTTGTTGATGGGGAGCCAGTGCAGGTCTCTCAGGTTGGGTGTGATGTGGCTGCGGCGAGGGATGTCGAGGATCAGGCGGGCCGAGGCGTTCTGGATGCGTTGGAGCCGTTTCAGGAGTTTGGCCAGGGCTCCTGCGTAGAGTGCGTTGCCGTAGTCCAGTCTACTGCTCACAAGGGCCTGGGTGACCGTCCTTCTCGTTTCAGTGGGGATCCACTTGAAGATCCTGCGAAGCATGCGGAGGGTGTTGAAGCAGGAGGAGGAGACAGCGTTGACCTGCTTCGTCACGGAGAGGGTGGAATCGAGGATGACCCCTAGGTTGCGTGCGTGGTCGGTGGGTGTACTCCTACTGGAGTCGGCCACCAGGAGTCGTCCCAGGCCGAGGGGGTGGGTCAAAGGATGAGGACCTCCGTCTTTTCCGAGTTCAGCTTCAGTCGACTGTTTCTCATCCAGTCGGCGATGGCCTGCATTCCTTTGTGGAGGTTGGTTTTGGCGGTGTGGGGGTCTTTGGTGAGGGAGAGGATCAGCTGGGTGTCGTCGGCGTAGGAGATGATGTTGAGGTCGTGGGCGAGCGGTGCCATGTAGACGTTGAACAGCGTTGGGCTGAGGGATGAGCCTTGGGGGACGCCGCAGATGATCTTGGTGGCTTCGGAGTAGAAGGGGGTGTGGCAGACGCTCTGAGTTGTGCCGGAGAGGAAGGAGGTGGTCCAGTCCAAGGCCTTCTCTTGGATTCCGGCGTCGTGGAGGTGTGTTCTTAGTGTGCGGTGGCAGACCGTGTCATAGGCGTCTGACAGGTCCAGGAGGATGAGGGCCGTGGTTTCTCCGTTGTCAAGCAGGGTCCTGATGTCGTCGGTGGCGGTGATGAGGGCAGTTTAGGAGCTGCGGTTGCTGCGGAACCCAGACTGGAACGGGTCCAGGACGTTGTCTTCTTTGAGGAAGCTGGTCAGTTGTTTGTTGACGGCCTTTTTTTCGATGACCTTCGCCGTGAACAGGAGCAGGGAGATCGGTCGGAAGTTCTTGAGGTCCTTGGGGTCCGCCTTGGGTTTCTTGTGTAAGGCGTTGATCTCTGCGTGCTTCCATTTCTTCGGGAAAGTCGCCGCCTCGAAGGTGATGTTGATGGTTTTCTGGAGGTGGGGTGCAATGGTGCTGCTAGCTTTGTTGAAGATGTGGTGTGGGCAGGGGTCTTCCGGGGATCCGGAGTGGACGGTGTTCATGATCTTGACGGTGTTGTCGTCGTTGATGTTGGTCCAGGCCAGCAGGTGGTTTGTGCGGGTGGTGGTCGTGGGAGCAGGGGTCGCAGCGGTTGCTAGGGTGGTGATGGCGTTGAAGCTGTCATGGATGTCTACGATCTTGCGATGGAAGAAAGTGGCCAGCGAGTCGCACAGGTCTTGAGATGGTGGGATGTCGTTGGTGTTGAAGCTGGGGTTGGAGAGTTGCTTCACGATGCTGAAGAGCTCTTTGCTGTTGTGTGCGTTGTTGTCTAAGTGGTCTTTGAAGAAGGTCCTTTCGGCAGATCTGATGAGGTGGTGGTGTCTGCGGGTGGCGTTCTTGTGAGCTGTGTAGCTTTCCAGTGTTTGTTCACGAGTCCAGTTCTTTTTGAGTTTTCGGCAGGTTCGCTTGGAGGCCTGGAGGTATTGGGTGAACCAGCTGGCTTTCTTGCTAGTGTGGGTGTTGGGGGATTTCTTGAGCGGGGCGAGGGTGTTGGCGCAGTCGTCGATCCACTGTCTGAGGCTGCGGGTGGGCTCTGGGCGAGGGCGCTAGTTAGCTGGTCCTCAGTGACCTTGCTCCAGTTGCGGCGAGGCATCTGTTGGGTGTGGTGGTGTGTGGTGGGTTTCTGGAAGGTGAAGTGGATGCAGCAGTGGTCGGTCCAGTGGAGTTCAGTGGTGCGGTTGAAGGTGACGTGGGTGCTTGCTGAGAAGATGGGGGTCAAGCGTGTGGCCGGCGGATTGGGTGGGTGTTGTGACGAGTTGTCCGAGTCCAAGGTTGGTGAGGTTGTCGATCAGGGTAGAAGAGTTGAGGTTGTTGTTGTTCTCGAGGTGGAAGTTCAGGTCCCCGAGGAGGATGTAGTCCATGGAGGCGAGGGCGTGTGCGCTGATGAAGACGGTGATGGAGTCGCTGAACTGCTGTCGGGGTCCGGGGGGTCTGTAGACGAGGGTGCCTCTGAGGGGGGGTGTTGGAGTCGGTGTGGATCTGTAAGTGCAGGTGTTCGGCGGTGCTGCGGGTGTTGGCGGTGTTGGTTGAGACTTTGAGAGTGTTCCTGTGGATGATGGCGATTCCTCCTCCTCCTACTCCGTTGGTGCGGTCCTTGCGGGTGATCTTGTAGCCTTCCGGGATGGCTATGGCGATGTCGGGTGCCGAGGAGGGTTTCAGCCAGGTCTCTGTCAGGAAGGCGCATTCTGGGGCGTTGGTGTCGAGTAGGTCCCAGAGTTTGACGGCGTGTTTGTGGGCGGAGCGGGTGTTGAGCAGGATGCATCTGAGGAAGTTGGGTTCTTCTGTGGGTGGGTTGGAGGGCCAGATGCTGGTGAAGCTGCAGTTCCGGCAGGAGAAGGGTCCTTGGGTGCGCTTCGGGGCGGCCAGGGAGCAGGTGTGTGCTCGTCCGGCGTTGAGTGCGTGTAGGGTGTTGGGAGTCGTAGCGGAGGCGGGCATCGTGGTGTTCGCGGGGGCCAGGGGTCCTGGCGCTGGGCGCGGACGGGTGCAGGCGGGCTTGCCTTAGGCGCGCCAGCGGCGCGCCCGCTGCGCAGCCTCCATATGTGGGGCTGAGGGAGGGAGGAACAGCTGGGAGGAGGGAGCAGGGCGGCGAATGAAAAGCAAGGGGGCACAGCAGCGGGAAATACGGAGAGGGGAGCGGGCAGGGGTCACAGAAGGCAAAAAGTGGAGACTGGGCAAAATGGGGGCATAAGGGGGAAGGGCAACAGAGCCGGAGACAATCAGGGGCACAGAAGAAAACAGCAGAAAAACACAGTAATAGTTACATCAGAACAGAATGCAGGCGATCAGGAAGCAGGACGCAACAAAATGTGAGCGGCAGCAGCAGCGGGCTCAGGGCACACAGGGGGCTGCGCGGCGGTGAGGGCAGCGAACTGCCTGGCCTCCAACCTTTGAAGGCATCTTTAATGGCCAGAAGTTCTTTCTCTGTAATTGTATATTTACATTCCGCAGGGTTGAGTTTGCGAGAACGATAAGCCACTGGATGTAACTGTCCTGTGTCCTTGTGCCATTGTGAAAGTATTTCTCTGTTGGCCAGATCAACTGGGTCTGTCTCCAGGTAAAGAGGTTCGGAGGGATCCGTAGGAAGCAAAACTGGTACGGTGGTGAAGCTTTCTTTCATCAAGTTAAAGGCCTCTTCCGCTTCATCGGACCATTTGAATGGAACACCTTTTTTGAGAAGACTAGTAAGAGGAAGGATCTTTTGGGAAAATCCATGAATGAATTGCCTATAAAAGTGAGAGAATCCGATAAAACTTTGAACCTCTTTGATAGAGGTAGGAGATTTTCAGTCTGTAATCGCCTTCACTTTCTGTTCGTCCATTTTTACTTGTGCGGGTGACAATACGAATCCTAAAAATTCCACTGTATTAGTGTTGAACAAGCATTTCTCTAACTTGACGTATAGAGAATTCTCTCGTAAACGTTGTAGAACAGCTCGTACTTGATCTTGATGTTCTTCTATAGAGTTGGAATAAATCAGAATGTCATCAATGTACACAGTGGCACATTGGTCGATAAAATCACTCAAAACATCGTTAATAAAGTACTGGAAGGCCGCTGGCACATTACAAAGACCGTACGGCATTACTAGGTACACCTAAAGGCCGTATTTGGTCCTAAAGGCAGTCTTCCATTCGTCGCCTTCCCGGAGTCTAATCAGGTGATAAGCTCCTCATAAATCTAAACGAGTGTAGTTTTGCTCCTTTGACCTGATCAATCAAGACCGAAATGAGGGGCAATGGGTAGCGATTCTTAATTGTTATACGGTTGATTGCCCGAAAGTCAATGCACGTTCTGAGATCTCCCCCTTTTTTCGGCACAAAAAAAAGGGGGCGGGGGAGACACTGGACATTGAGATGGTCTTATAAACCCATTCTCCAAATTCTTGGCTAAATATTCTTTCAAATGGACGTTTTCTTTTTCCGTTAAGGCATAGATCCAACTGCATGGCAAGTGTGCCCCAGGTTCAAGATCTACTTTGCAGTCGTAGGACCTGTGAGGAGGTAGAGTTTCAGCCTTAGCTTCGTCAAAAATGTCAGCAAAGTCTTGATATTTTTCTAGTATCACAGTGGTTTGGATAACACATGCCGAACTACCATTTTCACACAGCTGAGCAGCTGCACTGGGTTCAGAAAATTCCGTAGAATTATGAAAACAATTCCTGGTGCAGTAGGCAGAATTAAATTGGATAGTACGAGCTCTCCAATCAATCAACGGGTTGTGTTCCGTTAGCTACGGTAAACCTAGGATCAATTAAAATTGGCGAGCATTAAATTGAATTGTAAGGTTTCTTGATGTCCTTGGGCGGTAGTCATTTGCACTACTTGTGTGACTGGTTATGGGTCCAGAGGTTAAATCAGTACCATCTACCGCTCTGACCTTTTCACTTTTCTGATAGCTTGCAATCCAATTGGATTAGCAAATTTGTGGTTGCAAAAATTACTGGTTGCTCCAGAGTCAACCATGACCATAATATCTGAGAACTACCTCCCTGAATTTGAACTTTACAGACATAACCAAGTGGGGTGAGGATACTTGTAGGGTGTTCACCAGTTGGTGATTTATAGGAGTTGTTTCTTTGTTAGCATCCACCAATCAAACTCCGTTGACTGGTGGTGCTGCTAGTTTTCCTTCTCCTTGGTTGGAATTTTGGGTCGCTTCAAGCATGTTTTGACGAAATGTCCACTGCCTCTAAAGTACATGCACAACTTATTTAGTCTTCTCTTTTCTTTTTCCTCTTTTCAGAGTGGTCCTCGGATAACACCAATTTGCATAGGTTCAACTCCCGAAGTTCCTTCTGTCATCCGCGTTGATTCAGATTTGGCTCAATCAAAACAGGGAAAACTGGGTCTAAAATCTCTCCTTCATTCTCCCTTCCGCTCATTTTGCAGATAATCAGTCTCCAAGGTTAGAACCACCAGTGCTGAAATATCAGTAGGACGATTTGGAATTTGTGACAACGCATCCTTCAGTTTGTCTCTCAACCCTCTGTAGAATAATGCCGCTCTTTTATTCTCGGGCCAGTCTGTTTCTACCACCAGTTTATTGAATTGGGCTAGGTAGGCCACTAGTTCTCGGTTGCCCTGTTTCAATTCTAACAATTCGTTGTCTGAGGCCTGAGATGCAGTTCTTCTATCAAAAATTCAGAGAAATTATTTTTTGAAGTAATCTAGATTATACAGGATAGGATCATCTTTAGTTACTAATGGCATGGACCATGAGGCGGCGTCACCACTTAGGTAAGATAAAATGAAGGCTACGCGGGACTGTGCATCAGGGAACATCATTGGTTGGCACATGAAATGTAGGGAGCATTGTGATTAAATAATTTGCGCCTTCTGCGGGTCTCCATCGAATCGCTCAGGAGGAGCGAGAGGGATTACAGTGGATAATGAATTAATGACTTGTGTTGGGGCAAAGGATAAGGTACTGGTGTTAGGCCTTGGAGTTTCAAAGTAGGAGGTTCCTTAACTAGACCCCAAAACGGATTCTCCTGATTTTAAACTAATTAGTTCTTGTCTCAGAATAGTATTTTCCTCTCGGACTGCGATTAAGTCTCTTTGTATATTACCTAAAATGTCAGTCTTTTAACTCAAATCCTTCCGTCATTCTGCTCAGGTGCTAGTACCAACGTGGGCACTTCACTCTGTCAAGGATAGCAACTATGATTCTAATCTCACGGGAGTAAAACGATGCTAGTTTCAAATGCCCCTCTCGGAATCCCCCTGCTTAGTATCTCAATAAACCGTTGCAGGTAAGTACCAAGGGGGGCAAGAGGAATGAGACACAGAAGAAACAGCTCCCAACACTCTGCTTGTTCTGCCAATCTTCTATTCTTCTTCTTAGTGTTCTTGTAGTGCTAAAACACATACGTAATGTAACTTTACTTTTCCATTTTATCTATAATGAGTTACTTTCCTTAACATTTAGGGTTGCTTGTCTTAACAGGAGATGTTTGGGAGCCTACTTCTCTTTTTTCTTTCTTCTTTATTTATGAGAAGTGCAGTTCAGTAACCTTCTATTTTTCAGGGACGACCAGCGTCTATCCTGCTTCAGATTCTATCTCAAGAAATGGTACAAGTAACTCCAAGTTTCATTTAATTCAGTAATGGTTTGCTTCTAATTTCTATTAGTGTACTTACATTGTGTTAAACTGAACTGGCCGTATTAAATGGGTTTCTGTGAATTTGTGTCTCGGTCTTGCTTTCTTGTACCGCAGATTTAGCAAAGGCTTTTAACTTCGTAGAAAAAAAAGCAGTTATGTGGTTTATATCTATTTTTCCCTTAAGCTCTTCGTGTGCTTGAAAAGTGTCTTGATTAATGGAGCGCTAATTGTAACACACAAATATCTCAGACTCTGGTAGGAAGTTATTTGTTTAAGGGATATAGTCTTTTATGTTAGTTTCTGTTTAGCTCTTCATGTCCTTGAAAAGCGCCTTGATGTATGGTGAGCTAATCATCACACTTGAATACCTCTGACTCTAGGCCGAAAGTATTTGGTTTTAGGAATATTCCTTATTTAATTAGTTGAGAGGAAACGTGGCGTGTTTAATGAGACGTCCGCGTTAGAGATATTCTGCCACAGCTGAAACGGGATGATTGCATTTCTCGCTGGTAAACGCGACGTGTTGAAAGGTAACGCCCGCATTCATCAGAAACAAAATTGTTCGGACAGAAATTGTCTAACGAAAGCCTCAGAGAATACTCCAAAGGTTTAGAGGGGAACGGAGGAAGCAGTTTTAAATACTTTTAATTTCACCTCTATCCTTCCAGTTATTTTTAATCTATGCTATTAGCTTTCCACAAAAGGAATATGCTACTTACCAGTATGCATCTGTTCTTGGCATGTAGAGCTGCAGAGCCACACACTTAGGATAGATCGCCATCTGGTGTTGGGCTCGGATGCTTGCAGGTTGTTGTTGTCTTCGGAAGAAGTCTTTGGTCACGAGATAGGTGACTCCTCCCTTGGACTACAGTGCGCATGGGCATCCACTCCATCCTCAGATTGTTTTTCGCCATGATGGGAAATGATGGAGTTTGTAAAAATAAATAAAGGCTGTCCATGTGTAATGTCTAAGTAAAACGATGCTGGAACAGATACAGGTCCCGGGGAGGTGAGTGGGCGTGTGTGGCTCTACAGCTCTACATGCCAAGAACAGATGCATACTGGTAAGTAGCATATTCCGTTCGAGGCATATGAGCTGCAGATCACACACTTAGGATAGACTATATAGCAGTGTCTCCCCTAGCGGTGGTCACCTGTATCAGTTTGGAATAAAGTTTTAAGGACAGCCTGACCCACAGAAGCTTGTTGTTTGGCTTGCACATCAACACAGTAGTGTTTAGTGAAGGTGTGTGTTGTAGACCATGTGGCTGCCTTACAAATATCTTCTAAGGGGATGTTTCCTAGGAATGCCATGGAAGCCCCTATTTTGCGTGTGGAATGCGCTTAGGGGGAACTGTTAGAGTGCATTTAGCCTTGTGGTAGCATATTTGGATACATTTAACTATCCACCTGGCTATTCCGGATTTGGAAATGGGGTTGCCTTTATGTGGTGGAGAGAAAGCAACAAACAATTGTTTGGTTTTGCGGAATGGTTTGGTTCTGTCAATGTAGTAAAGTAGGGCTCTTTTAACGTCTAAGGAATGAAGAGCTTTTTCAGCTACAGAGTCTGGATTTGGAAAGAACACTGGTAGCTCGACTGATTGGTTAAGATGGAACGGAGAAATGACTTTGGGTAGGAATTTAGGATTTGTTCTAAGAACCACTTTGTTACGGTGTAGCTGTAGGAATGGTTCTTGTATGGTTAAAGCCTGGATCTCACTTACCCTTCAAAGGGATGTGATTGCAAAAAGGAACGCTACTTTCCATGTAAGGAACTGTAGTTCGCATTTATGCAGAGGTTCAAATGGGGGACCCATGACCCTTGTGAGAACAATATTTAGGTTCCACACTGGAGAGGGTGGTAATCTGGGAGGAATAATCCTTTTAAGACCTTCCATGAAGGCTTTGATCGCTGGTACTCTAAATAATGACAAGTGTTGTCGATTTTGTAAGTAGGCAGCTAATGCTGCTAGGTGAAGACGTATGGATGAGTACTCTAAATTACATCTTTGCAAGTGTACTAAGTAGCAAATGATGTTCTGGATGGATGCATCCAGTGGCCGTATATCATGGTTAGTGCAGTAAATGGCAAATCTTTTCCATTTTGCAGCGTAGCAGGCTCTAGTAGTAGGTCGTCTGGCCTCTTTTATAATATTCATGCAGTCTGGTGGTAGGTTGAGGTAACCGAACTCTAGGAATTCAGGAGCCAGATTGCTAGGTTCGGTTGATGTGGATCTGGGTGTCTGATTTCTCCATGGCTCTGTGTTAATAAGGACGGGGAGAGGCGCAGTTTTTGGTGTGGAACTAGAGAGAGTTCCAGCAGTGTTGTGAACCAGGGTGAAGTACTGGGTATTTTAGACCCAGCGGTGCAGGGACACACACCCTATGACTTCTGGGTTCACCCTGTTCCAGACCTACAGAAACACAGAGTCTTCTGGGTGAAGTCAAAGATCGTTTATTGGCTGCAGACCAATTACAGGTATCCTAGAAGTACAACAGCGTGTATGTTCTCAGGAGACTGCTGAAAATCATAGGAACGGACTTCGCTTTAAATATCCTTTTTCTTGCCTCAAGCTTACATTCCTAGGTTTACGATATGGCCATTACATGTATACATTACAAACGAAAAAGCAGAGTCATGATGACCATCCCATATTCCAGTTCGGCCAGCCCACAATGATTTACACAGTAAGGTTCAGATCCCACATCAGATTTACAGACCCCCCCAATAAACATGAGCATCTCCTGTTTTGGGAAACAAGTCATAAAGCAGGAACAGCCAGGTGCGAAAGAGATTAGCCAGGGGCTTGTGTAGGATGAAAGGGTTTTAGGACGGGTCAAGCCCTGATGCTAATCACAGGTGGACGGAGGAAGGGGAGCTCGTGAGACCAGTTTGACCTGGGGTAGCAGAGCCAGCTGCCCAGGTCACAGAGAAGTCAGAGGAGAAGCCCATGTACTGTGAGGCCCGTATTTGCTCCATTATAGCCTATGTGAGGGCAATGACAAGATGGCCACTGCTTCCAAAATGGAACCCGCGTAGTGTAGCAGAATAACGTGTACCTGGTGCATTCATGGCTAGAACGACAAGTAAAGCACTCGTACATGCCGCATTTACCATTTGCGGTTCGCTAATACCAAGATAGACAGGGGTAGGGCCCTGTTCCCTACGCGGTCCCGAATATTAAAGTACGACAGACCCTCCTTTTGCCCTTACATAGGCAATCACTATACTCATCTTAATCCGAGTCTAGGTCGATGTTCACGAAGTCATGGAGATGTTGCTGTAGCATCATCCTATTACTTAGCTCGTCCCTCGATACAGGTTTCCTTGTACATAAGGTAGCACAGAGGCCACATATCGCAGGAGCACACTGTATGCACAGACAGAACAGGAAAAGAATGGCTAAGATCATTCCAATGACCATTAGAACTTTCCAACCCCAGGCAGATATCAATTCCCAGAACCACCCCACCAGTGACCAATCTCCCTTATCCACGTGTATGGATTCAGATATTTTATGGAGCTTGGAGATGGCCTGATACACTGTTGGAGCATTATCTGGTATGAAAATGCAGCAACTGGATTGGATAACCTTGCATACCCCACCGCGGTCTGCAAGAATAACGTCTAGAACCATGCGGTTCTGCAAAGTCATAAGGCGATCCGCTTGGAGCTCAGCTGTCAGATTACTAAGGGCACCAGCCGTTACATTGACAGTGGATTCAACCACACGAGTCAGCTGTCTCAGGTTCCTACTATTGACCATAGGTCCCCAAAACGGCAGGAAACCCAAGAAGAAGTCTCCTGCTTCCTGACCGGCAGTGTCCTCCTTACTTATCACACCTCTCACAACTCTGGTCTTGTGATAATCAGAGGCAGCAGTAAATGTAGGCGGTAGCAGATTCGCAATATAACATGTGCCCGAGAAATCAGGGGGCAGCCATGTATATGCTCGATCATTACAGATGAAATATGTGCCCTTGGCAGCCAAAAACGCAGGGGAAAACTGTGACGGGAAAGTGTACGTTTCAGTACAGTCACTTCCTCCCAGTTGAGCTCTAGGATTCTGACCATTACCCTGTAAGCAGAACCGACCCATGTGGGGTACGACCCAGATTGGAGAGGAGATTTTTCGTTGTCTTTCACCCAGACTAATACTATACCCCGTCGCGTTCCATCCTACATAAGGTCTCAATTCTTCTTTGGGAATGGATGAGTATGCATCAATATCCCTACTCATATCGGCAATTCCTTTCATCAAAGCCTTATTATTGGTGATAGGTCTGATGGAACGCGGTTGGCGAGGGGAGTACGTATCTAGAGCATAGAGAAACATGGTCTGGAATGCCCATGACGATCCATTGTAACTATACGGCAGCACCAAATAAGGAATACCCTTGTTAATGGTATGTGGCATTAACCCACACACCCAGCAATTGGTCGTATTCATTACTAGTTGGTGCTCGTGCAAGAGCTGGATAAACGAGTTATTTACGAACTCCGATCGTCTGGTCTGTTCGTGCTCAGGCAAAGGGTAAAAAGAGTGAGAGGAGGCAGTAGAAAGAGGTATAGGCTGTTCAGTGGGTGCAATGGGCTTTTGAGCGGAGAAAAACACAAATCCTACAATAAACATCATGATACTACACAGTGTAAAAAGGCACAGAAATACGAAACATTTACTTTTCACAATTCTACACATCCTGGCTTTAAAGTTCATTTCCTCAATCGGTCTCTCCATCTTAAAAAACTCCATCCTCTACTCGGGCCGCTCGCGGCGGATGAGTTTCTTCTGCTAAGGGGCACGCCTGTCAGTCCAGGGAAACGCCCTAGACCAACCAGAACCGTTGACCTAACGTCTTCGGCCTGTACCCCAAAGTCTTGGCACCGCGACCCTGCGGCAGAACCCGGATGGTGGTTCGAAAAACAAAAATCAAGAAAGTCCTTCAGATGGGAGAGCAAAAAGTGTCCAAAAAGGAAATAGTAAGGAAATCTTTATTTGTCCATGGGCCTTGGTCTCAGATTATAGCGGAGACGGCCAGGTGCCGTTTGGTCTTGGAACAAAAGTTCAGGCTCAGTGGTGTCCAGTCGTTTTGATGGTGGCACAGCTTCCTGCAGAATATTGTCACTCTCTTGGTTTGAAACTGTGTCTTTTAGGCGTGCGTCACTGAATGGTACAAAACGAGGTACAGTGTCTGTCTCAGTGTCGGCGATACCCTCCTTGACCCACTGGTCATATGGCAGAGGCAAGGGGACTATTTTGCAGTGGGCACCATGGATCCAGTGCTTCCTTCCTTTTACTCGCACCGCTGATCTCGTCGACAGAAGAACAAGATGAGGGCCGATCCAGCGAGGCTCGTCGTTGCCCTTACGCTGGAAATTCCGGACCAGGACCCACGAGCCAGGGTTGATAGGGTGTCCAGGAGATTCAGAAGCTTGGGGAAGAGTATCATGTACCTGTTGGTGCAAAACACGCAGTTTAACAGTCAAATCATACAGGTAATCGAGTAGTACTGGATGCTCAATCTCACTGAATTTCGCCGGTCTTGGCACGCCCCATACATTAGCCGAGCGGCCAAAGACGACCTCATAGGGACTAAGTCCCACTCGTGAGTGTATGGTCATTCTGGTGGACAGGAGTGCTAAAGGCAGAGCGTCAGGCCATTTAAGACCGGTGCTCGCCTGGATTTTGGCCAGCTTGAGCTTTAAGGCTCCATTGTAGCGTTCTACTAGTCCAGCTGATTGGGGGTGATTTGCAGCGTGGAACTTTTGCTTTATACCTAAACCTTCACATACATTCTTCATCACTTTACCCACGAACTCACTTCCATTATCACACCATACCATTCTTGGCATTCCAAACCTAGGGAAAAATTCCTTCACAAGGGCTTTGGCTGTGGATAGGGCAGTGTTATCTTTCAGAGGATAAGCCTCTATCCATTTTGAGAAAGCACAAACAACCACCAGTACATATTTCAGGTTGTTGCATCTTTCCATGTGAATAAAGTCCAGCTGCAAAACTTCGAATGGACATGATGGGGGTGCGAAGTGACCAGCTGGAGTTGGGGTTCCCCTACCAGGGTTGTACTTCAAGCATACCATGCAATTCTTGACCACATTCTCTGCACACTTGGGAATCCCAGCATTCTGCCATACTGGAGCCAACAACTTACAAATACCTTTCGTACTGATATGTGCCATTCCATGTGCCATAGTAACCACTGGAAGCACATATGCATCAGGCAACAACCATCGCCTATGTTCTGTCAGATCAATCCAACAACCATTCTCATCTAACTTACCCATACTTTCTCTCCACTTGCTTAACTCTTCCTCTGTGGCTTCAGCCTGCAGCGACTTCACACTCTCTATTGTGTTCTCACACATTCCCACATCATTAACCCATCTTGCGGGGCCTGCAACATACATTCTAGTCTTCACATTCTGTGCTGTTTCTTTCGCGGTCTCATCAGCAAACGCATTCCCACGTCCAACATCATCTGTAACTTTCCTGTGCGCACTGCATTTCATGATCGCAACTTGCAACGGTAGGGTCAGTGACTCAAGGAGATCATTCACCAGCTTGCCATTCTGAATTTTAGCTCCATGCGACGTCAGGAACCCACGCTCTTTCCACAGTCGCCCAAAATTATGAGCCACGCCAAAGGCGTACTGGCTATCTGTGTATATATTCACTCTCATTCCTTCAGACAACACGCATGCTCTTGTGAGGGCGATTAATTCTGCTGCCTGGGCCGAACCATGTGGCACCCGTGCAGTTTCCACAACTGTGTGTAAAGTCGTGATAGCATATGCAGCAGTCGTGTCACCATTAGGGAGCTTGAAGCATGAACCATCCACCCATAAAGTACCATCACATTCAGTCAGGGGAGTATCTTTCAGATCCACTCTCCCTTTCGTCTCTTCTTCTGTTCTGAACAGACAATCATGTTGCTCAATCTCATCTGAGTCTCCTGGAATCGGCAATAACGTGGCTGGATTCAGCGTATTGCATCTTTTTATGTGTATGTGATTCGCTAACAGTGTGAGTTCATATCCTGATAATCGCGCACTAGTCAAGTGTTGTGTCTTGGTTCTATTTAATAATGTGTCTACAGCGTGTGGAACCATAACAATCAATGTGTTGTCCATTACCAAACCAGCAGATTGTCGGATAGACATTGCTGCAGCAGCTGTCGCTCTCAGACAGCTTGGCAATGCCCTCGCTACAGGGTCTAAGGTTGATGAAAAATATGCGCATGGGCGCGGTCTGTCGCCAAAAGGCTGTGTTAACACTGACAACGCATATCCATCTTTCTCGTGAACATACAATGTAAAAGGCTTGCTATAGTCAGGAGTACCCAACACAGGTGCTGAACATAATGCATTGCGCAATTCCACAAAACTTTTCTGACACTCTTCAGACCATGGGATAGGATTCGGTGTGTCTTTGCATGTTAATGCTAACAAAGGTTTTGCCAACAAAGAAAAACTAGGAATCCAGTGCCTACAGTATGAGGTAATGCCCAAGAAAGCACGCACTTCTCTCTGTGTTTTTGGCACCCTCAACTGTGCAATGGCTTGAATTCTTTCTGGGGTCAGTCTCCTTCCCTCCTTCGATAAGAGATGACCTAAGTAGGTCACTTCTTGTCGACAATATTGCAGCTTAGAGAGAGACACCTTGTGATGGAAAACGGATAAATGGCGCAACAATGACAATGTGGCTTCTTTACAGATCTGTTCAGTATCCGCGGCGATTAGCAAATCGTCCACGTACTGGATCAGGATAGCGCCACTCGGTAAAACAAGTGCATCAAGCTGTGCTTTCAAAGCTTGACTGTATATAGATGGACTCTCACAGTAGCCCTGGGGAGCGCGTTTGAAGCGGAAGCTTCGGCCTCCCAGACTAAAACCAAAAATGTCTCTGCTCTCCTCTGCAATTGGGATGCTAAAGAAAGCATTCTTTAAATCGATCACTGAAAACCATGCAGCAGAGGCTGGAATCATCGTTAACAAGGCAGTTATATCAGGGACAACTGGAAACTGTGGCACAACAATCTTATTAACCTCTCTAAGATCAATCACAAATCTGTAAACAGGTGGCTGTGAAGGGTCCGTTCGTTTTAAGACAGGTAAAATCGGACTATTGCAAACGTTGCCTCTTGTCTCTTCAATCACACCCTTATTAATCAAGTCGCTGACAATGTCTAACAATGCTCTTTGGCCTTCATTAGAGATTTTGTACTGGGGAATACGTGGCAGTCTGACATTAGCCTTTAAAGTCACCACGTATGGCGGTATCTCCAAGAGGCCCACATCATTGGGACCAGTAGCCCAAAGGGCATCCGGAAGGGATGACAATTCAGGCAGGATTGTATTTTTAGACAAGTACATTGGGGAAATCACTTTCTTGCCTAATGTAAGTTGTACTCCTGAAGGTGAACAATACAGTGTAGCGTGCAATCTTTTCAACAAATCTAATCCCAGCAAATTCTCACCACAACCTGTTGTCAGGATCAGGGGCGCTTTCAACTCGCAAGGTCCAACAGAAAGTGACATGGGACTAGAAATCGGGTTCCTAACCGGGGCGCCAGAAAAACCTACTGAAACATTTATATCGCCAGACAAAGGTGCGCCAGGGAGCTTTGAATGCATGATTGAACTCTTTGCAGCACCAGTGTCTAGCAGAAAAGGCTCTGTTACATTTGCTGTAGTCACCTCAACATACGGTCCACTCTGATCCACTGGCACTGAAACAACTCCCTCTCTCTGTCTATGGCTGTCCTAGTAATCACTACTTTCTGCATCACCGTCCTCTGCATAATAATCATTATTGTAATACTGGGCCGTATTACTAGTCACATTAGCTTGCTGATCAAAGCTATTGATGGTATTTTGAGGCGGCAGAGGACGCGCGTTCTGGGGAACACCTCCTCGCCCTCTGTCTCTAGGAGCTTGCTGACCACCTCGACCTCTTGCGCCATACGCATTACCGTTCCGCTGCATTAATTTAGGGCAACTATATTTATAATGACCTTCCTCTTTGCAGTATGAACATTGGTTGGGACCTACAGGGACACGTGGTTGATAATACCCATTCATTTGCTGATTGTTCTGAAACTGTTGGGGTTGGTGATAGACACCTTGGGGTTGCCTATAATTGTTCTGACCTCCACGTGGTGGATAGGCCTGCTGTAAAAGGACCTTTGTCTTTAATTCCTTCGTTTTCTTTTCTGTCCTATCTTTCTCGTCTTTATCTCTGTTTTCATAATACTGTGCAGTAGCCAGTATTTGCGCTGAAGAAGAAACAGCCCAAGAACTCTCTGAGTCTTTTAACTTTTTACACAGGTCAGGAAGTAAATTCTGCACAAATTTATCCACAAATAACCGTTGGCCACCCTCAGTACTCATATCTTGCCCACTGTGGTCAATAAACGTTTCTTCAAACCTAGTAAAGAAGTCTGATACTGTCTCATCTTTTTTCTGCTTACATGCAGATAACTTGTCCCAATTTACGCGCATCGCAGGCATTAGTGTCTTCATATACGTGATGATTCTACCAGGAAGTTCAGCTACTAAAGGCTCAGGTTTCGCGCCACCAGTTTGTCTTGCGTCAGCAGCAATAATGTTAGCCCATGTATCCCCTAGGTCTGCATCGTGATCTGCATTACGAATTGACCCCCATAGGGGCTGTGGAACAACATTGCCAAACAACATGTCTATGTCGGCCAGATTCATAACGCATGACCCTGCCGTCTGTGACAACTCTTTATAATAACCTGCTGGGTTTTTACGGGGATCAGGTAAAGACTGCTTAAGCGCTAACACCTCAGAACGCTTCCATGGAACATGCACCCAAACACGCTGGAAATGCGCTGCCACAGCGGGGTTACCACCGGCAGCTGCAACTGCTTCCTTCCATACCGGGGGAACTTCTCTCATGGGGTATTGTCGCGCTTTTACCTTTTTCCCCACAAGGACATCTTGTTCAAACAATGACTGTTGACAATCATCATTCCTAAAGGAAAATACGACCGCAACTGCTTTATCTATATCGCGGTCCACAATTATACCAGTTCCAAAATCAAACCTCACTCTACACAATTCCTGCGGGCTCGGATTTCTACCACTATCTTCCAATTCTTCACAGAGAATTTCGCACATTTTCTCAAACACGTATCTCTGTTTTGGGGCATCCCACTGATGGAAAACGTTGACAACTGATTCCACATCATACAATGAAGGGAAAACAATCCATCTGCGCGCCATGCTATCTATTACCTTTTTCTCATCAGGGTTAGGCAACTGACTACGCAATTGCTTACGCTGTAAACCAGGAGTCGCACCAGACGAATCAAAGAGAGGCGACATTAATGTAGTAACCACATTAGCTAAACGCTGTCGCGCTGAAGGAGAAGCTGAGGCAGAAACAGGGGGAAAAACAGAGGGAAGAAAAGAGGACGTAGAAACAGGTACTGGAGTGGTGCAAGGAAGAGTGTTAGGGGAGGCAGCTGCTGAATTGGACAAAGTCGCAGGAAGTGCGGGGGCAGCTGGAAGCACAACTGGCGGCCCTTGAGAGGGTTGCGCTACAGGGATAAGAGCCGGCTGCAGAGCAGCTGGCGGTTGCGGCAAAGTTTGCAGCATATTGACTGGAGGAGGCATATTCACAAGCTGGGGAGGCGCCGTGGCATTTTGCGCATACGGGGGTGGCGAACTCAACAAATGCGACATCAGAGGATCTTTTTCCTTTTCTTCTAACTCATTCTGCTTAGAATGTGGTAAAGCCGGGTAACATTTGTCAATCCCTAACTTACGCTGCCTGTGTAATTGCTCGCTCATCTGCTCCTCCTCATTGTCTTTAAATTGTACAGCTGCTTGCATTACTGACATACCTCTCTCTCTTTTATTCTTTTTCGCTAGCTTAATTTCCTTTTGTTTGGCTTCCTTTCGCCATAAGCGGAAAGAGTCAAACATCGCCGGCCGGGCTTTCTTCTTAAACAATTTAAATTTCCAAATTATCTAAAATATCGGTATCGAAACTACCATTTTGGGGCCATTTTAAAACACCGTCTTTTCTAGTGTAGTGGATCCATACTTCGTTATATGCAATGGGGCCTACGCCATGTTTTACATAGAGCTCATAAGTTGGAGTTCCAACCGGAGGAACCGGACATGATTCCTCTAGCTGGAAATCTTTTCCACAACCCAAACAGAATAATCTACCAAATAGTCCAGAACCAGGCATCTTCGCTCACTAGTCTAGATCCAAACGTCAAAGGATTATCGATTACGATATTCTCGTGAATACACGAGTCCTCTGGCTTTGGGGTTTGCAAAGGGTTTGCAAACACCAAATCACAAATTACCAAATCAAACCAAATGATCCCGAGGGATACCAAAACAAATGGGAGACGCTCCACTTATACTTAACTGAATATTGCTGATCGATAACGTCACCAGAAGACTCTCTCGATTGTTTCGCTCTCTCAAACTCGTCAAGGGTCCAAAACAGGTCGATTAATCAGGGCAGCAGTCCTTCGTAGCCGTCGGGACGCGGAGAACCTCGCAGAAAAGACTTTCGGACCACGTCGACATGCAGGGGTCGATGAAGTGGCGGCCTTCCTCCAGAATTTCCACACGAAGCTCCTCACGAACCTCTGGCTTGGACTGGTACCGCTGAAATCGCCCCACGTTGGGCGCCAAACTGAAGTACTGGGTATTTTAGACCCAGCGGTGCAGGGACACACACCCTATGACTTCTGGGTTCACCCTGTTCCAGACCTACAGAAACACAGAGTCTTCTGGGTGAAGTCAAAGATCGTTTATTGGCTGCAGACCAATTACAGGTATCCTAGAAGTACAACAGCGTGTATGTTCTCAGGAGACTGCTGAAAATCATAGGAACGGACTTCGCTTTAAATATCCTTTTTCTTGCCTCAAGCTTACATTCCTAGGTTTACGATATGGCCATTACATGTATACATTACAAACGAAAAAGCAGAGTCATGATGACCATCCCACATTCCAGTTCGGCCAGCCCACAATGATTTACACAGTAAGGTTCAGATCCCACATCAGATTTACAGACCCCCCAATAAACATGAGCATCTCCTGTTTTGGGAAACAAGTCATAAAGCAGGAACAGCCAGGTGCGAAAGAGATTAGCCAGGGGCTTGTGTAGGATGAAAGGGTTTTATGACGGGTCAAGCCCTGATGCTAATCACAGGTGGACGGAGGAAGGGGAGCTCGTGAGACCAGTTTGACCTGGGGTAGCAGAGCCAGCTGCCCAGGTCACAGAGAAGTCAGAGGAGAAGCCCATGTACTGTGAGGCCCGTATTTGCTCCATTATAGCCTATGTGAGGGCAATGACAAGATGGCCACTGCTTCCAAAATGGAACCCGCGTAGTGTAGCAGAATAACGTGTACCTGGTGCATTCATGGCTAGAACGACAAGTAAAGCATTCGTACATGCCGCATTTACCATTTGCGGTTCGCTAATACCAAGATAGACAGGGGTAGGGCCCTGTTCCCTACGCGGTCCCGAATATTAAAGTACGACAAGGGTTGACGCGCCCATGTAGGAGCTATTAGTATCAGCTTGAGAGACTGTTGCCTGAGTTTGCGTACCACGAATGGAATGAGTAGGAGAGGCGGAAAAGCGTACGCAAATCTGCCTGACCAGTTCATTCATATTGCATTGCCCTTCGACTGTTGGTGGGGAAACCGGGCGGTGAAGGTTGGGCATTTTGAGTTTTCGTGTGTGGCGAACAGGTCTATGTCTGGTTGGCCCCATTTTTGGAAGAATGGGAGTAGGACTTGTGGGTGTAGTTCCCATTCCTGGATCTGTTGGGTTTGTCGACTCAACAGGTCGGCAATCTGATTGTGAACTCCTGGAAGGTGTTCTGCTAGCAGGTATATGTTCTGGGGAATGGCCCATCTCCAAATGTTCTGTGCGAGCTGGGACAGCTGGAGAGAATGTGTGCCTCCTTGTTTTTGTATGTAATACACGGCTGTCATGTTGTCCATCCAGACGAGGACAGTTTTGTTCTGGAGATGTAATTGGAATGATTTTAGTGCTAGGAATACTGCCAGTAGCTCCAGGTAATTGATATGGAGCCCTTTCTGTTGAGTGGTCCATGTGCCCTGAGTGGTGTGTGTTAGGAGATGGGCTCCCCATCCTGCGAGAGATGCGTCGGTTGTCAGCACTATTTGTGGAAGAGGCTCTAAGAACGGCCGGCCTTTGGACAGGTTTATGGTGTTCCACCATTTTAGAGAGCGATGTGAGCGGCTGTCCACCAACACCAGATCTGCCATTTGTCTGTGAGCCTGATTCCACTGACGTGCTAGACATTCTTGCAGGGGACGCATTTGAAGCCTTGCATAAGGCACAATGAAGATGCATGACGCCATCATGCCTATGAGTTGCATAAACACTCTTGCTGGAAGAGAGTGTTGGGTTTGAAATTTTTCGATGAGAGCTTGTATTTTGGCTATCCTGGCTGGGCTGGGATATGCTAGTGCTTTGGAGGTATTTATGGTGGCTCCCAGATATTGATGGATGTGGGAGGGATGGAGATGAGATTTGGGATAGTTTATTGTGAATCCCAAGTTGTGTAAGATTTGAATAGTTTGGTGAGTGTGTAGGATGCACTTGTTGAAGGAATTGGCTTTTATGAGCCAATCGTCTAGATATGGGAAGACATGAATTTGTTGTCTCCTGAGATGCTCTGCTACTACTGCTAGGCATTTGGTGAATACTGTGGGCGCAGTTGTTACCCCGAATGGAAGGACTGTAAACTGATAGTGTTGTCCGTCCACCACAAATCTTAGATACTTCATGTGAGCAGGATGCATGGGGATGTGAAAATAGGTGTCCTTGAGGTCTAGATGTGGCAAGGAAATCGCCTTGTTGTAGTAGTGGGAGTACTTGTTGAAGAGTGATCATATGGAAATGATCTGAGTTTATGTACTGATTTAGGAGTCTGAGGTCCAGGATTGGTCTGAGTGTCTCATCCTTTTTGGGGATTAGGAAGTACAGTAAGTATACTCCTGTACCCTGATGTTGTAAGGGAACTGGTTCTATTGCGTGTTTTTGCAGCAATGAAAGCACCTCTTGTTTGAGGAGCGTAAGATGGTCTGGTGACATATAGCGTTGTTTGGGTAGAATGTGTGGAGGGGTAGTGGTTAGTTCCAGGCAGTAACCATACTGGATAATTTGTCTTACCCATTTGTCTGTTGTGATGGAGTTCCAGACAGGTAGGAACTGTTTGAGTCTTCCCCCGACTGGAGTGGAATGGTCTGGGGGGGGGGGGGGGGGGGGGGTGGAGGAAAGTCACAGTTTTGTGGCGGGAGAGGTACGAGTGTTGGTACTGCCTCAACCTCGTCCCTTGGTGCTGTTTCCTCTATATCCTCCTCTAAAATATCCTCTACTGGGGGATGTTTGTGTAGAGGATTTGAATGTGGAGGAGGCGTCTGCTCCAGTGTTTTTGGAGGCTCCCCTGTAGAAGGAGCGTCGAAAGGAGCCACGTGGTTGTGGAGACTGCAATACTCCCATGGATTTAGCAGTCTCTGTGTCTTTTTTCATTTTCTCAAGTGCAGTGTCTACTGCTGGTCCAAACAGTTGTTCCTGATTAAATGGTTGGCTAAGTATGGTAGTTTGTACCTCTGGCTTGAAGCCTGAAATGCGTAGCCATGCATGGCGTCTAAGGAGTACACTTGTATTTATTGCCCTAGAGGCAGTGTCTGCGGCGTCAAGTGCACATTTAATTGAGGCATTTGAGATAAGTTTTCCCTCTTGTATAAGGTCATTTGCCTGGGCCTTGTATTGGTCTGGTAGGTGTTGTATAAGGTCTTCTAACTGATCATAGTGAGCCCCATCGTAGTGTGCTAATAGGGCTTGAGTGTTGGCGATACGCCAATGATTAGCGGCTTGTGCTGCTACTCTTTTGCCTGATGCCTCTAATAGTTTGGCTTCCTTGTCGGGGGCGGTGTATCTCCTGTAGTTTGGGAGTTGGCACGTTTCCTTGCATTGGAAACGACCAGGGAATCCAGAGCGAGCTGCCCTTTGATGTAACAAAGGTCTTCTGGGGCAGGTCTATATTTTTTCCTCAATTCTTGGATGGAGTACCCTGGCCCGTACGGGGTCTTTAAACACCTCTGTGGCGTGTTTTATGACCCTTTAATAACGGGTAAAATTTGAACTGACTTTTGAGACTGTTCAAAGGTGTCTAAGAGGAAGTCTTCCTCGGGTGCATCGGAGTGCATGGTGACGCCATGATAAAGTGCTGCTCTGTGCACTAGTTGTCCAAACACCAGGTGGTCATCTGGAGGTGATGGTTTGGAGGGATATGGTGTAGGGTCAGGCATATCTGGGAGAGGGTATGCCCAGTCGTCCAATGGTACAGTATCTGGGTTTGTGAACGGATTATTAAGATCATCCGGATCACCTGGATCACCCCCGCCCCCTAGGTCATCCCCATCATCCTGTGGGGGTGGTGTATGTGATGGAGATGGTAGAGGTAGTGGTGGTGTAGGCCGAGGGGGTGGGGGAAGTGGAACAGGAGAGGAAGGAGGAATTGGGATGTTGCCGAGTCCTTCTTCTTTATAGGAACTGGGGCAGGTGTTGTATCCGGTTTCCGTTTCCTACAAGGTACAGCAGTGACATGTCCAGTTTTTGGATTAATATAGATCCTTTTTTGTGTTGGATCTGGGTGGAAAAGTTCTTGGTCTTGAGGAACAGACTTTGGCGCCGATTTTTTCGGTTCCGATCGAGGTTTTGGGTGATCGGTAGAGTCTTTGGCTTTAGGAGGTGTATTCTAGTCCTTAGCCGGTAGTTTCGGCGCCGATTAAGGTTTTGGTGCCGAAGTTGAGTCTTTAGGCTTAGGAGCTTTCGGTGCCGGCTTGTCAATGGGTCTCGGTGTTTTCGGTGCCAAAGGTGCCGGAGCCGGTTTCGGTGCCGAGGGGTCTTGTGTCTTCGGTGCCGATGGCACAATGATATGTGGTTTGCTCGGGCCCGAGCCAGTGGAAGGCTTGTGTTTCGTCGAAGCCGAGCCCGAAGGCGGGGCTTCTGAAGGGTGTTTTCGGTCTCGACTGGGGCCAGCTGGCGAAGTCTTGACCAATGCCTTTGGTTTTGGAGGGGTTGGGGTAGGGGCAGTATTACTCACGCGAGTAATGGGGTCGTCTGAGTCATCTGCTTCGGAGATAATTTGAAATTTCCCGGAATCTTCTTTGGGGACATCGGGACCCTCATCAAAGATGTTCTCTGGTTCCGGGGCTGGTCTGTGTGCCATGATATGGCGTCGAGCTCTTCGATCCCGAATGGTGTTTTTGGATCGAAATGCGGCGCAGGCTGGACAGCTGGACTCGTTGGGATCCGGCGAGAGGCACAGGTTGCAGACCTTATGATGGTCACTGTGTGGGAATTTTGCTCCACACTGGGGGCATTTTTTAAACGGCGTCCTTGCCATGAGCCGTAGGCCTTACGGCGCGGATAGGTCCAATCGCCCGCGTCGACGTCCGGAACCAGTCCAATGAATTTGATGTCGAGTGAAGGTGCCTCGATGTAGTTTTAGAAAAGTTTTTCGCTTCGAAAGCTTGTTTCTTGAAGTTTTCTACTGGAGTGGAAAAGTTACATCCGAACCCGATGGCGGAAAAAAACAATCTGAGGATGGAGTGGATGCCCATGCGCACTGTAGTCCAAGGGAGGAGTCACCTATCTCGTGACCAAAGACTTTTTCCGAAGACAACAACAACCTGTAAGCATCCGAGCCCAACACCAGATGGCGAACTATCCTAAGTGTGTGATCTGCAGCTCATATGCCTTGAACATATTTCTTTTTTACATGAAAAGAACTAAACTGTTCACTGACCTTGACTCTGGGAATTTTACCAACCGTCGAATCTAAACCCGGTGTGCACGCAAACTACCCTGACTGACTTCCATGACGCCCATGAAATTTCGTTGCTGTTCCTTGAAGTACCTCGGTGAAGTGCGCAGTGGTATCTTGGAGTACGCTTCACCAGTGTGATTAACCTAAATGACTACACTGCTACACAGCGATATGCTGCAGCTGTGTTGGAATGTTAGCGGCCATGTTGAAATTTCTACGATGCCAACTTGCTCTCCAACTCCAGGGATCGAATACTTTTTGATGGGTTTGTGAGGGGGAAATGGTGGCCAGAGTTAAATAAGGAGGAAACCTACCGTGAGTCCTGACAGTTACCATCATACACGTACTCAAAAGGAAAAACACACCACACTGCTGACAAAATGAAGTCTTTATTAAGTTAAAAATCTTGTATCAAACCAAGACTTAAGGAAACACCTGAAAGAAAAACATACAGGCAGGGATGTGGAATTCCTATGGCCCGACGCCCAGGACATATTGTTTGGGGTCAAGGGCAACAAGTTTTCATATTGTATTTTGTCCTTGGGACAAGTAGGCCCAACCCCCTGCAGCACAAACCCTTTGGCTGCCAGTTTGCAGTACCACATTATGGATCAGGGAAGGGCACTGTCTGCGGTTAAGGTAATATTTTATTCCATATGTTAATGCTTTTCAAACTTGTATTTATGGGTCATTAATTGAAAGCCTTTATTATTAGGGTGAGCGCTCTAAGTAAATATACTCTGACTGCACTACTCAGTGGTTCCAGTATAAAAATGTGCACACACTTTTTCAAGGTTTAGCAATATGAGACTATGTATAATGCTCCCAGAATGCTCTCTGATTTGATGCAAATATTTGCAGAAGCTTGAAATAAAGATATATGATTCTTTGCTTTCAAAATAAAATGTTCGTAAAAAAATGAAAGCAGGAAAAAAACCATCTAGCTAAACTACTGTAAAATTTCAGGTACCATTTCTTTGCAGCATCATTTAGTAACATGTGCTGATGCATGCTAGTATTTCCCAAAAATATTCATAAGGGAAAATCAGTGTAACCAGTTTCAATAAGACTATGGAAAACAAAAATAAACAAGCATTGGAAAAGTCAGTAGGTCTGAAATTGGTGGTCAGCGTTTTAGTTTTGTCAATGTGTGAATTGTTTTGGCATGGTTTTTGTAAAACTTTATTGGTGTGGGAACTGCTGGGCCCTCACCATTATAACAGACATTAGCAAAAAAGTTTTTTGTCTCAAAAAGCACACACTGCCACAGTAGTTACTGGCACTGAACAAAACTATTTTGTGTGCCGATATGCTCCTTGTGAAACAGCAGAATGCTGTCACTCGCAGTGAAGCCAGGCGATACAGAAAGAGAGACAGAATTTTAATAAGCACAAAAGGTCATGGTCAACGCCAGACCAAATTAGGGGCCCAATTATTAAAGAAAATCTCAAAAGTGCACCCATGGCATATGTCCTTGCATTAAGTGCAGCTATACGGCTTTCGTGAATTCCCAAGAATTTACAGAAGTAGGACAAGAAATAGTACTCCTAGAAAATATTTGTGAACTGCATTTTAGCATGAGCAAATGTTCATATGTAGATTTGCTCATGCGAAAATCTGAGTGTTTGCAAGTTCACTTTCCCTGCAACCACTTTTTTCCCAACCCTGGAAGAAGTTTTATGTCTGCCATTGTCAGGAGTACATTTCCAACCTTTCTCAATATGGGAAAAGATTAGAGAAGAGTTGTTGAAAACACTTAAAACATCCAAGTTAGTAGGTTTGCACAGACTCAAAAGGGCATTCTAACCCTGGAACTATTGCTTACCACTTCCTTCAGCCCCAGTATGTAGATCTGCGGAAATCTGGCAACATAAGGGGATTGCAAGTATTCAAACACTACTATGGCGTGAGCCATGGCATAATCAGAAAGACTATATCAGAACTCTTATATAATGAGATTGCTGCCATAATTTGTCACCGGACTACATGGCACCAAATGTACAAGTGGATCTTGTTACAGGACAAGTCGATTTATGAAGCAACCTGCCCCATGGACAAGTAGATATTTTATTAAATTCCACACCCCTGTACAGGGTTAAGACTTTAAAACATATGCAAAAAATACAGGGCCACGAAGAGGAGTTAGACAAAGATTTGCAGCAAAACACAGAAATCTTTTTCATTTAGATATGTACAGTGTTTGCTGCCAGTAGAATTGAATAAAAATGGGTATCACTTGCCTATTAAACACGTCATTATTCCAAACTCACATCTATGACTCATATTAATGTTATCATCTACCCGGCTCACAAATACTGCACACTGCCATATGCTTTAAGTGGTCCTTTCATATACCAACCCATGCAGAATGAATTAAGACACACTCAACAGTCCGATAACGAGGCGGTCAGTGTACATGCAGGGATGGATACATTAAGAAAAAATACTTGGGTTATGGGAGTACCAAGTAGGTCGAAACATGAAAGACATTAAGAAAGCAGGAAATAGCTACTTCAAGTGTCTTAAATTTAAATAGCCTTCTAGCTGGAAACAGGCGAATCATTTAGTCAAAGGGCATGCTCTTATCCCTTTACAAAACACAGCTAGTTGAGTGCAATGCTATTAAGTGTAGGCAATTCAACAAGATTTCCTTCTGCAAGTCCAACACTTAGACCTCAGTCACTGTGCACTCGCCATCTGGTCTTCTAGATCTTACGCTGCCCCTTGCTTGCCCACCACTTGTGCCACCTCTATCTTGCACTGTTGGGTTTGCATCTGAAGATAATAGTCTCTGTTGTGTTGATGACATGTGCAGCTGAAGGTGAGCTGATATATCCTCACTATCACTACTATCATCAGATTCAGTTTCCTCCTGAGAAATATCAGAAGGCAGTATCCTGTCAGAAAACAGATGTCTGCCCTCTTCAGCTTCACCTCTGTTATTCGGGGAGGGTAGTCCCTCAGAATTTATTTGCAAGTTTGCAAACGATGTCTCGAAGGAGGTGCTTGCATCAACAGGTGGAGTTACTGGACTTGTAGGCTGTCCCCCGAAGGATGTCAAGGGCCGGCCAGTAGATGCAGCCTGCACTGGCTGTGCGGATATGGCTCCCTGTGCAACTGAACTGTCTGCGCCATCAGCCAAATTTTCTCTTGGTAAATTGAGAGATGCAGAATCACAGTCTAAACGGAGACCAGCAACTCCCTTCTTTGGGATGTCTGTTATGTCCCTCTTGATTTTGCGTCGCCTGCCATGTTCATTGCGCCGGAACTGTACCATGTTTTCTAGATCTGCCACGTACAAAAACCCAGCAATCAACATTTCTGTGTGCTTTTTGCCTTTTGTAAAGGCGTCTTCTAGCTCTCTGCTTGTGCGCTCATCGTACTGCCACCATCCATTCCTGCCCTCATAATACCATGTGTGCTCTCCATTCCCTCTACTTGCTGTTTTCAGATCCTCTGGAGACAGTAAGGTTGGTTTGTCAAGGAAGTCCTCAGGAATCTCTTGGCGGCACAGGGCACATCGCTTTCCAAGCCAGGAAGCTCCCTTCACACACAGGTAGCAAAAGACATGTTTGCATGGCAAACAGACTGGGTGCACACACGTTTGGAGGCAAATGGCACATTCAGGAACTGTCAGAGAAGCAGCTGCATTTGAACATGGCTCAACAAGTTTCTTGCTCGTGGGAAGCATAACAGAATGATCAATTTCTCCAAAACCAGACATCCTATGTAAAACGATAAGGAAAAAATAGGTATTAAGTGCCAATGAATGTAATGTTCATTTCACACGCAAAAGAGCTATAAACATTTTTTTTAAAACACAAAGCAAAGATCCGATCACAATTGCTGCACAGGAAACAACATCTTTTGTTGAAAACCACAAATGCACATATAATCAATATGCATTCCACTAAAAGACTAACACCGTTGCTCTCAACATAAATACGTTAGCATATACTTATCCTACACGACAGGATTTGGCAATAAACAATACAGGTTCCCATATTCACTAAGCAATAGCATTTTATTAACACAAAACAGAAAGTAGTTTACAGCTTCAGCTCGCCCACGAAGGGCATGCAGCAAGGTTGCTAAACACTTTTTCATGAACACTGCCTATTGTTTGAGTAAAGGCGAAACAATGCATTGACTTGTTCACATGACGTTATGCGAGAATGGGCGTTATGCGAAAATGGATATTAGCCAAAAGTTAAAAGCACAACTTCTAGAATGAAATAACCAATGTAATGGCTTCTGTTGACAGGGTACAGTTTTATTCATATGACTTATATCTGCAGCAGTCGACCGTATTTTCGACGTTTGAAACGTTGCACAGGCTCTGCTCAGGCCACCACATGGATTAACGGTGCACACTTTTGTGATAAAAACGTACACAGCACTACATAGCCCCTCTAGCTACATTTACACCATCTAGATAATTCCAACAGAAGAAATCCAAATCACCTGCCAATTACACCCACATATATCCAACACCACAATTAGACAAAGTATCCAAGATGCAATGGATGCCATCTAATTGAGTGCCACATCACCCCATCAATTGCAACCAAGGTACATCATGCACAAACATCCGAAAGACAAAATCTAATATACACCAACACAGCTTAAAGATGCCACACAACAAGCAACATCAGACCTAGGCAACCTGTAACAGCCAGAGGACATTTTACCATCATAAGAGGTGTGTAAGCAATCAGTACATAATCTGCAGAACTCTCAGCACCAAAAATCAGATACCCACTCGTCACTGAGCAAGAAACTTCCAGCTGGCAATGGGTGGACTAGAGCAAAGTATCCATAACATGTCTCAGGTCGACTTAGACTCCAGTAAAGTGAAGCTACCCTAGAACTGCCAATAGAAAGCTCAATAGTGCTCTCAATTAACACAAGCCCAGCACAGACACCAATTATCTCCTAGTAGAAGACCCAGTAAGTGCCATAAATTTAATTTACAAAGCAGCTTTATCAATCTGATATTTTCCAAAGTGAATACCTTCTAGCTCCCTTGCAGTCAGACTGAGGCAATTGCAAGGGTTGTGAAAATTGTAAAAAGGTGTTTCAAGCAGTTGTGATGACCTTGATGTAATCTTTAAGGGCAGACTGCTTTTTACTTGGTTATGCGAATGAAGGGTTGAATCAGCTGGTAGCATACTGCTGTTGTTGCCTGATGGTGATGGGGGTCTGAAATGATCTACTTTTGATATAAAACGGGTTCTGAAGTCATTCCGCTTGAGAATTAGCAAGAGGGAGGTGTTCAATTGGACTGGGTTGCTTTAGTCTAATGGGCATTCATGAACTCTTATCTAGGCCCCTCACAAGGTTTTCAAACCAGTCATATAGGCCAAGGGCGAATGCTTGCCACTTTCTGACCTGGAATGCCATATCCTGGTAATGAGTTTCCAGATAAGTCACCACACCATTGTCAAATCTCTGCTGCTAGCCGTTTCATAAACAAACACACCGGAAGGACTGAAAGTCCCTGAAGCAATGTCCATGTGCCATTAAACAATCTGTGCTAGCTCCTTTGTTGAAGAGAAGACCCCCAGCTACAGTACCTGCCTGGTCAGAGAGTTTTCTGGAGCCCAATATGCAAACAAGATTAACCCCCCTCTCCCCTGATGGTCATGGAGTTGTAGAAAGCCTGGAAAAAAACCCATGCATTTTCAGAAAGTATTTCTACCAAACGTTTGGGGCATATTGACTTGGATTCAAGCAACAGCTCCCAGATTCGGTATAAGCTGACACCCCAGTGGCATATACAGTACATATCTTTTATTCAAGGATCACTGCCCACCCGAGTAGAGGACAGTAAGGATCATAGGAAGAATTTGTTGCTGAACAGACACAAGGCGGTGTCTATCTGGACAGTAGAGAACTGGCCATTATAGTCAGTCAAGTGATAGGTCTCCTCAACACTACCTGCACAAGGCTTTTGTGTAATATCTGGTTTTCTAAGAATTTTCTTTCTGCAAAGACAATGGTTGAGACCATATACTTACTCTGATCAGCACTCCGATTGCGCTCAAGCAAGTGCGAGTCTAGCCAGGTCTTCAGCTTCTTACGGAATTCGAGAAATGAGAAGGCAGCTCTTATGTGTAGCGGAAGGTTGTTTCACACTTTAGGAGTGATGTAGGAGTAGGCTCGACCCCTTGATCCGGTTTTCCATATGTGTGGGATGTCTGCAAGTCGGAGTACGGATGTATCTGGAAGATTTATATATGCAAATGTGATTGCTTAGGTATGCTGGGCCAATGGTATGTAATGCCTTGGAAGTGGGGGTGGGGAGATTGAATTCTATGTTCAACACAAATGGGGCCGCTCCTAGTCTAGTGACCGAGGTGCTCTACGACTAAATTGTGAGTGGAGGAGGATACACCTTGGTACAATCACGGGAGACGCACCTTGAGGAAAGTCTGACTACAGGGGTCTTCCTTCCCTCCTCCTCCCATGGGGCATGTAGGTTCTTGTCCTAGGGCTTAACGTGAGCCATTCTACGGTGGAGTGTGACACAGGTCAGCTCACCAAGTGGTACCTACTCACCACGAAGTTGGTAAGAACGGAGCCCACTTGTTTTAGGTCCTGATGAATGCTACGGACCCAACTGGGCCACACGGCAGAAACATGTTGACGGCACCCACTACGGTGAGGGGACAGTACATTTTCCCCATTGCACCGTTCACTTGTTTTTAATATCATATAGCTGCCAGTCACATTAAAAATATAATTTGGTAACTATAATGGTTGTTAAATCTCACTCACTCTTCACAGGCCCACACTTAGTTTAGAAGTGCATCCCTGTCGTCGGGTGTATGCACGCCCTCTACCAAACCGAGTTTCTAGAGGGCGAGGACTGCCGATGATGAAGCATGACACCTGGTGGTGTGTGAGGCCAGTCCTTCACTTTTTGTGAGATGTCCACACTCACAATTTAGTCTTCGAGCACCTCGGTCACTAGACTAGGAGCGGCCCCATTTGTGATGAACATTTTATGGTGGAGGCTGGCCTGCTCCTAGTGCCCCGCGCCTCTAGTTCCCTCCCCCAGGACCTCCCCGGGGTTAGTGTGGTTACAGGAGATTGAATTCTATGGCAGGACCCGGAGGCCAGGATTAGGCTTTTCCTTTCTCCACTTTTATTCACAGCAGCCTTTTATCAAAGTACAAAACATTGAAACAAACTACATTTCCCATGGTACATTGGATAGACTGTTTTTCTCTTTGATTCTCCCAATCAGGACGCCTCTGCTTGTATAACGGTCCCCGCAGATGCTCCTTCTTTGTCTTTCTTCGCTACTCCAGCAGCATCCAGATAAGTCCTCTCTGTTTCCATTATTGTGCATAGTTTGTACAGTATTTCTGGTGTTTTACTAAGGAATTTCACCCTCGCGGCTTAATCACGCCTTGTACCACGTACTGGATTGTTTTGTTGGTGAATTGCTAACGTTTCACTATTTCAGGGACTGCGGGAGCCTCACATAGCTACTGCGCAGTCATTCTCTTCAAATGAACGCTCGCGCACGGCCAGCGCAGGAAACTGACACGGAGGAAGGTTTTCTGAGGTCATTGGCCTCTAACTTTCTCGATGTTGCATCTGTCTGCCGCTTGTTAAGGGAAAATCTGCCCTGCTAGACAGCATTCTTGATGCGTGAAAGTGAGCGCCTGCCTGGAGACAGACACCCGTATTCGGGTAAGATAATTAATACACGCTAGTGGGACAGTCCCAGGCAGATTACTTTTCTTCCCCGGAAAATAAAGGGAGTAAGTCCCACAACTACACCCTTTTGACCGTTAAACCCTGTCAGAGGGTCATACATTAGGTTCCACCTAGCCAGCTTGCCCCACTGACTCAAGCTATACCAATGGAGAGCTTTGAGGGTGAAGAGTACATTGAAGAGAAGGAAGTTACTTACCTCCCAATCAATCACTTTTGCGAGGTAATGGATGCCTGCATAACGAAGGCTGTATCACAGATGGTGGCCCCCCTGGAGAAGAGACTCATGGCATTGCAAGCCCAATGCTAAAAACCCTCAACTAGAGGGAAGACGTGTCAGGGTCTTGAGTCCCTTTACCTCCAGGCAACCACACCAAGCCCAACTCAGATAAACGTAAGCGCACGGAGGGGTCAGAGGTAGATCTGGATGCTTTTGAGCGCCTGAAAAAGACGTTTATGGATGCCCAGCCCATTCAAGAACCGTCAGGTCAGGGTGCTCTTGAGAAACCCCCAGTATCATCCCCCCAAGGTACTCCAGGGGACAGGGATGACTCCCCAAATACTTCTGACAGTGACGGGGAGCAGCCAGACCCTGGGGGCCTAACCCGTTCCCGACTCAGTACCAGCAGTCCTAAACCCGGTCATGGCAGCAGACCAACTAGATCCAGATGACCTACTGCATCCGTGGTCGGTGGAATGGTTCCCGGCCCCAAAGGTTTCCTCCTACATGGCTAGCAGGCTTAGGAAGCCCTTGGATAAGGAGGTAAGGAACTGTCTCAAGGCGGATAGCCTGCAGCTGTCTTTGGAGGTGTAGGTGGCCCTAACCCCGGAAATAGATACAGATATGGCCACCTTCCTCGCCAAATTCGGCCGCGACCCCAAAAAGGGCATCGACAGGTCCTGGCGATCTTGTCAAGACAAGCTACTGGACATAGCAGGTCCTTTGGCCAAAATAATGGACATGGCGGAGGACGCGAAGGTCTCCGGTTTGCTGATCTGCCCTGAAGCCTTGTCTAGCTGGGCTCAGCGGGCAATAATCTTCTTGGGGAACGCCAACTGCATGATCTCTACCGAGCGGCGCAGATCCTTGCGCATCAAGATCGACCCCAAACTGGGGGATCTTTCCACCTCTGAGGCAGGCATGGTCGCCCAAGGCAACCTTTTTAGAGACCCTTTTATCCAGGGACTGGGAAAGTTTGTTAATACATTTAATTCCCTAGATAAGGCCCAAACCTCCATTAAAATAATATTAAACCTGTGTGTTTTTGCCTCTGCCAGCCGAGGAGGAGAATCCCGCCGGGTACAATATCAAGACTCCAGTAAATTCGGGAACTTCTACCAGACCAGACCAAACCAAACAACACCAGTTGCAGAGGTGGCAGGGGTGGCCACAGGGGCCAAAACAATTCACAAGGTGAGAACCGAAGGGATGAAAAACCTCTGGCTTCGGGGTTGTTTGGCATTGTTCCAGCAGAACTGTGGGTCCTTCAAACAGTCCAAGGGTTTCACATTGAGTTCTATGGGACCCACGTCCAAACCCATGACCCCTGGTCTTCCCAAGGGATCAGCAGGCCCTGATCGACTTAGAGATAGCAGATCTCTTGGAGAACGAAGCTATTGTCCCCACCTCCAGACCCCAGTCCTCCCCCCCCCCCCCGGGTTCCTGAGCAATCTCTTCCTAGTAGAGAAGAGGGACAGAGGCTAGCGTCCGGTGATCAACTTAAAGGAGTTCAATGTGTGGCTCCTATATCATCACTTCAAAATGGAGGGCATTTACCTCCTCGGGGATCTTATGCAGAGCTCGGATTGGATGGTCTGTTTAGATTTAAAAGATGCCTACCCGAGCGTGCTGATTTTTTCCACCCCACAGGCACTTTCTGCAATTCCAGTGGGGACCCCATGTATTCAAATTTACCTCCCTTCCTTTCGGACTCTCGTCTGCCCCTTGGTGTTTTACCAAGCTGATGAGACCTGTGGCAGAGTTCCTATGGGCACAAGGAGTGCGACTGATTGTCTATCTCGGTGATATTCTCCTTATGAATCAATGCCCTCGTGCACTCACCCTCTAATTGCAGATGGTCATAAAACTTTTTAGAGTCCCTACGCTTCATGAACAACACGCACAAGTCCACTCTGAACCCGGCTCAATCCATTCAGTTTCTAGGTTTCTTTATCAACTCTGTAGAGGTGACCCTAAGCCTCCCTTCCCAAAAATTGTCCAAAATCAGACACGAGCCAAGGAGAACCCTGACCAACCCTCAGATCACTCTAAGACAACTGGCCCGCATAATGGGCCTGTTCTCGGCTTCCATTCAAGTGATATTAGTGGGACCCCTCCACTACCCGCCTCCACAAACACCTAAAGATAATGCACCTCCGGAAGGGTTTATCCTACTCCTAACGGGGCCCACTCTCGGCGGAAGCGAAGGAGGAATTCAAGTGGTGGATCTTCAATATGGAGGCCTGGAATGTCACCTAACCAGACCTGGTGATCGACTCCAACGCCAGCAGCTCGGGGTGGGGCGCTCACTGCAGTGAGTTATCTACTGGAGGAAAATGGTCTTCTGAAGAACAAGCCCTTCATATCAACTGCCTAGAACTGATGCCAGGTGCTGGCCGAAGGACAAGGTCCAGTGCACAGTCCTTCTGAAGATGGACAATGTAGAGGCGGTCCGTTATGTCAATCATCTCGGGGGTACTCGCTCAAAGGCCCTGTCGCACCTTGCCTGGACTCTGCGGGAATACTGTTTGTCCAATCACATATCCCTGACGACGAAACACCTTCCAGGCCAACCCAACCAGATAGTGGATTGGCACTCCCGTCACTGGAGGGATGTCAGCTTGTGGCAACTGAACCCCTTAGTCTTCCAGTGGCTTCAGGAACGTTGGGGCTCATTCTCAATGGCTCTCTTTGCCTCCCACCTAGACTTTTAGGTGGAGAGGTTCTGCAGCTGGAGACCAGACCCCTTGGCAGTAGCGACGGATGCTTTCCTCCAGGACGGGACCCTGAAACTGGCCTATGCTTTCCCTCCATTTACCATGATAACGCGACTGTCGGCCCAAGTGCGCAGACAAGGGGCGGATCTGGTTGTGATCACTATAGTCTGGAGGTCAAAAGCCTGGTATCCAGTGATGGAACTTTCCTCGGATTTTTCAATCCCTCTACCCCTGGACCCAGATCTCCGGAGAGATCCTCAGGGCAATCTTCATACCCCGATACTGGCAGGATCCCTCCGGCTAATGGCATGGAGGATTACCGGGAACGATGGAAAGTCCCGGGAATTTCAGCGGAGTCTGCCTCACTCCTCGCCAAGGCGTGGGCAGATGGTACCACCAGACAATACAAATAGGCTTGGTCAAGATGGGTATGCTCGTGTCCCCAACGCCAAATGGATCCCGTGGGGACAGAGGTTGTAAACATCTTGAATTTTTTACCACACATGGCCTCACAGGGATTAGCATACAGGTCCGTTAACACCTTTCATTCAGCAATCTCAGCGGGACACCTTCTCATAAATGACCGCCCGGTGGGAGAACACCCGTGGGAATGCAAATTCCTAAGGGTTATTAGATTATCTTTTCCCCCGGAACCTAGATAGTCTGTGCTGTGGGACGTGAATAAAGTTCTTAATTTATTAATCTCCTGGCCTTCCAATAGGTATTTGCCCAGGAAATAACTATCAGCAAAATTTGCAATGCTGCTTTGCCTCATATCCTATTGCAGGGTATCTGACGTGCAGGCTTTGGATATTACAGGTACGATTTTCACTCCACATAGGTTAACTTTTCACATTTCTTTAAGAACAAAATGCAACTCTAGAGTGGTCTCTTATCCAGAATTTCAAAGCATGTCAAAACTATTTATGGTCCGGACCCTTAAAATGTAGGAAACGGTCACGGACAAGCTTCACCTCCATGGGGACAGAAAACTGTTAATCGCTTTGTCCAAGCCTCACAGAGCGGTTTCCTCCCCTACGATTGCCAGATGCATTAAATGGGTAATGCTGAAAGCGGGGATCAATACCTCCCAGTTTGGCACCCACTCAGTCAGAGGAGCCATGGCTTCTAAGGCCTTCTCCCTTGGGGCTCGATTAGAGGATATTCTCAATGCAGCAGACTGGTCTTCCGACTTCACTTTTAAACGGTTTTACTTCAAACCGGTCTCATCCCTGGCAACCGTAGTGGCGAACCAGCATTAAAATAGCCCAGTGGTTCCCAAACTGTGAGCCGTGGCTCCCTGGGGAGCCATCAAACCTAGCCAGGGGAGCCGTGCACCAAGCACTTTAATGCATTTAATGTTGAAGAGTCTGTTGGCTTCAGTTAAAACTAATTAGACTTAAACGCATGATGTCGATGATTTCTAAGTGACATGCCTAAAGCTGTAAACGTAGTGCTTAATTGATGGCATGTCGAGGGAGATGACCTCCATATTTCACTGGATCCCCACGTTCCAACGCTTCCAAAGTAAGCGGAAGATGCTGGATTTATTTTGTTAGACTGGTTAATGGTTTCATTTTTTTCAAAACGCATTTTACACCAATGCAAGTTATCAGGAAAAGTACAGTTGTCCTGTCGATTAAACACACTAAGTATTATTAAATATTGACATTTGTACTTGAACCATAGGTACTTCCAGTACACATTTCTTTCAGTATACACACATTTCCAGACAGGCCTGCTCTCTCCTTGAGCTTAGTGAAGTAAAACACCATATACCGCATAATGCCAACATTTGGAAGCAAGAAAGAGAGACTATAAAAAAAAAAGGAGGACTTTTACTTGCATTGATTTGAAGGCAATTTTAGGGATGAGAGATAAAAAATAAAGCTGCATGTAGTTTAAAAAATGAGTCACCATGCTGAGACAGGTATATCGGCACATATGACATGGGTAGAAATGGAAGTGCATGCAAATATTCTTCAAGCGCAGAAACACTTTAGCAATGGGGCCTACATGCATAGTGATGCTATCTAGCACTGTAAATGGGATAAAAAAAGTTTGAGAGGGTACTCAAAAAAAGGCATGGGCAAGGAAGTGTAGCTAGGAATATTTTATTAGAGGTGCCGCCTTAGTAATATTAAAAATACACCCTGCGTATAGGATTATAAAACCTTCATCAGCTTCATCCCAATTATTTTCAGAGAGAAAAATGCAAGCACTCCCATGGCTGGGCTTATCCCCCCCACCCTCCGTAAAATGTAACAGTGGGGAGCCACGGGCAATGGGTCAAGGGAGGCACGGGTCCAAAATGTTTGGGAACCTTGAACTAGCCTAATCCTCGCCTCTGGGTCCTGCCATAGAATGAAAAAATTCCTAGCTACTGTACCGGAAAGTTTCAATTCTATTAAGTATACGGAGGCGAGGATTAGCCCACCCGTCTAGCCAGGGACTGGCTCCCACCCACAGTAAGAGTCAGATCTTAAGGTTTTTAGTGATGCAGTAAATAATTGTATGCAAGTTGAATTATCGTTCCGATTGATGATTGCACAAAAATTTTCAAATGATGGTTATGCTCCTTTTTATGATGTTCTGTAATTGAAATGGCGTACCGACTCGCGTAGAAGCGAGTGCCTCAAATTACTCCTTGTGCATCTTTCCAGGATCGGAGTCCACTAAACAAGAATAATATTCACAGCTGTGTTCGCAGGAAGAAAGAGGAGCGTCTGCGGGGACCGTTATATAAGCAGAGGCGTACTGATTGGATAGAATATTTTCTTTGATTCTCCCAATGTACCATGGGAAATGTAGTTTGTTCCAGTGTTTTGTACTTTGATAAAAGGCTGCTGTCAATAAAAGCGGAGAAAGGAAAAGCCTAATCCTCGCCTCTGTGTCCTTAATAGAATTGAAACTTTCCATTACGGTAGCTAGGACATTTTTCATTGTGCTCGTTTGTCAGCTCCTTCAGATGTGGTATGAGAAGAGTGCAGCATAGGAAGCTGAGAGTGATCCTGGCTGCCGAGTTCTGAAGGGTCTGCAGCTATGTAGTGAGTTTTTTGTTGATTCCGGTATTTAGGATGTTCCTGTAGTCTGAATTCCTTGTGACAAGGGTGTGTGTGTGTGTGCGCGAGACAGTTTTCTGGGTACTGATTGGGAGCCATTTGAAAATCTGCCTCAGCATCTTCAGGATATGGAAGCATTAGGCGGCGAAGGTGTGGACTTGGGCAGTTATGTTGAGTTTGCGGTCAATGAAAAACCCATGACTGCTGGCATGGGTGTTGGTCCTAGCTCTGTTGGACACCAGATGGAGTCCCACCATGAAGTGCTCTTCCTGAAGATCACGATTTCAATCTGGTTGTTGTTCAGCTTCAGACATTTGGTTTCCATCTAGAGGACAATGTCAGTCACGCAGGCCTTACATTTGATCTGAGTACTAGGTATCTGAGAGAATGATCAGAGTGTCATCAGTGTAGCAGAGGATGTTGATGTGGTGAGAGCGGATGAGGCTGGCTATGTGCTGAAAAGGGTCTGGCTCAGGGAAGATCCTTGAGGAACTCCGCAGAGGAGGTCGTGGGTGTCAGACGTATACAGTGCCAGCCCAACTGATTGGGGCTTTTCAGTCAGGAAGAAGCAGATCCATCGGTGTGCGTGCCCTTGGATTCAGATGTAGTGTAGGCGATGGATGAGGTGGGGTGAGAAACCATCTGCAACGCTTAGGAGAGGTCCAAGAGAATGAGGGCTGCCATGTCTCCTCTGTCCAGGGTCAGTGATAAGGGCTGTCTGGGTAGTTTCTCTGCAGAAATGAAAATGCTGAACACTCAAGTTCAGCTTACATGAACAAAATTTGTTGAACATTAGCTCCATTATATATAGCTAGAAATTACATACGAACGCACCCTTATGGTCTGATCTGCCATTATGATCAAGATGGTAGCGGTATACTAACATTTATCATATGATTTGAATAGACAGGTAGTGGAAAAGCACATTATTTCATTACAAAGATGTGATCAGGCTGGCAACAGCACTGTACTACATTTCCTCCTACACAGACCATGGTGTAGACAAAGTGGCAGTGGGACAATATCAGAATGACCATTTACTTTGAATACAGTGTGATCAGATTGCCAATGGTGTATTATCACACCAATCCTCCTAGTTTCTCATCAAATGAGAAGGCTGGCAGTAGCACATAAAACTTCCCCTAGTTTGTCATGATTGAATTAGACTGGCAGCCACACGTGTAATTCAATACCATCTAAATAACAAGAGTGGTGAGAGCAGCAAGATGCTCTCAGTGCTAAAAGGAAACTTCTGCCAAAGGGCAAGGGTTCCAGTGCATCCTTGAGACGTATTTTAGTTTCGGAGGTCCAGGGTGGTTTTGTTAGGATTTAAATTAATTATAATAAAGAATTTCATTTGACAAAGAGTAACCAATGCCTCCATGTCAACAGCGGCGCCATGTTTCTAATCTTGAACTTAACACTGCACAAACCAACAGATTGTTAGTTCAACTAAAAAAGTATGGAATTCACTATCTGCTAAAACACTATCGCAGCATAAGAACTGCCTCTGCTAGCGCAGCAACAAACCACCTGCTATACAATCCCTGTAAGGCTGTTAGGAAATTCTCACACAAACTGTTACTGTCGGAAAAAACTCAGCTACTACAGGTACCTGCCAGGATGATGAAGATTTTTCACACATTGTTACCATCACCATGGCGGTAGCTCTTTAGGTGAAAATGAAATGCAGCCCAGCATTGTTTTTGTTTCCAGAAACAAATGCCCCTGGTGGCACTGTTGCAGATGATCAGCCAGCTGATAATTTCTAATGGCAGAGGCTGTGACGTTGGTAACTCAGCACACCCCACCCCCCTCCCCTAAGGTAGGATTACTGCAGGTGTGGTTGAAAGATACACGCATCGATTTACATAGATATTCCATTCCCACAAACATGGAGACATCTGGCATACAGATTATTATCACGCTCTGAAACAAACATTTAGCAACACCTTCTTATTTAAACTGAATCATCTTTTAATGGTAAGGTCCTCATTTGGGTTTCGGGGTTGAGACCAGACCCCTTTTCTTTTGTGACTATTCAAAGCATCTATCTATCCTGCTGTAAAGTGACCAACATTAAAGCTTCAAGAGCTTTCTATGTGAAAATACTGTGGGATTTAAACATCTCTGAAAGCCACACAGGCGCTCTACTCGAAGGAACATTGCTGGCCATAATTACACACAAAGTCTGTACATGAACTATACTTTGAGTGTGGCCAAAGCAGGCCCAAGGCAACAGGTTCATGCAGGATAACCATTACATAAATGCAACATGGATTGTCATTTGCATTATTAAATAAACAATATACAATTAACATCCTAGCGCTGCTAAGTTTAATGTATCTTGGGTTACACTAACGCTTTTCCAATGAATAGCCACATTCCTGCAGGGTCTGGGATTTATCACACAAGCCAGCTGAGCAGGCCAGCTGGTAGCATGTTTCAGTGTTTAGTACGGATTTATATTCACCATCTCTAGCTGTAAGGGGGCTGAGAGGTTCAGTTGGTAACTGACCAGTTATTTTAATGCGTGGAAGTTATTGTCTCATTCATAAAGGTGCAGAGTTACAGTGACGGGATCCAACTGGTAGTAACTGGGACTGGATGTCAAGAATACATGTGGCATTGGAGTTCAGCTCAACTGTGGAGAGCGCAGCCCCCAAAGCATTGAACATTTGCTTCACTCCCAGCACTAGATTGCCATAGCTGCCAAGGTTTCAGATTGCTTATGTGTGACATTTTCAAAATTTTAGTGCAATAATGAATGACATTTCAACGACTATGAGTGACACTTCCTCGCAAGCAGATTCAAGAAATGAAGATGAGGGACACACACACACACACACACACACACACACACACACACACTAGTTAGTTGGACATTTCACTCATACAAAACCAGAGAAATTCCGCCGTTATAGTTAGTTCAGCTAACTATAACTCGCGCCCCTGCAATGCACTGCTGATAACGTCACATATTTCCCTGCTCTCACTTAAATGAAGCAAAGCAGAGTTTGCTATGGCAGGGCGGGAGCCACACGGCTCCCGCCCTGTCATAGCAAACAGCAGTGTCCCGGGAGTGGGCACCCCATGACACTGCAGGAGCCAGCCCTGGGGGGTGGCGGTCCCCAGGGCCATCAAGGGCTCCAGGAGGGGGCCGAGCGTCCCCCCTCCCTACCAGTGCACAGCCCCGGGGAGGTGGTGGTCCCCGGGGCACGTAACAGACCCCGCACTTCCATATTTAGTGCCCCGGGGAGGTGGTGGTCCCGGGGGCAGCGTGGGGGGGGGGGGGGGGTTGGGACCTTCACCATGCATTCTTTTCACAGCCCCAGGGAGGTGGTGGTCCCCGGGGCTCCCGCTAATTAATTGGCAGTGTCCACCCGGGGGGCTTTTCGAAAACGAAGCGCTGGGGTCAGCGCTTCATTTTTTTTTTTTTAATATATATAATTTCGGCGGGATTCGTGACCCCAACGCAATTTCTGCCGAAAATATTTTTTAAAAACACTTTTTTTGGCCCTGGGGGTCCTTGTGGGAACCCCTGAGCAGGCCTAGGGGGTCAGGGTGTTTCTACCCTGCCCCCTTTTATTGTTTTTTAACCTCTGTTTTCTTGTGACTCAGTTCTACCGAGTCACAAGATGGCTGCCAACACTTAGTGGTTTGGAGTGTTGGCAGCCAATTAGAATGAAGCTCATGGTCGGGAGGACTCGCGAACCCTCCTCGGCCACAGATATCGAAACTTTTTCTTTTTCTAGTTTCTCAGGAACTACTGAACGGATTTACACCATTTAAAAAAAGGTCTCTTTCTGAAACAAAACCTACCTTTTTGCCAAATTTGGTGTAATTCCGTTCAGCAGTTCGGGCTGTACCTTTGTCTAAAGTTTCCTATAGAAAATACCATTGGGAAAATGTATTTTGGGACCCCCCTTTTATCTCGGCCCCCGCTTGACAAATCACCCCGAAACTTTCAAGTCAGGAGCTGACCGAAGATTCGTTAAACAACGCCAAAGTTATTGGGAAAACAAAAAACGCTTTTCCTATGGAAACTAGTCCTAACTACAACTACCTACTGGCGACCGCCAGTAGGAGAGGTATAGATAGATCAAGGTGATATGGCGCTTTGAGCTTCTACACGATTATGAAATCAAGGTTTAAATTTATTATTTTGGGATAGAGTGTTATACATGATTTTGTCAATGACCACCTTCCCTTCTTTTTCTTCTTTATGAATTCTACTTCATTTAGAATTTTTAACAACTTACATATGTGTTAAATCAATGCACTACATTGACCAGAATGCTTTGCAAATATGGAAACAGGAAGTGATTGCAATAATAGAAATAAATGATGTCTGGTCATGCCCGGTTGTTACCCGTGATCAAGGTTCGAGTTGCGAAGCGAAACGCGTTGGGCATAGCTTTGTTTTGCTCATGAGTATGAATTAAAAGCAAACTTCAAAAGCAACAGATTCTGAGTGAGTGCTCATCTTGACTTCTGGGCACAGAGGTCACTTGCTGATATATATATACACACACACACACACACACACACATATAACAAGGTGTATTGAAAAACCAGTGGGTGTAAGAGTGTCTGATTGGATGATTTAGTGGGTGCATGACTGACTGTATGAGTGAGCGATTGAACGTGTCTTAGTGAATGCATGGGTCAATGACTAATCTGTGTGAATGTCTGTATTAATCTGTCAGTTGGTGTGTAAGGGGCTGCATGGGTTGGTGAGTACCTACATGAGTGTCTATATGGGTTAATGATTGGTTATCTGAGTACCTGTATGGGTGCCCGAGTGTGTGGGTGGGGTGAGGTGTGTGATTCCCTCCATGGATGTGTGAGTGGGTGATTCACTGTGTATGGGTTCATGAGTGAGTGTGCAAGGGGCTGTATGGGTGAGTGAGTGTGCATATGGATGTGTTGGTGAGTGAATGGATGTCTCAGTGGTTTATGTGTAAGTAACTACAAATAGAAAGGCAGTATATGTGAGTGTTGGAATATATAAGTGAATATATGTAAGAGTAAGGATTGCGAGAATTACTATATGGATGAGAGTGTGTGTGTGTGTTTCAGTGATTGTAGAAGAGTGTATGTATGTGTTACTATCTGTATGAATAAGTGAGGTGGTGTGTGTGTAACTGTATAATGAGTAAACGGCAGTGTGATTGATTCTTTGGGTGACTGAATAGGTGTGTGAGTAACTATGGGTGAGTGGCAGTGTGTGAGTACTGTATGGGTATATGAGTGCATATATCAGTGGCTGTATTGATCAGTGACTAGGTGTATGACTGACTGTATGGGTGAGTGTATGTGTGTGTAGATCTATAAATCAGTGAGTGGGTATGTGCTAACTGGTATTGGTTTTGAGAATGGTAGTCTGTATTTTAGAGTGGGTGTATTGAAGGTTATATTAGGGTGTGAGGAGATGCATCAGATATTAAGTGGATGATGTCATCAGTGATGTTACTGACCATGTCATGAGTGATGTAATATGTGATGTCATCAGCAGTGCATTGCAGGGGAGCGAGTGATAGTAGGCTCAGCTAACTAGAACAGCTAAATTCCTCTGGTTTTGTACGAGTGAAATGTCAGACTAACTATAATGTCCCTGAAACCTGTGTAAGTGCTAATTCCTAACTATTATGTCCCTGAACCCTCTGTTTTTTTTCAGTAAATTTCGAAGGTTTTTTCAATGATAATTCCTAACTATGCCTACATAGGTAGGACATGTACAGAAAGGGGCAAGAGAGGCACAGAAAGAAGCAAGAGAAGTGCAGGAAGAACCAACATTTATGAAGACAGAGGCAAGAGGGGTGCTGAGAGATACAAGAGAAGTGCAGAAAGAAGCAACAGAGGTGTAGAAAGAGGCAAGTGAACCATAGAAAGAGGCAAGAGAGGCGCAGGAGGAGGCAAGAGAAGTGCAGAAAGAAGCAACATAGGTACAAAAAGACCACAGAAGGGCAGAAAAAGGCAAGAGGTACTCAAAGAGACAAGAGAGGTGAACAAAGAGACAAGAGGTGCAGAAAGAGGCAACAGGGGTGCAGAAAGAAGTAAGAAGTGCTGAAAGATGCAAGGGAAGTGCTGAAAGATGCAAAATGTTTGTAAAAAGAGGCAAGAGGGGTGCAGAAAGAGGCAAGAGAAGCGCAAAATGAAGCAAGAGAGGTGCAAAAGAAAGAAGCAAGAGAGGTGTAGGAAGAATGGAGAAGCAGAAAGCGGAAGAGATGTGCAGAAAGAGGCAAGAGAAGTGCAGAAAAAGAAAGAAAGGTGCAAAAAGAAGCAACAAAAATGCACTAAGAGGCAAGAGAGGCACTGAAAGAAGCAAGACTGATTTGCACACCATTAGTACGAATTTAACCCCCACATTTATCAATAAGTAACAGGTGACCATTCTAGGTTTGCAAAGAGCCTTCCACCACGCTGTAACACGTCGCTGCATTTTTGGTAACGTTTGAGCCGTTTGAGCTAGAAACAAGGCTTTTTGTTGTTCAAATCTGTAGATTAGGTACCAGATAATGGATTATGTGGATAATGGGGAAAATGTATAATTGTGCAAAAGTCGGTGCAGCCGAACAGTCTCATAATTCCAACGGCTCTGCTCATACCTCCGACTAGGTCCAAAAGTGCTCCTCAGTGGTTCCTTCTTTTTTTGTCTCATTGAGTTCATAGTTTAGCTTGCAGGGGTGGGGAATTTATATCGCCCGACGCCCGAGACACGTTGATTTCTGTCAGGGGCAAGAAGATTTAATGTCTATTTTGTCCCACGGACAACTAGACATTAAATCAAAGTAAACGGGGATGTCTCTACTTGGCCCCGCCCCCACAGCTATCGGCTCGGTGTGTGGCCGGTAGTGTTCCGTCAGATGTAACCTCTCTTCTCATATTGGTTTTAGCTTCTGTATGCAGGCATAGCTTTTGTGTATTACGAGTGCACACAAGAGCAATGGTCTGCCTATGACTGCTCACAAGTCTCTCTTACTTGATTTATTAATGCCATAGCATGCGTGATAGCATGGGATGCCGAATACAGAACGAATGCACAATTTATTTTCCTTGCCGGCTAGGATTTCAAAAACAGCTTTTGTGTTCTCCTAGCAGCTAATGTCTGTGTAGCTAGCGCTGAAAAATTGACCTTTTGCCCTGCAAGCTTACGAAGTAGGGGAAAGAGGCGGTAGAAAGAGAACGAAACTGGTTTGAGCAAGGAGCGGGATCTTTGAGAGCGTAATGTCTGCCAGTATGTATGTATGTTTTTTTTACTAATTCAGGCGCATAGTGTACAAAGGGCTGAGACAGATTCCCAGGCACACACAGAGGTTATCGCAGCTGCACCAGAGTACTTCACAGGTCTTTAGAAGACCATTTACGTGTTAACGAGGCTTTGTTGTTTCTTCACACCTTCATCTCCACTCTGCCTGTTGCTGGAAGACCCCCCCCCCCCCGAAATTTGGTTCTAGTTGCGCCTCTGTACTAATTGCCACAATAATATAAGACACAATATAAAATGGGCTGAGGCACAGCAACTCCTGTCTTCTGTCCGTTTTGTTGGACATTTTCTCTTTCTCCTGTGGTGTGGCTGTCCAAAGAAATCGAAAGTGTGGCGACGATTGCTCATGCAGGATAGTGAGTTTGTATTTACAAGCCTTACCTGCGTGGGTAGCACTGGAGAGGGCTGTCAAATCTGGTGTGCAGGCTCCCGTTTGGCTCAGATTCTCTCCTGTTCCAGCCATGGCGGCTCTGCCAGGGTTGAAGCAGTCGGCTGTGCTACAGAGAGAAGTGGAGTTAGACGGTGGCTCCAAGTTCCAAGAGACCCCGATTTGCTGCCAGGAGGGCATAGACCTTCTCATTGAGGTGCTGAAAGGTGAGCTTGTGTTTGGGAGATGCGCTGCCAAGTTTTCAGTGTGCTTAGGCATTACAGTTTCATATTTTCAGGGCATTTATATTTGACATTGTCTTAGTTTGTGTGTAAAATGTAAGAATTATTGTTTTGGCTCTTTTAGCGACACACTTAGCCCAGCATTTTGAAGGCCTTTTGGGTGATGTGGTGCTCATAGCTGCCGATTTTTCATTGAAGTGTGACATTTCCGTAATTTCAGTGTATTTATGAGTGACAGTCTACTGGATCAAACCCATGCTAGATTTTCTGAATTATCATAAAATAAACAAACATACAATTTAATCTCATTGGAACTAATTTGAATAGTCAGTGGAAATTTTGAAAGTCGCCATGGATTCTGGCCTCCCCTCATGGACCTATGCTGGACATCATTACCACCTAATCCCAAACTGCCTTAGAATCCTTCCCCTTCTGCAACATACATTTGTATTTCTTATCCATTTGTAGAATGTCCTTCCTTAGAATAGAAAAAGAAGTGGCTTCTTCCAACCTTTTTGAATATCCGTGGATATCTTTGCAGGCAGTATCTCTGCTACAGTCAGGACCAAGTTAGACACATGTTATTCAAACCTTTCATGTTAGGCACTGCTTGTCAATAGGAAGTGCTTGGGTCTATCTATAGTGGGTGTCTTTATGTCTTTGTAGGGGTAGGTCTTCTGCTTCGGGTTGTGGTCCTGCATGGGGTTGTGAGTCTGTTCATTTAATGATGTATGAGCCTATGCATCTGTAGTGTAGCTATGTTTCTGTGCAATGGGATTGTTTGAGTGTGCAGTGGGTGTGTTTGTCTGTCCAGAAGTGTGTGTTACTGCAGTTGGGTTGTGTGTATGTGCAGTGAGAATGTCAGCGAGGCAAGATGAAAGAGGACGAACCAATTAGGCTGGACGCAGGCCAGACGTCTTGTGACAGACAACACCTCCCCAACTGCACAGAATTTCTCATCCGTTTCTTTTTTACTGCAACTCTGAGGTACTCCACCTTAGTTTTGACTACAGAATATTGTGCTACCAGATTATTATATAAAAAATATTGAGGGTCAAAATTTTGAGACGATAATTGGTAAGTAAAGATTTACTATTCCTAAATCCAGACACTATTTTGGTCCTCAATATTTTGGCAGCATGATGTTTCTGCAGTAGATATTTCCACATACACCCAACATGGATGGATGTGCAAATATGGTTCAGCTTGCGTTTTGGACCCGTATATCCAAACTACCATACCTTAAGTCAGTTTAGCTTTTCACAATTTTAAAGAATGTCTTAGAGCAGTCGCAACTTGGATGGATGCAAATTGTTTAAAACTAAATTCTGACAAATCAGAATTTAGTTTGTTTACCAAAATGGCCCCTACCACCTTCTATCTGGTGGCATGCTGAGCCTCTCCTAATCATACCAGGTCTGCTAGAAATGTTTGCATTATCTTTGACTCTACCTCCTCTTTTACATCGCAAATTAAACATATTTCATCTGTCTCTTGAAGATGAAAATGATAAAGAAGTTTTTTCATCTGGCTCCTGAAGAGGCTACGAAAACCGCTCATTCTTTAAATACGCCCCATCTGGACTATTTTAACCGTCTCTACCTTGGTCTTCCTGCATATTTGATACACAGACTTCAGCTAATTCAAAATGCAGTGGCACAACAAATCAGGAGAGTTTAGAGGTGCCATTATATCTCACATTTGAGACATCAGCACTTGCTTCCTATGGAATAGCATATCAACTTCAAAGCTCTAACATGGCCTTTCAGAGCTTATCATGGTAAGGCCCCATGTTATCTGCTGAATAGACTGTCTCGGTATACTCAAAGGTGGGCACTTAGATCCAACAATAGTCACCTTCTGCGGATTCCAAGATTTCTGAAGTTTCGTCGTGGCGGCATCCCCTTTACTGTACGCACTGCAAAATTATGGACAGGCTTCCTTTTCCGTTACGGTTAATTGACTCGGTCAGCCTTCAAAAGGCAACTTAAATCCCGGCTATTTGACTCCGTTTAGTTTCTTGTTACTTTGGCCTGCCTTTACCGTCTGCCAGAGCGATGGGACGCTACTTTCGAAGCAGCTGTGCGCTTTAACAAGTGTCATTTGATTGATTTATTGAAGAAAAACTATTGTTGTGTTTCAATACTTCAGGAAAATAACACTTTTCTCATCAATAAAGTAAAGTTTTCACTGTTCAGTTTTATTAAAACAAAAATTCATCAATGGCTTTATGTCATCCCACATTATTGATTTGGGAATAGGTGGGACAAGTTGATCGTCTTACAGGACATGTAGATTTATGTTGCATTTTGTCCCATGGACAAGTAGATTATTTAAAAATTTCCACACCCCTGAGCTTGTATGCAAATGAGGACTAAACCTGAGGTTACCACTCCACAACACAGACTACCATACCACATAATTACTCTCCATAACACATAACCCCACTCTACATAATGCGGATACCCTAAATACCAAATACTTTCTATCCACATAATTTCACTGTACAATTTACCACATAATTCCACTGCACACAAGGTACATCCACTCCACACCAAAAAACATTAGTAAAAAACATTTACAACGCAAATAGCTCTAACTCTCACAAATGAGAAACCTATTACATTGCAAATGCTTCTTTAACTATTAGTCGTGTTCGCAGAGTGGTGGAGAAAGGGTGCTGGGCCTCCAACCAGAGCTCAGGAATTTGGCTGCGTAGGACTTACAGGAGGTACTAGGAGGTCTTCTTACCTCAAAGTCCCTTAGGAGTAAAGTGGACTTCATCCCCCAACCCGTAGTGTGCCAGGAGGCGCGTTTGTAGAGTGGCGGAGAAAGGGGAACATGGCCTCTGAAGACCTCTTAGCAATCCCACTGTGTGGGACTTACTGGAGGTAACAGGAGGGGTAGTTGGCCCCCAAGAGCAACCTTGGGGGGCAACCACCCCTCCTAATACCTCCAGTAAGTCCCAAACAGCAAGACTGGTAAGTTCTCATAGCAGGCCATGCCCCCTTTGCCCACCAGTTTGCAAACGCGCTCCCTAGTGGGCTCTTGGATGGGGATTGAAGTCCCCCTGCCTCCTGAGGGTCCCTGTGGGCGAACTAGCTCACCTGATACCTCCAGTAAGCCCCAGATAGTGGGATTGCTGAGAGGTGGACACAGGCCACACCTCCTTTCTCCACCAGTCTGCAACACGCCTCCTGGCCCGCTCTTGGTTGGGAGATGAAGTCCACTTGCCTCCTGAGGGTCCCTGGGGGCCAACTAGCCCTCCTGTTATATCTAATAAGCCCCGCACAGCTGGATTGTTGAGAGTAGTCCGAGGCCATGCCCCCTTTTTACAACACTCCGCAAAGTGTCTCCTGGCGCACTGCTACTCTGGGGATTAAGTCCACTTTAGTCCTGAGGTCATCTGGACACAAGAAGACCTCATCGCCCCACCTGCAGTGCGCCAAGAGGCACGTTTGCAAAGTGGTGTAAAAAGGGGCGTGGCTTTGGACCACCTCTCAGCAATCCCACTGTGTGAGGCTTACTGGAGATACCTGGAGGCTGGTTGGCCCCTAAGGACCCATAGGACTCAAGGGATCCCTCACCCCAGAACACGCCAGGAGGCGCATTTGCAGAGTGGTGCAGGGAGAAGGCGGGGCTTCCGGCGAGATGCTGACTTCTCTTATATTTTTTTATTGTTAGAAGGGGGCTGTTCGGCCCCCCTTCCTAGACCGATTTCGGCCCCGGGACCCCAGCCCCAGGGCATGGACAATTTAAAGGAGGGGGGCCACGCGACCCCCTCCTGGGGCCTTTTTCAGCCCCAGAACCCCATCTCCCGGTGTTTTGCCTTTTTTTTTTTGTTTCATTTTGAGGGAGGGGTGCCGCATGGCCCCCCTTCCCTGGGCCACTTTTGGCTCCAAGGAACCCATTCCCCAGGGCCTGGAATCATGTTGGGGACTGCCAGGGGAGCCCCAATGCCCCCGCGGTCCCAGCCACCGCCTCCTGCGGGAACCGGCATTGCTTTTGGACAAAGGGAGCTGCAAAAATACAGCTCCCCTTGTCCAAAAGCAATTCTACTTTGCTACATGGAATCAAGAGCAGGTTTTCTGCTCTCTCTTCCATGAAGTGAAGCAGAAGTTTGCAATGACAGGGCGGGAGCAGTTCTCTCGCCCTCCCATGGCAATCTTCAATGTCCCGGACTTTGCTGGAGCCGGCCCTGGGGGTGTGGCAGTCCACAGGGCCAAGGAGGGCTCCTGAAGGGACCCTGCATGGCCCCTCCAAATGATGTGAAGCCAGGGGAGGGGGGGCGGTCCCCAGGGCAGTGCGTAGGGGTGCAGCCCCCCACACTTCCATTTTACAAGTAGCCCCGGGGAGGTGGCGGTCGAGGGGGCGGGGGTGCCTGCCCCAGGGAATTATTAGCAAAGTCTCGAGGAGGTGGCAGTCCCTGGGGCTGCGGGAGCCCCCGCTACAAAATACTGGATTGCCCCCGGGACATGGCCCACCCGGGGGTATAAAACAAATGAAGCGCAGGACTCCGCACTTTGTTTTTTTTCCTGCCGGATCTGCGGATCCTATCCAATCCAGCTGAAAATGTTTTTCAAAAATGCTCTTTTTGGCCCTGGGGCTCCCTGTGGAACCCCTGACCAGGCCTAGGGGGTCAGGGTGTTTCTACCCTGCCCCCTTTTCTTTATTTTTAACCTTTTTTCTTGTGACTCGGTTCAACAGAGTCACAAGATTGCTGCCAGCACTTTTTGGTTTAGTGTAGGCGCACAATCAGAATGAAGCTCGTGATTGGAAGGGTTTGCAGATATACCGCGGTCACCAGATATATAAATATTTTAAATATGAATATTTCAGTAACTACTGAACGGACTTAGACAATAAAAAAATGAACGCTTTCTGGACCAAGAGCTACCTTTTGCCAAATTCGGTGTAATTCCATTCAGCAGTTCGGGCCGTAGGCTGTTCCAAAATTTCCTATGGAGAAAACACGTTTTGGGACACCCCCCTTTTTCTCGACCCCTGCTTTACGAATCACCCCGAAACGTTCAAGGCAGCAGCTGACCGAAGTGCCCCATTCGTTTTGGACATTTCCCGAAGATTCGTCAAACGGCGCCAAATATATTGGAAAAAGAAAAAACGCTTTTCCTATGGAAACTAGGTCCTAACTAGCACTACCTGATTTTATATATATATTTATTTATGTATTTTAAACAGAATTTACACCTTTTTGAGCAACGAGAAATTCTAGAAAGATCTCAAAACTGCTGCAAAGCCGCAGAAATGGAAGCGCACTAACCTAGTGCCCTTGTAACCGGATTGTACTGTTAAACCAATCTGTAACCGTGATTTTAAACATTAAATATGTTTTTCACATGCAGTACTAAAGTTTTGTGCACATATGTAAATTGATACTTGTATAGCGCACTACTCACCCGCAAGGGTCTCAAGGCGCTGTGGAACCCATCCTGGCTTTCCCTGTGAGGCGTCCACTCCTGGGCACCCCCAAGGTGGAGGCCAGGCATCCTTAGCGTTGTGGGGGCCGTTGTGGAGATTAAGCAAGCTATTGCCCAGAGTTGCAGAGTGGGACTCCATGATTGGGAATAGGCACTGAGGCGAGAATTATCAGGTCCGTGGAATTTTTGAGCCCAAGACCCGCCGAGGCGGGGAATTGAACCCTGGTCCCGGGCTAGACCTCTGCATCAGGGTCTGCCACTCTAATCATTGAGCCACACATGCAGTTAGATACAAATGATAATACCTACTGGCTACAACAGATATTCATTCGCATTATTAAATAAACATTATTCTGTTAAAGTCCATATGTACATAACGTCTAGACCAAGTACAAAACCTGCCAATCTCGAGTCAGTCAGGATGCACTCTAGACCGTGAGAGGAGCTCTCACAACCGATGGCACTGCATGGCTGTTATTAGAGTAGAGAGAATGTGCGTACCTTGGCATTTAAAGATGAGCACCACCTGGCTCTCCCCGTACTCAGAGCACGTGAAATCCGACAGATGTTGAAGTTCTACTGTGTTGCAAGGTGACAGCAACAATTTTGTGGGCCCGGGCTGGGCATAGCCAGGACCATAGCTGCCATAGACTCGGACACCTGTTGCTTGGTGGGCTGGCTGAAAAACAATCCTGCCACTGCCTTAACCAGCCTACGCCGACAGGGACTCCGGCTCCTCCCTAACAATCAGTCAAATAATGATGAGAAGTATCCCACGTGGACCCTGGAAAACAGAATCTGAGAGGCCCCAGTACGGATCTCTTCTCAGCCTATAAACCTGCGAGATGAGATTATTGTGAGATCAGCTACCCAGCCTCTGTTTGAGGAAGTAATAATAAGCGCAGGTGCATTTACTTCAACATCCTTGGACCGCTGTTAAAGGATTATCATGTATCTCTAGCCAAAATTATGGAAAATAAAGCATTCTGGAAATGCTCATATTTTAAATTAGCTATCTTGAAGACTCGAGCCGCTGGCGACAGCACAGAATCAGGAAAGTCTCCAGAGAGCGAGGCAGAGGCACGGATAAATCACAGGCAGGCAATATTTATTTCAAAACAAAATAAGCTCGCCTGGGGCTGGGGAGATCGTTGTTGTCCAGCGCGCCACCTGCGGAGTTTAAACCAGGCAAATTGCACAGTGGCTAGTTGAACACCCCACCCAAAATGACTCGAGTTACACTATAGTGCGCCAACGCTCAGAAAACTGAGCAGAGAGCCTGCATGACTGCACAGTTCTCAGTACAGAGGCAGGCACCTCAGAATGAAGCACATTTTTATTAGGTCGAGGACGTCCGGTCTGCCGAAAGGCAGAACCGGAAGTCGGAGATTTAATGACTTGGAGAAGAAGGGCTTGAAACCGCCCCTCTTCTCCCCTGTTCTCCATTGGCTGGCCTCTTGAATGCTGGCCAGCCATTGGAGAAGAGGTCAGTCATTCAGATTAGGCCACGTCCTTTTCGGATCGGGGGGGCGTGTTTTTTGCAAGAAGTCTCAAGGAGGAGACAACAGCAAAACACGCCCCCGAATCCGAAAACGACGCTGCCTTTCTCCGAGGCATTTCTGCTCTGCCTCGGAGAAAGGCGGTGGTGTGTTTGTTAGCAGGATGTCTCCTACCGCTACACCTCTCGCACTGCCCCCTCGTATGTAGATTCCCCCTAGTTTCAGAATGTCACCAAGATGTCGTTAGGACAGCTGGAAACTTACATTTCTTATATTCCTGAGACAAATAAATACGTCTCTTCCATGTATTTCCCCAATTCCTCATCCCGTTGTATTATCTCAACTACGACATCTGCGCATTAGATTCCGATGTTTACAGCGAAAGTGCGAATGGCACACATGTCTCACATTTGCCAGAGTTTGAGGTATTGGCTGCTTGTTTAAAACTAAATTCAAGGTTACAAGCAACGACCATCCAGTCGCAGAACCTCTGCAGGTTTATGAGCCCCGCTACTGCTCCGCTGCAAGATCAGCTGGCGGTGCTTAAAGTGGAGGGGGGTGGGGAGGGGGCATCAGTGAATAAGGGACATGGCTGTTAACAAGCCGCCCAATGGACGTCTGTATGACGCGTAATGCTGCTTTTGCCCCACTTTATAAAGGAACTTTGTACCAGGGAGACAAGATGACCTGGTTTGACCAGAATCAAACTAATGAGGGAGGCAATGTGGGATGTCGACTAACCTTTGATGTTATCTCCTTTTACGACTACGTTATGTTTGCTAACTGGCTCCTTCACACACCGGTTTTAGATTCACTTTGAATTAACAAATGTAAGCCACGCGCTATAAGATTTACAGATCCTGTCCTAGCTACGGCTCAAATACCAGTTAGTAATAAGCGAAATTATTGAGTTAGGCAGAACTAAACAGGTCTAATAATACAGCTAGAAATTAGGAGGTGGGAGAGACGAACTAACCGGGCGAGTCGAGTGAAGGGTCAGGCTGGGCTCTTCGAGCCCGCGCACGTCCCGAGCCATGAAAATGTTCCCCATGTGCACACAACATGTAAAGTATGCAGGTCTCTTCAAAATGAAAAAAAATATATTTAAAAAGTATTAAACATGTGGAAGCTTTGATATAATAGGTCACATTATAGCAATGCACTGAGAAGTACTTATTAAAAGTTAACTTAGAACCGTTCCTGCCCCCGCCACCCACCCTGGCGACAGTGTCATTAATGAAATATGTGGCAAGATAGTGGTCATGTGAACCCTATATGTGACCCGAATTCTTACTGATCGAACATAATTTCTGTGTATTAAATCAAACAATAGGGTTGTGTATAGCTGGTATTCTGACGTCGCGCATTTCAAGGTGCTTTCGCATGCGATAGTGTAGAAAAAGGCGGATTCGTAAAATCGAATATCTGCTAAAGATCACACAGTTCTGTTAATCGTGGCGTCCACGATTAACCACATTTTACTGGTGTTACTGTGTACAAATAATGCTCTTTTCACTTTTGGGCATGAGGGTAGAGCGAGTGGCTGGCAGAAGCCACAAAGGCTTAGCTCGTGGTTTCAAAAGGACCTCGAGCCGAGCCAAAGCCAGGGGCTTCAGGGTCGAGCATTCAGCGGCTCGCCCACTTCTACCTGGAACCAACAGCATGACACAACAAGCATTTACAATGCAACGGTCTCGGCATTGTTAAAGTTAGAGCTATTGGCATTGCTCATGACAATGCCGTTTCTTTAAATGTTTTAAAAACAAAAACATAAACAAAAATAATGTCATGAGCAATGCCAATAGCTCTAACTTTAACAATGCCGAGACCGTTGCATTGTAAATGCTTGTTTATTATAGCAGCCAGAGCAAGTTAGCAAATAGATTTCTGGGCTCTGAGTCAGCTCACTTACTTTTTCGGAGGCGAGCCTGTGCTGCAGCAATTGACGGGCCCCATGGCCGCTGCTGCAGGACTCGTATAAACTATATTAAACTGCAGCTTCCCCATCGCGCCGCACCAGGCGGCAGACGTCCCACGCATATAAAAGGTACTGAGTCACTCCTGTGTCGGCTGATGTCTATCTCCGTAGTAGCCATTGGGCATAACTGCCTGACGTCAGCAGTCAGACAGAATCAATGGTGTGCCGCGTTAATCCTTGCTGCGCTGTTACATTGAAGCTAGTAGCAACTAGCTGCATAGCCAGCCCCAAAGCCTACTTGGAGCAGCATGCACGTCAAGGTGCACGGCCACTCCAGCTCAGTCAGCATTAGCACTAACGGCTTGACAGCCCAGGTAGGTGCTTTGCCTATTATGCGTGCCTTTGCATTTCAGTGCGGTGATGCGGACCACCACACTGACATGCAGTAATCTAACACCTGATGCATGGTACTTGGCAGGGCTGGATTGCTATACGGGGGTGTGTACTGCTGAGTGTCTTCTTTAGAAAAAACAGGTTGGTGAAAAAGGTAGGGCCAGCCATCAGCATCTTCACACGTTAACAATGGAAAATGGCTTACAAGCCAGCTGATGGTTGGCTTCTGAGCCATTATTAACACTAAAACATCCTGGCTAATAATCAGTCCAAAGAACTCCACAGACTTTTGACTGTCACATGGGTTTGTTTCAGATTGTACTTTCTTAGTTGCCTATAAACGGCTATTCAGTTCCTTGTGTTTTTTTGTTTTTCTGAGAGTTTTCTATAATGTGAACTTGACCAGAAGGTATCAGAGCACTTTACTTGAGCACCAGTTGCGTTACTCAAGGACAGATACTTTTTTTTTTTTTTTTTTTAGGTACGGGGAGATTAAGTGATTTGTACAGAATCACAGGATGTCTAGCGTTGTTGCCGAGACTCAAACCCGGTTCCCCAGATTTGAGGTCTACAGCCCTAGCCGTTAGGCCACATTCTCCCCCCTTAATTTAACTCACAATGTTTACACTAGCAGGTCTACCAACTTACCACATAATGCCAAGTTTTTCTGTACTGTACTGGTAGTTACCTAGAACTTTTCACAACCCGCTCAACACATTAATTGCTTGTTGTGCTGATTCTGGCCTTCAGATAGCAAGTGGACATTTGCTCTTACGCATCACTATGCAATTACATCCATTCCAGGTGTTTCTTTGCATTTTTTTGTACTTGTAGGTCTATTTACCCCATTATAAACCCAGACCCAGCTCTGCAGGTGCCAGATTACAAAGAAAAACAATGGTTGACTACATACTCGCAAGTAAGAAAGTGAAAAGACAGAGCTGATATGCACAAAGTGTGTTTGTTTCCTTGAAAGAGTGGTTTGGTTTACATATGATATGAAGAAAACACTGCCCCAAATAAATGCTGAGGTGGCTCAGCGAGTTCAAAGTTTCTGCTGCTATATAGAGTGACTGAAAGTTCACATATTCAAATCCCAGCAAGGCCAACTCATCCTTCCAAGCATTAAATTACATAATAGTGACATTTACTGTTTTCAACATGTACAAATGGCACAAGTGTGGTATGAAGCAATATGCAACAAACGTGTTACTATTATTAAAGTTATGGATGGCAAAATGAGATTTTTTACAATAAAAATTATCCCATTGGTCTCCCAAAAGTTAAGTACTGAATTAGTCAAAGTTTAACTTGAATGTCATACTTCTGCATGCTCGTCACCTTTATAGGACCAACATTTTCAGAACCAAAATTCAGCTGGGAACAAGTTACCATTTATTTTACCACTTTGATGTTACGTTAACATCACTCGTAGAGGACACCTTCACCCCAAGGTCTTTAGGTGCGGTTTCCAAATGCAGGTAAGAATAACAAACAAGTGCTCCTGATCTGCTACTGTTCAAATGCTTAGCTACTGTTGAAACTGAAGTAAAGATGTTTCGGAGCATAACTCTGAGGGGAGTGAATTTCAAAGTTTGGCTGCATTAAAGTTAAAAAAAACAGCGTCCCCCCCAATCTAGATTTGCAGAATTTAGGTTCCGCCACTAGGTTAGCACTGGGAGATCTCCATTTTCTAATCTGTATATAATCCTGTATGCTTAAAAACCTGGAGCTTTTTTCAACATAAACTTGGAACAGACCATTTGCATAATCCAATCGGATCCTAGTAGCGGGCTGACTGCTCAATGTATACTTTCAAAAACTAGGAACGATTACACATTTTTCTGTATTCTGAAGTACTGCATTCAAGTTTACAATACTGCAGAGATTGAAATTGAACGTTTTAACATTACTGCAGAGATTGAAGTTGAACGTTTTAAGAGAAGTGGGCCCAATTCAACCCCAAGTTATTTTACAATCCTTGCCAAGCCAAAAAACATCCCTCCGGACTAATCTGTTTTGCCGCAAATGCAATCCCTGGCCGGGATGAAAATGGTACCCAGCCACTTGACACCATCAGAATAGATTTAGACAACTCAGCTTTATCTGAGCAGGTTATAAACCAAACGAACCGGGGAACTCCTATGGCAGAAAAACCACTGAGCAGCTCCGGCCTTCCACATGTATAAGATTCTATATTAAGAGAAAAGCAGGGAATAGAGACTTTAGAAGGCCCCATGTGGCGGTCGGATCTGCTTAATTCACAACAGGCCAACAACTATTTTTTTTTTTTTTTTGTCCTCATCTATGTCATGACTGCAAAGGCCTAGCTGTACAAGCAAGGCAACGCGGGCTTATGAGATAGAAGGCAAGCAGACTCAGTAATAAAACTGGTAAGGGATGGAGGCTGATCGAGGAGGGCCCAGCCCTAAAGCAATAGCCAATATCATGTACAGCCCGGAGCCAAGTTGTTAAGCCGGCAACTGCCAATGCTGCCAGAACTGACCATTTAGGCAGGTAGAAGCTACGTAAAGTATCAAAACGATTCGGTCATGGCTAGATAATCATCGGACTGGGGGGGGGGGGGGGGGGAGAGAAAAAAAACAAACAAACAAAAAAAAACCCGCTACTTACACAATCCAATCTAGCGACAACCAAAAAGCTCTTTTCCTAGGATTTCCAGTCCTGGCCAGATCAAGTTTCGAGATTTGAAAGATTGATAAACACCAGTCAGATAAAGTAGGGGGGATCAGCTTCTTTCCAACGTTTACAAATTTCCCTACGTGCTGCCAGCATACAGTAAACAAGCATTTGCAATGCAATAGGTCTCGCATTTGTGAGAGTTAGAGCTATTGGCATTGTAAATGATAATGTCTTTTACCTATGTGTTTTGTTTGGAGTGTAGTGAATGTAAGTGGTGTGGAGTGGAATTATGTGAGTTGTATTGGAATTGTTAGTTGTGGTATTATGTGTACATCTGTGGTGTGTATTGGAGGTATGTGGTGTGTATTGGAATTGTGTATTTGAAATATGTGGTTTGGTGTGTAATTATGTGGTGTGTATTGGAAGTGTGTCTATTTGAATTGTATGGTGTGGAACTGTGTGGCATTGAGCGAAAATATGCTTATTGAAATTATGTGTTATGGTGTGGACTGCATTTATGTGGATTACTTGTATGTGGCATAGAGTGCATTTATGTGGGGTGTATTTATGTTGTATTGAGTAGAGTGTAATTATGTGTAGCGTGAAAATGTGGCGCTGAGTGCTATTATGTGGAGTGTTATGTTGTGTTATGCAGAATTGTGTGGCATTGAATTGTGTAATGTGTGGAATTATGTGGCATGATTTGTAGTGGTATTATGTAGCATGTTGTGAAGATGAATTTTTTTGTGGAGTGTAATTATGTGTTTTGGAATTAAGTGGATGTGTGCAGGGTAAATATATCAGATACGCACTTAAAAAAAGCCCACTGAATCTGCACAAAAGAGCCCTAACCCTACATTTCCTAAGTGAAGGATGCAGTAGTTTCAGGAGCACTAGTTAGCTTCCGCTTTGCTTACGTCCAGCGTCATTTGCAATCTTGCCATATAACAGGTCCAAAAACTGCAGACGGCTCAAAATGCAGCAAGCCGTCGCACTCATCTTTTGGCCAAAAAAAACAAATATGTGACATCCCAACTAAAGAGCATATATTTGGGGGACAAATTGGTGACACAAGGAGGTGAACAGTTTTGGTAAATGTTGTTAAGGTTGTTTGTTGTTTGTTGTTTTTGGTGCTTTGTCAGTGTCTGCAGCTATACAAAATAGATCAGAGAAGGATGTGCTGCTGTAGGGACGAGCAGAAATGGTTTGTCCCAGCACCACTCAGACGGATCACCCAGGGAAAGGAGAGGTAGTCAAGGTACATGGGTGTTGTGATTGTGTAGTGTTTCCACTGGCAGCTCAGCCTTTAAGGTTATGCAGAAGGATATCAACACACAAACAAACACAGCTCTTCAAATTCAAGATCAATTGAGTAAAGAGGGATCTGAGATAAACACAGAACAAATGGGCAAGCACGAGAAAAGCATGGATGGCATTGACGCTGAGAGAGTGATAAAGCTGGCAGCTATAAACAGTGCCCTTTTTTCTATCCATGGCAATCAAAATCTGAAAAGCAGATGTTTGCAGACTTGCATATTGACCCGCTTCTGCTTCCCAATGATTTTTTTTAAAAAGTCACTCAGGTCTACATGAAGTCTAAGAGAGTGTGGTCTGTAAGGCCAGAGGGTGAGGGTTGGTATGTTTAAACGGAGATAAGGACGGTATAGGAATTAAGGTTTATTATTTTCGTTTTTACACCATGTTTAAATTTGAAAGGTATAAAACAGACGGTGCAGAAAATAGGCTCTTTCTCCATCATTGATTAATGCGACTTTTACAAAAAAAAAAAAATCGAAACGACTATCGATATTTGTGTGGAGTTCTATTTTCAAGGAGAACAAGGAACTGAAGGTAAAAAACTTTTAGGTACCGTCAGCAATGGGGTTCTAACGACCCTGTTTTGGGTTGTAAAAGCACTGCAGCTGAAATAGAAACAGAATGCTTTTGCCACTTTTTCTGTAATTACCACATAGCGGCAGGAGTAAAGTAAGGACTATGATCGGCTTGGTTGCTTAAAACAAAGTAAACTGGGAGAGAGGGGCTAGAGTAGGGGAGAGGATCGGCTGAAACCACAAGCTAAAAGTGCTTTTGTTTTCAGCCGATCCTTGACCGCTGAAAACACAAGCCCTATTTAAATAAACACACACCTTTTCCCCTGCGGGAGTAAAAGTGGTGAAGGCGGGGCTGGGGCAGTTGCAGGAGCACTGAATGCAACCAGAGGAGACGCAGCATAGTGTGTGCTGCAGAGGCGGGGACGGAGTACGGGAGGGGAGGGCATCGCCACTATGGGAAAATAAAATCAAAGGCAAACACCATAAAGCAGACATGCCGCACACAGCTAAGAAAATGAAGCACGGCAACGGAAACAAGGAGAAGTAGTACCTGCATTAAAGCAACAGAAGCGGATGGCAAGACGAGCAGTGACAGGACAAAAGGAACATTAAATAAGCGATGCCATGGTCGAACATCTAGCGCGCGCGGTGCCCTGTATATTAGATTAAGTGGGCACGTGCTACAACACTAAGCGCAGCTTCCATGCGGCTTAAATTTACACGCACCAGGCACCATGATTATACAGCAAGAGTGGGGCTCCCAGGCCAAAGTACATCTACTCAGGTGGCTTGTAGGAGGAAAATGTCAGTCTCAGAACCGCTGGCGTATCCTCAGACCAAAGGCGCGAATAGCTGCGTGGCGATTCAGTAGGTTGCGATGCATTCACTCACTACATACAACAAGCCCTTGTGACGTAGCTCGTAAGTATCGAGTGCGCCCGGCGTAAGGCGTGCCTTGCTCAGCGTGTGGCGCATGCGTGCTATGGGTGTTTGGGTATGCAGCTGATAGCTGGGGCAGGTTCAGAGACCCGACTATAGCGGACCTAACGCTAGGGTGCAGGCCGGAGCAGTGGAGAGGGCTTGGGAGCAGTACCGAGGCACGTCAGATCGCCCTATTGGATCGAAGGAGGTAGCACTTGGGAAGCCTTCACAGCAGCGAGAAGAAGCAGACGCACTACCGCCATGTACGGGCACTTGGGCCCGCAGCGCTCCCCGTCCCGGGATTTTAACAGCATCGTCCAGATCTGCAGCGCAAATGTTCAAAGGATCAGTGGCAACAGTGAGTATGATGGCACAAAGTTGCTGACTTGCCTCGGAAGTGGGACCGGAGATGTGCACGTAGCGTGTCTGTTGTACGTGCGTGTTCACGTGCGCGTACACAGGCTCAAATCCGCCAAAAGCCTTGCGCCTGCCCATCTCCTGTCCCACTTCCGAAGCAAGTCAGCAACAATAGATCTCGCTGCGGACAGCAGCGCTTCGCGCTGCGTTCGCAGGAGAGACCTAAAAATAAGGTTATTGACTGGACTCTGAACCAAGTCAAGAATTCCGAAGACTACTAGCTTGAGATCTATAATGACTGGAAAACCCAAGGAAGATGTAAGATTCTTGCCAATGGCGTCCCAATAGGATGACAGTTGGGGGCATTCAAAAAACATATGGGGGTCAGAAGCAGATACAAAACCGCATCGGGGACAAGACACCTGAGCACCTCTAGAAAACTTGGACAGCCTCTGTGGGGAGTAGTATGCCCTATGTATAGTAAATAAGTGATTTCTTCGAAGCCAAGCTGGCTTAACTACGTCCCACATTACTGGGCAGGATTTTATCCAAAAATCATGCAGATTACAGCTAGATATCACAGGGCCCCAGAGTTGTTCAGGTAGATTAAATTCCCCATCAAGCTCCTCAAGTATTGAGTTATACCACAGGGAGATCTCTTTTAAGACAGGTGGTTTGGCCAATAAAAGAGATACCAGTTGACTACTGCCCGCAACAAGAAAATTCTTACAACGAGGATTTTGACTATGAAGAGCCTGTGCCCAGCTTGATATTTGAAGAAATTTAAATCTAGAAAAATTAGGACCTATTTTATTACTCAAGAATTCCCAAGGAAGCAACACCCCTTCAGTAAACAGGTGCCCCCAAACTGATATGGCCGCCTCTTTCAATGGGGCTGATAGTGCATCCTTCGACCAGGCCGGGGGCACCGGTAAATCCCAAATGGGTGCTCTGTCTGAATAGTATCCCAATTTAAATCGATGATCTGATGTTAAACCAAGTTTTGGCAAAACTCTGTAACACCTTGAGTTTAACCTTCTTAAAGTACTTGGGATCACCAAACTTAAATAAAAAACCAGACTGCCCAATTCCTTCAACCTCAAACATTTTCCCTACCCCCTGATCAGATGGCATTTTTAAGAGCATGCGGGCATGGGATAACTGGAAAGCCCATGCGTAGATCTGTAGATCAGGTCCTGCCAATCCCCCCTTCCGACGACGCCGCCTGATTTTTTTCCATGCAATCCTGACATTCTTTTTTTTTCCAGATGAATGAACTAATGTTGGCCTGTAACTTGGTCAAAGAAAGTTTATCGAAATATAGTGGAATTGTATTAAATAAAAACGTGAATTTTGGCAATAGACATTTTGACCAGATTTGCACGTCCCAGAACTGACAAGGAGAGGTGTCCCCAAGCATCCATTAGTTTCCGACATTCTTTAGCTACCACAGATAGATTAGTAGACGCAATTAACTTAATGTCTTTAACGATTCTTAGCCCCAAATATCTCAAGCTTGTGCTAAGTGGTACGGTGAATCCAGTCATATCCGTATTCCAAGCCATAATTTCGGTTTTTGAGGCATTAACCTCGTACCCCGAAACATTCCCAAATTCAAGGGCTAGCTTGATGGCAGTGGGAAAGGCAGTACTGATGTCTGATGTTAAGATCATAACGTCGTCCGCATACAGGGCCACCTTCTTCTCCCATGTTTTGAACTTAAAGGGCTTGATGGTATCATTATCCTGTAATATCTGAGCAAAGGGCTCAATATAGAGATCGAAAAGCAAGGGAGATAGAGGGCAGCCCTGCCGCGTTCCACTTGTGATGTTAAAGGACTCGGATAGGCCCCCATTAACCAGAACAAATGCCGATGGACTCTGATATAGAAGTCATATGGCTCTGCAGAAACCTTCACCCACGTTGAACTTGGCCAAGGCGCCCGACAGGTACAACCAGTTGACTCTGTCGAATGCCTTGGTGGCGTCCAACGTGAGGATAGCAAATGGTAAAGAGTTAGCAGTAGCCATATCTATAGCTCCCACCAGATCATAGGTTAATTCAAAGAGTTGGCGACCCTTTACAAAACCCTTCTGGTTAAGATGTAGAATAAACGGAGCAACCTTACCCAGTCTCATAGCCAAAAGAGAGGCAAAGATTTTATAGTCGGCATTGAGAATGGAAATTGGACGATATGATCCACACTCTATGGGGGGCTTGCCAGACTTGAGTATCAAAGTGATAGAGGCGTTATTCCAGGAGCTAGGAGGAAGTGCCCCTTCCTGTAGTATTTGGTTTAAAAGCAAAACAAGAAAAGGAGAAATCTCTTCCACCAGCTGCTTATATATTTCAACTGGTAGGCCATCTGGCCCTGCCGCCTTGCCACTCTTACTTCTGCAGATTACGGCTACCACCTCTTCCTCCGTAACTGGCATATCTAGAAAAGCACTTTGATCTGACGAGAGCGAGGGCAAAGATATATTGTTTAGCCACTCTCTAATGCACTCTCAATCAATTAATCAAAGACATTTATAGAGCGCGCTACCTACCCGTAGGGTCTCGAGGCGCTATGGGGGGGGGGGGGGGGGGGGGGGTGCCGCTACTGCTCGAACAGCCAGGTCTTGAGCTTCTTCCTGAAGGAGAGGTGGTCTTGGGTCAGGCGCAGGTCTGCCGGGAGGGAGTTCCAGGTCTTGGCGGCCAGGTAGGAGAAGGACCTTCCTCCTGTGGTGGCTCTGCGGATGCGTGGGACGGCGGCGAGGGCGTGGCTGGCGGATCGGAGGTGGCGTTTGGGAGCGTAGAAGTTGATTCGGTTGTTGAGGTAGCTCGGGCCTTGGTCGTGGAGAGCTCTGTGTGCGTGGGTAAGGAGGCGGAAGGTGATTCTCTTGTTGACCGGGAGCCAGTGCAGGTCTCTTAGGTGTCCGGAGATGTGGCTGTGTCGTGGGATGTCGAGGATGAGTCTGGCTGAGGCGTTCTGGATGCGCTGGAGCCTCTTCTGGATCTTGGCGGTGGTTCCGGCATAGAGTGCGTTGCCGTAGTCCAGTCGGCTGGTGACGAGGGCCTGGGTGACGGTCTTCCTGGTCTCTGTGGGGATCCACCAGAAGATCTTCCGCAGCATGCGCAGGATGTTGAAGCATGACGAGGAGACGGCGTTGACTTGCTTGGTCATGGAGAGGGAGGAGTCCAAGATGAAACCCAGGTTGCGTGCGTGGTCCGTCGGTTTGGGTGCGGTGCCCAGGGCGGGGGGCCACCAGGAGTCGTCCCAGGCGGAGGGCGAGGAGCCCAGGATGAGGACCTCCGTCTTATCTGAGTTCAGTTTCAGGCGGCTCGTCGTCATCCACTCGGCTACCTCTCTCATCCCCTCGTGCAGGTTGGCTCTGGCGGGTTCGTTGGTCAGGGAGAGGATCAGCTGGGTGTCGTCGGCGTAGGAGATTATGTTGAGGTTGTGTTGGCGTGCGATGGCCGCGAGGGGGCTCATGTAGACGTTGAAGAGAGTCGGGCTCAGTGAGGATCCTTGTGGGACGCCGCAGATGACTTTGGTGGCCTCTGACTTGTACGGTGGTAGGCGGACTCTTTGTGTTCTTCCGTCGAGAAAGGAGACGATCCATTCCAGCGCCTTCTCCTGGATTCCGACGTTGCTGAGGCGCTGCACTAGGGTGCGGTGGCAGACCGTGTCGAAAGCCGCGGAGAGGTCTAGGAGGATGAGGGCCGCTGTTTCCCCGTTGTCCATCAGGGCTCGGATGTCGTCGGTGGCGGCGATGAGGGCGGTCTCGGTGCTGTGGTTGGCACGGAAACCGGACTGTGATGGGTCGAGGGATCCATTCGTCTCGAGGAAGGCGGCCAGCTGTTTGTTGACGGTCTTCTCGATGACTTTGGCTGGAAACGGGAGGAGCGAGATGGGGCGGTAATTCTTGAGTTCGGTGGGATCTGCTGTAGGTTTCTTCAGTAGAGCGCTGAGTTCGGCGTGCTTCCAGCTCTCGGGGAAGGTGGCGGTGTCGAATGAGGTGTTGATGATGTCCCGCAGGTGGGGTGCGATGACAACGTCGGCTTTGTTGAAGACGTGGTGAGGGCAGGGGTCGGTAGGAGATCCGGAGTGGACGGAGTTCATCGTGTGGACGGTGTCTTCGGTGTTGACCGGGGTCCAGGCGCGGAGGGTGGTGGTGGGTGGAGGTCCTGCGGTCGTGGCGTGCGTCGGTTGAGTGCTGAAGCTGTCGTGTATGTCCGCGATCTTGTTGTGGAAGTAGGAAGCGAGGGAGTTGCAGAGGTCTTGCGAAGGGGTGATGTCGTTGTTTCCGGCGTTGGGGTTGGAGAGCTGTTTCACGATGTTGAAGAGTTCCTTGCAGTTGTGTGCGTTGTTGTCTAGTCGGTTTTTGAAAGCTGTTTTCTTGGCGATGCGGATCAGTTGGTGGTGTTTCCGGGTGGCGAGCTTGAGGGTGGTCCTGTTGTCCGGCGTGGGTTCCCTTCTCCAGGCTTTCTCGAGGGCTCGGCAGTCCTTCTTGGAGCTCTTGAGTTCGTCGGTGAACCATGGAGCTCTCTTACTGCCGGGTCTGCTGGGCGGGGTCCTCAGTGGGGCGAGTTCTGGGGAGATGTCCTTATCCTCTTGATAGATCTCCTGAAAGAAATCTTTAAATGCCGTTCTAATTTCTGCATCCGACGTTAAGGACCCAGAGCCAGAATTGATAGAATAAATTGTGTTACGAACCTGGTCAGTTCTGGACTTCCAAGCGAGCAATTTGCCAGCCCCTTCACCAAATTCAAATTGGGCCAGTTTGCTAGCTTCCCATCTGCGAAGCAGGCTTTGCCTTAAAACCGAAGCCAATTGCGTTTTGAGCTCCAGCAATTTCTCTTTTTTAGCCGAGATAAGACTAGAATTATTACTACTACTACTGAGATCGAATTCTGCCTGCGCTAATAAAAGATTGGCTTCGATAGAAGCTACTTCCTGGGTATACTGCTTTCTACGAAATATGACCTTGTTTTTAATCGCTCCACGCAGGAAACATTTGAACGCATCCCATACAGTGTTCGTAGATGCTGTAGTGATGTTAAGTTGCATAAATTCACGTGTCTCCAATTTTAGATAAGCAACATCATCCAATGATGAAAGAAAAATGCGATCAAAAGACCATGATCTATTAGGGAGCTGCACAATGCCTGCAAGATCTAACTTTACTGCAGAATGGTCCGACAAATGGGAAGGGAGATAACTAACATTCTTTATGGAGCCTTGCAAATTGCGACTCGTCAAAAAGAAATCGATCCTAGACTGGTGGTGATATTTAAAATTCCGAAAGGAAAAAACTGTTTGCTGACCTGCCCTTACCCGCCAGATATCAATGTACCCATATTGCTGCATAAAGTTAAGTAGTAACGCTCTAGATTTAGAGAGGACTTGTTGTCGACTCGATGGCATTTTATCCAGAGCGTAATCAAGCACGATGTTAAAATCCCCTGCGATAATAATAGGTTCAGGGAAGTGCAAAAGCTGTGAAAATAAAGATTCCAATACTGAAGGGTCATCTCTATTAGGCCCATAATATCCTACCAGTGTTATTCGAAGACCCCCTATCTCTACCATAGCAATTGCCCATCTGCCAGCCGGATCTACCAGCTGACTAACCAATCTAGTGGTAATAGCTCTCTTTAAAAAAATGGATACACCTCTCACATTAAGCGACTGGGAGGTGCAAACGGATATGTCTATCCACCTGTTATTTTTAACCAAAGCAAGTATCTCGCTCTCCACCAAGTGGGTCTCCTGGAGAATAATGACCTGCGCATCAGAATCGCGCAGATATTGTAAGATTCTATTTGCCCTAGGCTTGGTGCGCAGGCCATTAACATTCCAGGAGAGAATCTTAAGGTCACTCATGGCAATAAAATCTATAAGGAAAAAGCTTACAATTCTTAGCCAAGTTATCCAACATTATGAAAAAAGGACATGTCTGTAACCAATACAAAGATGAGGATCTATTCCGCGTATGTGCCCTCCCCCCCCCCCACTCTCACCCACACCCAAACCCTGACCCAAGCACCCCCCCCCCCCACCCATGAGGAACTCTGCATCTATGCAACAGACTGGTGATGACAGGGTGCAGATCTATCAATTGACTAATCAGATTCTAAATGTGGATACACAACACCAACAGGGAAACCTCCCAGGTCTCCAGCAAGAGCCCTGTACGCTTCTTATTACACCAGAGTTTGAATCAAAGGGGAATTGTGATACTCTATATAGAGGCAATATTCTTCCTCCTCTGGCAACAATCCCAGCATGGAGGGATATTAAATCATTTGACCTGCTCGCAATAGAGTTTATCAAGCTGGTCTCACATCCATGAAGAGAAATAACCAAAGCTAAGTGGCGATCCTCCCTCTTAGCCAATCAGATACTAAAGGAGAGCAATATATTTGAATCCTGGGGGATAAATAACTCTTAGTTCAGCAAACCAAAATACCCCCTTCCTCTGCTCAGCAAAAGGAACCAGAAAAGTAATATCAGAGGCACTTCCCACTCAGTCTTAAGAGGAGCACGTAGTAAAACATTGGTTAGAAAACAGAGGGACTTAGACAATTCTGCCTACTCCAGGCAACCATCATGGCAACAAACGGCATTTCAAGCTAATCAACAGGTCTTTAGCACCATCAACAACCTCACCCAATGACAAAGGGCTACTTCGGACAGAACGATCAGTCACACCCAATCCACCTGCCGCATGTGCTCTTGGAACCTTAATGGCCTCAGAAGCAAAACTATGAATTTAGAGTTCCTATCATTCATAAGATCATATGACATAGGGGCCGATTACGATGGTGGTGAACCCGCCACCAGCAGGCTGTAGGGGGCGGGTTCACCGCCATCCCAAGGTCATTTACCGCCTGCCAGATTAGGATGGCGGGCGGAAAGCCCGCCCGCCACGGGGCCGACAGAGGCAATCGTTACGATTGCCGTCGGACCGCGCCACATCCACAGAATGGTGGTGGTGCCTAGCAGGCACCGTCCGCCAGATCAGGATGCTGGCTCCCCGCCAGCTTTTCCATGGTGGTTCAACCGCCATGGAAAGGCTGGTGGGGATGTATTTTGGGGGCCCGTTGCAGGCCCCCTTTGTGCAGGGGCAGTTGGTGTGTGCACTTGGGGGGGCACCCCTACATTTGCCTGCACCTAGTGGCAGACACCGCTTGGTGCCTGCCAAGTAGTGCAGAGAAATATAAACAGTGCTTTTTTAACATTGCGGCAGGTGCTGAAGCCATCGTAATGACCCCCATAGTCCTCTTACAGGAAACGGGGACATCCGAACCTCAGAATCTAGAGGGGTTTACAGGGTTTCATACACCGGCAACAAGGCAAGCAAAATGTGGGAGACTTTCAGGTGGGCTGGCAACCTACTATTCGGTTACAAGATCATTTAACGCCCTGGAAATCCCCTCCACTTCCCCGATGGTGAAGACAACTAAAATCTCATTCTAAATTGAAGGGAAAAAACAGGAAGTGATTATCTTTAACATCTATATAAACCCGAAACATCAAATCAGAGACATCAAGCACTTGTTGGACCACCTCTTGGGAACTATGAGGGAAGAAGAGACCTCCTACTTTATTCCTTCGGCGGATTTTAACCTTCACCTTTTGGGTTCTCCGACTACAGAAGAGATCCTTGCCTAGACATCACTCTGGAATATTCACCAACCAGAAGAAGATCTACATGGCAGAATAAGCAAAACTTCCAAGGGTCTTTTGGAGGACCTAGAGTATATCAACTTTCGAGTATTAGATGGTAGGTTTCCATAAGACTCTCCACCAGCAACTTCATTTTATACTGAGTCTACAGCATCGACGTATCACTACACTTTGGTCTCTTTTCCCCTATTTCGTTTTGTGACCTTGATTACTCTTTGCAACAAAGCGGATAGTGATCCTCAACTGCAAGAAGTCCTTCTGCAGGCCAGTGCTCCCCTTTTTTAATCTGTACCAGGGGGAGGTAGCTTCAACTACACAATTAACCTCTAAAGAATTAAATTTTCAGTGGCACACACCGAGGAATTTTTGGTGGCAGCAAAGTTCCTCCCATTTAACTGCAACGAACAAAAAGAAAAGAAATCAGTCAGCGATTGGGAATAATTCACCGCTATGCTATCAAACATGTACGACACAAAAATCAAGCCGACAAGGACCAATGAGGTTTATGAAATAGGAAGGCTATCCAGCACTCAACAGCGTTTGCTAAAGTCAACAAAAAATGCAATTAATAAGAACCTCACATTACTGAGGTTGAACCCTGGAGTTCCAACTCTAATCCTTTCCTTACGCCAGCATAGATCGAAGCTGAAAAAAATCAAATAGGACATTAAGAGATCCAGAGAAGAAAACATTTGGGCCAGACTACTCCATGACTCCAAAACCAATAACTCCATGCACTTTTGGTTGCTGCTGAACAATGTAATGCACCCCTTACATGGTGGAGTACCGTCACACATTCCAGAGGAGACGTGGGCTCAGTTCCTGGAATCTCATTTCAGCCTCCCACTGGCCACCCTCGGGGGATTGTAACCATAGATCCAATCATAACCAAACAGCACAATGAAAGATCCAAGGGCATTACTAATTGTCACCAGGAGGAAACCAAGCTAGCCCATGTAACTAAAATCAAGCGGCAAATATCCAAGGGAAAAAAAAAAAGAGGGAGCCCCAGGACCTAATGGAATTCCTCCAGCCCATTTTAAACAGGATGTAATATTCTGGGCAGATACACTAGACCCAATCTTCTGCCAAATTAGGAGAACAACCCAACTTCCATCTTCTTGGAAGGGCTCCGTCATATCGCCAAATCAGGTAACAAAGCCGCTCCAGAAAACTATTGTCTTATTGCCCTGCTCGATATAGAAGCTAAATACTTTGCAGATACCTAACTAGTGGAGTTACAAAAGTGGGCCGATGACCAAGGCATAATTCCATACAATCAGACAGGATTCTGCAAAGCAACCGGCACAACTACTAGCATCCTAACAATGTCCTTCTTATCGATAAAGCCAGGGAAATGGTACAGGCCTTGCACCTTAGTTTTATAGACTTCAAAGTGGCTTTTGATAACATCGACTGAGCAGGGCTGTGGAATAAACTGGCCGGCTGAAATATCCCAAAATTCCCTCCTGGAAATGAATTCAATTACACACTGAATCCTGGGAGCAAATAAATTTGGACAACGGTTCACATCTATTGATGCGTATTCCCACGTCCAACGGTCCTAAACAGAGCTGTGTGCTTGCTCCAACTTTATTTAAATTGTATGTAGCAGACCTTACGCAATCTTTAAATTTACTTAACACACATGCCCGAGGATTGGGGGCAAGCCCTTGTCCAGCATTTTATACGTGAGGACGTGGTGCTGATTAGCCACACGAAAGTAGGGTTGCAACATCTCCTGAACGGGAAACGTCCATTAGAACATAGCCGGGATTCCACTGTGCCTTCACAGCGCCAGCAATAGAACGAACTTGTCTTTAGTACGCATTCATTCAGCACGCAATTAATTATAACGACTTGCTTTAGGGGGGCGCATTTGGTAGAATTGTGTTGGATTTAAAGTCCAACACCTTCCCTATTGTTGCGCAGTCTGGAGTTGGAATAGTATATTAACCTATTCCAAAATCCAGCACCCCCCTAAGTCAAATCATTATAATGACTTGAGCACTAAACAAATGCGTACTAACGACGCGTTCATTATAATGACAGCACTGTGAAGGCACAGCGGGATTCCGGCTTGCGGAATACCGTCATACATTCCTCCTGAATGCATTAGAGAGCTACGCCAGGAAAAACTTCCTGGAAATAAATTGACAAAACTAAAACCATGTCTCTAAAAAAATCCCTAAAAACCTCTTATGCTTGGTACTTGGGCAATGTCAGAATCCGGAACGTCACCAATTACAAATATCTTGGCATAATTATTGATAATTCTCCACTCAGCTTGAGTCAAATAGGAGAGGCTTGGGCTTATCAAAATCTTTGAAACAGCTAAATCTAAGCTGACAGGACCCAGGCTCTCTCCCTTACTTCAGGTCATTCAAGCAAAAATTCTACCAACTCGTATGGAAGCATCGCTTCAAGGGGGCGGGACTCCAAGTAGCGCGATAGAATCATTAGAGCTTACAGGATCCTTTTTAACATACCTACTTATGCATCGGCGTCACCAATCAGACTGGAATTTGAGCTCACAAGTCAACAACTTGCAAGATAATGGGCTAACCTAACAAGCTGACATAGAATCAGGGATGCTCCTGAAAGCTCCCTAAACGATCTACTATGGAATGAGATACAGCTTAGCTCACAACGGAAGGCCTGGAATTATTTAAAAAGTAGTTTAGCAACTACAGGGTTCTCCGTACTCTGGGAGACACTAATCTCACATATATTTTTTAAGAAAGCAGTACAAAGGACAATCAGGACCCTTTAGCTATTGGGGATAAAGCCGCATTTTCAAACCGGAGCCATGCATGGATGACTATCAATGGCTATAAAACACTCAGCCCTCAAACATACTTCGGTTTCGTGTATGCAAGGCGGATAAAAAAAAATTCTCACACATCGGTAGAAGAAGTTGCCATCTATCTTGCACCTTCCACCATGCCAGAGGGGACAAGCTTCAACTGACTGTCGTCTATACAGGAATGGAAGGAAGGGCATAGCCCACCTGATCTGCACCTGCTTGCATCTAAAGCAAGAAAGGGCCAGGCTATTAAAATCAGAATTTAACACCTGCGGGATTCGGACACGATGGCAAAAAGTGATTGCGTGTTTCAATGCCAACGATCCGAACCGCAGTTGAATTGTAAATTAGTGAAGTTCTTAACCTTGGTAAACATCAAAATGTTAGAAGCAAGTGTATCAAGGACTCTCACGGGCAGCTGAAAAGAAAGATCAATACATCCTGAAGTTAAAACAGTTCAAGACAAAACTATAGTTATATTTAACTCCAATTTTTAAAGTTTATGCACCGCCTATTTATCCAATTGAATTTGATAAAACGTTAATTTTAAAACTGTATTTTTGTAAACGGTTATTATTAACCATATACAATAAAGCGTATCGTATCATATCAAGTTGAAAGTGGAATCTTAATCATTAATCTTGACAACCAGAAGTTTTACATTTGCGGCGTTTACAAATTTGGCACTTGTTTTAGGTGGCCAGTAAACAAGCCAAACTCCCCCCCCCTCCCCCCGCCCCCGGGTCCAGAGTATTTGAGGAATAACGACTGGTCATTACAATACATATTGGTATGGCACAGGCGGATTGCTTAGTCACAACAGAGACACCCGTTCTGTAGTGAAGTTTCTCAATTTCACTTTCAGGTTTAAAAAAATTAGGACTACACTGCTGTCCTTTTTAACCGCCCGCCCCCCTCTTCCAATCCTGGACCCTTTGGGGGCGCAGCGGGAGAGTTTAGTCAGCCCCTATGTACCCAAACTCTTTATAATGCAAGTGAAGGAGCTTTGATCATATGCACGCAAGATTAATGTTTGACGCAAAAGAGTTATTATAGTTGGAAACAAGAACACGGAGGTGTTTTAAGATCCGTGCCTTGGTAGCACCCCCTCCAACAGGCAGTGACATTGTTCTCCCATTGTTATGCGAAGTGACTGGTGTCCAGGCCTGGAGAAGCTCATCGGCATAAGGCGTGGGATCAGCGATCCAGAGTGGCCTTTCCTAACACATAGTCTGGTCCCTATAGAATCAGGAACTAGAGTCCTATAAGTGGAACTTACCTCCAGCCCCCAACGGAGAGTCTTACAAATCCGATTCCCTTCTATTTGCTTCCGGTATCCAGTACATTACAACAAGGGAACCATGGCTATTACCACACTCTGCGCATGCGCATTATCACCTTAACCCGCACGCACGGGTAATCACGTGACGTAACAAGTGGTCTATCCCTGCAATCCTCTGTCCAGCACCGCCCCTCGCTTTTTGCTGCTTGATTTCAGCTAGAGCGCTAAATTTCTTATCAAGGGCACGATAACAGTGAAGCAACGTGGACGCCATGTTTCCGAAATATTAACTGTTAAATAGCGTTTCATATCTTTTTTTTGTTGCATATTTATATAGCGCGAACTCGACCCGAAGGTATTGGAGCGCTTTACACGAGCACCATATTTACATTACACCTTCAGGCACAGGGAGATTAAGTGATTTGCCAAGAATCACAGGATGTGGACGCGACCCCGAGGCTCGAACCTTGCTTTCCAGCACCAAAGTCGGCAGTCTAGCCGACGGACCACATCCCCTCCCCACACATTTGTATTTAGGTCTCGCCTGACCCAGCGCATGCGCTGGTCTGGCGAGACATTTTGAGAGGGCTCCAAAATGTGCTACCAGGCCAGCCTAGAGCTACAGTTCATATGCGCGCGCGCGTCACGCTTGGCCGCGATTGACCGCGATTACTTTCACGGCCGCACGGCCGCTTGTTTACATTTAAAGCACTGCCTGGGCCATTGATTAATACGATTGACCGAGGCCACTAATTAGAATTATTGTGAGGGCCCTTGGTGCCCAATGCTCCAGGAGGATACCAGTACATATTACTGTTTTGGGACCACTGATGCTCTCTGCTACCTGGGCATACAATGCCTGGGTCATAGATTCTATTTCAGGACCGGAGGCTATTATGCTTCTCATTTCTTTACTAGGAAATGCTCAGCAGCCAATCATCTTACAGTAAAAGAAAAATAAGACTACAATACCCAAGAACACACTGGGTATGACCTAATAACCATAGAGAGTCCCCTATAAAAGGTCCATAAGAGAATACAATTGAGTGCAGGTGAAAGTTATCCCACAAGTACCCTCATTCAGACCCTATAATCTCATTCATTCATCCATGCCGAGGAAGATTGTAATACATATAATCAGAAATACACAAAACAAAATTGTAAACTTATGAAAATCTGACTTCATAGGTAGATTTATTGATTGTTCAACATATATTAAAAACAAAAGAGTTATTTCATACAGACGATAATTCAACATAAATACCCTATAGCTTACAATAAAAGCGAACAACCTAAATTCATAAAAATACGAAATCACAATAACTAAAAACCATAAAAAATGAGAGTCACTAATATAGACAAACACAATATGTCATAAAGAATATTACAGAGGATATCCAAAAAAACTAATCAAAAACTCATTCAAAAGAGCTAGATTTTATGACAGGAGTCGATGCTCCACAGTAATAAAAGGAAATAAAAAAATAAAAACGAAGATAAGATTGTGTTTGTTAGCAAATTTTCATCCATTAGTAATGAGATTAAGAATATAATTAACAGAAATTAGAAAGTAATAAATGATGAAAGAGAGGAGCCTTTCGAAAACCGTTGTTTGCTTTTAGGCGCAATGTGAACCTCCGCAATTCACTGGTACACACCTATAGGGACAATGAAGAAAATATTCAAACAACCCTATTTCAATCCAAGGCAATAGGCAATAATAAATGCGGATTTTGCTCGATATGCGATCAGTGTATTGTCAGCAAACAAATTATGTACAAAGGCAATACACTTCTATCTAAAGAATTGACTAATTGTAGGAGTAAAAATGTAATTTACCTTCTCATCTGCCCATGTGGCCTAGGCTATGTGGGCGAAACGGGGCGGGAAGTTCGACTCAGAATTATAGAACATAAATCCGCACTCCGTACGCATAAAGAGAATGCACCACTCACAACACATTTTCTCCAGCACAACCACAAATGTGATGAGTTTAAGTGGTTTGTTTTTGGAGAAAATTAAGAATAACAGACGTTGTGGTAATGTAGACAAGGTTAGAAAAAAGAGGGAACAATGGTTTATATGTAAATTAGGTACCATTGGGGGAGGCCTCAATTAAAAGGAGTGTGAGAAGTTGGCCTGGCATATGCTGTCTCCTAGTTATAGGGACACCTTGCACCAGTCCAATTCGACTCTTATTGATGATAGGTTTAAGACAACCTTTAAAGAAAGCTATCCTAGTGGTAGCTGTGGGGAGCAGCCTTCAGGCTAAGTCTTAAAGGAGTGTTAAGCTTATTGTTTTACCATAGATAACCTCTTGAATGACCAAATGAAAGAGTAGCCCACACAGGTATATATATAAAATATATGTATTTATTCTAGACAGAATCCCACAGTCTCTTTATGAAGCTGTGGCAAAGTTAAAATTCAAACAAGCATTTATAAGCACAATAAATAGCACAGGAATCACAGGGCCCCAGGGGGGGACCAAACCATATATAAAAAAAGTGGTATAAGAACCACGACAATTCTACAGACAATGCCTAGGGCATTTAGGATCGCTGGCCCCTTAAGAATCCACCCCAGGTTATGAGGCGGGGACCCACGGGAGGCGCGTGCAGTGGAAATAGCTGCTATCGGCATCTCTATTATAGCCTATGGAGAATGTCGCGGTTGAAATTACACAGATTAAAGTCACTTCTAGCAGGAGTACAGAGTTAAAACTTTAGACTTAAGCTTTTGAGGAGCCCACTACCACGAGATTACAGAGGTACCACTGTTACCTGCCCCAGGGAAGCCGGGTGCATAGGTCGTTTTCGATGTCGGGTCGCGGGCTGATTTTCTATAGGAAAATGTTCAAAAGTGCTGCTAGCCAAAAGCGTCGATGATGCCGTGAAGATCAAAGATGTGAAGATTGTAGAGAAGAACCTGAAAGCAGAGGGGACAGAATCTGGGTCACGGCAAAGTGACCAGGAGGCTCAAAGCAAAGAGCCCTTCGATGCCGGGTGCTTCAGGTGAGAAGTGGTGTAGCTTGGATCTGCAGCCACGGGCTCCGGGAGGCTTCAAGGAAGGCCAGCTTTGGGAGGGTGACTTTCCCACGCCGGATGAGGGTCGCTGCGGTCTTAGTGTCTGGATTGGATCCACTAAGCCTTGGCAACCGCAACCCATGGAAGATAAACAAATCTGCTACAGTACAGACCCACGAGGTCTGGGAGAGGTCCCCTTTGGGGAGACTGTCGAACAGGCCTGGAGCAACCAGGGGAACTCTTGATTGTCGAAATAGACCTCCGCTGGGGCCCACAAGTCGAGAGACAAGGGACCGCGGGAGGCGGTAATTTGGAGTGCATAAAAGGGCACCCACGGGCCACCGGAGGGGGCTAGGGCACTGGTCTTTGGCACAATTGCTGTAGAGTGGTTGGCTCGTAAACGGGCCAAAGCACAACTTCCCCACTGGTCAGGGTCGTGTTGTACGCAAGAGGTGGCCGGTGTCCTGGGGTATTGGGGATCTCGGCACCCACGCGGTCCACGGTGCCCAAACTCGTTGAGCACACTCACTGGCCTCTGGGATGCGCTGGAAACGGATAACTCCTTTATCCCAAGGGATATTTCTTCCGTCAGCTGGGCAGCAGCACGTCGAAGGTCAAGACTGTAAAGTTCAAGATTAATCTGAGGCTCTGGGGCCACGTTATTCACCTTTATCCCCAAGATTAGGGGAGTGTCCAGAGTAGTGTCCACCAATGAGAGGTGAGGCGGGAAAGGGTGGCTACACCCTCTCCCCTTTGTGTGTTTCCCGCCTGGGCGAGGGGCAGGATGCCCCTGAACCGGTTCCAAGCGGTGTATGCAGAATGAGGGCTCAGCAGCTGCCTACGTGCAACTCTGAAAGGACATTTGGTGCACCCACCCTGTTCCAATCCACATTATCTTGTCTGGGGAGATGCTAGCACCTCCCTGCCACAGGAGCCCTATTGTCCAGCTGGTGAGGCTGGGGTTTTCCCCAGCAACAGCCAGCCAGGGTCGTGTAGGTGGTGGGCAGTAGCCATTTTGTACTACTTGTGCACTTTTAAATTGGTGTCCAAATTCTACCGCTTTTCCCATATCGCCCCTCTAGCAGGGGGGAATCGTACCCTCATGCCCATGGCTGGACTGGGGGTATGATTCCTACATGTTTGACACCAAACACGATATGGTTCTGTGTAGCCATTTTCAAGCTATCGCGTTATCGCGATAGACTTATAATGCGGTTAAGAGTATATGGTATGGCTATACTACAAACAACCCAGCAATGATTCTACGAAGGTTGCAGGGAGGCCCTACTCACGTAGGGGTCCCCCTCACACATACCTCAGCACCCTGCCTTGTAGGATTCCCAAGGCCTGCCATAGGGGTGACCAATGAGAGTATATGTGTTGTAATGGGGTGGGATATAGGGTACCTATATCCCTGTAAGGGGTGCTAGCACCACCTTACCCAGACTACAGTAGTGGTCTGGTGGTGTCAGTTTGTATGGCTGTCCCAGGGTGGCACAATAAGTGCTGCAGCCCTGGCTGGCCTTCTGAGGGACCCATGCCCTGGGTACCTAGGGTACCATCTACAAGGGACTGTCAGGGCATCCTCAGCATCCAATTGGTTAGTACCTAGGGTACTTCACATTAGTTTTAGGGAGAAAGCAGATAGGCTGGGGTCCTGGATAGCAGGATCCCAGCCAGACTAGTCAAAAACCACTCAAATACCAGGCAAAACGTTGGGGGCAACCATTAGTCAGATTCCACCTTCCTACAAGGAGGACTGGATGTCATTCATTTCTTGAACTGTTGGCCCTTCACTCTCTGCGAGAATTTTGATAGATTCCTGTTAGACTTGGCATCTTTGGCGTGGTTACCCCTGACTTTTTGCCTCTACCTCCTGTATTTTTGATGCTATGCTGGATTTCGATTTTGCTGGTTTAGATGCTTTTGGCACTTTGCCACTGCTGATCAGTGTCAAAGTGCAAGTGCTCCCTTGGTAAATTGTTGTATTGATTGGTTATCCATGATTGGTATATTTGTTTCACCTGTTAGCCCCTAGTAAAGTGCACTGCGTGTGCCAGGGCTGGTGATTCAAATGCTACTAGTGGGCTGCAGCACTGATTGTGCCACCCACAGGAGTAGCGCTAAAATGATGTCTTAGGCCCGCTTGCAGTGCCTATGTGCAGTCCAGGACTGCCATGTCGACCTGGCCAGTGCACCCACTGACCAGGCCTTATCCTTCCCTTTCTGTACATGTAAGGCATCCCTATGGTGGCCCTAGGTACCCCCCTGGGCTGGGTGCAGTGTATCTGAAAGGTAGGGCATGTACTGAGGTGTGTAACATGCCCTGGTAGTGAATTACAGCCATTTTCGTTTTTCACTGCTGAGAGGCTATCTTGCCCATAGGATAGAATGGGGAAGGCTGTTTACATGCCTATCTTCCCATAAGGGCAAGATAGAAAATCCAAGTTTGGTATCTCTGTGTTCAGAATTTAATTATACATCTTTTTAGCAAGATGGTTTTTAAATTCACTGTGTGAGAATAGCACTTTTTAGAAAGTAGCTATTCTCCTGTTTAACCTTCCTGTGTGCCTGTGTGCTGGTTGGCTGAAGGGTGTCATGTGATGGGCCAGGTGGCTCCAGGAGCCTGGATGAGTCAGCAGCAGGGTGAATAGGGAGATCTGCTTTAGATGGGTGGGAGGAGTAGTCCCTGGGTTTGAATAGGGCTGTCCCTGCCAAACACAAAGCTGGCTCCACCCCCTGCTGGCCAGGCTGAGGACTCTGCCTCTGCTGGCACAAAGAAGGCTCCACCTCCTGCTGAGCGTCTAACGACCCTGCACCTCACTCTGAAAGGAACCAGGTGCTCCAGAGCAGAGCACACCCAGGAACCGGTTTGAGCAGGGGAATCCCCCCACTGAAACACAAGAGACAAAGACTTGGAGGGGTATAAGAAGAGGACCCCAGACACCTAAAACTTTAGATCACTTTGGAACTAAGAAGAAACCTCTGCCAAGGAGAAAGCTGAAAAGAACTGAAGAGGAGAAGACTGCCTGCTTGCTGTTTTGCTTTGCTGCCAAGGAGAGGGGAAGGACTTTGCTGTGTCCCCTTCTTTTGATTCTGATCTCCAAGGGCCTGAGAAGAGCTGGCTCCCTGTTAAGAAGTCCCAGGAACAAAAGGACTTCACCACCAGCTCCCCTGGAACTCTGCTGAAGGAGTTCTGACCTGCCTTGGAGTGCTTGCCCAGTCTTGGGGCCTCAGGAGGTCGTTTTGCTGTGTTTGGGAGCTGGGAAGCAGAAGCGTGAACAAGAGTGACTGGTACCCAACGCATCATCCGATTGCGTGTCGAAAGACGAGAGTGCGTGGAAAATTTCATCGCGGCACCATCGCAACACGCAGGGTCTCCGCATCGCCGAGTGCGTCGAGCATCGTCCCGAAGCGTGAAGCTTCCTGCCATTGCGAGGGTTGTCGCAGAACCAGTTTGCGGGCCGCACCACTGCCGGTGCGTGAAAAGTCTCCAATCGCTGCGTGCGTCGACGCAGAGTCCCGTTCCGTGGCGCATCGAGAGTTGCGGCGCCGGAAGGCAACGCTGCGCCACGCATCGCACCACATCGAAGAGTGTCGCATCGAACCTGTGCGTGAAGCTTCCCCCTAAGAAACCTACGCAACGAAAGCCAAAGGTATCGCATCCTCCCCCTACAGATCGGAGCCGGCGCATCCACCTCTGCTGCGTGAAGCAGGGCTGCTGCAAAGCCTCCCCAGGATCTCAGGAGCATCGCATCGCCTTTGCCATCTTCCTTGTTATAGATTTTGGGAACCTTATCGCAACTACAGGTAGTGTTGGGCACGAAAGTGTCGCATTTTGTGCATTGAGAGTCGCATTGTGCAGGACACTGACTTTTACATCCTGGAGTACTTTCTGCAAGCTCTTGAACTATCTTTAAAGTAACCTTTTGAAGTATATGTTGGTTTGTCTGTAGTATTTGGTCTTGTGAAGTTTTTAGTAAAGATACATTATTTTTCTAAAACTGGTGTGGAGTAAATCTGTGGTGTTTTCACTGTGTTACTGTGAGTGTTGGTACAAATACTTTACACATTGCCTTTGATAGCCTAGACTGCTCAGGCCAAGCTACCTAGAGGGTGTGCAGGGGTTATCTTAACAGTGTATCCCCCTTTCCCTGACTAGAAGCAAGGGTCCCTACTTGGACAGTGGTACCTACCCTGCCAACTAGAGACCCCCAGATCTAACAATTCCCCCTCCCTCCCTGGGCTATTTTTACATGCCTATTTTTACAAATCTTTTCTCCTATGTGATCTTGGGAAACATGGTTAAGAACCTCTAGTTCCCTTTAAATATACTTATAGGTTTGAACATACACATTGACAATATGTCTCTCCATAACAGTTAGATTTGTATCTGTAAGCCACCTAGCGGGTTCTACTCTAAGATGGCGTCAATTTTGGCCATCATTGCGAGTATCTGCATGTTTTCCCATTTGTTTTCCCCATTCTGGTTTGGAGCGAGTCTATTTATATAATAATCAAACTCTGACCATTTACGCCTTATACGCTGATATTTACCGTAACTTTGCATCTACGAGTGTTTCAGGCAATTGCTAGATAAACTTATTGTATCCAGCCCAACATGGCGCTCGTAAAGGACGGCTGCCTAGCTGGCTGACGTTCTAGTTAATCGGAACCCGGAAGTGGTAGGGGTCCCAACCGGGAAACATTTGCGTAATAAACCGGAGAAACACGGTAGTCCAAAAGGCGGAAAAACGCCGTCTACGAACAGGTGTTTGATATTATTCAAGGAATATATAAAGGGTTTAGTGTTGTAGTGAGAGGCTGTTTATCCGTTCCTCGCCGACCAAACCCGTGGCTGCATCACAAACAGTAAGTAATGTGCCAGCTTTTATTTTAAGATCCCCTACGAGATGGGGTAGTCTTCTTTGTAAGTGAGAATCCGATAACTTAAGCGATTGGTCTATGGTTAGTGTTGCAGCGGGATTTAAACCTAGCAGTGAGGGTACCTGTGACGATGAAAAACATGGATAAGATAGGGGAAGGACCTGGTATTGAATAAGTGTTCTCCCTCAGTATACCCTATTCGTTATATCACAATAAATCTACGTGACTACATCTAATAATGTTAACCATCCTACTCATAGACATGCAGATACGATTTTAAGAAATGCGATATAGAGGTGAATTTTCTCTCGTAGATTAGAAATTCCCCCATAAATATAACAAAGTAATACTTAGACTGTTATCGGCAAGGACGTATGAGTTCATATGTATAGGGAAGGATAGTAGATGCATTCCTAAGGTGATAATTATCTTAATAGATAGGCATTTACAGAAAGGTAATTCTGATGATATCTTTGTTATTTTTGACCCTAATTATAAGAGGGAAACTATACAGCGATATCCCCACAAAGAAACTACATAAAGTCCATGGCAAGATAGCCAAGAAATACGTAGAAGGTGCGGCTTCAAAAACCCGAATATTTCATCCCAAGGTAAACAGCAGTAGATCTGTGCTGTACTTAATTGAATGAATTCGAGTAATGTACTATCTTGACTCATATCAATCATATTTCACAGGCCGTTCCATATACTGCATATGGGCTTTTACAATTCTATTGGACCAAGATTAGTGACTTCTTACAAATAAGGACGTTATTCTTAAAAAAAGAGAAACAAAAAGGAAACAAAAGATTAAAGAAATGGAAGGTGAGAGGTTTCCGTTTAGATTGACAATCTAACAACTGGTTAGACCCATTCAAATACTTATTATGAGTACTAACATTTTTTTCTTTATTGTTTATAGAATAACCATAGGGCTGCCCAGGCTACCTATAGGAGTCTTCCATATAAGAAAATTGAAAACTACTGGGCCACTGTATGGACGGTAGCTTGCCTTAACTAGAAGAGGTGAGGTCCTATTGGGTCCTGTTACAAATGTTTGAGAGGGACACATTTTGTTTAAGTGTGCTGCAGTGCTGGAACATACAGTGAGAGGACAGATTGTTGCATGAATCAGAATACAACAGCGAGATTAATTTTATTTTGAAATTCTGACAGAATGGGTAAAGCATATGTTTCAATAAGATCTGTTGTTTATGTTATACAATTGGGATAGTTAAGATTCAGGGGAGAGAATCTACTAGTCACATTTCAATAATTGTAATCTTAATATTGAGAACACTTGTTTACACCCATAAGGAAAAACATTCCTGTATTAGATGAATGTTAGATGAAACAGTTAGAATAGAATTATATTTTTTTATGTCTGAAAATAGATATGTTGTGTACTCACTGATTGTCTTGAGACTATTGACTGTGTCTTTTTCATGTTTTAACACATAGGTACAGACTTAACTATTGTGAAAGTCCCTCGTTCTTTTTAAATCATTACATGAGAGTTAAGAGTGTGGTCTTGAAAAAGATGGAGATATAATTAAGCCATCGAAACGCGTCGACGCCTATTTTTCTACACAAATCTGTTTACATGGGCAACAGTTAACGAGTACTAAGCACGAAAGTACCTGGTTCTACGTCAAAACATATTGTTATTACGGATGTGTAATATTCTTTATGACATATTGTGTTTGTCTATATTAGTGACTCTAATTTTTTATGGTTTTTAGTTATTGTGATTTCGTATTTTTATGAATTTAGGTTGTTTGCTTTTATTGTAAGACATAGGGTATTTATGTTGAATTATCGTCTGTATGAAATAACTCTTTTGTTTTTAATATATGTTGAACAATCAATATATCTTCCTATGAAGTCAGATTTTCATAAGTTTACAATTTTGTTTTGTGTATTTCTGATTATATGTATTACAATCTTCCTCGGCATGGATGAATGAATGAGATTATAGGGTCTGAATGAGGGTACTTGTGGGATAACTTTCACCTGCACTCAATTATTTGGTCCAAAGGGTACTTTTTTCATTTACTTCACAGTGCCCTACTCCTTTGGTTTAGAAGGGGCCCCTCTTTTCTTAGACAACCATAAGAGAATACCACATCCTCTTTCTTTGCTGCTCTGCAGCCAGTTAAGTGCTTTTCCTTCCTTTTGCCATATTGCATTGTTCAATTGCCTTATATTCAATTAATGTGTTTCATTTCGCTGTATTGAATTCGTACTGCTGCCTGTACCTGTTTGTGCGCTTCATACGTGGTCTGTTTCGCTGCTTTGTTGCTGTTTTTTATCCCGTTTTGCCGCGTACCCGTGCAGCGTCCATCGCGTCTCACGCTCGTATATTTCCAATAGTTATTGCCGGTTTGTTGCAGGGAGCGCGTGTTCGCCTCCCCGGTTCGGGTGATTTGCGCCCGCGCTAGCTATTGTGGAGCGGGGCTCTAGGACTACGCGAGTGTCTCGCGTAGTCCGTTTTCCATTATGGTTCAGGCAGCCGTTACCGCGCATGCGCGGCGGCCATTTTCTTTGTTTATTTTCCTACGCACATCGGAAAAAATTAGCGCAGGAGCAGCGCTTTACCTGCTTTATGCCCACAGCCTGTTCCAAGCCCCATTTTACGCCCATCTTTAGATATTGTTGAGTTTGGGTTATATAATTTTCATAGGCTTTGCCTAGAGTGGTGACATTGTTGGCAAGCCCTCCCTCCACGTTTAATTAGATAACTTGGCAGGTTGTTGTACACCTGTCTTTCTTGTTGGCTTGCCTTAGGGGTTTTGCCACTCCCCCTTGTTTTGCCTTTGGATTCTTATTGCACTGTCCTGTTTCTTCCTCTTGTGGGCATTATTTCACACTTTGTGTGTAGCTATGGCTGAATTTTACGATGAGGTGCTCGTCTATCCATTTGGGGAAAATAAACGGAAAGGAACACAAACCTGCCTAGCGTGTCTCAGCCTTTGGTCTTCCCTCCCGCCGTCGCAACCTGTCATCTAGCGGCCGCAGTGAGGAGGGAGACTACATCCCCCAGCCTGCCCTGCTTGCTGTGACGCTGTTCCCGCGCCCAGAGACCATTCAAAAGACCGCAAGGGCCGGTGGAGCGGGTGTTCGTCTATCCATTTGGGGAAAATAAACGGAAAGGAACACAAACCTGCCTAGCGTGTCTCAGCCTTCGGTCTTCCCTCCCACCGTCGCAACCTGTCATCTAGCGGCCGCAGTGAGGAGGGAGACTACATCCCCCAGCCTGCCCTGCTTGCTGTGACGCTGTTCCCGCGCCCAGAGACCATTCAAAAGACCGCAAGGGCCGGTGGAGCGGGTGCTCGTCTATCCATTTGGGGAAAATAAACGGAAAGGAACACAAACCTGCCTAGCATGTCTCAGCCTTCGGTCTTCCCTCCCGCCGTCGCAACCTGTCATCTAGCGGCCGCAGTGAGGAGGGAGACTACATCCCCCAGCCTGCCCTGCTTGCTGTGACGCTGTTCCAGCGCCCAGAGACCATTCAAAAGACCGCAAGGGCCGGTGGAGCGGGTGCTCGTCTATCCATTTGGGGAAAATAAACGGAAAGGAACACAAACCTGCCTAGCGTGTCTCAGCCTTCGGTCTTCCCTCCCGCCGTCGCAACCTGTCATCTAGCGGCCGCAGTGAGGAGGGAGACTACATCCCCCAGCCTGCCCTGCTTGCTGTGACGCTGTTCCCGCGCCCAGAGACCATTCAAAAGACCGCAAGGGCCGGTGGAGCGGGTGCTCGTCTATCCATTTGGGGAAAATAAACGGAAAGGAACACAAACCTGCCTAGCGTGTCTCAGCCTTCGGTCTTCCCTCCCGCCGTCGCAACCTGTCATCTAGCGGCCGCAGTGAGGAGGGAGACTACATCCCCCAGCCTGCCCTGCTTGCTGTGACGCTGTTCCCGCGCCCAGAGACCATTCAAAAGACCGCAAGGGCCGGTGGAGCGGGTGCTCGTCTATCCATTTGGGGAAAATAAACGGAAAGGAACACAAACCTGCCTAGCGTGTCTCAGCCTTCGGTCTTCCCTCCCGCCGTCGCAACCTGTCATCTAGCGGCCGCAGTGAGGAGGGAGACTACATCCCCCAGCCTGCCCTGCTTGCTGTGACGCTGTTCCCGCGCCCAGAGACCATTCAAAAGACCGCAAGGGCCGGTGGAGCGGGTGCTCGTCTATCCATTTGGGGAAAATAAACGGAAAGGAACACAAACCTGCCTAGCGTGTCTCAGCCTTCGGTCTTCCCTCCCGCCGTCGCAACCTGTCATCTAGCGGCCGCAGTGAGGAGGGAGACTACATCCCCCAGCCTGCCCTGCTTGCTGTGACGCTGTTCCCGCGCCCAGAGACCATTCAAAAGACCGCAAGGACCCGCGTCGCGGGATCGCGCGCGGGTCGCGCCGGGCTAAGCCCGGGCAAAGGGCGGGCCCTCTGTAGCCCTCAGGAGCCGAAGGAGGCCGGGTCGGGCCCATCCCATTGACTTGTTGCTGTTGAGATACTGTATGGGCAGAACTGGTATGTGCGGTCATCATTACTAGAACTGTAACTATTGACTGGGTGGCAACACAGAGACTATTGTGCCCTCTGCTTTTAATTGGTGAGCAGTGATATCTTCGCACCATGAATGAGCCGTTTAAAAAGGGTACCCTTGATAGTTATTTTACGAAAACTAACTCTGGTTCCGACCGGGAGGCTGCTCTTGCAGAACTTAGGGCTAGGCGTCGTTGTTCAATAGAGCATATCAAAAATATGTCATTAGCCACGGCCACTTTTTCTGAGGCTGCATGCCCGGTCAACGAGGTTTGCTCTCCTCAAGAGTCCCTGCTACCCTTGGGTATTAATGACTCCACAACTTGTTTTGTTACCTCTATTGTAAGGGACCAAAGTACTGATTTGGCCTTAACTGTTCTTCCTTCCCCCATTGACACAAGTAATATCTTGGCTGTGCCAAATGAGTTATCGACTCAAGTCACAGAGTCGCTACCCCCTACCGACATCACACTTAGTCAGACCACATTGTCAGGTCCATTGCCCAGGAAAAGGAGGAAGATAGTTTCTGAGCTACGCAAAAACAAAAGCAATAACGTTTCTAATAGCAATTCCACTGTAGCCTGTTCTGGAAAAGGTGCTATTCCCTGCACTGTGAAACCATCTTCCACTGGTAGTATTGCCTCTTGTTTAATCCAAAATGCAACTACTGTGGAATTATTGGATAAAATTGATAAATTATTGAAAACATTTATGCTGCCAATTGTCGAGAGCTTAAAGAATATCGAAAGAAGGCTAGAGAAAGTCGAAACTCTAGTGGGTAACAAGAGGGACCAAACTACGACCTCCGCCGGCCCCTCACTTACACTTTCCACTGCCTCGGCTTCTGTTATAGTTTCTCCTAATTTGCCCCCAGGTGAGACAGCCTCTCAAATGATCACAACTATAAGCAAGGGAGGGGTTAGCCATATAGATAGTACTACCAATACTAAATCATCTTGTACAACCACGGCTAGGAATAGTGTAGTAGTAAATACACCAAAGCAAGGGGGTCAATTGCCTGTTAAACCAGGTTATAATGCAGATTCCTCGACTAAATCACGAGGTCCGTTTTCTATCAATTTACCACCAGAGGCTGTTCCTCTGGTAGTTGTGCTTGCAGGGGTTCCTACGATAAAAACAGATGATGCAGAAGGACACCAACAATTAAAAAATAAAGTTATCCACTGGCTAGGCCAAAATCGCCCTCTTCCTCCACATATCAATGGGGAAATTTTGCATGTAAGACGCTTGCCCTGGCTGGGTAATACGCCAAAAACTATAAACGGGGATGTTATCCTAATTAATTTTAGGGACCCAAGAGCTGTTGCTCATATTTTAAATTGGCACATGCAGTATAGGAGATCCCTTATTACAACATGGGAACTTACCTATTTTTTCCCAAGACCAAAGCCAGCTGTCCTCTCTGGCTTGGGGGGCTTATCTAACACCCAACATATTCCTGTGATTCCTTTGAGAAATAGATTTGAGGTGTTAGAAAGTCTAGAGGATGTTGATTGACTCAACAACCATGAGTCTATGACAGTACTATCTGAGGAGTCCCAGACCAATACAAATATACACCATAATGAGTCCAGCACTGTACTATTCGCAGTAGGGGTAGAACATACCTCCGAGCATCTTGTTGATCCCGTCCTGCCTACATCAGACAATGATATGGTTAATACTCAGGAATCATTGGGTAAATTATTCTCATGGAATATTGCTGGGTTGACCTCCAAAATGGAATCTACGGAGTGGATAAGTTATGTTTATAAATTTGACCTATGCATATTCCAGGAGACTTGGTCCTGTGAACCCTGTTTTATTCAGGGATATTTGAACTACTTTGTCCCTGCGGTAAAAGGCCCTAGGGGCAGACCAATGGGGGGCCTAGCAATATGGGTTCGCCAATCTTTAAAACTGGGCATTAAAGCTGTTGATACCAAAAACAAGGATATCCAACTAATTAGATTAGATTTAGATAAGCTGGGTAGTGTAGACATCTATAATGTATATGTTCGGAGGAAGAGGAAAGGGAGGTCTGAGGTACTAGAAGTCCTGGATAGTCTTATTGACATACACTCGTCGACCAATAACATTATCATTGCGGGTGATTTTAATAGCACATTCGAACCCCTGATAAGCAATGATGAGTTGTTTGGAGACGAGGAGGATCGACTATGGGGCGTGCCTAAACTAGAGTTGCCTCCCATAGTGCGATGGTCTGCTGATGCCATTGGTCTAAATGCTTTATGTTACGGAAAAGGGTTAAGAGCGCTGAATGGCAGGACTAGTGGAGATAGGAATGGTGTAAGCACATTTGACAATGGTCGACATAACAGCAGAATCGATTATGTGCTATGCAGTCTAAAGTTATGGCCATCAATTTGTGACATGACGGTGGAAGGGAGGCTCGAGAGCGACCACAACCCCTTGTGCCTGTCGCATAAATGGTGGTCTCACATTAGCTTGCCTATGGGACTTCCTGTGTTCGTCCCACCCCGGACTGTTCCTACTAACAACATGAGGAGATTAAGATGGGAAAAGGTAGCAATTAATCAACAGGCTATTGCTAGTATTAATAGTTATGTTGACCAAGCTATACTAGACCTAGAGTACTGTAATACACTTAGCAATGGCTTAGATAAGGTCGAAGGAATTCACAATTCTCTTTTTGACACAATTAAGGGATATTTCCTAAAACCTGTGAAAAGTAGAGGTGATAGAGTTCCAAAGCCAGCTAAATGGTATAGCGACGAATGTAGGGAGTCACGACTTGCTCTGGGCAACGCTATCAAGGGAGGGCAAACAGCTTTAATTCAAGCCGCTAGGAAAAATTATAAAACTAGTATCCTCAAGGCTAAACAAGCTTGGGATGAGCAACACTGGATTGAGCTAAAGGCAGCTAGCGATAGCAGGGATTCTCGGCTGTTCTGGCACATTGTTAGGTGGGGAAAATCAGGTGGCCCTGAGTCCCCTCACAACAATGTCCCTGAAGCTGAATGGATAAAATTCTTTAAAAATCAATATGCTGCTTTTAACATCGCAGACCTGCATGAGATAATTAGTGTAGACCTTCCAAAAGAAAACCTTTTTTGCCCTAGTGAAATCATGATGGCCCTTGACGCAGTTGCTTGCGGTCGTGCCCCCGGCCTTGATGGAGTGCCAGCGGATCTATTTGCTAATGATAAGGAGCGCTGGTGCCCATATATCCATCACCTTATTAATGCTATTGCCTTGGGTGCATCAGTACCAAAATCCTGGCAGGGTGCTGTAATTATCCCCGTTTTTAAGAAAGGTGATCGATCGTTGCCAGGTAACTACCGGCCAATAAGCCTTATAGATACCATCCAAAAGGTAGTGGGGCGTGTGATCGTCAATAGGCTCCTGGACTGGGCGGAAGAGACTAATGCCCTTTCAACCTTCCAGGCTGGCTTCCGACGATCCACAAGCACGGTGGATCAGGTCTTTCGTTTCACTATGATACAATGGAGGACGGTAGTGCTCGGCAAAGGAAGCCTGTATGCGGCCTTTGTCGATCTACGGGCTGCTTTCGATCTTGTCCCCCGACTAAAGCTATGGACGGTTCTTCAGAAGCAGGGCATCCCAAATGATTTGTTATCTATGATAATGAGGCTTCATGAATCAAATTATGCAAGAATCCAGTGGGGTGGTTTAGGTTCGGTAACCTCAGACTTCCCAGTTGAGAGGGGCGTCCGGCAGGGATGTTCGATGGCCCCAGTTCTTTTTACACTTTATATTAATGATGTTGTAACACGTATGACTTCTGCACAAGTGGATGCTCCTTTTTTAGACGGGATTAAAATCCCCATTTTAATGTTTGCTGATGACACACTCATCCTAGCTAAAACTCCTAGCGGATTGCAGTGTGCTTTGTCCATCTTTGACCAATTTTGTAGTGAGTACGGCCTAGAGGTAAATATTGCCAAAACCAAGCTGATGACTTTCAACCCCTATCGTAGTTCTAAGACAAAAATTACCTTAAATAATCGACCGCTGGAGGTAGTGAACAATTTCATTTACTTGGGTATGCACATATCTAATGCGAAGACCTGGCGGCACCATATCGAAATTACAACAATTAAACATAGGCAATTGGCAGGCGCAATTAGCTCAGAGCATAGAAAATCCTTCACCAAACCTGTGAAACCTGTCTTACAGGTCTATGAAGCAATAGCTCTGGGTTCTGTACTTTATGGCGCAGAGCTGTGGGGTTTTGAAAAAATGCCTGCTCTTCAACTTTCAGAGAATACATTTTTTAGGGCCATCACAGGTGTTCCCAAAAGTACTCCACTGTTGCCCCTTAAGTATGATTTGGGCAGAAGAGCCATTTTAGATTTGGCGCGGCTCCGCCCAATATTGTACTGGCGCAGGCTATGGACAACACCTGCGCTTTTTCACTATGCAGGGGGTTTCTTAGATATTATAAGAACCGATGTCCATCACAAAATAGGTTGGTTAAATGCGCTTAGGGCATCCTTGCTTGAGCTTGGATTGAGCACACTTTGGGAAGATCCTGCAGGTTCAACCTTCCCTTCTAAAAGTATGCTTAAGACCATTTATTGGGAGAAGGTTGCCCAGCGGCATTGGTGCAGCTCCAGCACTGGTAATATGACTAGAGAGTTCCTAGAGGCCAAGATGTATCCCCATCTTGAACCTTACTGGGACATTATAACTAAGCCCAGAGACAGGAAGCTTCTCTTCCAATTGAGAGCTGGTGCACTCCCCCTCAGATTCTTGACATCAAAGTGGGAAGCGGGAACTAGTGCTGTCTGCCCTGTCTGTGGTACAAACAAAGAAACCATTGGTCATTTTTTGTTTTCTTGTAAAGTTTATGCTTTACCAAGGCGTATATGGCTGTCCCCGATGTGCAAAAATTTAGGAACTACCAGTAGCACTGTTGCTTTACGTATTATATGCACCAGTACATTGCCCTGGATTTCGGTTGCCACCGCAAAATATCTAGGATGGGCGTGGATGATTAGATTGAGACTGCTAGTCATTTGACTATTCTCTCAAACAGGGAGAGACTGCTAGTCTTTTGACTATTCTCCCCCTTGCTATTCTTAGCATTTTACTATTTGTAATCTGTTTTTAAAAAATTTTTTATCAATTAATTCTTTCTGTTTTTTAATAATTAGTATCCACTGTTATTAATGCGGAATGTTTAACCCAGGGTTTCAACCATGTTTACCTGCCTGACGTTAACAAATAACACTTGTCGCTAATTGACTATAATGTCTCCCTTATGGACGTAATTCAGCCAGAATTTGTTTAAGTATGTTGCATCGAATTATACTGAATTTAATAGTTTTTTAACTCATTTAATGAAATGTTTATTGTAAATTGTACTTTGCTTTTATGAATACTATTCGAATAAAGCATACTTTGACTTGACTTGAGTATTATTATTATAATGACGAGGCCTCTGGCTCCATGGAGCAGGATTTGGTGGAAGCTCTGGATGTGGGTGTTCAACACTCTGTGAATAAAGCGCTTGTCCGCGCTATTGAGCCCTTAAAACGTCACCTCTCTAATTATGCTGTACAGCAGGGCTGGATATCTACGTCTTCTGGACGTTCTTCTTCATCAAAGTCTAACAAAGTTGTCAATCCACATAGCCAAGGCTCTTTCTTTCTAATGACCATTCCTATGGTCAGACTTCCACAGACGCCAGGGCCTCTCAATCTCATTGGACGGACGATGATGTTTCTTCTTCTCCCAAGTCTTCGGACCATGACGCCTCTCCTCCTCCTGCTAAGAAGGCTCGTAAAGAGGATTTTGTAGACGCGCCTACGCACCCCCAAATTCTTACATTTGAGCCTTCTGATATTGTGCACCCTAACTCTTCTTCTTGGCTTCCGTCTGCGGAGGTGGCGGACTATGTCCAAACTCATATTCGTCAACCTTTCGACAAAGAGGTGCGGATGTGTCTTCGGTCTGAATGTCCTCGGCCGGATTTACCTGATAAATTGTCTGATACCCCTGACGTTGATCCGACCATGGTTACGTATCTTTAAAAGTACGCTAAAGATCCCAAGAAGGGCATTGACAGGGCATGGCGCTCTTGTCAAGATAAATTATTAGATTTATTGGGTCCCCTCACAAAAATTTTGGATTTGGGTTTCCATGCTAAGGAATCCTCCACTGCCATTGATCCAGATGAGTTAATTGGTTGGTCTCAGAGAGCCATTTGTCTATTGGGCAACGCTAATTGTGCCATGTCATGTGAGCGTCGCCGCTCTATTCTTTTGAAGTTGGATCCCAAACTGGCGGAATTGTCCACTTCCGAGTCTGGTCCTTTGGCTCAGGGTTTGTTGTTTGGTCAACCTTTTCTTAAAGAGTTGACTACATTTGTTGCCACGTTTAGCGGACTTGATAAAGCTCAGTCCTCTCTTAGACGTGCTTTTCGCCCGGTTTTTGGGCGGGCCGGATGATTTAGGGGACGTTCGTTCGGCCGTGGTTCTACACAAACCACCCAACGTGGCTATCAGTCCCATCGTGGAGGTCATCAAGAATCCGGTTATAACAATCGATCCTCCTTCTATCCTTCTCGCAAAGGCCGAAACCAATACCGGAAGGGACACTATGCTGGCAACCAAGGAGGACCTCACGATTCCTCAGCTTCCGGTAAGTCTGATCTCAGATTCAGAAGTTTTGTTGGGGGGCAGAATTCAGTTTTTTCTCCCCAGTTGGCATCTGATCTCGAGCGATGCATGGGTGTTGGACACTGTCAAGGGTTACAAGATAGAGTTCTTCAGCTGTCCGGTTCAGCCTCATCCTCCTTCTCCCCTGAGTTTTTCCCTTCAAGATCAAACTGTCATTTCCACGGAAATAGTCTCTCTTCTACGAAAAGGGGCCATATTTCAGACCACCTGTCATCCTCAAGGCTTCTCCAGCAACGTTTTTCTGGTTCAGAAAAAAGGGGGTGGTTCCAGACTTGTTCTCAACCTCCGCGACTTCAACGGTTGGGTTGTTTATCGCCATTTTAAGATGGAGGGCATCCATCTTCTTCGGGATCTTCTTCAAGAAGGGGACTGGATGGTCCGCCTCGATCTAAAAGATGCGTATTTGTCGATTCCCATTTACGGTCCCCATCATTGGTTTCTGCAGTTCCAGTGGCAGGGGGTCTGGTTCGAGTACAAAGTTCTCCCTTTCGGCCTCTCGTCAGCTCCCTGGTGCTTCACAAAACTTATGAGGCCTGTTGTGGAATCTCTGCGAGCCCGGGGTGTTCGTCTGATTATCTATCTGGACGATGTTCTCATCATGGCCCATTGCCCTCGTCTGTTGATGACTCATTTGGAGTGGTCTATCGATCTGTTACAGTCTCTCGGATTTCTGGTGAATCCTCAGAAGTCGGTTTTCATTCCATCTCAGTCAATGGAATTCCTGGGTTTTCTTGTCAATTCCCTCACTTGCCAACTCCTCTTGCCCAATCAGAAGATCAGATCTATCAAGAGGGAGTTGAGTTTGGTTGTATACAAACAGGTTGTATCATTGAGGTCTGTAGCTCGGATAGTCGGTCTGTTAGCTTCCTCGATACAAGCCATATTTCCGGGTCCTCTTCATTACCGTGCTCTTAAACGGCTCAAGATCCGCCATCTCCAGAAAGGCCTCAGGTATTCCGATCAGATTCCTCTTTCGGAGGAGGCGAGGTGGGAGATGTTGTGGTGGTTAGAACACATGGAGTCTTGGAATGGTCGAGCCCTGTTCGGAGTGTCTCCAGAGGTAGTGATAGAGTCCGATGCCAGTCGGTGGGGATGGGGAGCCCGTTGCGTTCAGATAAGCACGGGAGGCCGGTGGTCTCCGGACGAGTTGTCTCTACATATCAATTGTCCGGAGCTCCTGGCAGGGGCATTTGCGATTCGTTGTCTGTCCCCACGCATGACAAATTGTTGCATACTTCTCCGCATGGACAATGTGTCAGCGGTTCGGTATGTCAACAAATTGGGGGGGGACGAGATCCAAGATTCTGGCAGAAATCGCAAAGGATTTCTGGCACTTTTGTCTTCAGCGGAACCTCACCGTGATTGCGGAGTACCTTCCAGGGTGCAACAATATGATTGCAGACTGGAATTCTCGTCACCTCAGAGATTTCAGCGATTGGAGGCTTCATCCTCGTGTTTTCCGGTCATTGACTCGCTTATGGGGTCCTTGCCAGATCGACCTGTTTGCCTCTCGCCTCAACAGGCAACTTCCAATGTTTTTCAGTTGGCGCCCAGATCCGGAAGCTCTGGCCACGGATGCGTTTCTGCAGGTCTGGCTGTCTCATCTGTGTTATGCATTTCCCCCATTTGTAATGATCCCCAGGGTCTTGGCACGCACGAAGCATTATCAGTCGGAATTGATTCTGATCACTCCTCTTTGGAGGGCTCAACCTTGGTTCCCGATTCTTCTGGAGATGATTTGTGCTGTGCCTCTCCTTCTTCCAGGGCGTTGGAATCTGTTGCTGAACCCTCTCAACAACCCGCATCCATTGATAGTGTCAGGTCATCTCCTTCTGGTGGCATGGCGGGTTTCGGGGATCGCTGGCACATCCCTGGCCTTTCGCGAGACGCTACCAGATTTATCTGCGAGGCTTGGTCTCCCAACAGACACAAACGTTATGCCGCAGCTTGGAAACGATGGTGTAGTTGGTGCGATCAATGGGAGGTGGATCCCGCTTCAGCAGATGCATCTTTGATTTTGAATTTTCTTGCATCTATTGCTTCTTCCGGTCTCGCTTATAGAACAGTTAATAATTTTCGATCTGCCATTTCGGCAGGCCATATTACTATTAATGGCAAACCTGCTGGTGAGCATCCTTTGGTCTGTAAATTACTCAGGGGTATCCGGTTGGTAAAACCGCCTTGTCCTAAGTATGTGAATTTATGGGATGTTTCTATTGTTTTGCGATTTTTAGAAACTTGGCCTTCCAATGATTCTCTCTCTCGCAAACATCTTTCGGCAAAACTAACTATGTTAATATGCCTGGTTTCTTGTAAACGCGTTTCTGATATTCGTGCTCTAGACCTTGCAGGTCGCAGGCTTTCACCTGAGGGTGTCACTTTTGCTATATCCCGTCGCACTAAGTGTAATACTACCTCGGTTACTTACCCGAGTTTTCCCAATAATCCAAAACTTTGTGTAGTGCAATGTATTAAGGATTATGAGGTAAATACTGCTCATTTTTGACAAGATATGCATGGTCAATTGTTGATTGCTCTGCAAAAACCTTTCCGCCCTGTGACTCCTGCTACATTAGCAAGATGGGTGAGATGGCTCATGGGTGAGGCAGGTATTGATGTTACGAAGTTTGGTGCTCATTCAGCTCGTGGAGCAATGGCTTCCAAAGCTTTTTCTATGGGAGTGAGTTTAATAGACATTATGAAAGCAGCTGATTGGTCAACTGATTCTATGTTTAAATCTTTTTATTATAAACCGATTGTGGATATTGTATCTGTTGTGGTGGCGCAGCTTTGAACAAGCATAATCGGAGCATCCGGTCCTGACATAGATTTCAAAATTTGCGAACATACGTGACAAGAATTTTCAATTCTATTAAGGACACGGAGGCAAGGATTATCCCACCCATTTTTTATTGCATATTTATATGATGTACTATGGATGTGTTCCTTGTTTTCTTCCTCTTTTACTATGTATATACTTTTCTGCCATGTAGGGATGGTATATTACGGCTCTATGTGTCTTTTCAGGTTCTGATCCTAAGTGAGTTGCGCTGCTCTGTATCCATGGACTGTCTTTTGGTTTCCTGCAGGTTCCGGTTTTTGCTTCCGATCCAAGCATCAAGTCTGCTGTTCCGACCCGTTGGTCTCTTGTCTCAGTGATCAAACTACTTTGTTTTCTCCTCGTTCTTCCCAGAGGTTGGACTGTTTTTTTCTTCAATTCCTGTTCTAGAAAGAAAGAGGATGTGGTATTCTCTTATGGACCTTTTATAGGGGACTCTCTATGGTTATTAGGTCATACCCAGTGTGTTCATGGGTATTGTAGTCTTATTTGTCTTTTACTGTAAGATGATTGGCTGCTGAGCATTTCCTAGTAAAGAAATGAGAAGCATAATCCTCGCCTCCGTGTCCTTAATAGAATTGAAAATTCTTGTCACGTATGTTCGCAAATTTTGAATTCCGGAGCTGCTGGTGCATATACCGTCTGTGCCATTAACTCATACTGCTAGGCGCTAATGAGATACGTCTTTTTGGAAATGAATATTGCTGGTATTGCCTTGCTGGAGAGGTTCATGCTGAGAGGCAACAGTAGCAGCACCAGCCCCCCCCCTCCCAGCGCCTTGAGACCCTTGCGGGTGAGTAGCGCGCTCTATAAATGTGTTTGATTGATTGATTGATTGATATTTGGCACATGCACTTAACACACATCCTGATATTACCCATTTCCTGTCATTTCCTGTAACATACTTTACTTTAGTAACTTGTTTTCGCCATTTCCGGTGATGCCACTACAGTCAGGTCGTATTAGTTCCTGAAATGTCACTGTGTCAAAAATGCTCTCCTGGCGCGTGCGCTGCACACTGGGGCTTTTACTATGGATACTGACAGTAAACACAAAGACACCACAGTCCATAAAGTTATATTAAGTGGGATCCCAGTCCAGTTACTCGAGGGGGCAGGCTGCAGCTTGTGTGTCCGAAAAACCGAGTCTGACTCCGGCTGCTTCTGGAATTAAACCGTTTCACAACCACAAGGCACTCTTCCTTCCACTAACCGCTATGTTAATAGAACGGAATAGAGCACGAGGGCCATTAGCAGGGCTTTGCAGCACTGTCGGGCTGGGGCACATCACACGCTGACTTGCAAAGCATGCTTCAGTTCTTGGAACTGTGCAAACGTGAGAGGTGAGGCCCGATTCAGAGAGGCAGTTACCCGCCATGGGGCAGATCACACATCTCAGGCCGTGCCATGCTGGGTGTAAGTGCGCCGCATGCGAGTTCAAGCACTTGTAGCCTCACTGTCCTGACGCAGAGCATCAGGTGGCCAACCCACCCTCAACCTTAGAGGAGCGTGTGTAGGCTTCTGCATTTCACAGCCGTGTCACAAGAGCCTGGTGCATCACACGGAAGCTTCCCAGGTCCATGTCTCTGCGTGCAGCTCATCTAGTCCGGGGTGTCACTGTGCACTGACGACCTTGCAGTCCTGCATGTACAGGACTACATGTTCCAGAATGCAAAGCCCCGGACAGTATTAGTCACGCATTGAACCTGAGCGCTCCACATGTGCATATCAAGTCATGCACATTCTAACAGACATGCCAGGGCTGAAAGTAGCAATCCCATGGTAAGGTGCTAATTAACCAGGGCTATTTATCACTGTCCTGCTGTTCACACTGCTAACACGCCAGTCGGGTATTAAAGCAAACACAGGAGTGTTTATCAAACTTCAAAATAGTGTAAAAATCAATTCACTTAAACCATGCAAACAAAAAATAAACGTGAAAACAAGCATTGGCATAGCCAATAGGTCTCGCTTTTGGGACCTTATAAGTATTTAGATATGCAGCACAATATCCTTGGTGCAACAACATCAATTGTTGCATGGCTAAACACTTATAAGGTCCCAAAGGCGAGACCTATTGGCTATGCCAAGGCTTGTTATTTCTGTTTCTTGGTAATGTTTATTTGAAACCCCCTGGTTCGAATATGAGTGGGTATTTGGGTTTCTGGTATAAATACTTTTAAAATAGTTTTGTGTTTTTATGTGTTTAAACCTCGGTCGAAGTTCATAAAAAAGTAAGAACAGATGGGGCCTTAGGGCAAGGACCTAAGAACCAGGTTCGACTCTCTGACCTCATCTCCTCTTCCTGTGATCCTGGGCACATCAGTTACACAAAATAATATTATTGTGACCTTTTGTAATGTAATTGGTGCTCACGGAAAGTGCTCCAATTCCTTCGGTTCGAGGTCCCGCTATATAAAACTGCAAAAACAGGTAATGTGAACATTGAGTGTTGAATTGTATTTTATTGTAATTGCATTTATATAGTGCTTACTACCCCTGACGAGACATCAAAACGCTTTTTCGGTGAGTAGCACACTACTCCGGAACCCATAAACGATTAGTGGTGAATTGATCTATTGTATATTACTTTATTATTTAAAAAAATCTTTTTATTGAATTTTCATTTGCAAGTAAACTTAACAGGTTTAAATTCGAATCATACAAAACGATATGATAATGACAATAATGAAAGAGCAAAGATCATTAAGAAATGATTACATCATAGATTCTTCCATTAATCTTGCACCTTGTTGATAATTGACAGTACGTATATCACTTTGCACTCAATATTGATAATTCACTCATGTCCGTTCTCCCAATTCCATCCCTGTCCTCATTCTCTTCTCTTGCTACCCTCTTACCCCCATCAGTGATCATTTTTTGACACCTGTGAGTGTGTGGGACTCTCATTTTCCCCCTCTGTCGCGTTTGTACGTTCTAGTAGGTACGTTCTTAAAGGATCCCATATGCCACACAGGGCGAGACGTGGGTGGCATTAGCTCAGCGTAGGTATTCAATTGTTCCTGGCAAAATGTAAGATCTTTAACAAGTCTTTGAACTTGGGGGCTCTCCCCCTACTCCACCTGCAGGCGACCCTACGCTTGGCCAGGAGTTACCCTAGGGAAAAATATCTGCTGATTGGTGCCTCCAAGTCCTTCCTGCATCCCAGTAGTGTGATGAGTGGCGTGTCAGGTATCTGTGATCCTGTCATCTGGTCTAGCGCCTCAAGCACCTCAGCCCAGTATTGTCGGACAGGGATACATTCACAGGCTAGTTGTAAAAAATCAGCTTCCTACCTCCCACATCTATCGCAATTGTCATTGCCTCTTAGCTGGAAGCGCAATAGTTTCGGAGCCGTGTAATAAAGGCGGTGTAAATATTTAAAATGTATAATCCGCAGTCTACTGCTGGCATATACATGTCCTGTTTGTTGACAGCAGAATGTCCATTGGTCATCGCTGAGGGGGAATCCCAGTTCTTTCTCCCATCTCGCTCTCGCTACTAGGGTATCGTGGGCGCTGTCTGTTTGGGTGGTGCAGTATAGTAGAGAGACCACATGTGTAGGAGTTGATGTCTGGAGTAGGGCGTGTAAAGGGGCCATAATGCGTGGTTCGCTCAGGAATTCTGGGGTGAGAGTTTTAATATCTTGTCAGAGCCGAACATACATAAAAAGCTCCATGGAAGTTGGGTGTGAAATCTCCAGTTCAAATATAGGTCTGTCCAAATCAATGCTGCGAATTTCCGAAGAATCTGTCGATATCCCTCTTCCTGTGTAACAGGGATATCCATTCGCCCATGTAGTGACAGTAGGGGAGAGTATAGTATGTTAAGTTTAAGGCGATTAGCTATATTGCACCAGGCTCTGTTTGTACAGCCAACTGTAGTAAGGTCTTTGTATTTTGGGTTGGTCGGTGAGCTTAGGTAGGCTGCGTAGGGAACTGGTGCCATGTATCCATTTTCGACCGCCAGGTGAGGAATGTACGGTGGTGGGTGTATCCAGTATGCAGTGTAGTGGGCTTGGCGCACCAGAAGTATAGTTCCATATACAGTATTTCGAAGCACCCATAGGCAAATGGTTGAGTCAGTGTCTCCCATTTTAATCTAGGTTGTTTTCCCCCCAGGTAAACTGAATGAGTTGGGAATTAAGGTCTTTAAATAATTGTTTACTGTGGGCATAGGGAATGTTGATAAAGAGATAAAGTAGCTTGGGGAGGATCACCTTTTGTATCAATGATGCTCTCCCTGCCAATGACAAAGGCATTTGATTTTGTCTTTGAGTGTTTCCAACACCCGTTCATAGTTTGCTCTCATTAGTTCCTCCCTGTCTCTGGTCACTACAATTCCCAGGTACTTGACTTCACCTTTTCACCAGGTCAGGGGATAGTCGGGATCAAATTTTGTGGCCGAATTAGTGAGGGGAAATATCTGCGATTTACTCCAATTCATATTTACTCCTGAATACATATCAAATTGTATAAATTCCAGCAGTATCAGATTAAGGCTTTCTTCAGGGTCTCAGAGGTACAGGGTAAGATCGTCAGCATATAGTGAAATAGAATTTGTCGTTCGGGGTATATAATTGCATGCTCTCGATGATGTTGTCGAAGTTTGGCTGCCAGCGGCTCCATAGCGAGCGCGGAGAGAAGCGACAAAGGGCATCCCTTCCTCGTTCCTCTGGTGATGAGAAAGCTAGGGGAGCAGGTCCCATTGATTAATACTTTAGCCTGTGTCTTGGTATAAAGCAGATGAATCCAAGCCAGGAAAGGGGGAAGGGAGCCCATTCGCCTTAGAACACTAGCTAAATAGTCCCACTCCAGTGAGTCGAATGCTTTAGTGGCGTCTAAGAAGATCGCCACTGCATTCATCTCTGGGTCGAGGTCTTGCAACAGGGCAAACAGGGTGTTCAGAATGTGCGATGTTGCTCTCCCAGGCACCAATCCCGATTGGTCCAGCAATACCAAGGCGTTCATGAGTTGGCTTATACGGTTCGCAATTATCTTTGCTAGGATTTTGGCGTCACAGTTAATGAGAGACAGCGGCCTGTATGAGTCACATCTGTCTCCCGCTTTCCCAGGTTTGAGTATTTATTTATTTATTGATAAAGTTTCATGTAGCGCAAATATGACCCTAGAGGGTATCGGAGCGCTTTACATAACATCGTTCAGATACATTAGAAGGTAGAGGGTAATATACATACATTTAATTTACAGGTAGACTTTGGTAGGAAAGATATCATATGTTGAATAACAGTAACGTGAGAATTAAAGTCTTAGGATGTGAATTTGTTCATTAGAAGCATTTTCACTTCTTTTTTGAAGGAGGAGGAGGAAGGGATCCTGCGAACATCTGGTGGTAATGAGTTCCAAATCTTCGGTGCGATACCTGAGAAGGCTCTGCAGCATTTTCTCTTTTTGTGGAATGATTGTGGTTTCAGTAGTAGTGAGCTAGACTTTGCAAATGTTTGCAACATTCAGACAGCTCTAGCTTTTGTGCTAAGTAACTGGGAGTTTTGGTGTGAAGGGCTTTATGGGTCATGCAGGCGATCTTTAGGTGTATTCTTGCCTCGTATGGTAGCCAGTTCAGTGCTTTTAAAGTCGGAGAAATGTGATTGTCTCTTTTTGTTCCGGAGACCAGCCTGGCCGCAGCGTTAAGTGACGCCCTCAGCGGGGCCAGCTTCTATTTGGGAAGTCCGCATAGAGTGGTGCTTCCGTAATCCAATCTTGGTAACACTAGGGCATGTACCACCATTTTTAAGTCGACCTGTGGGAGGAAGGGTTTAAGTTTCCTTAGGATATTCATCTGATGATTAGCTCCTTTGGTGGCGTTACCGATATGAGCCTGCATATTTAGGTGTTTACCTAGGGTGATTCCCAATGATTTAGCGGAGTCAATGATGTGAGGAGAGCAGTTAAAGGTTGGTAGATGCTTCAGCCAGAGGTCTATCTTTGGTGTGTGGTTGTGGGGAAGATTAGGAGTAATTCTATTTTGTTGGTGTTGAGCATGAGGTGGTTGCCAGTGAGCCAATTTTGAGTGTTATGCAGAATGGCATTGAGGTAGATAAAGTCCTCTTGGGAGGAGATTTTCATATACAATTGCGTGTCGTCTGCATACATGTGATATAGAATGTTAGCAGAGTTCAGCGCATTTGCCAGGGGTTCCATGATTAGATTGACAAGGATGGGTGATAGTGCTGAGCCCTGTGGAACTCCTAGGGTGACCATGAACGGTTAAGAGAGGGATTGCTTCATCTTGATTCTTTGGGTTCTGTTGTTTAGGAAATAGGTAAACCATTGTAATACTGGACCAGATAAACCCATCCTTTGTTCCAGTAGGACAATAGATTGTCATGATTAACCGCGTCGAAAGCGGAGGATAAGTCAAGAAGTATCAAAAGACGCAATTCATTATGGTCTAGCATTTTTAATATGTCGTCCGTAATGTGGGCGAGTGCTGATTCAGTGCTGTGTCCTTGACGAGAGCCAGATTGGTGTTTATCTAGAAGATTGAAGTTCTCAATGTGGTTGCATAGTGGAGTTTGCACACATTTTTCTAGTAGTTTCGCCAGAGTGGGGATGTTGGATATAGGGCAGTAGTTGTTGAGGTCAGTGGAGAGGGAATTGGCATTTTTTTTAGTATGGGTGTTGTCACGACCGCCGTCGTTCCTGGGGCTTCGAGTGAGGCACAAGGGTTCCACCCCCCGACGTTTCTGGCTCTGGTTATTGTAACACAGAGTGCCAGAACAATCAGGCGAGGGACAAGGAAGATGAAGCCCTGAGAGAATAGTAAGAGAGAAAGTAAGAGAGAGAAAAACAAAGGAAGATTAATCACAACAACAGCCTACTCTCATTAGGTCTCACTAGTGTACTGTGGCACCTCAAACTTACTGTTCCAAAACACAGTCAAAAACACACTCTGAGATGACACACCACCTCCAATTCCACACTCTCTATTGACTTCCTTCTGCTCCCGTTGCCCTTTCCGAAGCACAAAACCCACCTCCCTCAGTGAACCTGGAAGATCCCTTTTCCTTAGGTAAGATACTAATGTCTTGCACCGTTGTCCAGGAATTATCCGACCTGAACAAGAAGGAGATCAATGAATTGTTCCCCTACAAGTGTTCTCCTCCCTTCCGCTTTCTGTGAGCTTACTTAAACCAAGTCTCGTATTACATTTCATACAGCTCGTGGTATCATCACCCTCAACGGTACGGATACGGAGTCTTGGCCCTCTCCCTCGGACAACGCGCTACTTGCCGGAAGTCGAGTAGTCGCTCTCTCTCCCTGTGGAGTCCACTGGTATCCTCCGCGTAGTCCTCACAGCTCGGGGCACTTGGCAGTCCTCTCCGAATCCTGTGTGAGTCCGGTGGTCTGAGAACGCGGCGACGCTTACCGCAGCGTCCCGCGGGGAAGTTCCGAGAGTCGGAACCGAACACTCCTGTGCTGGAGTCTTGTGGCGGTCTTAGCAGCACAAACAAAATCCCGCTCTTCCTCCGAAGCCGCAGACGCGAGCTCTTGCGTCTCCTTGGCTCGGTAACGGTCAGCAATAATCAGCGTGCTCCTCGATTCAGTATTACGCGCCTCGATTGGCTCCTGAGTCGCGTATTTCACTGGTTCCCGCCCCGCCTATGTACCGCCGAGGATTCTGGGCCTCGTAGTTCTTTCATGGCGGAACGTGCGGTAGGCGCTCTGGATCAGCGCCTGACAGTATGCCCCCCTGCCATGCGCCTCCTAGGACCAGGCTTGGCCGGGAAGCGGGCGTGAAACAAACGCACCGCCACCGGGGCGTGCACATCCGATGCCGGCACCCAGGAGTCCTCCGCAGCCGAATAGCCCTTCCACGCAAGAAGGTACCACAGGGCCCCTCTCCGATACCGAGAATCCAACACCCTGCTCACCACATACTCCTCCAGTCCGTCGCGGAGTACCGGCGGGGGTGCCCTCCTCCTGGCCCCAACAGCAGGTTTCAACAGTCCACAATGGAACACCGGATGGATGCGTAACGACGCGGGCAAGGCCAATTTATACGCCACCGACCCCACACGACGGATCACGGGATACGGACCTATGAAGCGTGGATGGAAGACACTGCGCAATTTGAACCGAAGGTATTTCGTAGAAAGCCATACGCGGTCTCCGGGTTGATACGCAGGCCCGTCCCGTCTGTGGCGGTCTGCCCATGCCTTGTAGACGCCTTTGGCGTGTTCCAGAGTTGACTTGAGGCGTTCATGGAGAGTACCCAGCTTCCGTAAATGAGTAGCCAGCGCGGGCTGCTCCCAGATGTCCTCGGGGAATGCCATTGGCAGAACCTTGGCGTGATAACCATAATTCGCCCGAAAGGGCGTTTCCTTGATAGAACAATGCCACGCGTTGTTATAGGAGAGTTCCGCCATCCACAGCAGCGACACCCATGATGCGCTGGCTTCCTTGGAGTAGCAACGGAGATAGGTCTTGAGCGTTTGGTTGAGACGCTCGGTCTGGCCATCCGTCTGTGGGTGGAAGCTGGTGGAGGTAGCCACCTCTATTTGCAGGGCCTTACACCACGCCTTCCAAAACCGTGCTATGAACTGGGGGCCCCTGTCCAAAACAATCACTCTCGGGAGTCCATGTAGGCGTATCACATGGGATAACAGCAGATGAGCCGTTTGACTGGCCGAAGGAAGGTTCTTGCACGGCACGAAATGACCCATTTTCGTGAGGCTATCTACCACAACCATGATTGCATTACAACCCTGGTCCATCGGCAGCCCCACCACGAAATCCATGCTGATGTTGTGCCAGGGTCCAGCGGGAGTAGGCATGGGTACCAACTTGCCTTGAGCTTTCGAACGGTCTCCCTTGGCTTGTGCGCACACGTCACATTGTTGTATCCGGTTTCGGACGTCCTCTTTCATGTGGTCCCACCAAAAATGACGCTTGAGAAGCTGAAGAGTCTTAGCGCACCCTGGATGGCCCCCCAACAGCGACACATGACACCACTCGAAGGCCTGACGCTGGAGCGCCACCGATGGCACAAACAGACGTTTGCGAACAAACGGCAATCCACCTTTCAGATGCCGGTCTACTCCCTGTTCTTCCCAACGGAGCCATTGTTCTATGGTATGGTGTGCTCGCACTGATTGTAGAAACGTGTCCGCCCTGACCACGCAGAGTACCTTCTCTGGGGCGATGATTGACTCATGGACTTCTCTGAGAGACACGGGCTCTCCGCCTTGCCGGGATAGTGAATCAGCTTTCTTGTTTTCCGACCCTGGACGAAAAGTGATGACAAAGTCATATCCTGCAAAAAACAGCATCCAACGCATTTGTCTTTGCGTAAGGTGTCGGGCCGTCTTTAGGTATTGTAAATTTCTGTGGTCGGTGTACACCGTTATCGGATGTCGGGCTCCCCACAGATAATGTCTCCATTCCTGAAACGCCTTCCGAATTGCGAGCAACTCCTTTTCCGCAATTGTGTAGTTTGCTTCAGCCGGGGTCAATTTTATAGAAAGGAATGCTATGGGATGCAGTTGTCCTGACTGTGCCTCTCGCTGCGAGAGTACCGCTCCCACCGCAATGTCGGACGCATCTGCCTCCACAATGAACGGAGCGTCGGAGCGGGGATGCTGAAGGATCGGGGCTGTAGTGAAAGCTTGCTTTAACTCACTGAACGCCTGTTTCGCTTCTTGAGTCCATGTGAAGGGGTGTCCTTTTCGTAGTAAACGAGTGAGAGGAGAGACAAGTTGTGAGAAGTGAGATATAAATCTCCTGTAATAATTAGAGAACCCAAGAAAACATTGGACGTCTCTCACTGTTTTTGGGATGGGCCACTCCTGAACTGCTACCACTTTCCTTTCCGCCATACTTAACCCTGCAGGGCTCAAGACCACCCCCAAGAACTCCACCTTCTCTACATCAAATTCACATTTGCACAACTTGCAAAACAGATTGTTCTCTCTCAACTTCTGGAGGATTTGTGACACATGTGTGTGGTGGAGGCTAGAATCCTTGGAGTAGATTAGGATATCATCAATGTATACTACAGTTGTTTTATCTATATACTCCTTGAGCACATCATCTAGAAAGTATTGGAACGCCGCTGGGGCGTTACACAGCCCAAACGGCATTACCCTGTATTCGAAAAGGCCATACCGCGTTTTAAACGCCGTCTTCCACTCATCTCCCTCTCTTATCCGTACCAGGTGGTAAGCCCCTCTCAAATCCAATCGGGTGTAAATGGCGGCCTCCTTCACCTGGTCCAGTAAGACAGGAATGAGTGGAAGAGGGTATCGGTTTCGCACAGTATTTTTATTCAAAACGCGATAATCAATGCACGTTCTCAAGTCGCCATTAGCTTTCTTGATAAAGAACAGGGGCGAAGCGGCCGGAGAACGGGAAGGCCTGATGAACCCTATGTCTGCATAGTGTTCCAAATATTGTCTCAGATGTTCCGTCTCTGGTTCAGACAAGGCATACACTCGACACGATGGCACACTTGCCCCCGGAATCAAGTCTATCTGACAATCATTTTCCCGGTGAGGGGGCAAGATTTCCGCCTTACTCTCGCTGAACACATCTGAATATTTGTCATAGACTGCGGGGAGGACCGTTTCTTTCTCTGCCGCCGTGAGGACATGATACCCTTGGGTGAGCGCCAGAAGATGGGTTCGGTTAGTGTTAGCGCATTCCCTTTGGCAATACTCGGTGGCGAATTCTACCGTTTTTCTTTTCCAATCGATCGTGGGATTATGGGTTGTCAACCACGGCATGCCCAAGATCAACTCATACTGTGGGGCCTCTATGATGTTGAAGGCTATTTCTTCCACGTGATCCCCCAGGGGTCCAGTTTTGGACAGCGTTAAGGGCTCCGTGACCTCCGTGATTGGTCCTGATATCAGGGGTTTTCCGTCCACGGCCCATACCTTTTCTGGAATAGGTCTCGATAAACGCCTTAACCCCAGCCGCTGCACCAACCCATTGTTCACGAAATTTCCGGTGGCCCCTGAATCAATCATCACTCTGACCTCATGTTCTGCTGTTCCCACTTGCACATGCATGATTAAAATAACGTGGGATTCCGATGCTATCGAATCTATAATCGCCAAGGACGGCAGCTGTAGCGTCCGGGTCTGGTCTCCTTCTTCCCCACTCTTAAGTTCTGGAAGGGAGGTCTGTAATGTGGTTACAGCCACTTTCCTCACCCCTGCATACCCTCCTTTTTTGGGTTTAACTGGGCAATCCCTCACGTAGTGCCCTTTCTTTCCGCAGTACATGCATAACCCCGCACTCCTGCGGCTTTCTCTTTCGGCCCTGGATAAGGGGGCCCTAATCGCTCCCACCTCCATGGGCTCGGCCTGACCTTCCAACGAGGCCACTGGGTGTTTTGGCCCTCTCTCGGGTTTATCAACGTGTGCATACACCCGCTCTCCCTTCCGTTCGGATAACCTATGGTCTAGTCTCAACGTAAGATTCATCAAATCAGTACAAGTGGAGGGCTGCGGATCAATTTGGGCCAATACGTCTTTCATGTCGTCGTTTAACCCCTGATAATAGAGGGACATTCTTTTCTCCTCGGGCCAGGCTGTTTCAGCCACTAGACGGTTGAAGTGAGTCAAATACGCCACCAGGTCCTGCTTCCCCTGTCGTAGTACCAACAGTTCTCGGTCCGCCGAGAAGGTGGTGGCCCTTCGATCGAATACCCGCTCAAACTCTGTTCGAAAGGCATTCCAGTCTGACAGTAAGGGATCGTCATATTTGACCAAGGGTACTGCCCAATTGGCCGCGTCCCCCGTCATATATGAGATCGCAAAGGCCACCCTCGAATGGTTAGAAGGAAAGGAAGCTGGTTTGCAGGAAAAGTGCAGGGCTATTTGAGTCAGAAAGGTCTGTATTTTGTGGGGATCACCCGAAAACCTCTCAGGGCTAGCTAAAGGTATGGGAGGTGACACATTCACCTGTATAGGTGATGAAGACGACGAGGCATCAAAAGGATTCCTACCCTGTCTATCCACCCTGTCTCGTAGCGCCACCGTTTCCGCTTTTGATGCGGCCAATTCTTGTTGTACCACCAGGAGAGCCTGCAATACGTCGTCCAATGAGGCCATATTTGTGCGTCACTCGGAACCCCAGGATTTATTTCGTGGGTGCGTAATTCTGTCACGACCGCCGTCGTTCCTGGGGCTTCGAGTGAGGCACAAGGGTTCCACCCCCCGACGTTTCCCGCTCTGGTTATTGTAACACAGAGTGCCAGAACAATCAGGCGAGGGACAAGGAAGATGAAGCCCTGAGAGAATAGTAAGAGAGAAAGTAAGAGAGAGAAAAACAAAGGAAGATTAATCACAACAACAGCCTACTCTCATTAGGTCTCGCTAGTGTACTGTGGCACCTCAAACTTACTGTTCCAAAACACAGTCAAAAACACACTCTGAGATGACACACCACCTCCAATTCCACACTCTCTATTGACTTCCTTCTGCTCCCGTTGCCCTTTCCGAAGCACAAAACCCACCTCCCTCAGTGAACCTGGAAGATCCCTTTTCCTTAGGTAAGATACTATAATACAAATGTCTTGCACCGTTGTCCAGGAATTATCCGACCTGAACAAGAAGGAGATCAATGAATTGTTCCCCTACAAGTGTTCTCCTCCCTTCCGCTTTCTGTGAGCTTACTTAAACCAAGTCTCGTATTACATTTCATACAGCTCGTGGTATCATCACCCTCAACGGTACGGATACGGAGTCTTGGCCCTCTCCCTCGGACAACGCGCTACTTGCCGGAAGTCGAGTAGTCGCTCTCTCTCCCTGTGGAGTCCACTGGTATCCTCCGCGTAGTCCTCACAGCTCGGGGCACATGGCAGTCCTCTCCGAATCCTGTGTGAGTCCGGTGGTCTGAGAACGCGGCGACGCTTACCGCAGCGTCCCGCGGGGAAGTTCCGAGAGTCGGAACCGAACACTCCTGTGCTGGAGTCTTGTGGCGGTCTTAGCAGCACAAACAAAATCCCGCTCTTCCTCCGAAGCCGCAGACGCGAGCTCTTGCGTCTTCTTGGCTCGGTAACGGTCAGCAATAATCAGCGTGCTCCTCGATTCAGTATTACGCGCCTCGATTGGCTCCTGAGTCGCGTATTTCACTGGTTCCCGCCCCGCCTATGTACCGCCGAGGATTCTGGGCCTCGTAGTTCTTTCATGGCGGAACGTGCGGTAGGCGCTCTGGATCAGCGCCTGACAGGTGTAGCCTGCCCTACTTTGAGGCAGTCAGGTATAGTGCCTTGCTTAAGAGAGGAGTTTACAATCTTTGACCATAAGGGAAGAATAGAAGTTTTTATCATTTTCAATATGGCAGGAGGTAGTGGATGAAGTGATTGGAGGGATTAATCGCCAGAAGGATGTTGTAGATGTCATTTTCAGTGTAGTTCGTGAAGGTGTGCCAGAAGGCATTGTTTTTTGGGACTCCCACCAGTGTAGTAAATTGGTCCTTGACCTGGGAGTAGAAGGTAGACTCATGATTGGTAGCTGGTAGAAGAGCATTCTTAGATTGTAGGTCGAGTTCAATGTTTTTTGTTTTTTCGAAGAAGATATTGGCCTGGTCCTCGCAGTTGGGGGTAGCAGTCTCTCTTTGTTCGGTAGAGTTTGATGAGTTGAACGATTGTCGTTTAACTATTTCAAATAATTTTTTGGAACTATTAATGGCTTGGTTCAGCTGAGTTCTAAAGAAGACCCCCTTTGCCTTTAAGATTTTCCTGTTGTATTTATTCCTCAGCGCTCTAAGGTGATTTAGAGGTTCCATACAGGGTGCCGATCTCCATATTCTTTCAGCTGCTCTTAGTTTGCGTCGTTCAGAGGTCAGATTCTCGTTGAACTATGGTTTAGAGCTTTGGTGGAAAGGTTTTTTTGTTGAAGAGGGACTTTTGAGTCAAGTATTTCAAGAATAGTGAAGTTGTAGAAGTCTGTGAGGTCCTGGACATCTACCATGCCTGCTTGGGGGATCAGGTCGGTGTTGCATCGGTTTGCTAGGTCTATAGGGTTAATATTTTGGGTATTCCTTTTCCATTGTTTTCTTTTCATAGGTTGACATCTTTTCGAGATATGATGAGTACCTCGCGCATTTTTTGGGGGAGGAGACCTGTTTCTCTTGCCTTTTCGTAAATGTTATTGAGGATTGGGATGAGAGCATCGCAAAATGTTTTATAAAATTCGAACGTGAGCCCATCGGGACCAGGGGCCCGTCCAGACTGCAGCTGCATGATTGCAGCACGGATTTCTTCATCCTCAAATTCCACCAGGAGGAATTTCCTCTGGGCATCTACCAACCATCCCAGTGCTGTATCTTCAAAGTATGGTATGAACTCTACCGGTTGCGCTCTATGTGATGTGTATAATGTGTTTGTCACGGGGTCACTCAGGAGGAGGAACGGGGTGGAGACGATATTGACTGTTCGTTTCCACCCCGGCCACAGGACGAGAGCGGGCCCTTTAACCCGAACTGGACTTCCCTGTGGGAGGAGTCCGTAACAACCACGTCAGCAGCAGCAATCCAATCCGGAGACATACTGGTCTGTAAAGAGAACCCGGAAGACCGAGACAGCGTGAAAGCCGGTGGAGGAGTCGAGAGCGGAGAAAAGGAGGCATCACAGGAGCAAGGTAGTGGAGGAGACGGCGAGAAAAGGAGCGGAGGAATCGAGGAAGCTGGAGTCGAGCACCCGAAGAAGCCAGGAGGCCAACGGAGACACGACTCGCTCCGCCACGTTCCAGGAGGAGCGTGGCTGGGAAAGGTACGGGACCGGGTCCTGGGTTTTGCTTTTCCATGGGGAGGGACTGGATAGGTTTGAGCTGGGGTGGTCACAGGGGCGTGAGTGTTTGGACACTGGTAGTGTTTTTTTATCTCTCAACCTTGTCCCTTCACATTCACCTACGAAGACTCCTTTCTTTTCCTTTGAATACTACGCGGTGGCAGCCCCGGTGACCCTTCACTCCCTTTACCCTGCTACTCTCCCGTTACAAGGTCCTTCATCTCACCCGTGTGTTCCCGTGTTTTGTTTCCTTTCACTTATCGCCTTGGAGAATCGGACGGGAGCCAGAGCCAGTGGGACGCCGACCAAAAGAACACGGGCCAAGCAGGAAGACGTCGTATCAACCCCCTATAGTGTGCCTGTTACATTGGATCAATAAAGAACACAAGACCCACCTATTCCAGTGTCCCACGACTCATTACCCCTAGACGGGAACCATATGTGACAAGTGGCGAGCCAGATAGGAGCTGGTAAAATCTAACGTCCGAAACAGGATGGAGGCCCTTATCCATCAAATGAAGGAGGGCCAAGCCAAACTTGAATGGGTTGTGGAAAAATCCTCCAGTCAGGCCGAGGCAGATCGCGCCGTGTTCACATCGGCAATCCAGAATCAAGCCGATAGTCTATTGAAACTCACCGAGGGACATGCCCAACTTCTGGTCACTCTGGGACAAGGCAGGGCAAGAAATCCACCGGGACAGTGGTCCCCCTGCAGAAATTCGGACCGGGAGACGACCCCTTGGCATTTTTTTTTTACTTCGAAAGGGCCGCAAGGGCCAGTGCCTGGCCGGGAGACCGTTGGCCTTTTTACCTCGCCCCACTCCTGACCGGAGAAGCACAAGCGGCCTACCAGATGGTAAACAAAGATGGGATCGCCACCTATACTGTTGTAAAACAATATGTTCTGGATCGGTTGGGTGTGGATGACGAGACACACAGGTTAAGGTTTCGGCAAGAACGCGGTGCCCCAGGTGATTTGCCAAAAACTCTGTTTTTCAAACTTAAAGGAGCCGCTGACCTCTGGCTTAAACCCCATGAAGCCAACATGGAAGAGGTCATGAATAAGATTTATTTAGAGCAATTTCTGGAGGCCCTCCCATATTCAACACAACGCTGGATGAAACAGCACGCAGGATTAACTTTGGAACAAGCCATTGAAAAGGCGACTTCATACGCCAGGGCACAAGGCCGGCCCCCTGTAAAAGAACCTGAGAGACACCTACGACTAACCGGCCCTGGGAAGCCAGAGAAAAAAACCTCGCGGCCCCTACCCGAAAATAACCGTCCTCATATGTCTCGACCGGAAAACCCGACATACTCAGGTCCCCAATGTTATGACTGTGGGGAGTGGGGACACATAGCACGGTACTGTCGCAAGAAAAGAGAGAAGGAGGAAGAACCAATGGACGTGAGCTATGCACCCCGCTCTGTCTTTTTCGCCCAAGAAACCGGGCCGATCTTCTATGTAAGTGTAACTCTTGATGGGCGGGTGGTAAGGGCTCTCCTTGACTCTTGATGCAGACATTCGGTCGTGAAGAGAGAACTGATACATCCTTCATGGCTTCTACCCGGGAAAACCGTGCATATCAGGTGTATACATGGGGACGTGAAGGAATACCCTTTGGCTAGGCTTGTATTAGGTACTGTGGGAGATACACAGGTGAAGGTAGTGGTGGGGGTATTGGAGAATCTCCCAGAGCCCCTAATCATAGGGATTGACACCCCGTGCTTTGCTCCCTTAATGCGCGCTGCCCTGAGCCCTACAAAGCATAATATCCTACTTACGCCTGAACCCTGGGCTAGAGATAACCATTTCCGGATGGCCCAATTGAATGACGCCACCCTCACACATGCATGGCAAAAAGCTCGAGACCCCCAGAACCCCTTAAACAAGACCTATCCCACCTTTATTGAGAAAAAGGGTCTACTATACCGCCTCTCTAAACAAGACGCAGTCCCCCAACTAGTGGTCCCCCTAGAGTTCAGGGACCAAATCCTATTTTTTGCACACGCTCACCTGTTGGCAGGTCACTCCAGAGCAGAAAAGACGGGACAGGCAATCTTGCAACATTTCTTCTGGCCTGGGGTATATGCCCAAATCCAAAAGTATTGTCAGGAGTGTCAAATCTGTCAACGTCTTAATCCCTATGCTCCCCCTCCAGTTCCCTTACACCCCTTGCCCATCATCGGTACCCCCTTTGATCGATTGGGTATGGACATTATGGGCCCATTGCCCAAATCAGCACGCAGTCATCAGTATGCCCTGGTATTGATTGATTATGCCACCAGATATCCCGAGGCCTTCCCCCTTCGAGCCGCCACCTCTGCCGCCATCGCACAAAGACTCGTAGAGGTGTTTTCCCGCATGGGATTCCCCCGAGAGATCATCACAGATCAAGGCACACCCTTTGTGTCACGACTAATGAAACAGGTTTGTGACCAATTGCAGATCAAACATATAACCACCTCTGTTTATCACCCCCAGACAGACGGACTAGTCGAACGGTATAATGGTAGTCTAAAACTTACCTTAAAAAAACTTCTGTCTGGGGATGGAAGGGACTGGGATCAACCACTCCCCCTAGCACTCTTTGTTCTCCGTAGTCAGAAACAATCTAGTTTGGGGACCTCCTCTTTTGAGCTACTCTTTGGCCGCAAGCCTCGAACCTTACTTGAAATCACCAAGGATAGTTGGGAGCGTGAAGGACTCCAGGAGGCCGAAGCCCTCCTTGACTACACCCGACAGTTGCAAACTAGATTACATAAACTGAGAACACTGGCCCATACCCAGTTATCGGTATCACAGACCAAACAAAAATCTTTTTACGACCGGGGTACGAAATGGAGAGAGATGAGTGTAGGTGACTGGACACTGGTACTACTACCCACGTCCACCCACAAATTAAAAAAAGAATGGCAAGGCCCTTTTAAGGTAGTCCGAAAGATAGGGAAAACCACATACATCTTACAGACGACACAGAACAGAACACAAATGTACCATATTAATTTGCTAAAAAAGTGGTTAGGACCCCCTCCCTCCGTGGACCATACGGTGTCCACAGTTTTCCCCCTATCTCACACAGTCACGGAGACTCCCATCAATCCTGATCTCCTCTCTATGCAAAACGAGGATTTACGCTCTCTCCTTCTGACATATTCAGACGTGTTTTCCGATCAGCCGGGAAAGACCCTCCTGGCAGAACACTCCATAACCACCCCACCCGGAGTCGTGGTTAAACAAAAACCATATTGAATACCCGAAGCCCGAAGAACCGCGTTCCAGGAAGAAGTCTCGAGGATGTTGGCCTCAGGGGTTATAGTCCCCTCTCACAGCAATTGGTGTTCCCCTGTCGTCCTTGTACCCAAGCCGGATGGCAGCATCCGGTTTTGTATTGACTTTAGGGCAGTAAATAGAGTGTCCAAGCAAGACGCGTATCCCCTTCCAAGGGTAGACGAGCTCATAGAACGCCTTGGTGAGGCCAGATATATAACCACCATCGACCTCACCAAGGGCTATTGGCAGAGGTATAAAGATAGAATATCGACGGGAAAATATCGACTAGCATTAATATCGTGGTAAGAATATCGACTGTGAAAAATATCGTAATAGAAAATATCTTTGTAAAAAATATCGTTTCTTGAGAATGACAAAAATATCGTCAAGAAAAAATATCGATGAACAGAATATCGTTGATCAAAATGTCGTTTCATATAATATCGACAGAAAAATATAAGTTGTTATAAAATTTATAAAAAAATATGTATTATGTTTTTAAAAAACTTACAAAACTCCTACTAGTAATAATATGTGTTAAAAAATATTTTCTACAAAAGAATTGTTAAAATTTTAGTAGCGGGTTATTGGTATTATAGGGGATAAGGGTGGGTAGTAATTTAAAATTTGGTTTTTACAAAATTTCTAAAATATAAAAATATTAGAAAATAATTAAGAAATCGAAATTTTAATTAGAAATTTCGATTTGTTCATGAAATTAAATTTGTAATTAAATTTTAAAATTCCCCCAAAAAATTTTAGGAGCGGGTTATTGGTATTATAGGGGATAAGGGTGGGTAGTAATTTAAAATTTGGTTTTTACAAAATTTCTAAAATATAAAAATATTAGAAAATAATTAAGAAATCGAAATTTTAATTAGAAATTTCGATTTGTTCACGAAATTAAATTTGTAATTAAATTTTAAAATTCCCCCCAAAATTTTTAGGAGCGGGTTATTGGTATTATAGGGGATAAGGGTGGGTAGTAATTTAAAATTTGGTTTTTACAAAATTTCTAAAATATAAAAATATTAGAAAATAATTAAGAAATCGAAATTTTAATTAGAAATTTCGAATTGTTCACCAAATTAAATTTGTAATTAAATTTTAAACTTCCCCCACAAAATTTTAGGAGCGGGTTTTTGGTATTATAGGGGATTAGGGTGGGTCGTAATTTAAAAATGTCGTGTTTTAAAAGTGTAGAAAATATTAATAAAATAGAAATTTATCATGAAATCAAAATTTAACTTCGAAATTTTAAATTTTACATGAAATGTATTTTTTAATATTAATAAAAAATATTAAATTAATATTGAATAAGCGTTATTTTGGTATTATAGGGTAATAGGGTATAAAAAATAATTTAGATAGAAAAATTTATATTGTTTACTAACCTGCACATTTCCTGACTTATGTTGGATTGGAGTTAGAATAATAATTTGTTATGGTTTACTATCCAGCACTTTCCCTGACTTATGTTGGATTGGAATTAGAATAGTAATTTATTATGGTTTACTATCCAGCACTCTCCCTGACTTATGTTATGTTTGGAGTTAGAATAGTAATTTATTATGGTTTACTATCCAGCACTCTCCCTGACTTATGTTATGTTTGGAGTTAGAATAGTAATTTTTTATGGTTTACTATCCAGCACTTTCCCTGACTTATGTTGGATTGGAGTTAGAATAGTAATTTATTATGGTTTACTATCCAGCACTCTCCCTGACTTATGTTATGTTTGGAGTTAGAATAGTAATTTATTATGGTTTACTATCCAGCACTTTCTCTGACTTATGTTGGATTGGAGTTTGAATAGTAATTTATTATGGTTTACTATCCAGCACTCTCTCTGACTTATGTTATGTTTGGAGTTAGAATAGTAATTTATTATGGTTTACTATCCAGCACTTTCCCTGACTTATGTTGGATTGGAGTTTGAATAGTAATTTATTATGGTTTACTATCCAGCACTCTCTCTGACTTATGTTGGATTGGAGTTTGAATAGTAATTTATTATGGTTTACTATCCAGCACTTTCCCTGAGTTATGTTATGTTTGGAGTTAGAATAGTAATTTATTATGGTTTACTATCCAGCACTTTCCCTGATTTATGTTATGTTTGGAGTTAGAATAGTAATTTATTATGGTTTACTATCCAGCACTTTCCCTGACTTATGTTGGATTGGACTTTGAATAGTAAATTATTATGGTTTACAATCCAGCACTTTCCCTGATTTATGTTGGATTAGAGTTAGAATAGTAAATTATTATGGTTTACAATCCAGCACTTTCCCTGACTTATGTTGGATTGGAGTTAGAATAGTAATTTATTATGGTTTACTATCCAGCACTCTCCCTGACTTATGTTATGTTTGGAGTTAGAATAGTAATTTATTATGGTTTACTATCCAGCACTTTCCCTGACTTATGTTGGATTGGAGTTAGAATAGTAATTTATTATGGTTTACTATCCAGCACTTTCCCTGAGTTATGTTATGTTTGGAGTTAGAATAGTAATTTATTATGGTTTACTATCCAGCATTTTCCCTGATTATGGTGCCGATTAGGATCCTGGAAAAAATTTCCCCAACCCAATTGAATCTGGACTTTTTTCCGTACAAATGGTAAAAGCGCCATACAAACTGCCAAGTACGATTCGTATGGGAAAAAGTCCATACAAATCGCATTGGGAAAATTCCCCCACACGTCCTCGGGTCGGGAAAAGTCTCCGACACGTCCCCGGACATTTTTACGTACAAACGGGAAAACTGAAGTCCCAATGCGCAATTACGATCCGTCCCATCCGTCCGATTGTACAACTGCATGGAAAAAAGACCGTCCGGAGCGAACTCCCATAGCATCCATGGAGATGTCCAAACAAGTGCCCGGTACGCGCCGTACCCCCCCCCCCAGCCCCCCGTATGTACGGAGCGTACCCACCAGCCCCCCGTATGTACGGGGCATACCCCTGTACCCCCCAGCCCCCCGCATGTACGGAGCATACCCCCTGGGGGTCCGCACTGTACATACGGGGGCTGGGGGGTACAGGGGTATGCCCCGTACATACGGGGGGCTGGGGGGTACGCTCCGTACATACGGGGGGCTGGGGGGTACAGGGGTACGCTCCGTACATACGGGGGGCTGGGGGGTACAGGGGTACGCTCCGTACATACGGGGGGCTGGGGGGTACAGGGGTACGCTCCGTACATACGGGGGGGGCCCCCTAATCAGCTCGCATCGCCGTGTACTTAGCTTTTCCGGCACTTTTTGGGTGCCGTAAAAATATTCCCATCCGGACTGCAGTCGGTGCGAATCGTAATTGCTGGTACGTAAAAACATGCCTAACTCCGTCCGGACGTCACGTCCGCGGTGTCCCGGATCACATTTGTATGTATTTTTCTGTCGGTTGGTCTTTTTTCCGATTCGTACGGAAATGGTGTTTCCGTACGAATCGTAATTGCATGTTTGTAAAGTTTTACAACCCGGTATGAGTCGGACGGAGAAAACGCTCCAACCCACGGTTTGTACCGGGTTTTTCCAGGATCGTAATCGGCCCCATAGTTGGATTGGAGTTAGAATAGTAAATTATTATGGTTTACAATCCAGCACTTTCCCTGACTTATGTTGGATTGGAGTTAGATTAGTAAATTATTATGGTTTACAATCCAGCACTTTCCTTGACTTATGTTTTGTTTGGAGTTAGAATAGTTAATTATAATGGTTTACTATCCACCATTTACCCTGACTTACGTAGGATTGGAGTTAGAATAGTTAATTATTATGGTTTATTATCCAGCATTATCTATTTACTATTTTTAATAAGAATAATATATGTCATGTTGTAATATTCATTTCAACAATATAAATTAAAAACATTTTTATAACATTTTTACATACATATGACAAGTTTCTAAATTAAGAAATAACAATTTTTAGATCTTTTTTTTATTCATAGTTTAATTTGTTACTGCAAAGATTTTGAACATTTTATAAAACATTTAACATAATTTTTGTTAACAAATTATATTGCAGTTTTGTACATAAATACAGTTTCAATTATGCATACATTAGTATATTAAATTTTTATATTTTTTATAAAAATTTAATATATTACATATTTTTTATGACATTGATTTTATCACGATATGTACATAACATAAATTTACATTTTTTAACATCTGAGAAAAATATTTAACAATGAAAAACATGTTTTAATATACAATAAACAATTAATATATAATTCTATTGAACATATTAATGTATATTTTACAATATTCATTTGTTTTTTAAGAATAAAAAGTAAATTATTACTAAACATGGTAAATTTATATTTAAAGGATGGATTTAGCTATTAGGTCTAAGTATGCTAGACCTTCTATACTTGGGTACAGTCTAGTTTTTTGCTGGAGATATTCGTACATATTTAATGTTTGTTTACTTAGTTTAGGGCCAATTTTAGAAAGGGATTGCTCTATTCTGAGTTCTTGGTAGCTTTGTTCTTTTTTAATGCTTTGGATTAGTTTGTGAAGTGTTGGTTGACTTCTTCCTAAAGTGGCTTGGAAGGCATTATGCCATCCTTCAACTGCGTTGTTAGTTTTAGCTTTCTGTGCTATTGTACTAGCATACACATTCCACCATGGAATTTGAAATTTAGGTTGTCTACGGTGGCCTGAACGATGTAATCTTCCAACCCAGGTATCTTCAAAATAGTCCAAGAAGGGAGTTAGTATTTTCTCATTGGTGCGGTAGAAAGGGCTGTCAATTAATAAATTGTAGTAGTTAGCTACTTCTGTTGTTGGTACATATGCCAATGCAATCAACTTTTTTATTTGATAAGCAAAGTGACTGTTTGTACAATATTCAATGCTTAAGGTAGATTTTTGTAAGTGCCTCCATATACTTTGGTTGTAGTGATAATAACAACCTTGTATTGAGGTATGGGGATATATCTTAAGGATAGCTTGAATCATGGCTATTTCAAAGTCAATTATAATTTTTTGAGGATAGTAATTATCTGTTAATTCTTTGATCTTTGTTAAAAGTTCAACGTAGGTAGTATTTGTTTTGTTTGGCAGCAGAGTATAAATTAGAGGGATATTTGTATCTTGGTATTCCCCATGGATGGTGTAAAGTTGATAGAAAGGTTTGGGACAAACTTTAAAAGTCCCGTCCATCATCCATGTTTCACATGATTTAAGTTTTTGCAAATTACTATTAGTAGCAAAAAGTAAAACTCGTTTGTCATGACTCTGGTTGTCATACATTAGGAATTTATCCTCATTATGTGTAATGGTATATTCAGGATATATTTTTATATCCTTAAAACTTTCTGGCGTTGGTGGAGTTGGATCTGAAGCACGTTTAGTTTTTGAAATTAATCTTTTTAAGTTGGGAATAGAAGGTAGCTGTCCTGTCACATGTTCTGGCACTTTGCTTAAAACATTTTTCAAAATACTAGTGCTTGTTTCTTGTGATCCTTTACTAGCATCTTTCAATGTTTCCAGTGCTTCTCTAACTTCCACTTCTGTTACATTTGGTGGGTGGTTATGCTCACGTACATTTACCACATTGTTATCAACAGTTCTTGCTCTACCATAGCATGCACTTGAGTAATATTTGCTACATTTCCAATGGGTCTTATTCGCTTTTACTCTTTCTTGGGTGTAGGTGTAACCCATGTAGTTCAGCATTAGTTTCCCTTTTTGCGAAGTAATGAAAGTAGCTCCAGTTGCCATGTCTAAGGTAGATCTGTGGAAAATATATATATGTATTTTTAAGAACATTGAAGACGATTTACAGAGATGTGTATAAGAGCAGGAAAAAGCGTGAACATATACTTACTATGTGGCTTCACTGGTAATTCTTTTATTCTTATTTCTCTTTCTGAATTTTCTTATTTTTAAGTTCTGTAGTAGTGTTAAAGAATAATTGAAAGACATGATTTAGTGTTATAGGTGTTTGATTTTACTTTCAGAATTGTTATACATACAGTGACTATACTTACTTGATGTAGTAGAAGATGTTGGTAGTGTAGTTGTAGATAGGTAAATAATTTTGTAGAGTCTGTGGAAAAAATAATCATTGTGTTACTTATAGTATTTGGATGATAGTAGTTGTTAACATATGAAGTAAATAGTACATTTACTTAGCAAGTTTAAATAATTTTTATCAGCTATCTAAGTAGACATGGATAAGGTAGTTTATAAATGTTTTTACATCTAATTTTTTGGTCATTGTTGATAAGTTCAACATGTTTTGTTTTCACTCTAAAGAAGAACAGTTTTTAAATTAGGGAGTTTATCTACTTTTTGCTAAGTTCGAATGAAAAAAGCAATGGGATTTTACTTACTTGAAGTGTAGTATGACGTTTTGTAGTTGTAGTCGTAGGTTTGTATTCTCTTCTCTCAGCAAGGTAACCGTTTTTCTCCAAGTTTGTGCCAAAAATGGTAAATTACGTTAAGTGTAAAATTGTTTTATATTAGTGAGTTAATTAATGGTAGCTTTTGATTGGTTCAATTAGTGAAATTTCAAAATCATTGGTCGAGAACGTAATTTCGAATTAGAAAAACGTTATTTTCGTAAGAGTTTGTTGCATCACTATTTGTTTGTTAAAGTACATTGTAAAAAGTTTTATATGTGCTTTTTTGTTTTATATGTAAATAGTTTATATGTAGAAAATAATGAAATGTGTTTCACATTTAGGCCATCGGAGTGTATGATAGTATCAGTAAATGTAATTTTTTTTAACATATAGTATATATTTTTATATCAATAAGTATTAGGAAAACTAAATAATTATATGTGTGAATAGTTTTGTAAAGTAAAATAGTAAAAACAAGTGAGTAAAATAAAAGAATCGTGCATATCGAGTTGGTAATAAAAAGACGATATTTTTTGTATATTTCTATAAGCAGATAGGTCGTCGATGTTCTTGTAGTCGATATAAATGTCTAAGGTAATGATATTTAAAATAAAGTCGATAATGTAGTAGTCGATATTTATGTTGTAGATATTAGTGTGAACGATATTAGGGTTGTCGATAAAAAAAATCGATATTTGTGTGAATTCTTGTTTAAGTATAGGATGACGATATTAATGTAAGCGATATTTTAGTGACGATATTTATTTCTGACGATATTTATGTTAACGATATTCCATCATGGAACCATTGGCAGATACCATTGGCCCCAGCCGACCAGGAAAAAACTGCTTTTTCCACCCCATCCGGCCACTACCATTTTACAGTCCTTCCCTTTGGGTTGCATGGGGCTCCGGTCACCTTTCAAAGGGCCATGGACACCCTCCTGGCCCCTCACCTACAATACTCGGGTGCTTATCTTGACGACATTGTGGTGTTCAGTAAGACATGGGAGGAACACTTACTTCATGTAGGGAACGTTCTTGATAGCCTGAGACATTCAGGGTTACATGTTAACGCAAAGAAATCAAGGGTACCCTTCCAGAAGGTCCGTTATTTGGGGTATCTCTTGGGGGAGGGACACATCGCTCCCCAGACTGAGAAAGTGACCGCCATTCAGACAGTTCCCTATCCTAAAACCAAGAGGGACTTAAGAGGTTTTTTAGGCTTAGTCGGTTATTACCGTAGATTCATAGCCCACTTCGCTACCATAGCAGGACCCCTTACATACCTCTTACGCAAGACACACACATCTCCCAGATTACAAGCCCCTTCCGATCGTGAAGCCCAGGCCTTTCAATCCCTGAAAGACGCGCTAACCACCTCCCCTGTATTGGTGACCCTGGACTTTAATAACACCTTTGTCCTACAAACAGATGCCTCAGGTATCGGGATAGGGGCGGTCCTGTCACAACCGGACAAGGATGGCCATGAGCGCCCCCTTCTTTATCTCACCCGAAAACTATTTCCCAGAGAAGAAGCATATTCCACCATAGAGAAGGAATGTCTAGCCGTTAAATGGGGGGTTGAAAAACTCCGATACTACTTAGAGGGCAGACCCTTCATACTGTATACAGACCACGCTCCCCTTACTTGGCTACAAAGGAACCGCGGCCATAATAAACGCATACTCCATTGGTTTCTGGCCCTGCAGCCATATAAAATAGATGTTAGGCACAGAAAAGGGGCGCATCAGGGAAACGCAGACTTTCTCTCCCGCTTCCCTTGTTCCCCCGATCGGGGTACTCCAGGGGGAGGGAAATGTCACGGGGTCACTCAGGAGGAGGAACGGGGTGGAGACGATATTGACTGTTCGTTTCCACCCCAGCCACAGGACGAGAGCGGGCCCTTTAACCCGAACTGGACTTCCCTGTGGGAGGAGTCCGTAACAACCACGTCAGCAGCAGCAATCCAATCCGGAGACATACTGGTCTGTAAAGAGAACCCGGAAGACCGAGACAGCGTGAAAGCCGGTGGAGGAGTCGAGAGTGGAGAAAAGGAGACTTCACAGGAGCAAGGTAGCGGAGCAGGCGGCGAGAAAAGGAGCGGAGGAATCGAGGAAGCTGGAGTCGAGCACCCGAAGAAGCCACGAGGCCAACGGAGACGAGACTCGCCCCGCAACGTTCCAGGAGGAGCGTGGCTGGGAAAGGTACGGGACCGGGTCCTGGGTTTTGCTTTTCCACGAGGAGGGACTGGATAGGTTTGAGCTGGGGTGGTCACAGGGGCGTGAGTGTTTGGACACCGATAGTGTTTTTTTTTCTCTCAACCTTGTCCATTCACATTCACCTACGAAGACTCCTTTCTTTTCCTTTGAATACTACGTGGTGGCAGCCCCGGTGACCCTTCACTCCCTTTACCCTGCTACTCTACCCATTACAAGGTCCTTCATCTCACCCGTGTGTTCCCGTGTTTTGTTTCCTTTCACTTTTCGCCTTGGAGAAGAGCCAGTGGGACACCGACCAAAAGAACACGGGCCAAGCAGGAAGACGTCGTATCAACCCCCTATAGTGTGCCTGTTACATTGGATCAATAAAGAACACAAGACCCACCTATTCCAGTGTCCCGCGACTCATTACCCCTAGACGGGAACCATATGTGACAGTGTTATAAAATTTGTTAAACGTATCCAATATATCTGGGGTAGTACTATGTATACGGCCGCAGTCGTCAGCTATTTCAAGGATAGTGCTTGAAAATCGGGGTGTCCGGGTCAACTCTGTTAGTACTTTCCCTGGTCTTTCTCATTCCCCATATTGACGAGCTCGATGGTATTTCCCCCTGGACTTACACTCCCTGTCTGTTGTCTCCTGGTAGTCTGACATTACCTCCCTGATTAATTTTTGTATGTCAGCATGTATGTGAGCTCCTAGTTGTTTCAATTCCATTTCTAGTTTCAGAAGCATGTTACGTATATCTTTCAATAGCCCTCCTCCCTTGGCAATACATATCCCAAGAATGGTAACTTTAAATGCCTCCCATACTGTAGAGTATTGAGTCACTGTGTACATGGGAAGAACTCCTCTATTTCCTGTTCTAGCTCAGTCTGAAATACAGTGTCCAGTAGGGCATGTGTTGGCAGCCTCCAGGACTGGTGTGGCGACGTCCCGCAGGGTGGGGTAAGTGTAATCAGTACATGTGAACGGACAGAGTATGTGCGAGGTACATGAATCGATTTAGTCAACCATGTTTTCAGTCATCTAGATATTAACCAGCTGTCTATGCGCGACCATGAACAATGTACTGTTGAATAACATGTTCCCTCCCTTTCAGGTGTAGATCTCTCCATGCGTCGATCAGTCCATGTTCTATGGTTATGTCCCTGAATTGGCATTGGGCGCTCGTATAGTGATGTGTCTGTGGGTGCGATCGTTCCATTTGCGGGTCCAGAGTAATATTAAAATCTTCTCCCCATACCACATGGGTGGAGCCAATGTCTAATATTTTCCCCCATAGAATATTGAAGAATTCGGGATTGTCCATGTTGGGTCCATACCAGCATACAAACATTATGGATTAGGATGCCATATTCCCCCACATTATTCAGTATCAGCCTTGTGGGTCTGTTTGTGATCCCATAGCAACATATGGCACACTGCTTTTAATGAGGATTGTTGTTCCACGTGCATATGTTGAATATGCACAGAAACAACAATGTACCGCCCATCGAGCCACAAAGGTAGTAGGAGCAGAGGGGCCAATGTGTGTTTCTTGTAGCATAGCGCAGAGTATATTGTGTCTATCTAAATATGCTAGCACATGTCTGCACTTGCAGGGATTGACAAGGCCCCGTGCATTTCATGTCATTATGTTATAGCTGGGGGGCAGGGGCGGTGCATTCAGAGTGTGGATATCTGAGCTCTTATCGGGTGAAAAGGTCGCGTTTCATGTCAAGGTTATGTTATTCTGGTCCTCTATGTCTATGTCTTTGTTGTCATTTTGTGTCATGAACTTGCCCCCCTCCGACAACAGCAGCTCAATTCTGCCTTGACGTACTCCCCCCCCCCTCCCGCATACCCCTAAATCTATGTTCCCAACAGGGGCCCATAACATTATTACAACCGTAAACCCAGATCATGTTAGAGATGTCCCTCTGGGTAAACTCAGGAGGGACCCACAGTTCTTCCCTGTATGTATGAGGGCGCTCAGGACAGTTTTATGACCCATGTGTCGGTTAGACCAATAAGACAGGGGGACCCCCAAAGGCAGGATAAAGAACCGGTAAACAAGGGGTAATGGGCAAAATACTTCAGAAAGAAAACAAAACCGGTTCAGGGAATTTATACTGTGGCCTAATAAATAGGTCCTTGATAAAGAACAAGACAAAACTGGGACAAAAGTACTCAAGAAGAGTTAAAGATATAAGGATAAACCTTTCATTTTTATTTTACTTATTTATGTAATGAAGTTCATTTTTTTCAATTTATACAAATATATTCATCATACAAAAAAACATATATAAATATAATCACAATTCATCAATAAATTTACATCAATCAAAGCACAAAATAGGTACCCCGCTAGAACCTAAACTCAACCATACATACATACAATCGAAACCACATTCATAATCTCAAAACACATTGTGGGTGAGCACAAATGATCCTAGGGTGTTTAAATGGATGAATAGCTTTTATCTCATCCAAAGGAAGCCAGATGGAACTTCAGAGAAGAGAAGGTCATCGGATCAAGCGCCAACGCGCGTTTCGGTATAGGGCCCACAGGGGAGCCCCACCTTCATCAGGGCGTAGACCAACGGTAATAGGGGGCACACACAAAATCTAAAAATTTAAACAAATAAATATAATGAATGGACAACAACTAATACAAACATCTATTAGCAACATTTAATTGATAAATCCAAAATCTATTGAGTACAGAAGACACATGTCCAGTAATGTCATAAATAGCTTGGCAATAAACTGCTTAATACATATGGCCCAATGGGTCCGACAGTAGCATAGAAAAACAAATCACCACTAATAAATAGTGTGACATGGAGACATAAATCATCATTATTGGATAGTGTGACATAGTAAGAAAAGTGTGAATCCAACCACCAAAAGGAGTCGAAAATAAGGGTCAAGTATAGTCAGTGTCGAAAAGAAATAGGACAAGTAAGAATAGGTAAGAGTTAAATAATAACAATAATGATCAGAAAAAATGATAAGGAAAAGGGGGGGGGGTGGGTTTCAACAAGAGACATGCTGGGATCCTTGACAGACCTAGAACCCTATATAATGAGCTGCAAACCAAAAAGAGTGATACATACTAAAACAGGCGTTTTTGGGAGGCCATGGATAAATCGCCTCCAAGCTGCGATGGCAACACAAACCAATGTCCTATAGGAGCGACGGATAATGCTCACTGTTAACAACGGTTTTCTATTTTCCTAATGGGGAAAGGCATAGTAGTGGCGCTTAAGTCGTGAGCGCCAAAGATCTAGAAAAAGAAATAAATAAGCAAAGAGTAATAATAAATACTGGGTCTGGACCGATATTTCTAAATACAAACAAATGAAACAAAAAAGATGAGCGAAGGAGAGTAAGTCAGAAAAGACTTTATAACCAACCTACTAGCATTCGGTGTGAATCCAACGTATGCGCAAGCCCGGAGTGTCCCAGTGAAGATCTTAGGAAGATAAAGGTATGTGGGACTTCAAAGGCTTGAAAATGACAGAGGAATAACTAGTGGTCCATATCCAACGTTATATTGATAAACATCAATAAAGTTTCTGTAACATGAGAAGAAGAAAGAAAAAATATGTTTGACAATGGTAGCGTATAAACGATCTCAAGGCTGGGCTAAGAACTAGCGAAATGACCCGATTGTGGAGAGACTATAAACGGGCAAGAACCATGGTCAAAATATAGCCCACCTAAACGGACCAGAGGGGAAACGAAAGGGGGGGGGTTTGGAAACTCTCAGTGAAATAATGAAAAGGAATGAAAGCCTGGGGAACGCTGCTGTGCACCAATAATTGAATAAATAAACAAAACTGGATAGTCCTAACGAAAGCGAGCTCCGAGAGCAGGGGCAATCAACAAAAACTCCAGGCGTAACCTAAGTCTCGGGTACTTACTGGTTCACGAAGGGTTGGAATCCCCAAAATAGTCCGTATCAAAGGTTCGGCGAAGGGACGACGTCTCTATCTCCTTCACGGTAAATTTTACAATTTGGCCCGCCCTCATGAAATACCTCTCGCTCTCGGGCTGTGAACCAATGGCAGCAAAGATGGGGAGGAACAGGATCAAAATAGAAACAGGACTCTAAGTAAAGTCGTTCAGTATATAGTTAGGAACGGTAGCACCATTTTAGCATCGTCAATGTAGAATAGGTAATGTCGGGTCATAAGAATAAGAAAGAGTTTCTGCAAGTGCCATATAAGGAAAATGATCAAAAAAGATTCAAAATGGCAAGACAAAAGAAAAAAGAAAGAAGAAAAAGTGTCCGTATATGATCGAGTGACAGAGCATGATCTCCGCAGTTCAGATAAACATCATAGCGACACGCAGACACCCCACCAAAGGGGAAGAATCAGGTTGTGGGTAGGCCAGCCATGAGAATTGTAGAGTAAATTATTCCCAACATCGTTGGAACCCAGGATAGGCCAGAATAAACTAACAATGGTAAATAAAAAATGAAAAAATAAAATTTAAATATGAATAATAAAGAAATGGTGCAGTTCGGGTAAAAATAAGGGCAGGCAGTACAGGACTGGAAAACACTGCAACCCAGATCGTCAGGTGGCTAATAGGACGAACCTTGTCTCAACATCCCAATGGAGAATAAGTGGCTATGCTTAAAGAACTTATAGGATAGCATTTTCCCATAAGATAATTTCATTAAGTCCCTGCTGCACTGAATCTAGATAAAAAATCCAAAATGTTTCCCTTTTCTTCCTGATGGAGGTGGGATTTCTTCCAGGGGGGGAGTATATTTTTTCCAAAATAGTCCATTTTAAGTCCGAGTCCTTGTGATTCATGTTTAACCAGTGATTAACTAGAGGGGCAGATGTTTTTTTGATGCGAATATTAGACCTGTGTTCACAGATTCGCAGTCTAATTTCCCGACTCGTTTCACCGATATAAGGAAGGTCACAGGGTCAAAAGATGATGTATATCACATTGGACGATCTGCAGTTCGTCATTCCATGAAGCGTGATCGTCCGATTGTTGGCCAGAATGGTATTGCCAACAATTGCATGTGCACATGCTTGGCAAGTGCCACAACGATGGTTGCCCTCCACTGGTTTCAATCCCACAATGGCTGTTTGGATGGGTGCCGAGTTAGCCATGATTTTGCCTCTAATCAAGCAGTTTTTTAAATTCTTGTTACGCTTGAACGCAAAAAGAGGTTTAGGGATACTGCTTCCATCATTACCGATATTTAACAGGTACCAAAGGGAGTTGATGGTCTGTCTCACCTTATGGTTAATGTTGGAGTGCTTGGTGACATATACCAACTTATCAGCCGGGTCAGGTTCTCTTCTTTCAAACATGGCTTCCCTGTTAAAATATCGAGCTCTTTTAAAAGAGTCTTTGATGAGTTTGTGGGGGTAACCTCGTTTCAAAAATTTGGTTTTTAGAGTGTCAGCTTCAGCAAGAAAGTCTTTCAAGTGTGAGCAGTTTCTACGGAGCCGTAGAAATTGACTGAATGGAATACTGTCCCTCTGGCTCCTAGGATGGTAACTGCCATATAAGAGGAGAGTATTCCGGGCAGTAGGCTTAGTGTATAAAGATACACTGATTTTGTTGTCATGATGTTCAACCCACACATCTAGGAATTCAACCTTAGAGTCGCTTGAATGAACAGTAAACTTAAGGTTGCTGTCGGCAGCATTTAGCCAGGCTACAAATTCTTCCAGGGATCTGTCGTCTCCACTCCAGACGAAGAATATGTCGTCTATAAATCGTGACCAAGCTCGCACATTCTCATAGAATGGAGCCATGTTGTTGTAGATGTTAAACTGCTCAAATTTGCCCATGTAGAGGCACGCTATGCTGGGCGCACAGGACGCCCCCATACTGACGCCCTGTACTTGATGGAAAAATTCACCATTGAATTCAAAATAATTGTCATTTAAGACAATTTCAAGACACTGAATGATAAAAGAAGCGTTGGTAATTCGATTATCATTGTTGAGAATTTCTTGAACAACCGCTAGCGCCCCCTCCTGCGGTATGTTAGTGTATAGGGCTTCAAGGTCTAATGTGACCAACAATTCCCTATCAGGGTCAAACGGGATGTCTTCGATCTTGGAGATAAAGTGGCCCGTATCTCTCACATACGATTCCAGTTCACCCACCAAGGGTTTCAAAAAACAATCCACATATTTGGCTAGGGGTTCAAGGGCTGAACCAATCGTGGACACAATAGGTCGTAGTGGCGGGTCCAAAACGTTTTTATGTGTCTTGGGTACCCCATAGATAATTGGTATTCGGGTGTAGCTGGGTGTTAGATATTCTGCCTCCTTGGTACAGATAAAATTATGATCAATAGCATTATTGACCAAGGACAAGATGCGAGCTTTAAGCTGGGTCTCAGGATTACTTCTAATCCTTTTGTAGTGAGTAGTAGACGATAGTAAGGCATTCATTTTCTCGATGTAATTAGTGGTATTGAACAAAACAATACCACCGCCCTTATCGCATGGCTTGATAGTAAGCGATTTGTTATTTTGAAGCGATGTAAGGGCCTTTAGTTCAGCAGGAGGTAAATTGTTGGCTGGTTTGGGCACATATTTGATGATTTTCAGAATTTTGGAGGTGACTGCTTTCTCGAAGATCCCCACTTCTGGACCCACTAAATCAAGTCCAGGAGTGAAATCTGAAGGGGGTTTTAATCCCGACAGATTCTCATCAGTGTCAGGTGATGGTCTATTAGAAAAAATTTTTTTTAATCTAATTTTCCTGAAAAAGGAATGTAGGTCCTTTAAGAACTCAAATTTGTTGAAGGGGGTGGTAGGCACAAAGGTAAGGCCCCTAGATAGAAGGCTCAGAGATTCTTGGTCGACCTCAGAGGTAGACAGATTAAACACAGGAATATCTACTGTGTTTTCCAGTACTGGTTGTGCCTGGTTTGTATGTACATCTGGGGTTGACCTCGAGCTTGATGGTAATTCCTTGTCCGGGGTGCCCGAGTTCTGGGGCGGAAGTTCCCCCGGCGATTGCCTAAAAAATGGTCCGGGGTCATTGGTCTATCGAATTGTTCATGACGGGGTTGGTAGTTGGTGTTATAATTCGACTCATAGTCAACAGACCCTTCCCCTTCTGAGTCTGTAGTATCTGAAAATGTAACCACTTTCTTGTTGTTGCCCCATCTCATATTACTAGAGCCCGGGCCAGTGCCTTCAACCATGGTGTAGAAGTTTGACGTGAGATAGGGGTAAGTGCGCTCCTGCGAGAATAGTCTAATGTCCTTCTTTAACTTATCTGTTTTTCTTTTAAGAAGGTAAGTAGAGAAAGAATCAAGCTCTTGGGAAATTTCATCAAGTTTTTTAGTTGCCAGTTCAATAGAGTTGTCTTTCTTCAGTTTTTCCTCAAGGGCTTCTATTTCTTTAGACAGGATGGTTAATACCTCTCTCGCTGTCTCGATGATTAACATCATCCAGTCGCGAGAGCATCTATTAGAAATAAGGGCCCATTTCTCCAAAAATAATCTTATTTCCACAAATAGACCAGGTACATTACGGACACGAAGCCCGAAGGGTATGGTTCCAGCCCTAAGGTACTCAAGCATAAAGTTGGCATGAGCTTCAGTACGTTTAGATTTTTTCTTAAGGTTCAGTAATTTCGTCCATTCACCTTCCAGGCCCTTAGACAGCGAGAACTGGCCATCACTGCCAGCCGCCAGGCCTATCATGCGTGCAAAATCATCATCTGAAAACCCAAAGGTTTTAATGCTTTCCATGTTGTCAGTCCGAAAACAGATGTTAGATATCAAAATTAGCCCAGGGACGGGGCAGGAGATAGTTCAAGGCCCTATAATCTGCCAAAACAATAAAAATGTCTAAATATTTCACTACAAAATCAGTGATAAACAACAATTAATAGAAAAGAGGAGATAAAGAAAATAAGCTACTGTACTACAAAATCTCAACCCCCACAGCAACAAGGCTGTGACGAGAACACCAATAAGACAGGGGGATCCCCAAAGGCAGGATAAAGAACCGGTAAACAAGGGGTAATGGGCAAAATACTTCAGAAAGAAAACAAAACCGGTTCAGGGAATTTATACTGTGGCCTAATAAATAGGTCCTTGATAAAGAACAAGACAAAACTGGGACAAAAGTACTCAAGAAGAGTTAAAGATATAAGGATAAACCTTTCATTTTTATTTTACTTATTTATGTAATGAAGTTCATTTTTTTCAATTTATACAAATATATTCATCATACAAAAAAACATATATAAATATAATCACAATTCATCAATAAATATACATCAATCAAAGCACAAAATAGGTACCCCGCTAGAACCTAAACTCAACCATACATACATACAATCGAAACCACATTCATAATCTCAAAACACATTGTGGGTGAGCACAAATGATCCTAGGGTGTTTAAATGGATGAATAGCTTTTATCTCATCCAAAGGAAGCCAGATGGAACTTCAGAGAAGAGAAGGTCATCGGATCAAGCGCCAACGCGCGTTTCGGTATAGGGCCCACAGGGGAGCCCCACCTTCATCAGGGCGTAGACCAACGGTAATAGGGGGCACACACAAAATCTAAAAATTTAAACAAATAAATATAATGAATGGACAACAACTAATACAAACATCTATTAGCAACATTTAATTGATAAATCCAAAATCTATTGAGTACAGAAGACACATGTCCAGTAATGTCATAAATAGCTTGGCAATAAACTGCTTAATACATATGGCCCAATGGGTCCGACAGTAGCATAGAAAAACAAATCACCACTAATAAATAGTGTGACATGGAGACATAAATCATCATTATTGGATAGTGTGACATAGTAAGAAAAGTGTGAATCCAACCACCAAAAGGAGTCGAAAATAAGGGTCAAGTATAGTCAGTGTCGAAAAGAAATAGGACAAGTAAGAATAGGTAAGAGTTAAATAATAACAATAATGATCAGAAAAAATGATAAGGAAAAGGGGGGGGGGGTGGGTTTCAACAAGAGACATGCTGGGATCCTTGACAGACCTAGAACCCTATATAATGAGCTGCAAACCAAAAAGAGTGATACATACTAAAACAGGCGTTTTTGGGAGGCCATGGATAAATCGCCTCCAAGCTGCGATGGCAACACAAACCAATGTCCTATAGGAGCGACGGATAATGCTCACTGTTAACAACGGTTTTCTATTTTCCTAATGGGGAAAGGCATAGTAGTGGCGCTTAAGTCGTGAGCGCCAAAGATCTAGAAAAAGAAATAAATAAGCAAAGAGTAATAATAAATACTGGGTCTGGACCGATATTTCTAAATACAAACAAATGAAACAAAAAAGATGAGCGAAGGAGAGTAAGTCAGAAAAGACTTTATAACCAACCTACTAGCATTCGGTGTGAATCCAACGTATGCGCAAGCCCGGAGTGTCCCAGTGAAGATCTTAGGAAGATAAAGGTATGTGGGACTTCAAAGGCTTGAAAATGACAGAGGAATAACTAGTGGTCCATATCCAACGTTATATTGATAAACATCAATAAAGTTTCTGTAACATGAGAAGAAGAAAGAAAAAATATGTTTGACAATGGTAGCGTATAAACGATCTCAAGGCTGGGCTAAGAACTAGCGAAATGACCCGATTGTGGAGAGACTATAAACGGGCAAGAACCATGGTCAAAATATAGCCCACCTAAACGGACCAGAGGGTTAGACCAATTATAGCTCTGGGGAGGGTTCCATGGGACTGTTCTGTCTTGCATCTTCATGTGTGTGCCCATTACATATTCCTCCAAGCAGGTCTGTATTTATTGTCTATGTATGCATCGGTGGTGGTCCGGATCCAACTCTATCATATCTTGGTGGATTTGTTATGTTATTTTCCTCATTCAATGTCCGATAGAGCGGCAGTGGAGTTGGAGGGGCTAGTAGCGGATTCTTGTCTAGGTGATTTTCTGATTGTGGTTTTCAGGAAATCATTCACATGCTGGGGGTTTGTAAAGAAATGTTGTTTGCCTTGGTGTGTGATCCCAATGCGTGCTGGGAGCAGCATGGCGTAGGTGATGTTTGCCTGCTGGAGTTTCTTCTTCACAAATTTTCTATGAGCTTCCTGGACCGCCATGGTAAAGTCCGGGTAAATAGCCACCTCAGTGCCTTCAAATGATAGTGGCTGTTTTTCCCTCACCAATCGCTGCGCAGTGTCCAGTTGTTTAACATTCTTGCGATTATCGGCCTTGGAGGGGCTTCGGCGGGGGTCGGTTGGCTAATGACGGGTGCGCTCTTTCATATTCCTCCATTCTGCCCGTGTTTGTGGACTCTGGTATTCGTAGAATTCTTAGGTTATTCTTCCGTGATCTTGATTCTAGGTCTTTGTTTTTCGCAGCTATCACTTTCAAGAGTCGCTCCATATTTAGTAGTTGTTTCTTGCGTCCGGTGGATGTGTCTTCCAGATCTGATATGTGCTGGTCTTTTTCTTTGACGCGTTCATCTTGTTGGTCCAGTTTATGTGTGATATTATCCATATGCATCCACATAGTGTCCATTTTGGCTTCTATGGAGGTTAAGCTGTTTTTCATTATAAGCAGGAGTTCTTTGAGGTCCTCTGTCGAGGTGTTGTTGCCTGTGGTTAGTGCATCTGCCATTGTATCTTCAGGCTTTCCTTGCATTCGGGCAGACTTACGGGCTTCGAATTGTAGCTTGGTCTGTTTACCATCAGCCTTACCTATATTGCCAGTTCTGTGCCCTTTTTCTTCTCCTCCCTTTTTGGGTTTTCTTTGGAGGGCTTGTGTTTTTTCTCTGGATACTGTTGGGGGGGCTGGGTACTAGGGTATCGTGCCCGTGTCTGTCTTGTCTTAGCTTATTGGAGGTTCCTTCCGCTGCGCCGCTTTCTTGGTGTCAGCTCGGCCTAAATTGCTATGCACTCTGCCCTTTTGTTATCCTCCTGGGCGGTCGCTGGTCCAAACAGGCACTCTTGCTTTGTTCTTCCGTGTCCTTATACGGCGCAGTAGTTCCTATGTAGGGGAAGTGGGGGGCAGCCGTCCTCAGTCACGCGTTTCTCAGATTGGATCCTCTATGTTGTGCTCTATCTCCTCACTGTGTGTGTGTCTTCGTTCAACTGATCACCTTGCAATTTGGGTGTGGGCCTGGCTATATTGCTGTCTGCCTTGTGGGAGTTGTGTTTCGGGCCTGCTCCTCCTCCAAACCCATTAGTGTCCTCTCTGCAGCGGACCTCTCAGCTGTCTTGTGTTCTCATGTTTTTCTCTTTTTTGCACAGATAGACCTTCCCAAGTTGTCTTTTCTATACTTCTCTCATGGCAGTATTGTCTGGCTGCTTTCCTTGTGAGCCTTGTAGAACTTGTGTATTTTATGGGCCTCTCCCTCCGTGCTGCCTCTGTGACTTGGCCATGTATATGTCTCTCTATCACCTTTACAGTGTAATTTTCCCCCTTCCGAAATGCTCCTGACTTTGTGCACGGTTTGTCCTGCTTTCCCGTCTTGAGCCGCGCTTAGTATTGCGCCTTTGAATTGGAGTCCGTGCCGGTAAGCCGAGGCCCGGAGCCGCTGTTTCTCCTCAGCCCTGCGTTGCACCCGTTAACTTACTACAGCAGAGGAGGAAGCCGACAGCGCTTTCTGCTGCTCTGCCTTTTCGTTGCTACCGACCGAGTGCCGTGGGAGAATCGCACGGTCACATCCCAGCAACATGCAGCACCCCTACTCACCGTTCAGCCATCTCTAGAGGCGATCCGATGCTGTGCTCCGGTTCCCTTGAGCACTGATACCTCTCGCTGCGTGTAGGGAGGCACATCTTCACCACTCCCAGCGCGTTTCCTTAGCGGCTCCCTCTCTCCGCAGGTTCTATCCTAGCTCCCGCAGTCCCTCAGGCGGCAACGGCAGTCAGGCAGCGGGTGCATCCGCCATCTTGTGCTCGGCTCTGGGGCTCAGCTTTTTTCAGTGTTATTATCTTATCCCGGCTGCCTTTGTCTATTTCAATGTTGTTGCGTGGGTCCTCCAGTATTTCGCTGTCGATTCCTGGCAGTTTTACATTGGTGCTCCAACATTTGGGCAGGATAATGACGATTGTTCCTCCTGAGCTGCAAGAGCCTCACGTACTTGCGGCCATCTTGCTTGTGTGCCCTCTAGCGCCCCCATATTATTTTATTATTTGATTAATAAAATCATTATAATCTGTATAAAGCAGCTTAAATTAGTATAGTGAATGTATGAAAGTAATTTGAGTGGTGGATATGTTAGTCAGTTATTTATTTGGATTGAGAAGGATAGTGGAGGGATAGAAGAAGGAACATTTTTTGCATTTCTACAGCGCTTGCTACAATTAATGGGTTGTTGAAGCGCTTTTTCGGCGAGTAGCACACTACTCTGGAACCCATACAGTGTTAGTGGTGAATTAGTATAGTGAAATATGAAAGTAATTTGAGTGGTGGATCTGTTAGTCAGTTATTTGGATTGAGAAGGATAGTGAAGGGGTAGAAGAGGTAAAAACGTTTGCATTTGTACAGTGCTTGGTATCCCTGATGAGGTGTTGAAGTGCTTTTTCAGTGAGTAGCAAGCTACTCTGGAACCCATAAAGGATTTGTGATGAATTAGTATAGTAAAATATGAAATTAATTTGAGTGGTGGACATAGTCTGTGTTTGGATTGGAAAGGATAGTGAAGGAATATAAGGGAAGAATTTAGAATGTTTTTTTGTTTGTTTGTTTTGGAGCTCATAGAAGTAGGAGGATACATGGGATGAGTAAGAGGCAGGTGGAGGGGGTTGAGTAAAAGGGAGGTGGAGGGGGAAGAGTCAGAGGGAGGTATTAGAAAGGCTTGTTTTGGGGGATCAGAATAGTAAAAAGAGGTATGAGATGATGCAAGGAGGGGTGAAGTAGGGAAGGTTCTCAAAAGGGTTATTTTGGGGATTATTGTAGTGGTATGGGGTTCGGGATGAATGAGAGAGTGGGGGTAATGTATATATTGATAGAGGTATAGGGTGGGAAATAGGCTAGTGCATTTAAAAAGAGTAGTAGAAAGTGGATTGATATGAGTCAGAGAGTTGAGCTGGAGGATATATTGAGAGCGGTAAAGGGTGAAAAATAGGGTAATGCAGTGGATATGCTGAATTACAAGAAAATAAATAAATAAGTAAAAGTAATAACTATATAGATCCAAAAGTAAAAAAGATATAGATCCATAAGTACATGGACGGTATATAGATGCATAAAAGAAGGTAGTATATGTAGATGAAAGATGCCTTAAATAAACTCTGGCTTTCAAGTGTTGTTGTACTTTAAATTAGTTTTATTTATTATTATAATATATACATATTTTTTTGTAGATCAATAATGAAACAATTGTAGATAAATAGTTATGATAAAAAGATTTACTTATTTATGCAGTCACTTATATACATGTTAAAAACATAGAATAATGTCACAAACAGTAATGTACATTTGTCAAGCAAAACTAGTGAATATATATAATTCTTTTTTACATAAGTATTCTACATGTTTATACAAAGCAATACACATATATAGATACATATCTATAGTACAAATAAATGCTTATATGCAAAGAGATATGTTGTATATTTCCATCTATTTGCATATGGTGGTTAAGTGGGGAAGAGCCAATTCTTGAGTAGTGTTCTGAAGATAAGGTGGTTATCCGTGCATCTTATGTTAGGGGGTAAAGAGTTCCATAGTTTGGCTGCTTGACCAGAGAATGATGTGCCACCCATTGATTTTTTGCTTGTATCTTGGGATTTTGAGGCGAGGTGCCACTCTAGAGCGGAGGTTCCTTTGTTGAATGTGTTTGGTGATTGTATTCCTGATGAAGTGCGGTCTCGTTCTATGTATCGCTTTGTGGGTGATACAAAGCAGCTTGAACGTGGATCTTCTGGCTACCGGTAACCAGTGCAGGGCTTTCAAGGCAGAGGAGATGTGGTCTTGCGGTTTTATATGTAAGAGTAGTCTGTCTGCCGAGTTCTGAATCTGTTGTAGTCTTTTCATGGTTGTTAAAGGTGATCCATGGTAGAGGCTATTGGTGTAATCGAGTTTGGACAGAACAAGGGAGATGGTAGCCTGGACCTTGTGTGGAAATCCCAAATGGGGAAAGTGTTTATAGTAACAAAGCTTGATCCTGCCAGTTTGTCCACTTGGGCATTCATCGATATCTTGGAGTCCATGGTCATTCCGAGGTTTTTTACTTCCTTCAATATTTTAGGCGGTGTTCCCAGATCATCAGGCCACATGGCGAGCGGGTGGTAATGTTTCCAATTGCCACACGTGAGTATTTCCATTTTGGAAGCATTCAATTTGAGATGGCTCCACGTCATCCATTGATTCACAGCTCTGATACTACCAAAAATTGTCGCGTTTCCAATGTCTTTGTGGCATAGCAGTTGAAGGAGTATTTATGTGTCATCTGCATAGTTATAGCACTTGAGGTGAAATTGATTGATCAGTGCCGGTAATGACTTTATGTAGATGTTGAAAAGCATGGTCGAGATAATAGAGACTTGAAGGATCCCTGCTTTTGTGAAGTAAGGTTTGGATGAGAAAGGTGGGGCATGGATGACATTAGTTCTGTTGCAAAGGACAGAGCTCAACTGCTTTGGTCCCCGGACTGGTGGCATCAGATTTGTACCAACCCCCCCAAATCCTCAGTAAAAAACCTGGGTGTTCGCTTGCACCAGACTCTTACTATTAAAGATCAGGTAGTGGCTACAGCTGGCACCTGCTTTCAAATGATGAGTCTGTTGCGCAGAGTCTTTCCTTTACTCCCACTTGTGTTCATCTTTAAACCACACACAGACACAGGTATCACGATGCACAGTGCGTGGTTGTTGTTTTAGAATATGGGAGTGTTGGGGAGAGTTCTGAGTTGGGACAGTCCTCCTCTTACCAATGAAAGCGTTGGACTACCTAGGGCATGAGGTCACGATGTAAGGAATCAAGCCTTAAAAAAGAGCCTCATTAACACTGTAAAGGAGGCTCCAGCACCCACTAACAAGGATAAACTATGGTCTTTCCTTGGGCTTGTGGAATTCTTTGCTAAGTTTTTGAAAAACATTTCGGAGAAGACCCATTGTCAGGGCCAATGTAATTATGCAGCCGTGGCAATTTTGGCATAGTTATGTATTTGTCACATAATCCATCATCTGCCGTATAATCTACAGATTAAAAAAAAGTTTCTAGTTCAAACGGTTCAAAAGTTACTAAAAATGTGCAAGCCCTTTTGCAAAGTTGAACTGATCACCTTGGTGATGCTTATTGCTATATTTGGGTATTAAAGTGGTACTGAGGAGGTGCAACCAATGTCCAGACAGTGTTACCAAGTTTAACAATTCCAAAATAATGAAGTAATACTTATACAAAATGTACTGCATAATGCTGCATAATGTGCCTTTTCTTGCCACATAATTTACTCACCCCCGACACATTATTTGGCCCTATCCTACGGCATAATTCCAGTGACCCTGTCTATAATTTACGTCATCTTCTTAAAAACAAGGTCAAATTTACCTGGTCTGACAATTTACAATGTGATTTCCAACAAATTAAAGACAACATCTGTATGGCTGGAAGTTTGCAAGGTTTTGTTCCAAAGTTGGATTTCATCTTGACTACTGATGCAAGCAACAAGGGGATAGGAGCTGTACTGTCTCTTAAGGGTTCAAAAGGTAGTTAACACACGTTGGGATTTACATCAAGGGCCATATCGCCAGTTTAGGAATTATAGTTAGTCATAGAAAAAGAAGCGCTGGCCTTTGTGTGGAGTCAGGAGCATTTCAGAAATTTTGTATGGGGGTACGAAGTGGAGGTGAGGTTTGATCATAAGCCTTTACCTAAAGTGTTGTCCTCAGAAGGTCTGTTTAATGCCACACTTAGAATTGCGAGAATGACGGTACACCTATTGGATTATAGGTACACCTTGAAGTTTCTCCCAGGTGTTAGGAAAAAGGTAGCAGACTGCCTTAGTAGGTAACCTTTACTGTTGGAAGAGAGAGTTACTGATGACAAAGACAAAGTGTGAGTAGCGTGGATGGCTGATGAAACGATGGTTGCATTTCAGAAGAGGAAGAGGAATGGCGTAAAGCTAGTAACCAGGATGTCACCTTGGAAAAGGTGAAGAGATTTATTGTTGAGGGCTGGCCTGAGAAGAAATCATTTGGGGAGGCTCTTAGTGAACTCACAGTTATGCATGAGAATTTCACGAGAGGGGTGAAGTTTGTTCCCCCTAAGGAAATGAGGGAGTCTTTTCATAAAAGTGTGCCATGATGGGCATTTAGGTATCGTCAAAAGTAAGAGGAGGATTAAAGAAAACTATTGGTGGCCAGGTATCGATGCCGAAATTGAGAGGATTTCAGGGATTGTGATTTGTGCAGGGACGCGGATAAGTCACAGGTGCATTTTAAACCCCAGTTGTTTCCCATTTCTTGTCCTGAAATGGCTTGGGAGGTGTTACGTGTAGACATCATGGAGCCTATTCAGGTTGATGGTGGAGAATCATGGTACACCTTAGTAGCTATTGATTATTTTTCCAAATGGCCAGAAGTGGAATTTGTGAACAGTGCTTGTTCAGAGAATGTGGTTAAATTCTTTAGACAACATCTTTCAGAGGGAAGGGCTACAGAAGAAAGTCATTACGACAATGGCGTTCAGTTCAGGAATGAGATGATTGAAGGGCTCCTCTGTCGTAATGGGATTGAACACAAATTCACCTTGGTTTCTCGTCCCAGCTGAAATGCTGAGGTTGAGAGGTTTAATTGTGTGGTAAAACAAACTTTGCAGCTGGGAAAGAGCAAAAGGGTAAACTGGATGGTTTGTAGTAAAAGAACCATGTGTATGTTGTGCACCACACCCTCTGTAACTGGGTGTAGCCCTTTCAGCATAATGAGAAGAAGAGGGCCTTTTATGAAGGACAACCAAGGATGTATGGCTCAACCCTGCTTACAGCAGTGGTGTCCAGTACTTGTAAGAGACAACATTGTGAAGACACAGGGTAAAGAGTAGGACTATACTGATAGTAAGAGGGGTAGTAAGGAAGTAGTTGTAAAAAAGGAAGATGTGGTACGTGTGAAGTTGCAGTGGAGGGTGAAGAAGGGTGAGAATAAGTATATAAACCCGTTAAGTATTGCAAAAGCATACAGAAATTCTGCTAAGCTGAGTGATGGACATGTGTGTAACTTTAACAGGATTGTAAGGTATAATGGAAGCAGGAAAGTTGGAGATGTAGAAAGAGAAGAAGCATGTGGTTATAGCTGGTTAGATGAGAGTAGGGAGCTTAGTGAAGATGAAGGAAGTATGGGCATGGAGAGAACGACTGGAGAGAGTGAGGAAGTGGTGCAAGTGGATGGTTGTGGAGAAGAGCGATCGATTATTGATCCAAGAGAGAAATCCAACATACAGTATACTTGAGGGACTATGTTGAATAATAAATACTTGAGAATCGTGTAATTTGTTATGTACAGATTGGGTGTTAATAGCTTTCCCCAATAATGTGTTTAGCAGTGTTTATGTATAGTTATAATATATATGTTTATAGTGTATAATGGGGAAGATGTGTTGTGCTTATCTTTAACCACACTCTGACACCTGTATTATGATGCACAGCTTGTGGTTGTTGTTTTCATTAGAACATGGGAATGTTGGTGAGAGTTCTGAGTTGGGACAGTTAAAACAAGACTTCTAATGTGGAGGGACGTGTTGGCCTTTCTCCTCACAGTACTTGATTAAGAAGTCTACTTACCTCATTGTCTCTTCCGCCATATATACACAACAGGGAGTCTAGTACAATATGCCCATGGCCAGCATAGCTGCCAGCCTTCTGATCGCTTAGGTTTGACATTGACCTGTTTGAGTGCACTTAAGAGTGACTTTCAATTACCAAATGAATTACACTTTCTCTTGAGAATAACCAAGCAATGAAGTCCATGGAAACATAAATATCAGAAATGATATCTATTTGAGAAATAAGAAGCCCTAAAAAGATCCTAAAACTGCTGCAAAGCACCTGAAATGGAAGGCCACCTACATACACCTTTCAAAAGATTTGAGATCCAAACTGGTCGTTATATAGCTAGTCCACATTGGATCTCTCTACGTCAGTGATCACTGCTACTCAGACCATACATGCCCATAGACCAGATTCAGATGGATACTCCCGATCTTTGCAGCAAAAAAGGCTTTATTTTGTCTGTCTTCTGTCTGAATTTGCCTTTACTTCAATAGAAGTCAATAGGCAAAATACATTCTCTTGATTACTTAATAAAAACTCCCACTTTCCTCTTGTTGTGTATGCCAGACAGTGCTGCTGAAGTAAGGCCCTCAGGTGGGAACAATGGTTACATCTTCGGGGCTGCTGCTGTGGTGGGCAGGGAGGGTGGTGGTAGGACTTTTGAAGGACGGGGCCCTCAAGGGCCCCGCGGGTACTTATGACCACCTGCTATGACTTCCCAAATGAAGAGTCGATCAGGCAGTAGAGAAGGAAAACGTACGTATTTATTGTTTTTCTCTGCAGAGGAGCCCAGTCAGACCATCACCATAAGAAGTTTGTCGAGGGGACTGACACCACAACATTCGCTAATAGAAGAGAAAGCCTTCAGGAGACTTCGGCACGCCTCTGGTGGAAAAGTACCGGTCTGAGGCGGACACGAACTAAGGAGGTACAAAGAGATGAGCCAACACCTGCTAGATGGGCATGCTATCAGTGGCCCAATGCCACTGTGCAGAGTCTCAGCGCCTCCTAACCTGGGAGCAGAGCTACATGTATACAATGGAATGCAAAGCAGAATAATTGTCTTTTTAGCAAATCGAGCTACAGTCTTGGACAGAGTAAGGAAATATAACGAACTACAGTATTCTGATGAGACAAGCTATTCTGAATTCTAAGGCCTAAGACAGTCTAATAAGGATTACGAAATAGAGTCACACTGGCTAACAAAAGCTTGCATGTTACCAGGATAACCCAGCGGGTTGCATAACGTGAGCATAATTACATGTACTTTGGTCACACATTGCTAACCTAACATAACATGCTGAATGCAATATGGTAATGGGGAATTTTAATTCTAACAGATTCTAGCATGTGTGGCTAAAGCCTTTATTGCTATTCGGTAGGGTCTTTACAATTCTAGTGGGGAGGAGACTGTACATAATTCTCTATCAATCAAAGTAAGGTAGTAACAAGGCAAGCATTTCAATAATCAAACAAGCCTTCATCAATAAGCATAATTGACTGAACTTCTTGCAACATCATGTTGGAGACTTTATTATTGTGACCAGAAAGTCTAGGAGTTGGTGTAAGCTTAGTAACACGGTAAGTGCAGCATACCGGGAGACAGTGAATGCACAGGCAACAAGTAAAGATGATACCTGCAATACCTATCAAGACAAGCAGAATCTTCCAACCCCAGGACGTTAACAAACCCCAGAGCCATCCTGTGAGAGACAATGAACCATTGGCCTCATGTATTTCTGAGGCAAGTTTGTGCAATTTCTTTATGGCAGAATAGACAGTCGGGGCGCTATCTGGTATGTATACACAATCACTGCTGCCTAGGACACGACAGGCTCCACCCCTATCGGCTAGGATAACATCTAAAACCATTCTATTTTGAAGTGAGACAAGTCTCGTAGCCTGGACTTCAACTGTAATATTGGTCAGTATACCTGCAGTAGTATTAATGACTCCCTCAACTTCTCGTGCAAGACGATAAATGTTGCGGCTGTTGAACATGGGGCCCCAGAAAGATATGAAACCCTTCATTATATCAGTAAACTCCTGCAGGGAGGTATCTGTCTGGTCAATGTCATCTGGATCAACAACTCCCTTAGCTGTGGAAACTGAGACATCCCTACACTGCAGACGATGAGTTCTGTGGTAGTCAGGAGGAGCAAGATAGACTGGAGGAAGAAGGTAGGAAAAAAGGTAACATCGCCCAGACCATCCCTCAGGTAACCACACATAACCAAGGTCACCATAAATAAAATCAACATTGGGTGTGGGATCAATGGCGGGCTTTTTGGCATTCTCAATATGGAGGTGGTGTTGCATCTGCTATTCCTCACATCCACTATTCCTATTCCCTTAACACAAAAAGGAGCCGGTACATCTTCAACCTCCAGAGGTATAGGCTTGTCCTCCGTGACATTACGGGCTTCGAAAAATTGGTAATATTCTGATACATTAAAATGCAAGATTCTATCTCTGTCTATCCCTGTCCTATTGATCTTTCTACCCCTATCCACCGCTGCAAGGCGGGTATTTAAAAATACTCGATCAAATCGCCCATTGCCAGAGGAGGTACCATACGGGATCTATGCTGAGGATATACTTTCATTGACACGGAATGGGATCTGCGTCTCTTAAGATCCAGGGAGTCAGGCTGGGAGAATGGACGAACCACGCTAAGTAGAACAAACCAAACCTCACAGCCATTAATGTGAGACAGAGCACAGGGAGCAGTCTTTCACTTTTATGTGTAACTGGAGGTAACAACCCACATACCCAACAGTTTGTTGTATGATAAACAGCATGTGTTTGATGCAGCGTCTGAATAAAAACATTATCTTGATAAGGCTTCCGGTGCTCTTCTTTGTGGGGTGCCAACGTGCCAATGATATGTTCAGGAGGTGTTGGTGTAGTACTTATCTAAGCATGCACAGGATATTTCTCTTCCAGAAAGAACAGTATTCTGAGTACAAACATCAAAGCAAGCAAAATTATTATCACGAATATCACTTTAGTCTTTGTGGGACTGGAGGACCAAACAGGGCCATGCGGGGTGGGGCGTGAAGCTGCAAAAGGCTGCTCCTCATCAGGGATAGGGCAGCCAAAGGGATACAAGGGCCGCAAATTGTACCTTGTGTGCCAAGGCACTTCCTCATCAACAAACAAAGGTTAGAGCTCACATTCAGTTGGAGATCAAGACTCCGGTGTTTGTGCTCCAGAAGCTGGGGTATCCGGGGCGGCCCTTATCTCAGGGGAAATCGCCTCAAATATGGCCTCGTCACTCTCCTCGTCAGTCCGCGCCCCTCTCAGCCGGGCGTTGGAAAAGGGAACAAAGCGGGGGACCAGCTCCCCTTCCTGGTCAGCGATCCCGTCCTTCACCCAGTAATCGTATGGAAGCGGCACCCTCTATTCATGCGAAGCATGCACCCAGTGCTTCCAGCCATCCACTTCCACAGCTGTCCGAGTGGCCAGGAGCGCCTGGGTGGGGCCTCTCCAACTCGGCTCCAAGCAGGATTTGCGCTGAAATTGACGACTGAGTACGAAGTCTCCAGGCTGAATCCGATGTCCGGGACCCTCTGGCAATGGTTGTAGGGTGGCAGATATCTGTTGGTGGACAGAACGCAGATCTTTAGACAAGGCATACAAATAGTCAATAAAAAGAAAAGCGCTTAGGTCTTGGGACCCCCATATATTAGCAGGGTGCCCGAAAGCCACTTCATACAGTGACAATCCAGTCCTAGAATGCGCAGTCACCCTTGCCGACATTATTGCTAGGGGCAGCGCATCTGGCCATTGCAATCCTGTGCTTTCATGTATTTTTGCTAGTTTCACTTTGAGAATGCCATTATATTATTCAACAAGGCTGGCTGACTGAGGATGATTTGCTGCATGAATTTTTTGTGTAATTTGCAAACTCTTAAACACCAAATCAATGACATTGGCATTGAAGTGGCTCCCATAGTCACTCCAGATCACACGTGGCAATCCGTAGCGTGGGAAGTACTCCTTTAGGAGTGCCTTAGCTGGTGCTAGAGACATATTTTCTTTAGTTGGGTTGGCCTCAACCCACTTACTGAATGTACAAACTACCACTAGTACATATTTCAGATTATTCACTCGTTCCATTTCGATGAAATCCATCTGGAGAACCTCGAAAGGGAAGGAAGGCGGTGCGAAATTACCAGCAGGTGTAGGGATGCCTTTTTCCAGGATTATGGTTGAGACAAATGATACAGTGTCTCACCAAGTGTGCTGCAACTTTAGGGATATTCTTATTCTGCCATACTGGGTCTAACAGTTTACAAATACCTATTGCACTTATGTGCGCCGGGCCATGGGTCATGGTGACTACAGGAAAAACGTATGCGTTCAGCAACAACCACCTTTGTTTGCCTGACAAATCAGTCCAACACCCGTCCTCGTCTATACGCCCTGTTCTCGCCTCCCACATTGCCAATTCGTCTGCAGTCGCCGCTCTTTGTGTTTCTCTTACACTATCCACAGTGTTCTCAAACATTCCATTGTCTGGAACCCATCTAGCAGGACTTGCCACAAACATTTTACTCATCTTTGACCTAGCTGTCTCCTTAGCTGTCTGGTCCACAAACGCATTCCCCCTCCCCACATCGTCCACAACAGCTTTATGTGCGCTGCATTTTATTATAGCCAGTCTGTCAGGGAATGTCAGTGCTGATAACAATCTGAGTATTAGGGGGCCATGTTGTATTTTCTGCCCATGAGATGTCAGGAACCTCCTTTTCGCCCAGAGGCGCCCATAATTATGCGGTATGCCAAAGGCATACTGACTGTCATTGTAGACATTAACAGCCAGTCCCTCACTCAATTCACAGGCACTTAGGAGATCGACCAATTCTGCAGCTTGGGCTGACTGATATGGGACACGGCATGTCTCAACTAATGTATGTTGTGTGGTGATTGCATAGGCTGCAGTACTAGTGCCATCTGGCAGTTTGAAACAAGAGCCATCGACATATAGTTCCCCTTGGGGGTCAGATAAGGGAACATCAGTCAGGTCTACCCGTCCCTTCGTTTCTTCTTCTGTTCGAAACAGACAATCATGGACATCATTGTCCTCTCCTTCGAAGGGAGGGGTAGTAACGTGGCTGGATTCAAAGTGGCTCATCTTTTCATGGTAATGTGCGGAGCAAATAGGGTCAGTTTATATCCACTAAGCACTGGTGAGGTGCTGTGTCTTCGTATTGTTCAATAGCGTGTCCACAGTGTGAGGTACCATCACTGTGAGGTCAGTATCGAGGACGAGCCCTGCTGCTTTCTGATTGATACCGCTACCGCCGCAGCAGCTCTCAGACAGCTCAGGAGCGCTCTGGCGACATTATCCCAAATGGCTGAAAAATAGGCGCAGGGTCTCTGCTTACCACCGAAACCCTGCGTTAGTACAGAAAGCGAGCAACCGTCGGCCTCGTGTACATAGAGCACAAAGGCTTCTGGAAGTCAGGGGTACTAAGCACAGGAGCAGAGCAAAGCGCAGTCTTTAATTGTTCAAAAGCTTGCTGGCAAGCAGGTGTCCAAGGCAAAGGCTCATGCACATCTTTGGTGGTGAGGTAAAGAGGGGGTTTCGTTAGTAAGGAGAATTTAGGGATCCATTGCGAAAATACAAAGTTATCCCCAGGAATGCGCGTACCTCGCATTGGGTCTTACAAATAGACATGTTAGTTATGGCAGCTTTGCGTTCTGGTGTTAGTCTGCGACCCTCCTTCGACAGCAGATGACCTAAGTAGGTGACCTCCTGACAACAATACTGAAACTTTGATAGGGACACTTTGTGTCCATGGTGTGCCAAATGGTGCAGCAATTTAACCGTGGCCTCTTTACAGCCCTGATCAGTGTCTGGGCCACCAGAAGATCGTCAACATATTGTAGCAACACATTACCAGATGGAAATTCCAAAGCATCCAATTGCCCTTTTAAAGCCTGGCTGTAAATGCTAGGGCTTTCCGTATAGCCTTGTAGAGCAAGACAGAATCTAAAACTCCGACCGGTTATTGCCAATCCGAAAAGATGACGGCTATCGGGATGGATGGGAATGGTGAAGAAAGCATTTTTAAGTCAATGACTGAGAAAAATGTAGCGGTCTGGGGAATGATAGCCAAAATCGTTGTGATGTCAGGCACCACAGGATATTGGGGAACCACAATTTTGTTTACCTCTCGCAAATCTCTCACAAAACAGTAAACATCAGGAGTAGCATCTGGACATTCCAAAGAGGCCTTTTTAAGAATAGGAAGGATGGGGCTAATGCACACTTTTGCTTTTGTCTCCTCAACCACCCCAGACTTAATCAAATCCTGAATTATTTGAAATAAAGCCTTTTCTCCTGCCTGGGAGATCTTGTACTGGGGAGTTCCTGGTAACCTAGCATTGTTTTTCACCTGTATAGAAACAGGGGATATTTGAAGCAACCCAACATCGGTATCACCAGTAGCCCACAACGAGCGTGTTACGCCGTGGAACTCAGGAGGGAGAGGGTCGTCTTTTGCAAAGCATTACTTGGCATGGGCAACTCGTGGGCCTACAGTCATGTGAACACCATCCTGGGAGCAAAATATTGTCGCATGCAACCTTTTTAACAAGTTCAATCCAAGTAAGTTCTCTCCACAATTCTATGTCAGTAGGAAAGGTGAAACGACTGTAAAAGGACCAATAGTCAGAGCAACTGGCTTAGAAATGGGGCTAATGACCGGCATGCCTGAGAAACCTACCAAAATATTCTTTTGGCCAGACAGAGCTGCCCCCGGGACCAGTGAACGGGAAACAGAGCTATTCATAGCCCCTGTATCAACTAGGAATTTCTCAGTGGAGCCTTGTAAATCTGCAGTAACGTATGGTCCATACTGATCTACAGGCACCTGAACTGGTCCCTTTCCTGCCCCTGGCTGTCCTAGCTGTGAGACAACCCTGTCACTTCATCCATGTCATAGTCGTCATGATAGTATTGTCTGCTTCGGGGGTCATCAAAATAGTTTCCGCTCTGCCTATTGTTCGTCGTGTTCTCTGACTGCGTCTCACCTCGGCCTCCCCCTCCACGTCCACATCCACGTCCTCTTCCTCCAGAACCTCTACCTCTAGGAGCCCCACCTCTCTGCAACAATTCCGGACACTCATTCCGCCAATGTACCTCCTTTCTACAGTAGTCACATTGGTTGGGCCCCACGGGCGTACCTGACGCGCCACCCCTATTGGACCGGGGGGCCCCCGGACCTGGCCCCGAACCACGTCCTCACCACCTCCTCTTGCAACCTGCTGCATCAGCACTCTTGTTTTCAAATCTTTCGTCTTCTTCTCCACTCTTTCCTTGTCCTCATTCTCCAAATGCTCATAATACTGAGCCATACTTAATATGACTGATGGGGAGGATGTGGTCCAGGTACTCTCCGAGGCCTGCAGTCGAGCAGCAATCTCAGGGAGTAAATTAGTAACAAACCTGTTCACAAACAAACGAACACCACCCTCCTGTGACAAATCCTGACCACTAAAATCTAGGAACACCCCTTCAAATCTGGTAAAGAAATCCGACACACTCTCATCCTTCTTCTGACGACATGCAGTCAACTTATACCAATCCACTTTCTTTGGTGGGATAAGGGAGTGCATGTAGGCAATAATACGTCCAGGCAGAGCCGGCAGCTCTGCTTTTGGTTTCTCCCCGGGCTTGCGCTCCTGATCCCATGCTCTGATCTCATCCCATGTGCCACCAGTTCCAGTGCATGGTTCTGCGTATGGACTTGTCTTCATATATCTACCGGCACCAACAAGCCGAAGAATAACTCTGTCATCTAACGTCATCACTGTGGAGGAGGCCACTTCTGTCAATTCCTTATAGTACGCAGTTGGGATTTTTCTCGGGTCCGATAACTGACTCTTTAGGGAAAGGACCTCACTCCTTTTCCAAGGGGTATGGATCCATTGCTCTAGAAACCGAGCGTCGACTCGCTGTCTTCTTACAGTATTTGCAGAGTCGCGCAATTCTGGTATTTCGGGATGGTAAATAAGATAGACTTTCCTCATGGGGTGTTGCGCCCCCGGTGACGGAGCCTTCTGGAGTAATCTGCCTCGATAACCCACCAAGTTGGACAAATTCTAAAAACCTCATTCGGGGCCATGTCTGCAACATATACTCGGTCTCATATGTCATAGATAATCTGAGGTGCGGTACCTTGAAAACACTGCTCCCACAATTGTATCAGAGTGGCCAACATGTGTTTAAGAGCATGTTACTGTATGAAGGGCTCATAATCTTTCATCACACTCCACACATCCTCCACAGTATAAATCGGATGTCGAGCCCACTGAGCTGTCTGGTTCGCTACCATCTGTTTCTCCTTAGTGCCTACAGCAGAGCGCACTAACACTTTATTCATGCGATCCTGCACTGCCGCCCAATTGGTGTCAGGAAGTCCGCGTGTGGGTGTCTCAATATGCAATGGTGTTTGGGGCGTAGCACCCACAGACGGAATAGTAGATGCCAAAATGGGTACCATCACATAGGGGGTCAAAGTGGGGGGTGTAAGGGGAAGGGTAGTCGATGAGGCAGAACTAGGAGACAAGACAGGAGAGGGAAGGGACAATACAGGGGAAGCAGCAGTGTCCGTTCCTGTTACAGACGGGAATTCAAGGGAAGCAAGTCGGGCTGAGGCCAATGCAACGGTGCCGGGAATATCAGAGGGAGCAGTCCCAGAGGCTGGAGCTGGGGAAGTGGGAACCGTGGGGTATATCTGCTGCGGGGCATAGGGTGATGGAGGACGAGAATCCAGAAGCTCCTCAACTAACTTGTCTCCCTCCTCTTTCTCAACATAACTTTTATCAGTCTGCAGTCAAAACTTTCTGTCTTCACGCTCTATTCCTTCCTCTATCTTTTCCCCATCATAGGCTACTGCCTTCTGAGTGATCGTTTGTGTCTCTTTCCTTCTAGCCACCTTCTTTGCTCTCAAGCGCCGCTGCTTCGCTTCCTTTTGCCACACCCTCAACGAGTCAAACACGGACTTTCTACTCCGTTTAGCAAACAATTTATCCTGCAGGAAATTAATTTTCTGTTCATCGAACAAACCAGTAAGTGGCCATTGCAGCTCAGTATTGTCCCTCGTATACTTATGCCACAATGTGCTAAACATAATAGGGCCAATACTGTGTTTGACATATATGTCAAAATTCGGAGTAACCTCCGTAAGGGCGGACTGGCTCTCTCTTCCAACCGCGCATCTTTAGAACAGCATCGGCATCTGAAACATCCAAACTTACTGAAACAAGGCATCTTAGCATAAGACACATACACTGTTCCCAACGGACAAACCACACCCACAATTGTAATACAAATTAAAATAGAGGAACAAATATCGTTCGCGAACCAAGAGCACTGTCCGGATAGCACAGTCGCTACTCACTCAAACAAACATTGCACAACCCCCCCCCCCCACCGACGTCGGTCCACAAACTTCATAACACTCAAACGCAACAATCAAACCAAAAATCAGCTCGGGAACCGTATCAGAACAAAACAGTCCAAAGACCGCACCAAGACAAGTGGACAGCCCAGAGACTGTACCACTTTCAAGAAGACAGGTTCTAGCCCCAGGCCTTTTGCAAGCATTGACCAAGTTTCCAGTTGGCCTGGCAGATTGTTTGCAAACAGTCCCAAACCTTTTCTAGCGCGGGCCAAATTTCCAGTTGGCCTGGCAGACTGTTCACGAACACTCTGTATCTTTTCCAAGGGTCCCCAAACCCGCCAAGTACAATCCAAGACGGTATTAAACGGCACCAAGACACAGCCGGTCGACTCGTGTAATCCAAACAAGGCAGTTCGCACACTGCACCAATACAAGAGACAGGCCTCGGCCCCAGACCTTTTCAAGAGCAAATCCAATTACCAGTTGGTCTGGCAGATCACCTGTGAACAGTCCGGGACCTTTTCACAAAGAGGCCAATTACCAGTTGGCCCGGTAGACTGCTCTCAAGTGCTCTGTGTCCCTCAAGGGTCCGCAGACCCACCAAGTCCAAGACAAGACAGTCCACAGACTGTACAAGGACACGCAGCCTGTCGGCTCGTGTCGTTCAAACAAGACAGTCACAGACTGTACCAGGACACGGCCTGCAGGCTCGTGTCGACCTAGAATGGCGCCATTTTCCCAAGAACCAAATCACTCACCTGGTGCACACAGGTCAAGCAAGTTATTCTCCACTGCAGACTCTTCAGACCAATCGGTCAGCTCCAAGGTTTCGCCTTTTCAGGACCCCAGCCAAGGGCCACTAGCCGAAGATCCGTCTGATCTGGAGGGCGGGGCAGCTGCGAGAACCAAGCTCGGTCTTGTATGTGAGGGGCCCGATCCGCCCGACCGTCCAGACACCACCACGGCCCCTATGAACCCGATTACGGGCAACGAGTGCCCTTTTGCGGTGTCCCTGTTTGGATGCCGACTGAAGGACGGGGCCCTCTAGGGCCACGCGGGTACTTATGACCATCTGCTACGCCTTCCCAAATTAAAAGTCGATCCGAGAGTAGAGAATGAAAACGCTCGTATTTATTGGTTTTCTCTGTTTGTTGAAGGGACTGACTCCCCAACATTCGCTCATAGATGATAAACCCTTCAGGAGACTTCGGCCACGCGTCTGTTGGAAAAGTACTGATCTGAGCCGGACTCAAACAAAGGAGGTACAGAGAAATGAGCCAACACCTGCCAGATGGGCATGCTATCAGTGGCCAAAGGCCACTGTGCCGAGTCTCAGCGTCTCTTAACGTGGGAGCAGAGCTACATGTATACAATGGAATGCAAAGCAGAATAATTGTCTTGTTAGCAAGTTGAGCTGCAGCCTTGGACAGAGTAAGGAAAAATAATGAAATACAGTATTCTGCTGAGTCAAGCTATTCTGAATTCTAAGGCATAACACAGGCTCAGCAGAGACAGTCTAATAAGGATTACGAAATACAAAATGGAGTCACACTGGCTAACGAAAGCTTGCATGTTACCGGGATAACCTAGCGGGTTGCATAACGTGAGCATAATTACATGTACTTTAGTCAAACATTGCTAACCTAACATAACATGCTGAATGCGATATGCGAACTGGGAATTTTTTTCTAACACTTTCACAACATCCTGCCGGCAGCCTGGTGCCAGAAACGTGCCAACTGTCTCACAGCTTACTGAGGGGATGTACGTGGACCAATGATAGGCACCACTCTGGAGGTGGGCACAGAAACAAAAAACAGCATTCAGTTGAATGCTGTGGCTTGGGATACGCGGAAACACAGAGGGCTGTGAAGAATTTCTTGGCTTTGTTATATAAAAGAGTGCTCCTAGAGTCACTAATTGTCTGGCAGTGATGGCGGACCAAGATGGTTCAAAAGACTTGCCAGATAGACAAAACACTTTTAGTCTTTGTAACTTGTATTAAGCGGGTATTTTATACTCCTAGGTATGGCTATGCTAAATTGTCTAGTCATGCCTACCTCAAAGTTTTTCTCCTTTAAAATAATTTTTGTTTAAACACTTTTATCAACCACACAAGGCTCTCCACAAAATCGGCCCAGCCTATCTCAACAGTCGGCTCTCCTTCTACGTACCCAACAGAAAACTCCGCTCCGCTGACCACGCCGTGGCCACGGTCCCACACATCCGGAGAACTACGTCCGGAGGCAGATCCTTCTCCCACCAAACCGCCAGGACCTGGAACACCCTCCCCCTCTCCCTGCGACAGACCAAAGACTTGCTGACCTTCATGAGACAATTCAAGACCTAGCTCTTCGACCAATAGCGGCAGCATCCCTCCCCCCAGCGCCTTGAAACCCTCACGGGTATTGAGGAAATTCGATTTTCGATCTCGCTTGTATTCAGCCACCATTTCTTTGTGTTCCACCGCCATTTTGTGTTGCCCTCACTCAGGCAGCACAATGAACGAAGTTTTTCTGCTGATCTTACTGCGACGTGTCAAATAACCTTCTGCCTCTGTTTACGAGACTGATGTCAGGGACTGGCTGAGTCCACTAATCCTCGTCTGGTTTGACTAAACCCTGTCTCAACTGTCTGTCGGTTCACACCATTCTTTCCTGACTTTATCTTATCTTCTGGCCTTCGCCATTCTCTACTTGTATTCTCTCATTTCACAACTGTCCTCCAAAGCATACAAATGTCCTGCCACCTGCAAGTTGAGTTGTAGACACTACCACTGATTAACTTGTGGGGAGGGGTGACAAAAACAGTTGGAAGAAAGGTTTATTTGGCTTACTTGATACCTTGTTTTCAAACTTTTCTCATTGGTTATATCTTGTTTTCTAACTCTTCTCATTGGATAACCATGTATGCATTGGGAGTGTTCTTGGTGAATCTATGTGCTATAAAAGATTGTGCGCTACAGAGTAAAGTGGCAGTCTCCTAAGAACATACTGAGTGTACTTCTGGGACAACTGTACTTAGCTGCAGCTAATAAACCTGATCTTCTACGCTCAACAGAATGTCCTGTGTCTCTGTTCAACAAAGCAGGTGAACTCAGGAGATTAAGGCGTGCCCTGCGCCGCCAGGCCCATAAGGCCCTGGTTCTTCAATTGGTGCCCTCTGTGAGGCGGCTTCAGAGGTAGCGAGTTTGCCTGAGGGTCGTGAGGAACCCCGCAAGAAAATTCTGGAGGAATCGCGAACCACGTCAAGTGACCCCTGTATGTCGAAGTGGTCCGAAGGTCTTTTTCAGCGCGGGTTCTCCTTCCTGACGGCTGCTGACGACTGCTGCCCTGACTGCCACCTTGCTTTGGCCCCTTTTGGTGATGTATGGTTTTTTTCGAGACGCTAGACGGGCCTCTGTTGACGTAAGAAGACACTTAGTTAAGTATTGGTGGGTAGCTCCCATTATTTCGTTTTTTTTTGTTTTGGGCCTTTGATTCGGCTATTGCAAAAGCCGAAGCCGAGGGGTGAGTACAGATTGTGCTGTGTTATTTGATTTAACCCCTTGATGTTTGTGAACAGTCCAGTGAAATAACGATGCCTGGTCTGAGTATGTTTAGAAAGTTTTGTTGTTTTGGTTGTGATAGGGATTCCCGGCTGGAGGACTCTTGTCCAATTCCTCCGGTTGGAACTCCCACTTATGAGCTTTATTCTAAACATGGTGTTTGCCCCATTGCCTTTAATGAGGCATGGATCCGATACACGTAGAACGATGGTGATCTACAGTGGCCACAGAATGGTAGCTTTGAGCCTGACATATTAGATAATTTGGAAGCAATTTTGTTTAAAAGAAAAGCCCGGCCGGCAATGTTTGACTCTTTCCGCCTCTGGCGTAAGGAAGCCAAACAGAGAGAAATTAAACAGGCAAAACGAGATAAGAAAACACAAAGTAGGACGATTATACAGGCTGCCCAGTTTAAAGATAATGAGATTAATCATGAAATGGAAATTTCAGAGAGACAGCATCGTATGGCGATAGATAAATGCTATCCGGTGTTGCCCATTTCCCCTTCTGATAAAAGTAAGGATCCAGAGGAAGACCCTTTGATGTCTCACTTATTGAGATTGCCTCCTCCCTATGTACAAGGTGCTAATGCACCCCCATTGTTACGACCAGTTCAGCCATTAGTTGCGCCTCCGCCTGCTCCGGCTCTTCCGCATTTGCCCCTTCTCGTAGTGCCACCCCCACCTCTTCCGCCACCGACTTCTTTGCCTCAGTTCCCTGAACATCAATCTCCTTTGCCTTCGGCTCCCCTTATAACTGTTAATTCTTCTGTTAGTTCACCTAATACCTTGTCCCCTGTTCTTATGTCTAATTCTCCTACTGTGCGCAAACGAATCAAGTCCTATTGTTCCTGTTCTTAAACGTACTGATCCTTCTAAGCCTCCTGTTTATCGTTTTGTGATTGATCTTCGGGAGGTCAATAAAATTGTTGTACCACAGTTTCCTGTTGTTCCAGATATCACTGCCCTGTTAACTATGATACCTGCCTCAGCGGCTTGGTTTTCTGTTATTGATCTGAAAAATGCTTTCTTCAGCATTCCCATTGCCAAAGAGAGTAGGGATATTTTTGGTTTCTCTCTAGGAGGCCGAAGTTTCCGGTTCAAGCGCGCACCCCAAGGCTATTGTGAAAGCCCCTCCATTTATAGTCAAGCTCTGAAATGTCAGCTCGATGTTTTTCCTTTGCCCCCAGGTGCTACTCTTATTCAATATATGGATGATTTGTTGATTGCTGCTGATTCAGAGGGTGTCTGCAGGAATGTGACTGTTGCACTGTTACGTCACTTGTCTGATCCTAATCATAAGGTTTCGCCTTCTAAACTACAATATGTCCGTCGAGAGGTTACCTATTTGGGTCATCTCTTATCAAAGGAGGGAAGGCGATTAACCCCAGAACGAATTCAAGCAATTGCGCAAATGTCTGTGCCATCTACACAAAGAGAGGTGCGTGCCTTTCTGGGCATCACTTCTTATTGTAGACAGTGGATTCCAAATGTTTCTTTGTTGGCCAAACCTTTGTTAGCACTCACTTTGAAAGACACACCCCAACCCCTTCCTTGGACTGACGAATGTGAGAAGAATTTTTCTGATCTACGTACTGCTCTTTGTTCTGCTCCTGTGTTGGGTACTCCAGATTACAGTAAGCCCTTCACGCTCTATGTCCATGAAAGAGAGGGTTGTGCGTTGTCAGTCTTAACACAACGATTTGGAGACAAACAGCGGCCATGTGCCTATTTTTCAGCTACGTTAGACCCAGTAGCCAAGGCATTGCCTAGTTGTCTTAAAGTTACAGCAGCAGCAGCGATTTCTATTCGTCAGTCTGCTGGAGTGGTGCTAGATAATACTCTCATTGTTATGGTACCACATGCAGTGGATACCTTGCTAAATAGGACGAAAACACAACATCCTACAAGTGCTCGATTGTCTGGATATGAGCTGACGCTCTTGGCTAGTCATGTGCACATCAAACGATGTAATATTTTAAATCCAGCCACACGGTTACCACTTCCAGAAGAGAAAGATATTCGGAAACAACATGATTGTTTTCTCCATACTGAGGAGGAGACAAAAGGCAGGATTGATTTGAAAGATACGCCGTTAGTGGATCCAGATGGGATCCTATGGGTGGATGGGTCTTGTTTCAAACTCCCAAATGGTGAGACAACTTCAACTTATGCTGTTACCACCTTGTATACAATCTTGGAGACTGCACGCATCAGACATAAGTCAGCTCAGGCAGCTGAACTGATAGCTTTGACCAGAGCGTGTGTGTTATCTAAAGGAAAGAGAGTGAATGTGTATACCGACAGTCAGTATGCGTTCGGTGTGGCGCATAGCTTCGGTCGTTTGTGGAAGGAAAGAGGATTCCTTACCTCCCACTGTACTAAAATACAGCATGGTCAATTGGTAACTGATCTTCTTGAGTCACTTGTTTTGCCTACCCAGATAGCAATTGTGAAATGTAGTGCGCATAAGAAGATTACTGATGATGTTGGTCGCGGAAATGCTTTTGCGGATGAGGTAGCAAAAAGGACAGCCAGAGATGGTACAAGTCGCATGTATGTTGCGGGCCCTGCGAATAGGGTCAGGGAAAGAGGGATGTGTGAGGACACAATAGAAAGTGTGAGATCGATTCAGGGAGATGCTACAGAGAAAGAGTTGAGAAAGTGGAAAGAGAGTACAGGAATGTTAGACGCAACAGAATGTTGGATAGAATTGTCAGAACACCAGCGTTGGCTGTTACCAGATGCCTACATACTGCCTGTAGTTACTATGGCGCATGGTCCAGCCCACATCAGTGCAAAAGGAATATGTAAACTTCTGGCTCCAGTGTGGCTGAATGAAGGGATTCCAAAATGTGCAAATAATGTGGTGAAGCATTGTATCATTTGCTTGATGTACAATCCGGGAAAGGGAACCCCAACTCCGGCAGGTCATTTTGCTCCCCCAACATATCCTTTTGAGGTGTTGCAAATCGACTACATTCACATGGATCGATGTAACAATCTTAAATATGTTTTGGTAGTGGTATGTGCCTTTTCCAGATGGATAGAGGCTTACCCCCTGAAAGACAACACTGCTTTGTCCACTGCCAAGGTTCTTCTAAAAGAGTTCTTCCCTAGGTTTGGTTTGCCGCGCATTGTCTGCAGTGACAATGGAAGTGAATTTGTAGGCCAAATTATACAAAAGGTGTGTACCGGTCTTGGTATAAGGCAGAAGTTTCATGCGGCAAATCATCCTCAGTCCGCGGGTTTGGTAGAGTGCTATAACGGCACTCTCAAACTTAAGCTTGCAAAAGTACAAGCCAGCACAGGTCTTAATTGGCCCGATGCTTTACCTTTGGCTCGCCTGTCCACTAGAACAGCTGAACATTCTCGTTTGGGACTCAGCCCATACGAGATTGTTTTCGGGCGCCCAGCTAATGTATGGGGAGTCCCTCGCCCTAGAAAGTATTCTGATATACAGTAGCCAATGCTGATTGACTATTTACATGACCTCACCACTAAATTACGTGTTCTTCACCAACAGGTTCAAAACGCTTTACCAGAAGCCTCCACAGACCCAGGTCATTCTATCCAACCTGGAGACTGGGTCTGTGTGAAAAATTTTCAGAGGACAAAGAATTTGGAACCTCGCTGGAAGGCGCCTCGACAAGATCTTCTGACAACTCGCACAGCAGTAAAAGTCGAAGGGAAAAAGAACTGGATCCACGGCGTGCACTGCAAGAAAGTGCCCCTGCCCTTGCCTTTTGATCAGTGGGTTCGTAAGGGTATAGGTGATTCTGAAGGAGAAAAAGTCCCCTGATTCATACCTTTCAGTAGTGCACACCTGGATGGAACTCGATCGGAGAAAGAAGATGACGACATTCTACAAGAAGCCGTACCTTCCCATCTCCGATTAAACACTACAGAGCCACAGACCCTATTTCAAGACCAAATTGTACCAACAAGGACTAGATACAATTTAAGACCTAGATTGGTCAAGGACACCTGAGATTTCCATCTCTTCTGCTACATTTATCATCTGTCCAGGTTGCAGGGTCACGGTAGGAGTCTTGGTTTGTGACCTGTATAATGGCTAGGCCCCCAGGACTTGCAGTGTCATAGGACGGCTAATAATCACAGCCAAGTGAGTAAGGAAGATTGCCGTGAGCAACAATTTTAGAGGATGGATGTTAAATTAGGAAAGAAGGATAATAAGGAAGAGATGAGAAAGAAATATTGTAAAATATTGTACAGTCGATGTGGCGTAACATTGTGTGTTTCTATATTTTTGTGTATCTTATTGGGTTGTGTAGGTTGGGTTATTCATGCTATGCCTCAAAAAGTTGTCCCTAATTCTATCTCCTTGCCTCTTCATTCTACTATCTCCCCTCATCAACCCTGTCTCAACTGTCTGTCGGTTCACACCATTCTTTCCTGACTTTATCTTATCTTCTGGCCTTCGCTATTCTCTACTTGTATTCTCTCATTTCACAACTGTCCTCCAAAGCATACAAATGTCCTGCCACCTGCAAGTTGAGTTGTAGACACTACCGCTGATTAACTTGTGGGGAGGGGTGACAAAAACAGTTGGAAGAGAGGTTTATTTGGGTTACTTGATATCTTGTTTTCAAACTTTTCTCATTGGTTATATCTTGTTTTCAAACTCTTCTCATTGGATAACCATGTATGCATTGGGAGTGTTCTTGGTGAATCTATGTGCTATAAAAGATTGTGCGCCACAGAGTAAAGTGGCAGTCTCCTAAGAACATACTGAGTGTACTTCGGGGACAACTGTACTTAGCTGCAGCTAATAAACCTGATCTTCTACGCTCAACAGAATGTCCTGTGTCTCTGTTCAACAAAGCAGGTGAACTCAGGAGAATAAGGCGTGCCCTGCGCCGCCAGGCCCATAAGGCCCTGGTTCTTCAGTATGTAGTGCGCTTTACAAATTATTGATTGATTAGGCTCGTGTGAAGTGGTGAGAAAATAATAACGTGTAGATAATGGTGTCATCTATCAAATGTCTAAACCCCATAGTGGAAAGAAAAGTGTATACATTTCCCACTCAAAAATGAGTTGTGAACAACTATTCCACACATTCTTTATTTTAATAGTGGCCACACTCAATTAAAAGAAACGGCATGTTTAGACCATTTTAACTTGAACGGCCGTGGGCTGTAATTGGTCACACAGTGAACATTAGTAATTTTATTGCTTAGATCTGTATTTCATAACTTGCCACAAATCATTATAACAGTCAGAACATCTCTTTTGATGGTTGACCATAAATCACTTTGTAGCACCTGCTGTGAGAGCTCATTCTCCGGCTTTGAAGATTACCTTGCTCCTGAATGTCTGGCTTTCACGGCCCTCGGGCCATGCCTGGGCTGCAAGTGCTGTGTTCGCCTTTCGTGGACCAATTCTTACTCCTTTGTTTGCCCTCCAGTGCCCCTATCGTGAGGCATCCCAAATACCCTTTTCAGGCAATTTGTATCCTCGCGTGATGTCATTTATTTGAAATCTTTGAAGCTCACCCTGCCACATTGACTGTGGTTCCCCAATTGCCACCAGCTCCTCCTTTCTGCCTATGAAAACCAAGTAGCTCTAGACCCCAAACGATATTCCTATGTTGGATAAGTGAAGCTTGTCATCTATGTAGTAACCTGGCATCTTAAGGTTGATGAGGGCATGCATGACAAACTCACAGCCCATACCCTTACAAAATGTGCTCTTTTGCAATGTTTCGTTTTCTCCTGGACTTTTTCACTGCCCCGTGACTCACTGCCCCGCCATTCATATCTCACTATCCCCTACAACCACAGTATGTTGGCAAGGCATAGTAGCTGTGAGATGGCTGGCAGGTCTGACTTCAAAGGTTCTAGCAGAGTTTTTCACCCTAGTGCAGTGAGGTCGTTGCCGCCTAGATGAACCACAATGGCATCAGGATTTCCGTGTACTTGTTGCGCATCCCACACCCTGAGATGAGCTGGTTCCACTTCATACCCGGCCTGCCCATCCAGACCACATTGGTGTTGCTCAGCAATAGCCCTCTGTATAGATTCCGTACGCTGGCCCACCACTATGCCCTTGTGATATATGTTTGGCCTACTATCCAAACTGTCTGCTCCAGACCCTGTGGAGAATAAGTAGTCCCATTTTAGTTTGTTACAGTCCTGATGTATTGTTGCGGGTTAGGAGACGCAGACGGGAGACGAGATGGGGTCAAAGTAGCTTTTATTGGCCTGAGTACACGCTTGCGTCATGGGACCAGTCTATATTGGGGCAAAGGTGGCTCTGCTGGCTTCTCCCCGGATTCTTGATCCCTCAGCGAGGTCCGCCCTCTTCTTAACCACTCCAGCGCGGGTCCGTCCGGACAGGGGGAATCGTGGAGGAGAAGGAAAAAAAGAAAGGTACTAGGTGTAAATGTGGTGCACGGTCAAACCAGGTTGGTTAGGGAGGGGGTTAGTGAGGGGTCACACGGTGCGCAGCACGTCTAAATAAGTGAGGATAGTGCTCAGGGCAGGATCACCGGGATACGGGGACCTTCACTCTAGGTTCTCGGGCTCTCCCTTTTTCCCACCCAGCCCGTGAAATGTTCGCGTACCTGCGAAAGCCACGCTTCTCCTGGAGCGTGGCTGGGTGACACACGGGAGCGTTGGCCTCCTGGCTTCTTATCGTCTTCCGATCGCTCCGCCTCCACTCCTTCCCTGGATTCCGCCTGGTTCACTCCGCTCACAACTCGCTCGACTCCTCCGGTGATAGCACACCCAGATATCCGCCTTCTACCCTTCTTTGAAGGCCAAGCCTCTTCGTCGTCATTGCTGGGGGCGTGGCTTTGCGACCAGTCCTCCCACTTAAAGGAACAATGTCCCTTTTCCTCGTCCTCGCCGTACGTCCGTACTTCCGGGCATGTCCACTCCTCCTGCTACTGAGAAACAAGAGGGGAGTTGATGGTGGTCACAGTCCCCGTGTCATCAGGTGGGTCTACCCCGTGCTTGGGCCGACCGCCCTCGTTACACACCACCCCCTTGGATTCTCCCGATCGGGGAGAGGAAATCTGGAGAGGTAATCAGCACTCCCATTATCGGCGCCTCTCCGATGTCTCAGTGAAAGAGAAGGGCTGTAGGGAGAGAAACCACCGAAGGACCCTCGGGTTCAGAGCGATGTTTCGGCTCATCCACTGGACGGGGGGCGTGATCTGTGTACAGGGTGAAGGGACGGCCCTCGAGGTACTACCTCAACTTGTCTATAGCCCATTTTATTGCCAGGCATTCCTTCTCGATAGTAGGGTATCGCAGCTCACGGGGAAAAAGCTTCCGGCTAATATATGGGATTGGATGGTCAATACCCTCAGATGACAACTGTGACAGGACGGCCCCTATACCATAGTCCGATGCATCTGTGTGGAGTATGAAGGGACGGGTAAAGTCAGGGAAGGACGGCACGGGACTAGTGGTTATAACCTTTGTCAAGCTGTTGAATGCTTTCCACATTAGGGGCGTGGGACACAAGAGGGTCTGTGCTTTCACGTCCTGTTTGAGGGTGTCTGTCAGTGGGGCAGCTACCTCTGAAAATTGGGGGAAGTAAACGACGGTAGTACCCTATCAAGCCTAAAAACGCCCTCATTGCCTTCTTGGTACTGGGGAAAAGGGTCTCAGCTATTGCTCTGATCTTTTCAATCTGGGGCTCAATCACTCCATGTCCTAGTACATAGCCTAGATATTTCACTTTTTGATAGCCCACCCTGGATTTCTTCGAATTTATATGTAATCCTGCCTGTTGTAGGGCATGTAAGATGGTCTGTAGATGGTTCAGGTGGGTTTCCCAACTGGGACTGAAGATCACTATGTCGTCCAAGTAAGCAGATGTGAACGACTGATAGTCTCGGAGCACCGTGTTCATAAGGCGCTGGAATGTTGTTGGCGCTCCATGTAGGCCGAAGGGAAGAACCGTAAATTCGAACAGCCCATCAGGGGTGGAAAAAGCGGTTTTCTTTCGGTCTTCTTCTCGTAATGGCACCTGCCAATAGTCAGGTCCAGGGTGGGAATGTATTTGGCCTCCCCTAATTTTTCGATCAACTCATCTATGCGCGGGATGGGGTATGCGTCGAAGGAGGAGATGTCGTTGAGGGCTCTGAAGCCCATGCAGAATCTGGTACTCCCATCAGGTTTTGGCACCATAACGATGGGCGATGACCATTCGCTCCTGGACGGTCTTATGACCCCGAGTCGTAGCATCTCTTGTACTTCTTTTTGTACCGCCTTCCTTTTGGCCGCTGGGATCCAGTACGGGCGCTGTTTGATGGTCTTTCCAGGGGGTGTCTCAATCCTATGTTCTGTCAGGGTTGGTTTTCCAGGTTTGTCTGAAAAGAGGAAGGAGAAAGGAGCCAGGGTTTTTTGGAGTTCTTCCTGTTCTCTCAGTTCTTCGTTGATAACCAACTGTTCCAAGGTAGAAGAGGAGGGGGCGTGCGTCGGTAACGTGAGGTGAGCGGCTTTCGGTGGGGGTCCTAACCATTTCTTCAGTATGTTTATGTGGTAGATCTGGCTCCTCTGTGGGGTGATCTGGACTCTGTAAATGGTTCTCCCAATGGTCCCCATGACCTTGTAGGGTCCCATCCACTCAGCCTGGAACTTCTTTGTGGATGAGGGTAATAACACTAGAACCCAGTCGTTCACTTCCAGTCTTTTCCATCTTTTTCCTTTATCGTAGAACACCCTCTGTTTTTCTTGACTCATTTCCAGGTTAGAATAGGCCAGGTCCCTTAGTTTTCCTATCTTTGATTTTAGGGCCTGGGTGTATTCCAACACCCCGTGTTCTTCGTCAGCCTCTTCCTTCTCCCAGGCCTCCTTGGTCATCTCCAAGAGCGACCGGGGTTGTCGTCCATATAACATCTCAAAAGACGAACACCCCAGACTGCTCTGTTTTTGTCCCCTGATCACGTACAAGGCTAGGGGTAGTAATTGGTCCCACTCTCTGCCATTCACTGAATGCATTTTCTTCAAAGTGGTTTTGAGAGAGTCCTGTTGTACCTTTCTACGAGGCCGTCAGTTTGTGGGTGGTAGACTGATGTTCTAATCTGCTGTAGATTCAAGATCCAACATACCTCCTTCATTAGCCTAGATACAAAATGGGTTCCCTGGTCGGTCAAGATCTCCTTGGGAAACCCCACCTGGGAAAACAGTTCCAGGAATTTCTCGGAGATAAGGCGCGTGGTGGGGGCTCTCAGGGGGAAGGCTTCCGGGTACCTTGTGGCATAGTCTATTATCACGAGAGCGTACTGATTCCCCCGCCATGTCCTTGGTAGGGGTCCTATCAGGTCCATCCCTACTCTTTCGAAAGGGATACCTATTAATGGAAGGGGCTGTAAAGGGACTGCTAGGGGCCGGTGAGAGTTCTTTTTCTGTCATATTTCGCAAGCCTGACAGTGGGTTTATATGTCTTTATAGACCCCGGGCCAGAACAAATGTCTTAACACGTTCTGGGTGGTCTTTTCGCTCCCTATGTGTCCTGCAGTCAGATGTGAATGTGAGAAGAACATGATCTGATCCCCAAAAGGTACCGGGACCAATAACTGATGGGGATCTTCTCTGGAACCCTGGCAATATAGGAGACTGTCTTTGAAATCGTGGAAAAACAGGGCTGGTGAAGTCCTGTGTTCTATGTGCTTGTTCCCATGCATTGAACAAGGAGGCGTCATTAGCCTGGGCAAATTTAAAGCTTTTGTCTAATGTCCATGGTTCAGGAGTTATCAGAGCTGGAACTGGGGTGTTTACTCCCTGTCCTGGGGTGTCTTTAGGAGTCTGTTTCTGGATGGTGTGTAGGAACATGTCTAGGAATTCGGGGTTGTCTGTTCCTATTATAAGCTCTTCGGGTAAACCTTCCAACACGCCCACCCGGATAATGTAGGTTCTACCGTCGTAATGGGCCAGGGGTACTACCGCCACGGGGTATGGCTTAACGTCGCCATGGACACATCTGATGTGAACCATGTTATCGGGGATGATCTGCTGGGGCTTTAGAAAGACACCCTGTATTACCAACTGTCTACAACCTGAGTCAAGGAGGGCTTTTACCTTCATCCCATTCACCCGTACACTCACGTGAAAGGCACTCCCCATTTCAGCGGTGTAAAGAATGGACTTAAGGACGTATCCCACCTCCATTGGCTCTTCCATTGGTTTTCTTCGGGGGCACAACCTCGTGATGTGGCCCCAATCCCCACACTCAAAGCATTGGGGTCTCTTGAATGGCGGTGTCTCCGGTCGGCCGAGTCGTGGTTTGATGGGTTCCATGATTGAACGGGTTCTCCTGTCGTATTTGATAGTCAGGGGCCGACTGGTTTCTCGGGTTCCAACCCATATTGTTTGGGTTGAGCTCGGGAATAGGTAGAGGCCATATCAATGGCTTGCTCTGTGGTTCGATGTGAGTGCTGGCGTAACCATTTTTGTGTGCTAAATAGAAGTGTGTCTAAGTACTGTTCGAGATACATTTTGTCCATTATCTCTTCTTTTGTGCTCACATTTGGGGTTAGCCACTTATCCGCTGCCATCTTTAGCCGGAAGGTCTTTGGGTTCTCTCCGGGGGTGCCTCTCTCCTTACGAAAGTGCACTCGGTAGGCTTCAGCGTCGAGTCCCAGGTGGTCCAATATAACCGTTTTAATCTCAGCATAAGGGGTTATTCCGGCTGCGTTGGCCACCTGGTAGGCGGCTTGCGCTTCCCCGGTTAACAATGGGGCTAGGAAGAACGTCCACTTCTCCACAGGCCAACCGCAGGCCCGGGCAGCTCGTTCGAAATTAAGCAAAAAGGCGTCGGGGTCTTCCCCCAACACGTATTTCTGCAGAGAGATCCCAGAGGGTCCTGGGGTTAAGCCCCGGGGTTCTCGTGGCGCTGGAAAGGGCTGGTCACACATCATCTTATGTAAGCCATCTATCTGGGCGGTTATGGTGTCCTTAAATGTGTCTATGTCCGCTTGGGCCGATGTCAGCTGTCTTTCTACTGCCCATGCAAGCTGCTCCTGGCCCTTCACCAGGTGCTGTATAAGGGCGTCCATCGTGGGGGTACAGATGGAGGTCTCTATGCCCGCATTCTCTACCACTTGTTGCGGGTTAGGAAACACAGACGGGAGACGAGATGGGATAAAAGTAGCTTTTATTGGCCTGAGTACACGCTTGCGTCATGGGACCAGTCTATAATAGGGCAAAGGTGGCTCTGCTGGCTTCTCCCTGGATTCTCGATCCCTCTGCGAGGTCCGCCCTCTTCTTAACCACTCCAGCGCGGGTCCGTCCAGACAGGGGGAATCGTGGAGGAGAAGGGAAAAAAGAAAGGTACTAGGTGTAAATGTGGTGCACGGTCAAACCAGGTTGGTAAGGGAGGGGTTTAGTGAGGGGTCACACGGTGCGCAGCACGTCTAAATAAGTGAGGATAGTGCTCAGGGCAGGATCACAGGGATACGGGGACCTTCACTCTAGGTTCTCGGGCTCTCCCTTTTTCCCACCCAGCCCGTGAAATGTTCGCGTACCTGCGAAAGCCACGCTTCTCCTGGAGCGTGGCTGGGTGACACACGGGAGCGTTGGCCTCCTGTCTCCTTATCGTATTGTGACCGCTCCGCCTCCACTCCTTCCCTAGATTCCGCCTGGTTCACTCCGCTTACAACTCGCTCGACTCCTCCGGTGATAGCACACCCGGATATCTGCCTTCTACCCTTCTTTGAAGGCCAAGCCTCTTCGTCATCATTGCTGGGGGCGTAGCTTTGCGACCAGGCCTCCCACTTAAAGGAAAAATGTCCCTTTTCCTCGTCCTCGCCGTACGTCTGTACTTCCGGGCATGTCCACTCCTCCTGCTGCTGAGAAACAAGAGGGGAGATGATGGTAGTGACAGTCCCCGAGTCATCAGGTGGGTCCACCCCGTGCTTGGGCCGACCACCCTCATTACATGTATGCTTTAAAGGCACTGGACTTCCATCTGCAGAGACACTGAATTCCCTCTCCCCCACACTGTATGCAGCAGCAGCTGTGCATGCTGGATGCTTAAAGAATGTGACCCGAAGAGTGCTGGTGTGAACCCTGCCCTTGCTAGTGCTAGGCACAGAACTGCGTTGAATTGGAATCTGCTACGATAGCTTCCATCCTTGTATGAACTGGGGGGGGGGGGGGGGCACCTTGCTGCATGACCTGCAGGTAACTGTGGGTTAGGCATACCTGGGAATACTCATGCGATGTGAGGTAGTCTAGACACGTGTATCTGCCCTTTCCTTCTTAGTCGTTTTTTGACCTCCTCAAGTTTAGCACTAGGTTGGTGTTCCCCTTGTGCAAGTCCCTCAACTGGAGACAAGAATCCCTGGGTCAGTTCTGGAGGGGTCCACAAGCTCACTTATTCTGTAAGCCTTGAAAAACTCTATAGAGAATGTTTCCTTGAATAGATGTGCCTCCTTGTCAGACATGCATATGGCAGGTAGTACGTGCAAAATAATCTAGTGAAGTCAATGGGTAGTCTGATGTCCTTACCTTTTGGTTGTCAGCAGCCCCATCCCTGCATTGCTGTGTGGCAGTAAATTGAGCTTGTTGGGACAACCTCCCTGTAGAGTTTTGAATAATAGCTTACTGCCCTTAGGTGAGACTGAGTGCACGCTTTGGAATGAATCCTTCAACCTTGTTGCTATTAGAATTTTGCGCATCACCCATTCGCCTTCGTGAAGTGCTCCCAACACTTACAATAAGTTGTGGCAGTTTTTGGTGCCAGCGCCCTATCGACGAGCGCTGTTAGGTCTACTCCACTACCTCCTATATGCTGGCCAGTAGTAGTGTCATCTGTTCCTCTGCCGACTGCGCCAATTGGCGGAACCTCTCGCACTGAAAACTAGAGAGCGTCAGCGATGAAATTGTCACATCCTGAGACATGTCTTGCTTTTATCGCTATGTTACCGTTCAGCTGGCAACCCACCAGGTGCCTGACCAGCCCCAATACTTTTGGGCAGTGTGCTGCACCTAGGTTTAATTCTTGCACCACTGCGTGGTTGTCTGACCATAGTGTATCCTGTCTGTTAGCCAGACCATTTTACCAAAACGAGAACGCCACCACTAAGGGAAATACCTTTAGCAGTGGCACGTTTCTTGTCTGACCTGGCTCGTACTACCTTTCAGGCCACCAGCGGCACACCAAGCTGGCCCCAGGATGGCGCTGAACCCTTTGCTTCCTGCCTCATCTGTGTACAGGTTCAGTTGCTCTGCTGTCACAAATGGTTCCTGCAAGACTAGGGTTCCATTGTAGTTGCTCAGGAAGCCCTGCCACTAGTCCAAGTCTCTCTTGACCCCCCACCGACACCCTGACCCTGGGGTGCTTATGTAAGAGGGCCCTTTGTCAGCCCTGCCAAGCGCTTGGCAAATTTGGGCCCTGCCAGTATGATCCTGGCAGCAAAGCTGAGCTTTCCCAATAATTGTTGAACTACCGTTAGGATAGCCTTTTTCTTATCTAGCACTCCCTCAATGTCCTGCTTCAAGTCCAACTATTTTTTTGATAATTAATTTTTATTGGTTTTGATAACAATGCATCAAATAAAAACAAAACGACAACAACATGATAAAGATTCCCAATCTCAGCCTCACACCCCTCCCACCCCACCCACCACCCACCATATTTCAGACCACATGTTAAGGCGAGGCACCCCAGACAGAGGACAATCAATTATAATCCCACTATTTACCCCAAATCTTAAAGAATTTTTTGCGGACATCTCCGGGCAGTATAAATTGGTTCCATGGCACACTATACCAGCACACCACAACTTCAACTTTGGTGTGTCTGGCCTTTTCCAGAATTGTGCAATGTCCCGGTTCTCCACCAGAGTTGCCAGCCCCACCAGAGCCCTGTCTCCTCGTGTCCCCCCGAAATCATCCATTATCCCTAGCAGGGCTACTTTCGGAGTAAGTAGGATTGATTTATCTAGGATTGCCTACCTCTGTCTGACCAGATCCAATTTCATCCGGGCATTGCAAATGAGGGCGCTGTATAACTGAGAGACAATCCTGAAGTCCAACACTTTTTGTGCAGGTAGTCTGCACACTCCTTCTATTGAGTCCAGCTGTATCCTTAGAAATGTCAAATGTGTCATGGGGCCATCTGTCTTTTCGTGCGCCAGTGGCACACCGAGCTGTTGTGCTTTGGATGTGACTGCTCCACTAGTTAGCTGCATTATTTAGTGTTAGGGGTGCCCACAAAGTTGTCCAGGTAGTGTAATTTTCTCCTTCTTTTTTAGTGTCCATTCTAGAAAAGTGGTAACGCATATGATATCACACAGCTCATCAGTAGGCATTTGTCATAGAAGAAGGCGCCATCTAACTGGAATCTAGTAGATGATGACTGTCAGAAGGCACCGGGAGGAGCGAGAAGGCTGACTCTACATTGGCCTTTGCCATCAGGGCTCTCTAGCCTGTCGCCCTCAGCAGGTCTACTGCTTCGTCCAGTGTGTCTTAAGATACCGAGCACCAGTCTTGATTCCGCTTGTCATTTACTGACACCCACCCCCCCCCTCCACTCCAGGTAGGATAGGTGATGAATGAGTTGGAAGTGGCCTGGCTCCTTCTTGGGGAAAACCCCTGGCGGGGAGACAATGGAGTCCTTAAGTGGAGGTTCTTTGAATGGGCCGGCCAAGCAGCCTACTTCTAGTTCCTGGGACGCCTTGCTACCTAGGTATTCTCTGCAACCGATTTGAGGTTGTTGCAGAACCGCCGTGCTAGCTGCCCTTTGTATGGTATGACAAAGCAGCTCCGAAAGCCATCTACTAGTAACTGTGCATCGTCCTGTTTGTGATATTGTTTGAGTGGCTGAATGAGGTATGTAATTGTATAGGGGTGGGTGCTAACCCCATGACCCCCTCGTGTTTGCCACGTGGTTCTGTGTCACTTCTTGAGGGGCTCTTTCTTTTCATTACTCCTCTTCCCCTTCTTGCACTCACTGGCAGGGTGGGATTCCCAGCAATGCTGGATACTTGTTTAAAACTTTCATACCTGCCTCCATTTGCAATCTCTCTTCTATAACTTACAGCTGATCAGGGGTTGGGACCTTATGAGTTTACCCCCTGAATACCCCTGCTGGTACCACTCTTTTGTCCGCTGTTCCTGTACACCCAAAATTAATGGTTATGTGTTTCTACTCCAGCGACAAAATGCTGGGTGGACCCTGCTACATCCCAATGATCCCAATTGCCATGAACCTCTCATTGTATCTCAACCAAGCTTCCCCCTGATACTTGTGCTGCACCTTGTGCACCTTCTGCTCATACAACAACAGTGCTTCTGCACTGTGTGGGAATTTCTCAACACATAGGCTTGCTAAAGTGCGAATGGCATGGACCTTTCTAATCTGGGCTTGAGCCTTTCCCTCCTGTCCTTATCTATTTTGTCTTGTGTCACTAAGTCTAGGCCTGTCTGCTTGGCCTCAAGTAGGGAGAATATATCAATGAACTGTTTCACCATATTCTTTAATTCACTGCCAGGGGAACCAGGCTTGCAAGCCTGGTCTTGCATGCTGTTATGGGTGGGTCACCTGGGGAAGGCCTCATGTATTACCTAGCTGGCTTGCCATGAGCAGCGCCTTGTCAGGTGCTGCCTCCCCACGCTACTGTTGGGGCTGTCACTGGTAACTGTTCATCATGAGCCTCTGTCCCCTAGGCGTCCTGCCTTGCCACTTCTTGGATGTTTGCCCCTTAAGTGCTCTGCTTGTCTGTGCTGTCTGCATTGTGAGCTGGTTGTGCTTGCCTTAACCAGCCACAGTGCCACTCTCCTTCTCTAGGCTCACTGCGCTCTCTTGAACACACTCCTGCACTTGCCCTGTCCAGTAGTAAAGTTACTGGCCATGCGTATGCTGTGATGGGAAGTTCCAGAGTGGCCGACTCCGTGCCTTGGCCACCATGTGGGGGCATCAGCAGAGGTGGGGGGTACTGCACAGGGCCGGTCCTAGAATTTCTGGGGCCTTGGGCGAGAGGGAAGATGTGAAGTTCCTTTAATTTGCATGTAACATCACAAGAAGTGATATCACAGAAAGTGACATCGCAGGACTATTGATCTTATTTGACATCACTGAAGAGACCTAATGTGGGTATCAGTAACATGGACAAAAAGATAAATATACAAGTGAAAAAGGTCCATATATTTGAAAACTGTATCAAATGGATTACATTTGTCACATTGGATGGAAAAGCTAGGTGCAGGTCTCAAAAAGATGGATATTGTTTACTCCATGTTTCCAGATTCCATGATTGTTTCCAGATGAGTGCATGATAAAAATTCCATTTCTGTCTCATGAAGGGAAGAGATCCTGTTTGAGGTAATGAGGGGTGGGATCATTCAAAATATAAAATTAAACAAGAGAAAAAACCTCACACCATGGATATAATCGCGAAATTCAAAAGGCTCCGTTATCTTTCCGTGCCATTATTGTGCTACCTTAGGATGACATAATACTTAGTAAGTTGTTTTAACGAAAATCCTCTCACCAGTATCCCATACGCACATGCTAAGACTCTTAGGACAATCTTTTTTGTGTGTGGGCTCTTTACTCGCCAGAATTATGTTAAGTGCAAAAACACAAAACATATATTACAAAAATACAAGACACCTTTGCAAACAAATAACGATTGTATATAAATTAAAAAAAAGACTTAGAACCACCGAGATCACTACTAAATCATACATTGACTTGAAGGTATGCTGCAGATTCAAGGGGTCATGAGCCTTTTGTGAATATCAACGTGCGGCATTTGATATGGATAAAACGATTTGAACAACAGTCAAGTTTGGAGAATGATTAAACAAATGGTAAAAATTAAGGATAAAAAGGTGTGAAACATTGTGTGGCGTTTAACTCATTGGATTCATACAGTTCTTTGGCTGTGCAGCTTAGTGGGACCGTTGTTCGGTTTCCCCGTGATTTGAAAATTGCTGGAGGCCAGGAAGGAGGCAGCAACGGCTTTTAAAAACATAGTTTACTTGCAAACATGACGCCCCCACACAAAGTCAGCGGCCGGTAAGATCTCACCGGTGGCACTGCCCTAGAGCCAGCCTTTCTCAAGGGTCCTGTGACCTCAGTGGCAGGGTCACTGCTGCTTTAGGGTGTGCTGTTTCATAGGCCTGCTTGCACAACTGTAGGTGAACTTCAGTATGGATTGTGGTGGACAGGCCTTCAAGGTTAACCCACACTTGCCAGCACTATGGTCCACCTGCAGGTGCTAAGAGACCAGGGCTTCTATGGTCTACCAGGGCCTTCTAAGGTCTAGCAAAGGAATGTGCTCCCTCAAGAGAGTGGTATGGGGGACTGGTCACAACGGCTGAACCTGGTTCTCCAGTCCCAAATTCGTCAGCTGTGACGATAGGGCCACATCCTCTCGCCCCCTGAACACCATACTGCCCCACTGAGAGAAACTTGCACTGTATTCAACTACAACCCAGTTGTGCCCGCTATAAACACCTGGATGTGAATCAATTCAAAATTATGATTAATTAAGAGTAATATGCTGCCTAAAAAAAAAAAAAGTAACAACATCCTGGAAAAAGCAAACACTCCTAGGGAATGCAAGATTAAGTAACACATGAGAAATGTAGGAAGGAACAACTTGGTTAGCTTAAAACCTTTGCACTTATTATTCAGATATCAGTGAGTGCTTTTGCCTGAAAAGTTAAGAACATGACTACAGGGCCCAGAAGGGACCCATGTAAATGTCCATTTCTCAAATCCTTACAAAACTTAAGGAGCCCGATTCACAGAACTAACTTAAGACAAAATCCTAAACTTACTACTTTTGGTATTCACAGAAGTTAGGATTTTGTCTTAAGACAAACTTAAGACAGACTTAAGTCAAACTTAAGACAGACTTAAGACAGACTTAAGTCAAACTTAAGACAAACTTAAGACAGACTTAAGACAGACTTAAGACAGACTTAAGTTAGGATTTTGTCTTAAGCTTGTCTTAAGTCTGTCTTAAGTCTGTCTTAAGTCTCTCTTAAGTTTGTCTTAAGTCTGTCTTAAGACTGTCTCAAGTCTGTCTTAAGACTGTCTTAAGTCTGTCTTAAGTTTGTTTTAAGACAAACTTAAGCCAAAATCCTAACTTCTGTGAATACCAAAAGTAGTAAGTTTAGGAATTTGTCTTAAGTTAGTTCTGTGAATCGGCCCCACACAGTGTGGTTTAAAAAGACCACAACCGTGAACAGGTAGTGCAGTACCTCCAGAAATGGTGCACTTCTCCACCCTGGGAAAACAATGCTGTTCAAACAAAGAAGAGAAAATAAAAGTAGCGCTTCACTGGCAAACTCTGTAAAGTAGCGCTAATGTGTTTTGGGTGTGAATAAAATTAATCTGCCCACTTTGCTACCACTCTGTCTTGCTTTATTTAGTTATTTTTCACATTTTGAAACTTTTATTTCTGTCCGTCCCGAGGCTGCACTTTGCAATAGAAAAATGTCCCAAAAAGACATTTCCAGCAAAGTGTTTTTCTTTTTTGGTCAATTTCATGGAGGAACAAATAAATGAAAGGAGAGGAAAGAGGGAGCAATGGCTACAAGGCCCAGGGAAGGGGCCCCCCACACTCAGACCTTACAGCTGGCTCCAGCTCTTTGAGGCCCAGGAAAGGGTGCCCCCCTCCCCTAGGCGTCGAAGCAGTAACATTCTACATACATTTTAAATGAGTATTCACATCAAAGCAATCTTTGTTATGGGTGATGCAAAGATTACAAAAGCCAGTTGATCTGGCTGCTCCTTCTTCCCTTATCCACCTCTCCTTACCTGTGTCCAGCTGGTCCTGGAAACAAAGGGGCCTTCTGTCACCTAGCAACAAAATGCCAAAAGAGCACCGTGAATGGCCGGTACTTAATAGAGGCGCTGCCTCGCCCCTGACACCGAGCCAACATAATTGCTGGCCTAGCTGCTGTACCAGCCCCATTCTGATTGCTACTCCCCCCCACCCCTGCACCCCCAGGAATGCCACCACGCCTGGGCTAACTGTGAAAGTATGACCTTTCACAGTGAAGTGGGGCCCCCTGTTTTTCAGCTGAGCGCGAGGCCCTGGGCAGCTGCCCACACTGCCCATGCCTAGTGCCGGCCCTGGAGCAGCTCACATAGGAAGGAATGCAATGGTGAGATTGTTCAGGCAGACTTGGCTCAATCCGAAACTTCGAGTGGTTGCGGAAGCTGTATGTCATCGGTGTGTCACGTGTCAATAAATGAATGCTGGGGAAAAGACTGTTGCTGCCTTGAGCCCCACCCTCTTCACGTCTACATGGCCCCCCTCGCAGCCATCGTCGGAATCAACATTGCCTCCTATGCCGACGACACCCAGCTGATCCTCTCCCTTACCAATGAATCCTTGACCACCAGAACCAAATTCCACAATGCAATGAAGGCCTTCGCTAAATGGATGAAAGACAGCTGCCTCATGCGCAACTTGGATAAGACCGAAATTCTCATCCTGGGACCCACCTTGTCAGCCTGGGAAGACTCCTGGTGGCCAGCCTTGCTCTGAGAGCTGCCCCTTACCTGCTGACTGCACTGCCTGACTTCAAACGCGGATAAGCCTAGGCAAGTTCCGGGAAGCATTCTCAACGAAACCGGAGATTGGGGTGGGGTGAGTTTTGCAGTCTTGTATGGAATCTCAGATGTGGCTCTACTAATTATTACAAGAAAAATGACATTTTTTAAATCGTTACAATCATTGCGCTGTTAGTGAATTGGGACGTACCCCCTTTTAAATTGCACCGAAGGGCAAAGAAAAAAGATACATGATTTGCCTACTTGTAAATTTGGGCTCTACTTCTTTAATTGGGTGCATGGGTATGTAGGGTCTTCTCCGTTTGTATAGGTGCTCCAGGTCAAAGGCATAGTTCTCTGGGTAATGATTGTTCCTCCCCGTACAGTTGATTATAATTGGATTTCTGGTTTTTTTGTAGATTTTTCTCAATTATGTGCGGATGTTGCATAAAACATCAATGTATGCTATGTTGTCTGCATTATGAGAAAAGGGACTGTTTTGTAGTGTTGTTAAACTTTTTTGTCTGAGTGTAACGCCTCCCTCTCTTTTGTTGCCACTTATCGCTCATGGGCAGATCTCCTGCTACAGCAAATCCACGTTATCATTGTAATGGTGGCCATGGTCTTTCTGCATGCAGTGTCCGCTTGATGTGTTGGCATATGTGTTTTGTGGCTATGTCTCTGTGTGATTCTAGTGTAAGAACGCCTGCTCGATTTATTTATTTATTTTTGTATGTGGTTCACTGAGGTGCCCCTCATGTCTATATTTGCCTAGCTGGATGTATGGTGACCAACTGTCGTTGAGGCAAATTCTGGAAAGGGACAGTAAAAATTCAAAACAAATGGTCAATTTTACGGGTGCATCTGTGCAAGTCAAACATTAATATATCAGTAAGTAAAATTTGCCAGAGATTCCTGCCCACCTTCCATTGCCCATGTGCTCCCTCATTCCCCTCCCTCCCTTACTCCCTTCATTGGCCATGCACCCCCGATCCTCTAACCTTCCTTCGATTGTCTGTGATCAGCTTGCTGCTCCAACCCCACCTGCCCATCCTTTATTATCATCTTGGTGCCCCATCCTCTCCTACCCACCTTCCCTTGTCAACTTGCTGAACCATCCCTCCCACCTTCCATTGTCAGCTTGCTGAACCATCCCCTCTCACTCACACTGTCATTCTGCTCTCCCATCCCCTTCTGCCCACCCTCCTTTGTCATCTCTCTACTCCATCCCCTCCCAGTCACTGTTGTCAGCTTGCTGCCCTGTCCCCCACCGCCTACCCTCTGTTGTTAACTTGCTGCCCCATCCCCTACTGCCCACCCTCTTTTGTCAGCTTGCTGCCCCGCGCCCTACAGCCCACCCTCTCTTGCCAGCTTGCTGTCCCATACCCTGCCATTGTCCATTTGCTACACCAGCCCATCCTGCCCTCACCCTCCATTGTCTGTTTGCCTCTCCACCCCTTCCACCCACCCTGCGCTGTTTCATGCGTCCTCTCCCCAAATGCAACCTTCTCCACTGCTCTGCCTCCCTCTTTTTTAATTATTTTTAGCCATGCTGCACAGTAGCTATGCTGCCATACAGCATGGCTAAAAATCATTGCCAAACCTATGTGTGTCCTAGTTTGTAACAAACATGTATTAAAGAAACCGCTTCAAGATGGCTGCCCATAAAATGTTATAGTGCTGTTGACTTGCATTGAGATACTTGTGTTTCTTTCTTTGCGCTGAACAACCTTCGAATATGTCCATAAATGTTTACTAAGGCAAGCATTTATTCGTAAATCAGACTGCATAACCTAGTGTGTAGCAACAGTATAACTCTTCAATCCTTCGCAGCACAGGACCCAGGTTAATTTGCTGCATGGCTAAACACTTATAAGGCCACAAAGGCGAGACCTGTGGCCAATGTCAGTGCTTGTTTGTTGGGGGCAAAGGATGTATGAGTTCACATGCAAATCAAGAAAAAAGCATAGCTCGATAACTTGCTTTACTGTGTGTGTTGTGTTTACTGGACTAACACCTAACGCACAGATTGGCCAAGACAAGCGACAACATGAATACAGCACAGTGGCGCAGACTGGGGCTGTGCTGCGTCACTGGAGATACTATGTCAGGACCGGAGGCTCCGATTATGCTTCTCATTTTCTTTACTGAAAATTCTCAGCAGCCAATCAGAAAAGTAAAAACAAAAATACACACTACAATACCCATAAACCCTAGTGGGTATCACATGACAACCATAGAGTAGACCCCTATATAAGGAGCATAAGAGAATACTACATCCTCTTTCTGTGCATTACTTTCTTCATGTTGCTTTGACTTTCATTGCGCTTTGTTTACAGTTTGTACTGATGAGCTTTGCATTTACTTGCCTGTTTCTAGTCTGTTTGATGCTCTGTGCCGCGCTGCTCGGGCTCTGCGGATTGCTCCTGCTGTGAGCCTTAGGTGCTGTTAGCGTGTTTGCCTTCTTTTCCCCGTCGCGCTGCTGTCCCTCTGCTTGGCAGGGGGTGATTGATTATGCTTGCAGCTCTATTCCCGTTCTGCCGCTTATTCCCTTTGTGCCCCTAGCGCTGTTTGTGAGCTCGACTGTGTGTTCTGTTGCTCTGCTGCCGCGTTTGTCGGCATTTATTTTTTTGTCCTATTCTTCTCGCGCTGTTTGCGCGCTTTGGTTGCTTTCTGCCTGTTTTACGATCTCATTGGGAGCGCTCTTCGCCTCCCTCACCGGGCGCTGAGTGCCTGTGTTTTTGCAGTGGAGCGGGAGACGAGGGTGGGGACGCGCGTCGTTCCGAAGCTTAGTCCTCTTTTTAGCATTACTACTTGGCCGTTCCGCGCATGCGCAGCGGCCATTTCGTTTTTTTCCCGATTTCTTCCGCTTTTTCGGGATTAAATGAGCGCAGGGGCAGCACTGGCCATTGCTCTTTACCCACCAGTGTATGCCACCCTCAAATGTCACTCAGGTCTGCATTTTATGGACTTGGGCTGTATACTACTGCATAGGCTTTGCCTAGAGTGGTGTTATTAGGCAAGCCCTCCCTCCACATTCAAATATAACTGTACACAGTGGGTCTTGCGTCCTTGTGTTGATGTGGCTTTCCTGGGGTTTCGCTACTCCCCCTTATTGTATCACTGTCAGTCCACACAGTTTACAGTGTCTTTTCAGCGCAGACAGTGCATATTTTGCTTCAAAATGTTTTCCTCTGGTGGGTCTATCAGTCACTTATTCGTGGCATTATGTCTGAATATTACTATGATGAGGAATACTTTGAGGAGGACCCCTCTGGGTCTTTGGAGCATGAGCTGGTTGAGGGTCTTGATATGGGAGTCCAGCACTCCGTAAAGAAGGCCATGATCAGGGCTATTGAACCCTTAAAATGGCATTTGTGTAACTATGCCCTGCAACAGGGCTGGCTTCCCGGGTCTTCGTCCCGTTCTACATCTGACGGAAAAGGTTCCAAAAACCCACATTTTTCAGACTTTGCAAAATTAGCCAAGGCGTTCGCTGCGGACCATTATTATGGCTCTTCCACCAGGGATACTTGTTCTAGCTCGCCTCACAGGGATGATGGTAATACCTCCTCTGATACGGCGTCTGAGCCAGAGGCTTCACCTTCCCCAGCTAAGAAGCAACGCAAGGAACGTTTTGTTGATGCTCCTTCCCATCCAAATTTGCTTAATTTTGATCCCACTGCTATTGTCCACCCTAACTCCTCCTCCTGGCTTCCCTCTACCGAGGTTGCAGAGTATGTGCAATCGCACCTGCGTCAAGCCTTTGATAAGGATGTCAGAGCGCGGTTGCGCTCGGAATGCCCAAGACCAGATTTGGCAGACAAAGTGGCGGTCACCCCAGAGGTGGATCCATCCATGCTTACCTATTTAAAGAAATACACGAAGGATCCTAAAAAAGGAATCGATCGTGCATGGAGGTCCTGTCAGGATAAGCTCCTTGATTTAACTGGTCCCCTTGCAAAAATTTTGGACTTGGGTTTCAAATATAAAACCTCTGGGCAAATCATTGATCCTGATGATCTGATCGGATGGGCTCAGCGCGCCATCTGTCAATTGGGCAATGCTAATTGTGCCACGTCCTGCGAGTGTCGCCGCTCTATTCTTTTGAAACTTGACCCTAAGTTGGCGGAGTTATCTACCTCGGAGTCAGGCCCCTTAGCACAGGTTCTTCTCTTCGAGCAGCCTTTTCTGAAGGAGCTGACTAAATTTGTCGCTACTTTCAGTGGCCTTGACAAGGCGCAAGGTTCCCTAAAGCGGGCTTTCCGCCCGGTTTTTGGCCAGGCCGGACGACAACGGGGGCGGTCGTTCGGCCGCGGTTACCAGCAAGGCGCCCAGCGGCGTTATAACTCCAATCGTGGAAAGTATCAGGACTCCAATTCCTCCTCCTCCTTCTATCCAACCCGTGGATCCCACAATAACAACAGGAAAGGATGCTATGGAGGCAACCAGGGAGGTCAATGTGATGCCACAACTTCAGGTGAGCCTGATTCCCTTTTCAGAGGTTCAATTGGGGGGCCGAATCCAGTATTTTCTCAACAATTGGCAAAGGATCTCCCAGGATGCGTGGATCCTGGATTCGGTGCAGGGTTACAAAATAGAGTTTTTTCATTCCCCCTCTCAGACTCTCCCTCCTCGTCCAATGCTTTTTTCCCTTCAAGATCAGCTGTTCATTTCCAGCGAGATCGAGTCTCTGCTTCAGAAAGGGGCCATAGTGCAGACGTCTCGTCACCCTCAGGGTTTTGTCAGCAAAGCCTTCCTAGTTCAGAAGAAGGGGGGTGGATCCAGGCTTGTTTTAAATCTCAAGGAGTTCAATGGATGGGTTGTGTATCGTCACTTGAAGATGGAGGGGATCCATTTGCTTCGCGATCTTCTTCAGGAAGGGGACTGGATGGTCCACCTAGATCTGAAAGATGCCTATCTGAATGGAAACTTGTAATCGCGCTACTTAGCTATCTGTCAGTGCCCATTTACAGATCACATCGGTGTTTTCTGCAGTTCCAATGGCAGGGAATCTGGTACGATTACAAAGTCCTTCCTTTCGGCCTATCGTCAGCACCTTGGTGCTTCATGAAACTTCTGAGGCCTGTAGTCGAAGTTCTTCGAGCCCGGGGCGTTCGCCTCATAATTTAATCTGGACGACATCCTCAGCATGGGCCAGTGTCCTCGCCTAGTAATGCAGCATCTTGCCTGGACCATAGATCTGTTGCAGAATCTGGGTTTCTTGGTCAACCCTCAGAAATCTGTGTTGATTCCATTTCAGTCTATCGAGTTCCTAGGTTTTCTAGTCAACTCCATTACTTGTCAACTCCTCTTGCCCAATCAGAAAATCAGATCGATCAAGAGAGAGTTGAGGTTGATTTTGAACAAGCAGACTGTGTCCTTGAGGTCTGTAGCCCGGGTCGTCGGGTTGTTAGCTTCTTCTATCCAAGCGATCTTCCCGGGTCCCCTTCATTACCGAGCACTTCAACTGCTCAAGATACGCCATCTCCAGAAAGGCCTCAAGTATTCCGATCAGATTCCTCTCTCAGAGGAGGCGAGGTGGGAGATGTTGTGTTGGCTAGAACATAGGGAGTCGTGGAACGGTCGAGCCCTATTCGGCACCACCCCGGAGGTGGTGATAGAATTCGATGCCAGTCGATGGGGTTGGGGAGCCCGGTGCGGTCAAGTGTCCACTGGCAGCCGTTGGTCTCCAGAGGAATTGAATCTCCACATCAATTGCCTTGAGCTTCTGGCGGGCTCCTTTGCGATTCGTTGCCTCTCGCCCCGTCAGACAAATTGTTGCATCCTTCTCCGCATGGACAACGTGTCGGCGGTTCCTTATGTCAACAAGTTGGGCGGGACCCGGTCCCGACTTCTAGCAGAGATTGCCAAAGACTTTTGGCACTTTTGCCTTCAGAACAAGCTGTTTGTAGTGGCGAAGTACCTCCCAGGGTGCAGCAACCAGGTTGCCGATTGGAATTCCCGACATCTCCGGGATTTCAGCGATTGGAGGCTTCACCTTCGAGTGTTCAGATTGTTGAACAAGATGTGGGGCCCTTGTCAGATCGATCTGTTTGCCTCCAGACTCAACAAACAGATTCCAGTGTTCTTCAGCTGGCGTCCGGATCCGGAGGCTCTAGCCACGGATGCTTTTCTGCAAGTGTGGCCTCCAGCGCTTTGTTATGCGTTCCCTCCGTTTGTAATGATTCCAAGGTTCCTGGCCCGAACCAAATGTTATCACTCGGAATTGATTCTGATCACTCCTCTGTGGAGGGCTCAAGCGTGGTTCCCAGTACTTCTGGAAATATTATGTGCGGTTACGGTCCTTCTTCCCCAGCGGTGGAATCTGTTGTTAGACCCTCTCCAGTCTCCGCATCCGTTGATAACATCAGGTCAACTCAAGCTGGTTGCTTGGCAAATTTCGGGGATCGCTGGAAAGTCCCAGGCCTTTCGAGGGATGCTACCAGATTTATCAGCGAGGCTTGGTCGCCCAACACACACACGCGTTATGCTACAGCATAGAAACAATGGTGTGATTGGTGCTCTCAACAGGAGGTGGATCCCACTGCAGCACATGTCTCCTTGGTAGTGAACTTTCATGCGACCTTAGCTGCTTCAGGCCTTGTTTATCGCACTGTCAATAATTTCCGGTCAGCCATTTCGGCGGGGCATGTGCCCATTGAGAGCAAGCCACTTGGTGAACATCCATTAGTATGTAAATTACTCAGAGGTATCCGGTTGGTAAAACCACCATGTTCTAAATATTTGGAGCTTTGGGATGTCTCCATTGTCTTTAGTTTCTTGCACTCCTGGCCTGTAAATCAGTGTTTGTCTCGTAAACAGCTTTCTGCTAAGCTCGCTATGCTACTTTGTCTAGTATCCTGTAAACGTGTTTCTGATGTTCGCGCTCTAGATCTAGCGGGTCGCAGATTCTCTCCAGAGGGTGTTACTTTTTTGGTCACCAGACGCACTAAATGTAACACCACTTCTGTCACTTATCCTGCGTTTCCTAACAATCCAAAATTGTGTGTGGTACAATGTATCTGGGATTATGAGGTGAGTACTGCAGGTTTTCGTCAAGGTATGGCGGGTCAATTGTTGATTGCTCTACAGAAACCTTTTCGCCCAGTGACCCCAGCTACACTAGCAAGATGGGTGCGTTGGCTCATGGGTGAAGCTGGTATTGATGTTTCCAGATTTGGTGCTCATTCTGCTCGTGGTGCTATGGCATCCAAGGCTTTTTCTGTGGGAGTCAGTTTATTGGACATTATGAGTGCAGCCGATTGGTCCTAGGACTCTATGTTTAAAACTTTTTCTTATAAACCTATTGTGAATGTTGCATCTGTTGTGGTGGCGCAGCTTTGAACAAACATAATCGGAGCATCCGGTCCTGACATAGAATTCAAAATTTGCGAACATTTGTGACAAGAATTTTCAATTCTATTAAGAACACGTAGGCGAGCATTATCCCACCCATAATTCAGTACTGTGATGTCTGATTTTAATTGTTTATATACTGCAATGTATATTTATGCTGTTTTTTACCCTTCCCTTATGATGTATCTCTTCCTGGGAGTGTGATATTACGGCTTTATCTTTCAATTTCAGGTGCTGATCTCAAGTAAAGTTTGCTGACTTTCACCTTTGAAGACGGTATTCGTCATCTCCAAGAGGATGCTGTTTCGTTGAAGCTGACTTCAAGTTTATTGTTGCTGGCCGTTGGCCTGTGGATTTCCTTATGAAGCATGGATTCTTCTTTCCAGTTTTTGCCAGATATCAGACTGTTTATTCTTGGTCTTAACTGTTATTTCACACAAAGAAAGAGGATGTAGTATTCTCTTATGCTCCTTATATAGGGGTCTACTCTATGGTTGTCATGTGATACCCACTAGGGTTTATGGGTATTGTAGTGTGTATTTTTGTTTTTACTTTTCTGATTGGCTGCAGAGAATTTTCAGTAAAGAAAATGAGAAGCATAATCCTCGTCTCTGTGTCCTTAATAGAATTGAAAATTCTTGTCACGAATGTTCGCAAATTTTGAATTGTTCAGTGTTTCCGTGCACGCGTGAGAGAGTGAGAGAGGAGGACGAGGGATTGGATGCTCTTTGCGTGTCATGCTTCTCGTCATCGCACTGCTAACTAATGGGCGCACTTGAGGCACGCTGGCGTAGTAATTGGGCACAAACCTAATGCGACTGCTTTTAATTGTGCTTTCTTTTAAGAGCTGTCAATTAAACAAAACATGACTAACGGCGGGCGGAGAATTTGAGCCATATTTTTAGTGTAGGTGTGAAAAGTGGCGGTGATGATGGTAATAGGAACATGGAGCGTTGAGGCATCATTACCAATGGATGCTGTTGAAAACAATATTTGATTCCATGCCCACTTAGCTTACCTAGGCTTTCAGCATTCTATTAAAGGTAGAACAGCGGTAAAAGAACACACAGTTCGCGGTCAGTACCATCTGACCCATTATTACAAGAGCAGCACCGCGTGACCCATTATTACAAAGGCAGCACCATCTGACCCATTGTTACAAAGACAGCACCACGTGACCCATTATTACAAAGGCAGCACCACGTTAACCATCATTACGAGGCAGCACCATGTGAACCATTATTACAAAAGCACCCTTGTTGTTCTGTGTTCGAATTGTCATAGAGATTTTGGCACAAATAAAGCCAGTAGATCGACACACTACTTTATTAATCTGTTGTGATCTGAAGGCTTTGCGATCCTATTGGAAATATATAATTCTCCAAATACTCTTTTAACAAGTGGGTTATAAAATGACGACTGCATAGTTGTAATGAACAGATAAAAGAATGTCCGTTCGTTGTTGGTAACTTCAAGTATAATTATTGAAGGTGGAAGTTACAAGTAAGAAAGTACATAGAAAGCGAGCCCCACCAGGAGCAGCCTGTATGCTGGTCAGCTCATAGACCAGGGGTCTCCAACAGGTCAATCGCCAGCTACCGGTAGGTCTCCGACCCTCAGAGAGTAGCTTGCGCCGGCATTTCATTATTATGGCCTCACTCTGACCTCTGGCATCTATTTATTATCCTTTCCTTCTCTTTGTAGGCCTTTTGAGTGCTTGCCCCCCCTCACCCAAACCAGCAGCTCAGATTGGCTGAAACAGAGCTTAGCTGGAGCGGGTCGGGCAGAAGAACATGACGTTCTTCCTGAACTCCGGAACAAGCAGGAACCGCGCCACCTGCCATTTCCAGGCTGGCTCTGCACTTTATAGCCTGCACGACATGTGCGCAGATAATCAGGACGGAACTCCTGATAGCTGTAATGCAGGTGGCACAAGCACTATTGATCTACTTCCCATTTCGAGAACCGCAGCTTTTGATCCTGTGTGGAGTGGAGCACAGTACCAGATTGGTAAGCGAGCCCCAGTAGCTGCATAGTAAGTTAATTCAGCTCAGTGGTTTTTTTTTTAAGACCCTTTGATTTGAACGTGCGTGGCTGTACATGCAATACTCCCCCTGCCAAAAAAAGAAGAAATTGGAGTGAAACGCTGCCTAGTTTGAATGATTCTACAATTCCTAATCAAGATACCAATAATAGTAATACCAAACATGTGCCACGGAGAGCACTGTCCTCCTGTTCATTTTAAAATTGCGTGCAGCTAAAAAACATGCACCAATAACTTTAATCATAATATTTCAGCAAATGTTCTGTTTTATGTTTAATAACTCTGCTGCCTATTTTAGCAAAGGCCTACTTGCAAGTGCTGCGGATTATTGGATTCAAAGATGTATTTTTTGAATTCAAGAAACAAGCCCGTGGGAAAAAGCACTATCAATGCAAGTCAAAACGCTCTTACAGATAGCTATTCCCCTTGCTGCCCTCTAGCTGAAATACAATTGCTTAGTAGTGGTCTTTTGACGCTTTATTTATGGGAATTTATTAGGCATAAATCAGATAATGCATTTAATTTTCCCTTTTCTGGTTATCGAGTGCTGAGTGAGACAACAGAAAGCCCCAGCCGCCAACTGGCCTGCCCCAGCGACGAGCAGTCTGAGTACATGCGAGGCAGAAGTAGAGATATGCATTCTCAGAGTTGTCAGTTAACCTGCTTTCTCTGTCAGCAAATAGATTAATGAAAAGATGATCAGCCCGTACACAAAGCGCAATAGGCATAGAGGAGGCAGGAAGTGGGTGCAGTCACTCAAACAGACAGAAAATGAATTAGCAGTGCTTTCAGAAAAGGACATTCAAAGCATTGGACCGGGCTACAGCCACTGTTTGTAACCTTGGAATGCACTATCCGATCAGGCAGATTAAAACAACTGGAAAAACCTAAAGGCACTGTTCCTGACTGCCGCAGCAGGTGCTCTGCCCCATGAGCAACCTTGGTGTGACCCGCAGGGTACCCCACAGAGATTCTGAGAAGGTCCTTTAATCACCTGAGTGTTCTTCGCAGGACTGAAACCTCTGTCCTGCAGGATGCCTCACAGAGCTCTACTGTGAGTTAGTTAATATCATATCTCATGCAGACTGTGGCCTGCAGTGCTTCGTAACAGGTGCTTTAATCCCCTAATCTATCTTACTTTCATTGGAACTAATGAGCCACAGGTTAACGCAGATTAGTGAAGGAGGTACATTGATCTCCGATGTATATTCTAGAACAGGAAACTGTGATCTGCAGGTAGGGAGATGACCTGCGTTAACCTATTCAACTATCATACTGCGGCAAGAACTGGTAACCTGTGGGTTACATCTGCAGCAAGTGCACTAACCCCTTGAGCTTTCATACTGGATTTGAACCTGCGACCTTAAGGTTGCATGCCTATCTCTGCAGCAGGCGCATTAACACATATACACATTTCTGAAGCAGGTACATTAATCCACAGAGTTTGCTGCTAGAGAACCATAACATGACCAGCATGCATGCATTGCCATTTGAAAATAAATAAAGCACATAATGAAACTAGGGTTTCCACCTTTCCAAATAACGGACATTTATTGTTTTAATAGTCTGCAAAGGCCCGGACATGAAGGAAAATCATATGTATTAATTTGTAGCATAACTTTTCTTCCTTTGTTTATTTGATAACGAAAAAAAGAGAGGAATTTTGTTGCAGCATTTTCATAGTGCTTACTAACCCAATGTATGTCACTGAAGTACTTACCTACATGGCGAGCAAGCTATGGCATGTGTAGGGTGGGTGGTTGCAAGTGTTTTCTTAGGTTTGTGATCCTGTGTGGGAAGTGTTTCCATGTCTTGACTGATGAACACCAAGGTGCGGTTATCATGTTATGGGATGCAGCATGGTGGATGATGAGGTGTTAGACAGCCTTAAAGTCAATGACGCTGGGCGTGGGGGGTCTCTTCAGAAAACTTGCGAGTTGCTTAGCCTTTAGTAGCTCACTACGATTTTCACTGATCAGAAGTAGCTCCCGCTACAGAAAAGGTTAGAGACCCCTTCCATAGACCAACTGTCTCAAACCATTCCAACATTCTAACTTTCAACATTCTAACACACACACATCCTGGCTGAGCAGCATACTACAACATCTCCCTTCTTTACAATGAGAAGGGAGAAACTCTAAAAAGGTATAACAAAAGTCACATTAAAAGAATTAAGCGAAAACATGGCAAGATATGATGATAAATAAAAATTGAAAGAAAACGCCAAGAGAAAGTAGTGAGTGGGAAGGAACAATAAGGAAGACAGGAGGCACGAAAGACAACTCAATCTCCCTTTCTCCCACGAAAACAACCAATGCACTCCCACAACAAAAACAAGAAGCAACTCAGGTACAAAGATCATGAAAGCTGGCCGGCCGACATGAAGGAAGTACAAAAGTACGATCAAGAGAGTGAAGAAGAAAACAAGGAAGGCAAAACGCACAACATGACGCAATAAAAACAATTTGCGAGTACAGGCACCACATAAAACAGTAAAACATGTGCATAAGATTTGGATGTACCACATTAAACAAGGTAAGTAAAAAGTAGATGTAGGAACTCCACATGACACGATAGAATAATATGCACACGAGATGTGGAAGTACCACATGAAACAATGTAAATGCAATATGTGACATTGCCATAAGATGTGCAGTACCACATGAAACAATGTAAATGCAATAAGTAAAATTCACATAGGATGTGGATGTACCACATTAAAGAAGGTAAGTAAAAAGTAGATGTGGGAACGCCACATGACACAATACAATAATTTGCGCACAAGATGTGGATCATTTACAATAAAAGGACTAAACTTGAATGAAATTGGTGTATTTTTGATACGCATTTGGCACTGCAGTGCACCCGAGTTTGAAGTACGTTTGCTTCAACTTCTCCGAGTAGTACCACATGAAACAAGGTAAATGCAATTTGTAAAAATGTGCTTGAGATGTGGTAGTACGACATGAAACAAGGTAAATGCAATTTGTAAAAAAATGTGCATGAGATGTGGTAGTACCACAAGAGGCAGTAAATTTCCCTCAGAGCAGGTTGAGGTGAAAGGTGTGCAGAAACGGCACAATGTGCCACATGAAATTGTGAAAATCTCCCTCAAAGCATGTTGGGAAGTGAGGTGTGGGCAGGGACCACACGTAACAAAGTAAGATGTATGAAAAGTAGATGTTGAGCAAGGTACCACACAGTACAGTGTACGATTCATACATGAAGAAAACAAAAAGGTGCAGTGAAAAATACCACTACGGTACAGTAAAAGTGTGGTGGTGAATTCCACACAGTGCAACAGTAACGAAGAAGCTTCAGAGCTTGGTGTGACTGGGAGTGCCACACAGTAACAGTAAAATGCATTTTTGTTTTATAACCACACGTTATAACATGAAGAAAATAATTGAAAAACTACCCCTTTTTAAATACAACACAGTAAAAATTAAATTTGCAGCAACAGAAGGGGTTTGGTTAGGCATGTAGGAATACTTTCTGAAAACGGAGCATACAAATATTGTAATTATGACCGTAAAGATGTCATGAATTACTTAACTTAAATATGACTGTCAACATATCATGAAGTACTTATTCTAAATGTAAATGCAAAGATTTCAGGAAGTACTTGTTTTAAATATGACTGTTTTAAATATATAATCTAAAGTACTTATTTTAAAAATGAGCATAAAGGCATCATGAAAGAAAAGTACACAGCATATTATTTGATGGTGGAATCTACGAAGGAGAGAACTGATGCAGGCAAGACAGGTAACCCAGTTTCACGAAGACAACTTTAAATAATGTTTTATTTTCCTTGTTGAGGTGTAGTTGTGGTAGAAGTCCACTAGATGGCACTGTTCGATTATGACTATATAATCCATAGTCAAATGCCGGCTTCGAGACATGAAGTATTAGGGAAATGCAAAGATGGTGGAACGTAGACCCAGAAGAGAGCAGAGACAAGTAATCCAACGTCCTTCCGGCCACATCAGAAGAAAGTATCTTGGTTGGCAACAACTCGTGGTTGGCAAAAAGACAGGAATGCAGGTCAAACATTGCAGAAGAGCTAATGGTATCCAGCAACCCAAGATCGAGGCACGCAGCATGACAACGTGTCGGGTGGCTCCAGGCACGTCAATGCATGCAGGGGTCCAGAGGAAGCAGCGTAGCTCTGATTGCACGAGACGTCACAAAGGAATGACTGCAGGAGTCGCAAAACAGCATGAGAGTAAGAGCACGAGAAGGCTCTGTGTGCGCTCAAGCGATGTTTGAAAGTATGGCAGCAGCAGTTTAACTGCCATAGTGAGGGGTAGCGCAGAGGCAAATGAAGGAATAAAAAAATAAATAAATAATGAAGTGTGTAATAAAGTACTCACGACCAACCAAGCACGGAGAAAACTCTACTTCCGAATTCCTCCAAGCGGTCTCACCTCTTCCTGGGCATTTACAGGATGAACGATAACAGGAATAAGGAACACGGGAAACATAGGAAATCGTGCAGTAGAATAGCTAGAAGCACATAATGGTGTGGTAGCCCTTGAGGTTATTCCTGAAGTAACGGGGAACTCACCAAAGGCAGGTGAACTGGTTATTGAAGTGTAGATGCTGTCCAAAGGCAGCAAGGCAGTAGTGACAGGTTTCATACAGGCAAGCATGCGGAACACTCCCAGGCAGGTTACAGTAGGCAGATAAGAAGAATTGAAGCAGAGACTGGGAGGCAGCAAGGTAAGTAGACCATAAAGCGGGCACACTGGAGTTGTGTGCGAATACAGCAGCGACTGGCACGCTGGTGTTGAGGGTGATCCAGCGGGAAGGACAAAATTTACATATTCTCCTTGTGTCACAGATTCTTATTCACAAAGATTCATTCATACATTCATTCATTGGTGGGGCCCATAACACCAACACGCTTCTCTTTCACTCTAACTCACTCAAATCTGTACACAGGAGAAGGGGCTGCTGGACAACTTGGGTACCTTGTTACCTATCAGGACTAATTTTCTTTCTATTTTATCTATACATTCCATATACACTCATCAGAATCCTGACTTTATCATCAAGGCACTCCACTGCTTGGTCGATGGACCAACTAGTTGGACTGGTTCATGGTGAATTAGAACCAGCTAAAATACAATTAAAGTCCAGAAAACATTTGATATCTTCAGTGATTAATTTAAGAACCACAAACTCATTTCTTATTATTTCAATTTTGTTTATTTCAATCATTAATAAATCCCTTTAATCTTACATTTATATTCTACAACTCATAATTTAAAATTTTGGATTTATTAAAGAGCAATTTAACATTTAGAAATCTCATTTAAGCATAAATTTAGGAAAAATGCAGTAAATCATTTACCCATGAACAGGTGACGAATAGCTTCAGGTCGAATAGGGAGTTATCCGCATCCTTAAATAAGGTCTCCCTCGGACAGGCAGTCTGACTCTCACCAAGAGCTCAAACCGTCAGGTAAATATACAGGATAGATCACCAAATTTCAGATATTCAGCAATGTCCATACATCAATCCGCAGCATGGATTAACTCCATACCCAGACTGGCAGCATAGAAATTAATAAAATAGAAAGTCGGGGAGTTTTAAAGAGGAACAACCACCCAACAAGAACTCCCTCTCGAAGAATAACCCAAAGACAAACGCTGCCGCAACTCCAACTGCAATTCTCGAACTCCTCCCGAACCCTCTCCAACAACAACTCCAACACCAACAACAACCCCAATAACTGCAGCGCACGTATTGACAGATGAGAGGTTATTATATCCTTCTGTGCCTTACTTCATACAAAATATGGCAACTTTATGGGCAGGCCAAATGTTCTGATTGGACAGTTCGGGGTTATCAATAGTTCATTGCACTCTTCCCAGTGCAAACTGGTTTTACATAGTGACTTGGCACAAGAGTTCACAAGTTGTCATATTCCTTCCGTGTCCCATGTGGGGACCAGCAAATGTATCTTTTCAAGGCAAAAGAGTCCTATTGACAGGTTCATTCTTTGTCTTTTCCGTGGTTCCCATATGGTCAGCTACTGGCTTGCGGTCAAGTCCCCAACACATCGACCTTGGCAAGGAACACGATGAAAGGAGTTCATTTCACCTTGTGATCTCAAGAACCATCTGGGCATGCGCAGAAATCATCGCGCGCACATGGTGGCATCTGCTTCAGAGAACACCATCTTGAATACTGCGGCCTAGTAGGCCCGAACGTTAACTAAGCGAAAATAGACATAGCAGCAATTAATAACTAGAAATGAAGGTTCTAATGTTCAAATCCACACTAATCCCAATATATATTAGTATTTACCTAGCTGCAGCAACATTTAAAGCAATACTTCTTACCATACGATAACTTTAAGCCACAATACAAGCACAAAGCAATATAAACCATATAATTTTACTATTTCAACACAATCTATGGTTAGTTTGCGTACCATTGTTAATTATTTAATTTTGCCATGCAATTATGAACTTAGTCCCACGTGTAGTTATGTTTATCAAGGTGCAAATATTGATTAGTACCACTTCCACTGCAAACATGTTATGTAAATTAATTTTTAGAATGATTACGTAATTAATTTCATGCAAATTAGAAAAGGTATACAAAATCTTGTTTTACCTGCTCCATCAATCCCCCCTTTGGTGATTTTTAAACATCACCACTACTCACTAATTTCGCTAAATTTATCAAAGGAAATGGTTTTATTAGAATCCACTTGCATTTGTTAGTTTAAACAATAGTGTTGTGCACACTGTTCTCTTTTGTTTTCTTATACATATTTTCTTTAAATTCTTCTAATTCTATTTCCTCTATTTCTCTTTCCCTTATTTCTTTCTCTATATTTTTCTTGTTTTCTCTTTTTATCTTAGTTTGTAGTTTTCTTCTTTTTATGCATAGTCATCCTAATCTCAACATTAACACTAGAATAATCACACAAGTCACAGGTATTAGTATTTTGCCCACAAAAGAGCTACCTAATTTTGTTAATAATTTCTTAATAGTGGAAAAACCTTTACCAAGTTTCTCCCATACACCTTCAACCTCCATTGGAACAATTTCCTCATGCAATTCAGTTATATTCTTAATAAATTTCTTTATGTTTTGACTTTTGTCAGGAATGTAAGTACAGCAAAGTTGTACTTTCAGCATTCCACAGACTCCTCCCTCTTTTGCCAATATAATGTCAAGGGCAAGTCGATTTTGCATTACCATAGCTCTCATGGCAACCATTTCGGTATTTACCATTAAGAACCCTCCAGCTGTGTTTGTTGATAAACGATCCACAACTGTAGACAATTTTCTAATGTTATGTGCATTCAGAGATATTCCAACTGCTGGTATCAGTGCTCCAAAAATATCGCCAATAATTTCGGACCAACTCTCCCTTCTTCTACGTGTTAGCTGTCTACCTATTTCGTGCAATCCATTCTCTCCCCTTTCCACATGAAATATCTTCAGAAAGACCAGGCCTACGTAGCAAGTTCCGTACCAATGGTTCGGCAACCTATAATAAGCTCTGTTTCCACAAATATAATATATTCCAGGGAATACTGGATCTTTTCCTCCTTTAAATCCCCATCCTCCCATGATTTTATATAAATCCTGGCACTCACTTGCACCCACAAAATAATTAACATATACAGTATTATCTCTACTTATGCATAATTTACCTTTCTGTGGCCAATCTAAAGCCATTGCCGGGTTTATCCCTCCCTTAAAATGATTTTCCTTCCCAACATCCCAAAATGGTGTTTCCATCTTTTCCCCAGTCACTTTCTTTTGCATTTTAATTCTCCTCTCCTCTACCATATTCAGGAAAGTTTTCTCTTCTTTTCTTAAACTACAAGTAAGGTTGTTCTTAAACACTTCTAAAGTTAGTTTTCTTGTTTCTAGGAAAAATGTGCCAAGAGTTTTACCAGGCTTCACCTTGTTTAATTCAGGAACTACAGGAATTTGTGAGAAAATATTATTTATGTCAGTGTAATAATATTCTAATTTGCCTATTTTATAAAACAAACTTGCTAGAACACTACAAGTTATCCCATATGTCAAAGGGAGCTGATGATAAGTGACACACTTCAGATACAGATGCAGGCAATTGCATACAAACGTAACAATCTCTAACATCCATTGTTTCTACATAGTCATATAATAGCTTTGCGAAAACATTCTTGGAAAAATCGTTTATAGACTTATCTTTATGAAGTTCTGTTCTATCTACCAGTTTTGTGATATGACTGTCATCAGAGTTTTGGCTAATAGTTCCATTCATTGAGTGTCTGTCAACATTTTCAAATGTTAATCTAAATGAAATAGTTATGGCTAATATAATCCAGACAAGCATTAATAATCCTGTACAACAAAAACACATTTTACACCATCTCCGGAAAAATCCACATGTTAGGATTTCTATTCTCAGTGTTTGCCATTTTGTGAATGATCAGTATCTTTTGACTTAGCCTCTTTCTTCAAAAAATTTCTTTGTCTAAACCGAAGGCTTTAGTTGCCTACTTGGTTCTTTTCTGGTCATGTGTCTTATCCAGGCTTTCAATTGCTTTCCGAGTCTTTTGTCTCTTAATTCATGTGTGAATCATCCTTATCCATAGGCTCACGGTCTTTATTCAGAATTTCTTGGTCATCCGTTTCTGCTCTAGTGTCAGACAATATTACTCTCAGGATTTCTGAACCTTCTTCTTCCTTGTCTGCCTCCTGCACAGTCACTCTCAGACTTTCTTGGCTATCCGCTTCATCTTGTATATCAGGAAGTGCCACATATGTCCATTTCGGTGACTTGTACTTCTGGTTAGGCCTTTTTATCCTCTTTGTACGTTGCAAGTGCTTCTGATCCGTGTCCTCTTGTTTTTCTTGACTGGACACTTCATTTACTTGTTCTGCATTATCATGCTTTATTCTTGTCAATTGGTTTCTCAGTTTCTTGATTTTGTTGGGCCAAACATCTTCTTTCAATGGCCTTTTCAATTTAGATCCTTTCTCTTCTCGTTTAGATTTCCAAGCCCTTTTTCTCAAATTTCTTCCCCCTTTATTTTCTGTTTCACTTTCTTCTGATTCTGTCTCCGTTTGGATATCACTTTCCTTTGATTTTAAACCTCAATATTTCAGGTTCACTGCCTGAATCTATCCCTCCTTGTGTTTCTTCCACACAATATTCCTGCTGACTATCTATCCCTTTTTCTATCTGTTAAGGTTGTGTCCCTAAACCTCCTCGGGGTTCCTCCGCAATCACATCACCTCTCTGTATCTAATTCCTCTCCTTCTGCCTCTATAATTTCTGGAGGATTTTCTTTTGTACTTGTACTCGGGATTTCCTGGTCAAAGATTACTTGTTCAGTTTCTCCAGTTTAATCATTAGTTCTTTCTCGTATTCCTGCTTGCTCTGTCACAGATTCAGAACTAGTATCTGAAATTTCAAGGAGTCGTCTTAGTGGTACATTTTCTTGACCAATAATTTGACTTCAACCTTGTTCATCTGCTTCTTGTTCTTGTCTTGTTTTTGTTTCTTCTGATTCTGATTCCGAACTGATATCTGATACCTCCCGATGTTGTTCTTCAGATTGATCTTCCGGATTTGGGACTTGAAGAGTGTAACTGGCATGAATCCAGTTCTTCACCCCTGCACACTTCACAGCAGTTGTCGTTGTAAGAATCACTTGGAGTGGTTTTCCCCGGCGTGGAATCAGACAATTTCTTCTTCGGTGTACTTTTGTGCGAACCCAATCTCCAGGACTCAGATCATGTGCTGGCTTCCTTTCAAGAGTGGTCGCATCTGGTCCAACCTGATGAAACACAGAATGTACCATATCAGCCAATCCTTTACAATAGTCCTAGACAAAGTCATCAGATATAGGCAGCAGTTTATTGACAGGAATGAAAACATGTCTCATTGCTCTGTCCATTATAATCTCATGGGGGCTCAGACCAATCTTCCTATCAGGGATTGATCTAATGCTCATTAAGACAAGAGGCAAGACATCTGGCCATTTGAGACCTGTGGCCAAACACATTTCCCCCAATATGTTCTTTATGGTGCCATTAATTTGTTCCACCACTCCAGAAGCCTCTGGTCGGTAGGCACAATGCAATTTTTGTTGTACTTTTAATGCTTCACATATCAGTTTTATAATTACGTTCTGAAAATGTTTTCCTCTATCTGTTTCAATCGTTACTGGGAAACCAAACTGTCAGGGTTCACCCCTTTTCCCCCATGAGCGTGCCCCAGACTTACCTCTTCCAACCTCCTCTTCTCCCTTTCAGCCCCCGGATATCGGGATCGCGGGTAGCGGTTCTAGCGCGGCTGATCTCCTGGGCTCTAGACCTTTAACGTTGATGCCGCCAGTCCGTCAACAGACTCGACCCCCTCACACGCTACAAGAGAGGATTCACTCGCTCTGAGGGGGTGGAGTCCCAACAATGAAGAGAAGCCGAACGACGCCGGAAAAAGGAGAACGCAGAGCAACCGGATGCAGAGAGAGAGGGAAAAACACAGCGGAGCAGAGCCCAGACGGAGGAACAAACATCGACGAGCCAGGAGGCTTATCCGGTGCTGCGCCCAGCCACGGACCAGGAGGTTCGTGGCTTCAGCAGGTGCGTGAGCGGCTCCGGCGGTCGGGGCGGCGGGTGGTTGACAGCTCCCTGGGTGCACAGTGAAGCGCAGGTGGCTTACCGCTGCTTATGGGTCAGTCCTGCTCCCGGTGCTGGTTCCCCCTCTGCCCTCACCGTCTGGCCCTTGTGGTGCTCCCTCACTTCCCCTCCCTGATCCCCTCACAAGTCGCCTGAGAGTAAAGGCTGTATTTTCTTTTCTTATCTTCCCCTACACGCCCACTTGGAGAGCCTGAGAAAGACCAGGCCAGACCAAGGATCCAAGGAGCTATTCCCCAAGAAGGTGTTGAAACCTCGCTTCACGAACAGTTGTTTGTATCGGACTGCTCTCCCTTATCTGACTGCTGGGAAGTCTCTAAAGAATAAAAACCCCTTGCATTACACCCTGTGGTCACGTGCTTTCATTCAACCCGCCACACAAACCTAGGTATGAACTCTCTCAGTAGGAGTTTCGTTACAGTAACTCCATCATTTCTTCTGGTCGGGTAAGCCTCAACCCAACGAGAAAACAGACAAACAATCACCAGCACATATCTTAACTTGTTGCATGAGGGCATTTCAATGAAGTCAAGCTGCATACAAGTGAAAGGACCTCCCTCCCGTCCTATAGTTCCTAAGCTCACCACAGTTTTCCTTCCTGGATTGAATTGCTGGCATGGGAGACATCTCTGGCAAAGGCTCTTAGCTATAAGCTGGAATTTTGAAATATACGAAGTTTGTTTGAAAAGTCTAATCATGGCATCCATTCCTATGTGTGCCTGCCCATGGTACATCCGTGCCATGGTAGAGATCATGCTATCAGGCTTTATTGTTCTTCCATCTCTGTAAACCCAAACTCTGTCCGCCTCCCATTGTGTGCATCTTGAATTTACCCATTGTTTTTTCTCCTCTTCCCCTGCTTCTTCCTGTAACTGTCTCACCTCATCCCATGTACTTACTGTGTTAGTAAAAAGCAAGGGACATAAATCCATTTCCTTTTCCCTGTTACGATTCAATGAAATCAAATTTCGAGCACAGTATTGGGCTATGCCATTTGCAAATTCATTAACAGCTGACACATAATCTGTTCCTTTCTTGTGTACTGTACATTTCACGACAGCTATTTCTTTAGGCAGCTGTATTGCCTCAAGTAACTTGACAACTATTTCTGCATTTCTAATTGGAGTCCACTCGACGTCAAGAAACCTCTTTGGGACCAAATCTGCCCAAAGTCATGCACCACTCCAAACCCATATTGGCTGTCAATAATCACAGTGACTCGCAAATTCTTTCCCAACTTGCATGCTCAAATCAATGCAAAGAACTCGGCAACCTGAGCAGATCGTACTCCTTTTAAACAAGATGCTTCCAAAACAGTTGCTACAGTGCACACAGCATATGCAGCACTCAAAATTCCTTCTCCAGTCCTTTATATCAGGACGCGGTGCAAAAATCAAGCACTTCCAGACAATCATGATCAACATCATCCTTCACGTCTGCATTCACACTATCAGGCAGTAATGTCGATGGGTTCACATTAGTGCATCTTACAAGATTCACATTTGTAGCACCCAAAATCACCTTTTCATATTTAGTTAGATGACTATGCGTCATGAACTGTGTTTTACTTCTTTTCAAAAGGATTGCCACATCATGTGGAACAAACACTCTCACAGGATATCCCATTACAATTCCTTCACTTTGTTCCAAGCTCTTACATGTAGCAGCTACTGCTTTCAAACATCCAGGCAATGCTACAGCTACTGGATCTAGTACAGCTGAAAAATAGGCAATTGGTTGTCTCAATTTTCCATGTCTCTGCACTAACACGGAAAGAGCACATCCATCTCTTTCACTGCAATAAAGCTCAAATTATTTTTCATAATCAGGCATTCCAAGAGCCGGTAACAAAAACACTATGATCCAGCACACCATAGGAATTGTATACAATGCGATTTTATAAATTCAAACAACATTAATCCAATCAGCAGGTTTCGTTTCAAAATCCTTTATTCAATTTTCTTCTTTTAAAATCTGCGTAGCCAACGCGTTTCGTCCTTACGGACTTCTTCAGGGCAAAAATTATTTCATAGAAGTCTTCTTTATATGTTCCCTCAAGACTGAAGTCAAGATACGTTTGCTCCTTTATGAACCAAATTTGTTTGTGATCGTATTAAGTATCCTTTTGTGGTATTCTCAATGTGACATATCCCGTGTGAGGGCAAAACTCAATATTTCCTCAAGGGAGCCCGTCCGCTTGCACCGCTTGTTTTTCCCTGCATCCTTTGAAACTCATGACTCCCTTGGAGATTTAGAGGTATTGAATCTCAGATCCTTAGCACCCTAAACAAGTCAAAAAACCCTTGACCGAACTAAGTAATAGGTGCAGATAGAATTGCCTCATACCTCATTCTTGTGTGTCTGTTCATTCCAAGAGCCGGTGCTTCACACAAGCTGTCTCTCAATTGTTTAAAAGATTTCATATCTTCTTTATTCAGCTCAATTGGATCTCTCACATCACTCTTTGTCAGACGTACCAATGGTTTTGCAATCAAAGAAAAATTACTAATGCACTGTCGACAGTACCCCACCATACCAAGAAACATTCTGACTTCTCTCTGTGTCATTGGGGCTCTCATTCCTTTAATGATTTTAAACCCTATCCAAGGTTACTTTTCTCAGGCCCTTTTCAATCTTATGACCTAAGTATTGTACTTCTTTCTGACAAAACTGCAATTTTTATGGTGATACTTTAAGTCCTTCATCTGCCAAATGATTTAACAGTGCAATTGTGTCAACAACACAGGCTTCTCGCGTCTTCGATGCCACTAATAGGTCATCGATATATTGGACTAGCACTGAACTTTCTGGCATCTTTAAATCTTCCAATGATTTGTTTAAGATCTGGTTAAATATTGAAGGACTTTCTGTATACCCTTTAGGGATACGGCACCATGCCAAGATACGCTCGCCAAACCGAACGCAAAAATTTGCTGGCTATCAGGGTGCAATTGAATAGAAAGGAAAGCATGACACAAATCAATGACGGTGTACCATTCTGCATCATAGGGAATCTGATATAGAATTACTGAAGGGTTTGGCACAATGGGACAGCAAGGAACAACAATTTTGTTCACCTTTCTCAAATCCTGCACTATTCTAAATGTCCCATTTGGCTTTTTCAAACCCATGATTGGTGAATTACATGGACTGCTCATTATCTCTCTTAGAATTCCTTGTTCAATCATCCTGTCTATTACAGGCGTTACTCCTGTAACTATCTCTGGTGTCAACTTGTACTAAGGAGTTTTCGGGTAATTTACTCCTTCTTTTACAGTTATTTTCACAGGATCTACCTTTTTCATTAATCCAACATCTTCTCCTGTGAAATCCCACACTTCAGTTTTCACTGTTTCTTTTAATTCCTTAGGTATTCCCTCTGGATCAAATACAACAAATGCATCAGTAATTTCTGGTTCTAGGTTAGCCATTGTCATTCTATAAAGAACATCATCATCTGGAGTTTCAAAAGCTATACCATCAGGTGTACCAAAGATGGTGCAGTTCATTTTACAAAGTAAGTCCCTTCCTAACAGATCACAGGACTAGTGTCACATACTACAAAGCGATGCATATCAGCAAATTTCCCTATTCTAACCTTTACAGGATCGGTAAGATGGGCTTTTATCTGCTTATTAGAAACTCCAACCACTTGGATTGTCTCACCAGAGAGAGGAAGATTTTTCACTTCAGCTGATCTAACAGTTGAACGAGTAGCACCAGTGTCCACTAAGAAAGTAACATTTACTTCATTCACCTTTCAATCTACAAAGGGTCCCGTCTGGTCTACTTCTAGAGTTGCGCCAAGTACGCACGCCTCTTCCTCTCCTAGGCACCGTCAATAACTCTCCTCTGGCTCACTTTCATCGCGTTGCAGCCAATACTGCGAAATGGCACCAGCGCGCAGTAGCTTTGTTACCTGTTCTTCGTTGTAGAATCCTGTCTCATTACTGTATCTTTGAGGATTTAGGTTCTGTGGAAAAGGTGGCTTTGGCACCTGACACTGTTGGGTAACAACCTGCTGCTGTCGCGGCGGTTGGCAACTCACCTCATTCTGCACCTGTGGATTTAATGATGAATTATCACCATTAGCTTTCGATGGCAATTTACACTCGGATTTCCAATATCCTAATTTTTCGCAATTATGACATGGCCATTTCTTTTTAGCTTCATCTATGCTAATCTGCCCTTTTCCCTTTCCAATATTAGGTTTTGGTCTTGCTTGCCCTATTCCACTGGCTTGTTCAATTAACAGAGCTTCTTGTCGCTCCGCTACTTTAACCTGTGCCCATATTGCCTTTTCCTTCAACTTGTGTTGTTTGGCTTCAATTTCATCACTAAAATATTTTGCATGACGCAACACTTCATCTTTTTATTTTGTCAGTCTACTGTATGTTGTTTAATCATTTCACTAACTTCAGGCCTTAAACCATAAACAAATCTGTAAACAAAATGACTCAAATCCTTTTCACTTAGTTTCTCATCTTCACTGTATTGCTTAAAAGCCAACAGTAGCCTCTCGTAATATGCATGCACTGATTCTTTAACCTCCTGGTGAGTTCTGTCAATTTTTACCCAATCAGTTTCTTTCGGAGGTACTTTATTTTTCAAAAACTTAATTACCGGATTATATTTTTTCATTACTTCTGGATCTGGGGCTCCTGTCGTAGGATCCTTACGGTACTCTTGAGTTGGCCAATCTATAGTGATCTTACATTCTGTCCATAAATCTGCAGGTACAATTATGGCAAAAAGACCATTCAGATCTACCCATGACACTTTTGAAAGTTTGACAAACCTATCTACCTGTCTATACCATTCAACTGGTTTTCATCTCAACCTTGGAAAATCATTTGTAAATGACAAAATATACTGTCTAGTCCATGGAACATCTACATATTCTCCTTCAGGAATTTCTCTCATGGGACATTATGTTACCACTGGCTCTTTTCCTCTCATTGGGAAAGCTAGAGAAGCGTTGTCTGTAGTTTCCTCTCTCCTTCTAAACCATCTGCTCTTCCAACGGTCCACATCACCCCATTTTCTTAATAATGCAATTAACTCTTTAATTTGGGTTAATCTTCCTGCAGTATTCAAGTTTTCAATATCTTTTTCAGTAAAATCTACTCTGTATGGCTTGTGCAATGACCTTATTTTTTCAAAATCTATTCCCATTTCACATGCTGTCTCTTCTAACTTTTCATACAAAGTCCTTGCTCTCCAAGTAATGCTTTTACATAAAAACTTTAATTCCTCATCTTGATATGCTTTTAATTTCTCAGTTGGAATGGTTCCTACAATTAATTCTTCTAAAGTTACTTTTAATTTCGACACATCTAAAGGCTGTGGTTCTGTATCCTTTTTCTGCACACTCCTTAACCAATCACTTAATTCTTCAGATGTTGGTCCTACAGGGGTTGTCGCTATTCTCATTTTATCTACCATTTTCTCTGGGGTTTCTGTGGCTGATTCTGTTGCCATAGGCGTTTTATTTGCTGGACTCTGGTTTACAGTCAAATTTTTAGGTGCACTTAATCCTGATATTCCTGCTGTAATCTTCCATTCATTTTCTCCTGAACTACTCCTTTCTTTCTCCTTTTGCATACTGCCATTACAGGGACTGTTAAACAATGCTCATTATCCTTTTGTTTGTCAAAAACTGGTATCACTGGTCCTATAGTTACAGGCACAGTCACTGCTTCCATATTCTTTGTTAATTCTCTTATCTTTTTAGGTTAATTCCTGTGTTGTTCTAGCTAATTCTACTTTTTTTTTTTATTATCAGATCTTACTGTTTGTGACATTTCTGAATCATTAAATGGATTATTTTTCCCAAAATTAGTCGGCATTTGTTCAAAACTTTTATTTGTTACAGTTTCCTTCGGCGGTGCACTTGGTGTCACCATCACAGAATCCTTTTGATATGGAGGTGGTTTTTTAATAAAAAAATGTCCTCCAGCACTTCATCCTTAGATTCACTCACTCCATATCTATAATCTTCTGACTCCATATTATTATTTTTTCCGTACATTTTCTACCACCTGTATCTCCAGCACTTCTCAGAGGAAACATGGCCTCAGTCATGCTCGCATTACGCCATCTTCTCCTTCTGTCATCATGGCTTTCTTGACCATAATATCTACCAAACATATAATTATACCTTCTTCCACTCCGATGCCTTTCTCTTTCATACATCTCTTCTTCCCATTCAGGCAAAGCCTCAAATTGGGTAGGTCTAGGTTTCGGTTCCAATCTTATCATTCTATCGCTTAAATTTCGTAGTACAGCTAGACTAAATGAACCATTGTCCAGGAACACTAGTACTCCATCATCTTTGGTATACTTTACCCAATTCTCCAACCAAATGCATGTATGATAAACCATATTTCGCCACCATAAAGGATGCAGGCATCTTCGGTGGAGGCAGTATCTGCCCTTCTCTAGTTACAATCGGCTTATGTTTTTTTAATAGAATTTTTATTTTTCCAAACCATTACTTTTTCTCCTTCTCAGGTGGATCGTAATTAGGGCTCCCGGTTTTATGGTATTTATTTTTTTAACATTTCCGTCTGTATTTATCCATATTTATTTTTTGGTAACTGTTTCTGTATTTATCCACATTTATTTTTGTCACAAGCAAAAGAAGACGCTGCAGCTAGTATTTTTTCACATTTATTTAAATGCACACTGCGCACTTGCACTCAGGTGTTATAGGTTTAGATATATTTATAAATATGGCAAATTAGGTAAACACAATACATTTATCTGAAAACTTTTCCAAAATAATTTTGTGAGAACGTAGGCCGAAACAGAGCTTGAGTAACTTAGATTAAGAAACCTTTACTGTGGGCTGTACAACCTAGGCACCAGAGGGGAGGGTGTAACTCCCTTTTTGTAAACAAGCTTTTAAATCATTTTCTTATCTAGTCATATTAGCTGTGCATTCAAAGACAGAGGTCAAATGCCACGGTGTGTCTTCGAGGGAGCAAACCATTCTGTTTTTCATTGCAGAACAACTTCTTTCTTATATTTTTTTTGAGCGGAGGAGATCATTATTTTTCATCATACACTTGATAAATGTTTTTAAATTGCTAAAACGAAAGTTGAGTGTTCATAATTTTGAGGGGAGGAGGAAGGTGCGATAAGTATTATTTCAACATAGTAAACAATTTCCCCCGGAGGGAACACACAGAACAATGGAACTCGACCTAATGGTCTTGGAGCCCTTTACCTGAGCGCCAGCTGATTTTCATCTGGTCATATGCATTGTTTAGCGGCATGTGGAAAATGAAGTGATATGCCAAGAATCACATGATGCTTTGCCGATGCAGCAGCCTCAATTTAAATGTTGGTGTTTTTTTTAGTGGCACTGGAAACCATTCCTGAAACTGCCATCCACCCTCATCCTGATGGCCATCAAAGTCACAACAGCACCACACCATGAACACCAATTAAAGTTAACGTGCAGCGGATGGTTCAGCATCGGCTGCGAAGTCTTGTAACTAAATTCTAATTCTGTAGCAGTCAGTTTTAATAGACACATTAACCCCCCCCCGTGGACCAGAAGAACAATGGAGCTGCGAAAATGCACACCCTATAAAGCAATGCACTCCCCACTGGGAGAGCGCGCCCGATCAGGATGACTACAACAGGCTCCCCGCAGGGTTCCTCTCCTGATAAATGGCATGCAGGGAGAGAGCGCCAAAGGCAGCGCTTAGAGTCTGCCCAATTAGTAAGGCACCTTTCATGCGCCGAGGGCAGCTGCATTACTCTATGAACCAGATTAGGCAACCCTGGCAGGAGTGGTTTGTCAGTATTTTTCCGTTTATATTTATAAATGCAGACAAAGGAAAAAAAGTTTTCCGTCTGCATTTATATGTAAATATCCGTTTAAACGGAAAACCGGGAGCCTTAATCGTAATACATCTTGTTTTATTTTTCAAACTTTTAATAAATGAAGCTCCGCAATTCACCTTTTCACGGCTTCTCAGTTTTCTGACCAATCCTAGCGCGACTCACACTAACTCACCAATCCTGAGCATCTACGTCACTCTTGTAATTCTCCAATCCTAGCGCGTCTCACACTAACGCACCAATCAGTGAAAGCTTCGTCTTTCCACAGCTGACCAATTCCAGCGCGGTCTTTCTGTCGTCAGCCTTTCCCACTACTCCTGCTCTTGCTAACCCCTCCTTTACAAAATTTATCGGCACACTTTTCTTAAGTTTTTCTTTAATCAAAATATCTTAGTAACAACATAAACACATTTCCATGGCCTGTTTCGCTATACCAAAGAGATAGCTTTGTTCATTTACAAAAGAATTCTGACTTTCCAGTAGGCAGCGCTTACTTCTACCCAACCACAGAATTTTTCGTTTCGCCGATAAAGTAGGACTTCCCTCTACCTTACCATTCTAACAAGCAAAAGGCAAACCCGTTTCTCTGGGGATAAAACACATGTGGAGACTACAATGCTCCTGATAATTAAGGCCAGAGTGTCACAAGGAAACCTATTGCTATTCCACTCACACACATTCATATGGAGATTTACCTAACATAACACAAATCTGTGTTATCACAATTATTGAAAACAGACAATGTTCAATTCCATGTGACTTCTCTTGCCACATAAATCCACTCCCTACTTCCCGGAAGCTTCACATTTTCCAACTACACTTAACGTAAACAATACTCAACATATAGTGTTAAAACATAAATTAATAATCACCAAACCAATACAATAGAAACCATCACCTCTGCTACCAGGAAATACTGATCCAGCGCGGAGGACAACATTTACATATTCTCCTTATGTCACAGATTCTTATTCACAAAGATTCATTCATACATTAATTCATTGGTGGGGCCCATAACACCAACACGCTTCTCTTTCACGCTAACTCACTCGAATCTGTACACAGGAGAAGGGGCTGCTGGACAACGTGGGTACCTTGTTACCTATCATGACTAATTTTCTTTCTATTTTATCTATACATTCTATATACACTCTTCAGAATCCTAACTCTATCATCAAGGCACTCCACTGTTTGGTCGATAGACCAACTAGTTGGACTGGTTGATGGTGAATTAGAACCAGCTAAAACACAATTAAAGTCCCAAAAACATTTGATATCTTCAGTGATTAATTTAAGAACCACAAACTAATTTCTTGTTATTTCAATTTTGTTTATCTCAATCATTAATAAATCCCTTTAATCTTACATTTATATTCTACAACTCATAATTTGAAATTTTGGATTTATTAAAGAGCAATTTAACATTTAGAAATCTCATTTAAGCATAAATTTAGGAAAGAATTCAGTAAATCATTTACCCATGAACAGGCGACGAATAGCTTCAGGTCGAAAAGGGAGTTATCCGCATCCTTAAATAAGGACTCCCTCGGACAGGCAGTCCGACTCTCACTAAGAGATCAAACCGTCAAGTAAATATACAGGATATATCACCAAATTTCAGAGATTCAGCAATGTCCATACATCAATCCACAGTATGGATTAACTCCACACGCAGACTGGCAGCATAGAAATGAATAAAATAGAAAGTTGGGGAGTTGGAAAGAGGAACAACCACCCAACAAGAACTCCCTCTCGAAGAATAACCCAAAAACAAACGCAGCCGCAACTCCAACTGCAACTCTCAAACTCCTCCCGAACCCACTCCAACAACAACTCCAACACCAACTCCAACACCAACAACAACCCCAACAACTGCGGCGCACATAATGACAGATGAGGGGTTATTATATCCTTCTGTGCCTTACTTCATACAAAATATGGCAACTTAATGGGAAGATCAAATGTTTTGATTGGACAGTTCGGGGTTATCAATAGTTCATTGCACTCTTCCCAGTGCAAACTGGTTTTACATAGTGACTTGGCACAAGAGTTCACAAGTTGTCATATTCCTTCCGTTTCCCATGTGGGGACCAGCAAATGTATCTTTTCAAGGCAAAAGAGTCCTATTGACAGGTTCATTCTTTGTCTTTTCCGTGGTTCCCATATGGTCAGCTACTGTCTTGCAGTCAAGTCCCCAACACATCGACCTTGGCAAGGAACACAATGTCAGGAGTTCATTTCACCTCGTGATCTCAAGAACCATCTGGGCATGCGCAGAAATCATTGCACGCACATGGTGGCATCGGCTTCAGAGAACGCCATCTTGAGTACTGTGGCCTAGTAGGCCCGAACGATAACTAAGCGAAAATAGACATAGCAGCAATTAATACGTAGAAATGAAGGTTTGAATGTTCAAACCCACACTAATCCCAATATAAATTAGTATTTTCCTAGCTGCAGCAACATTTAAAGCAATAATACTTACCATACGATAACTTTAAGCCATAATACAATCACGAAGCAATATAAACCATATAATTTTACTATTTCAACACAATCTAAGGTTAGTGTGCGTACCATTGTTAATAATTTAATTTTGCCATGCAATTAGCAACTTAGTCCCACGTGTATTTATGGTTATCAAGGTGCAAATATTGATTAGTACCACTTCCACTGCAAACATGTTATGTAAATTAATTTTTAGAATGATTACGTAATTAATTTCATGCAAATTAGAGGAGGTATACAAAATCTTGTTTTACCTGCTCCATCAAGGGCGACCGGTGGAAGGCCACTGGTGGGGCTCTCGGTGCAAGTAAGCCTGAGCTGCTTTTCCGAGGGTTTCCTTTATCTTGAAGTGTCTTGAGGGTTAAAGTGCAGGTTCTTTCCAATCGTCGCCAATTGTAATGAACAGATAAAAGAATGTCCGTTCGTTGTTGGTAACTTCAAGTATGTTTATTGAAGGTTGAAGTCACAAATAAGAAAGTTCATAGAAAGCAAGCCCCCACCAGGAGCAGCCTGTATGCTGCTCAGCCCATAGACCAACTGACTCAAACCATTCCAACATTCTAACTTTCAACATTCTAACACACACACATCCTGATTGAGCAGCATACTACAACAGTGTAGTGGCAGCTGTGACATCCCGTCTATTTTTTGGAGTTGCCTAGCATTCTCTTTTGTTTTTCCTCCGTCAGTTCAACAGTCTGATAGTCCACGTATGGTGTTTCATGTTTTGTCGATGCTCTTAAATAAGGTTCCTTGCCACAGGGTGCACTGAAAGTGTAGCCAACCACATATTTTTTTCTTTATTTATTTATTTAAACAGTTTTATATAGCGCTGGCTAGACCCGAATGTATCAGCGCGCTTTACATTAGGTCCCACAATGTAACAGAAAATGATCACAATTACACATTACGTCAAAAAAATAAGCAATACATTAAGAGAGGGGAGAAAGGAGAGAGAAAAGAATAGTGGAGGGGGAAGGAGAGGTGAGAAGAGGGCGGATGAGGGAAGAGACGACAGGAGAGACGAAAGGATGTCTGTCTAAAGACTGACTGGGTGGGTGACGTTCAAGGAGGGAATCCACAGTCCGTCTCCCCTATAGCTAAACAAGGTAACTCCATTGGGCATCAGACAAAATAGCTAGGTCTCAAGTTGTGAGGGGAAACGATCACAGACATTAGAGCCATTTGTTAATATAAAGGTCATCTTGGAGACGAAATTGGCCCCTCAATGTGACACATCTCTTAATCTGCGGGCATAGGTTTAGCAACAATAGTCCAAAACGCCTAGGTCTCTTCGTGCAGCACCCCAGGAGAGGATGGGACGATCCTTATAGTCCTAGTTTAGCCGCCATTTTAAGGTGAAGGTGAAGGAAACGGCCTCGCAATGAAACGTTTCTTTCAGTTAGCTGGCAGCATCAGCGTAAAATTAATTAAAAATGCCCAGACTTCAATGACGTGGTAGCGTGCCCCTTCTCTCCTAACACCGAGGGAGTTCTAACCTCTGTTGGATTTGGTGTTCCCTTTAGGAGTCCCGCTGTTCGTCACCGCAGTAAGTTGCCCCCCGAGGTGAACCCGGGGGGTGGAAATTGATCGCTGTGCAAAAACGGAAGCCGGCGGCCTCACGGTGCAGCTCCTCCACTCGGCAGGCGCCATCTTAGCCTCATCGTCGGGGGAACATTGAGGCTCATTTCTCCGAGATGTCAGATCAGAGAAGGGTGACAAGGATCTTGTTGAGATCAGCCCGCATTCCGGTTGCACAAACGCCATTCTAGATGCAAAAACAGCGCGGCAGGCTGCCCGCTCGGGAAGTCGGGGGGAAGGCTCAACACGGAGCATCAGCTCTGAGCGGCCATGATGGGCTGGCTCCTCCTCCTGCCATAGTGGAGACTACTGTGCCCCTGGTGAAATGCACTGAGTTACCCCAACAGTGGTTTTAAACCTCTGCACCTGTATATTGTGGGGTATGTATTGTGTAACACCTTTGGTTGCATAGGCTTGTGCTGTGTGTATTAAGGCTGCGCTGCTTATGGTAGGACTGGTGTCCTCAATACGGACTTACTGCATTGAGCACAAAATGATGGTTCACCTGACCTGTAAGGGTAAGACCATTGCAACTTCCCTCTACCTCGAGCATTCACTGGGCCAGCCATCAGAGACCCTATTTAAGTCCACCCCCCCCATTCCCCTCCCCACCCCGCGGTTTCTGACTGCAGTATATATTCAAGCTTTAAGGCAACATTGATTGGCAATAAACTATTTTGTTGTTTGGCAGCTATGCCTGCATATTTCTAGATAAACCGACTACCACTAAGGTTGTTCGATTTGTGTGTGGGACAGTTTTATGTTGTGACGCCCCTTACGAGTAATTTGCATGTGTGGCTTGTAAACACAAGAAGTCCCAATCACGTATTTGGAATACATTGTGTAAATACACATTTCTTGACCAGTTGGTACCTGCTCTTACGTTTCTTTGTGAAAGTCCTACTTGGATGCCGGTAATGATACTGGGTACCTTCCCAGCCTTCTATACGAGTCCAGAACCCAAGAATTGCAAGGTAAGAGAATCTGCCTAAATACAGGCTTTCCTCTTTATTAACTGAACGCTTATACTTTAGTTCTAACTGTTGTGAAAACGTTTTTTCGGGTTAACAACATAAGTCATGCTGGAATGAAGAATAGCCACACGTTGCACCCACCTGAACTACTTACATTATGCATGAGGTAACCCCAACATTGTCACATTGAGGGTAAGACCAAGAGCAGACCCTGCAGCATCATAGTGATGACAGTAGGATCCCAGTACGATTATAGACCAACATGGAGCGCAGAAGTTGGTTACACATAGCTGGAAGGTGTGCATTGTGGTCGAGGGACATATGCCATTGGTGAGACCTTCCGGGCCTCTAGACTGGTGAGCCTGTACTCGCTGACCCATCCCACCATCCGCTCCCCCTCCCCCATCCCCATCAGCCGGCGAGTCAGGGGTCTCTCTGCTGAAGGAAAGTGGTAAAGGGTTCCCATATGTCTTTGGGTCTGGATCTGATCAGCATATGTTCCCAATAGTTAGTTAGTTGCCCCTGACAGTAGGACACGTTGCTTAGCCATGCCTTGCCAGTGGGTTCTGGCTTTCTGCCCCAGTGCATGGCAGCCAACGGGAGCAACATGGAGGTTAGTTGGTGGTGCATAGTGAGTGTATCTTTCACGTATCCCAGTAATCCAACCACAGGGCAGTAGAGGGGTCGGGGAACCAGCGGTCTTGTGGACAATAGTGTAAACCTCTCTCCAAAAATCAGTCACTGGAGAAATGTGGCCTATGGCGAGTGACAACGTTGACATCAGGAGTCGGGTATTATCCCTGTTTTGAAAAGTTGTAGAGGCGTGCAATACAAACGGTGTAGGAAGTTAAAGTGTATAAGGTGCAGCTGATAGTTTGGTTTTAGCTGTTCTAGTTGCCTGCAGCAAAAGGACCATTGCGCCTCGGATAGGGGAGAGTCCAAGTTAGCGTTCCATGCCTTTCATTCTTTTGTGGAGGAAATTGGCGAAGAGCTTTGCGTGTGATTATATAGGCAGGTGATTAGTTTGCGTGGAAATTGGCCAGTGAGCATGTGTTCCAGTTCCAGGAGGAATTCTGTTTCTCTTGCTAAAATATTCTGGGTGTCTGATTAAAAATTGTGGATATAAAAATGAGAATGGACCATTAAAGATAAGATGGCCTGAAGATTACGAAATGGAGAATATCAGCCATCATGTCTACAGTCAGTTAAGGATGGTGGAGGAGAATTCCAGAAGAAGCAGAAAGTGAAAAACAGTGAATGAATTTCTGGTTAATAAAGTTGTATTCATTGTTTTAGTGAATATAGAGTAATCGGGAGGTTTGTGGAAAAAGTTTATCAGGTTTACATTTTGTGCATCAATAATGACGATTAATATGCCTCTCCACACTTGAATTTACATATATATAGACTGAATTAACATAATTTTAATTGAAACAAAATCCATATGATGTGTAGAAGTGTTTATCAATGTGTTTTTAGATATGCCACATTTCTCTGTAAAACACAATTTTAGACCAAATGGATGCCATCTCTGTCACCTACTACTGCAGGCCCTTCTTTCTTACATCCTCTCCTCCTCCTCAGCACGTGGTCAAATGGAGGTCATATCAGTTTATTTTTATTGCTATATTGTTTTATTGGGGATGAACCTTCTATTGTGTGGATGTAGGATTGCAACACATATCTATGTCATTTGTTTCTTCACTGGATCTCCTATTGTTATGTGTTTCATAAATCTTCAAACCGCACCGGATGACATAAACAAAGAGGTATTGAATAATTTTTCTAAAGATCTGGGATTGTGTTTATTTGTTAAGGTAATGACGTGTTTTAGTCTTGTGTCCTAATTTGCTAAATAAATGATACTTTTGCTCACACCATTATGATTTTGCAGTATTACTAATTTTCAATACAAGAAATGTGCATAGGACCCCTTGATATTTAGAGAGTCAGAGATTGACGTGAGCTTTCCTCTGCTGCAAGGAATGCTGCCCGATTTTCTAATGATTTGGCTGCCTATTAGAACAGAGAATATTATTTGATTTTATATACTCTGTATAACTTTGCATCTGAGTGCCTTCATTGTATTGAGTCTGTACTGCTACTTTTGAATTTTCATTATAAACCCTTTAACTTTTTCTTGATCTTGAATTTGGTTGTTAAGTTGACTTCATTACTTATTGAATTGTTTTTACACTGCTAAATTGATGTTTGGGTGGTGCATTAACGTGGGGACACATTGACTCATGAAAGTGAGGTTTAACACCATCTCTGATCTAGTCAACTGTGGGAGAACCGAATGAGGTATATTTTGGGTTGTCCAAATTTTGGGGTACGGTTGTGCTCCCACACTGTACCAAATGGACTCTGTCAAGATGTTCCAAGACTGTATGGTAGGCTGAAGGTTTATTCTCTTAAAATACAACAGGAGCTATAACAAGTCACCTGCACTTCTCCTTCACTCCTCCTAACAGCCCCTCTCAGAACCTTCCTATATTCTGTGGGCTTGATGTTAAAAATGTTTTAACGGTTGCAAAACCACAGATTCTGTAAATCTGAGGGTTTGATCTGCTAAGACACTTTAATTAAATTAGTAAACCAAATGAACTATTTGGAAAAGATTTTCTGAATCGTTAATTTTGCGACCAAAATCCAGTTGCAAAGCATTAATATTTTACCACCACTTAAAAATTGATAGTAAGCAATCCGCAAACCGAAGGGGACCCCTTTCTTCTCAAGAGTGTTGACAAAAATGTTTTTGTAGGTGTAGATAACGGTTCATGGGACCACTGCATCCTCCTAAGAAAGGTTTGTTCAATTTTTCATATATATTTTTTTAATGTGTCCCATTTTCCTTTTAAGAAAACTGGTTGCATTCAAAGAAAAAAGGATTGCGTTATTTAAAAGCAATCACAGACATGATGGTCTGCTGACCCCCAGCAGGCCACTATGTCTGTGACTAGCTAATCGAAGTGGGCTGCAATTTCCAACCTGCCTCATGCATACTAATGAGGTAGGGAAAATTGCAACTCACTATGATTCAGAATTTTGTGAACTGACCTATTAGTAAATAAGTCAGTTAGCAAAATTATTTTCCATTTGCAAAAAATTTGTGCGCAATTTGCGGCCACTTTTTGCAAATGTAAAATTCATAAATCAGACCCCAAGTTCCATACCATCACTTGGAACAGAATCAATAGGAACAGGATACAGCAGGCTCTTATGCAAAAGTGGTATCTTACAGACTTAAAAGTTTCTTGTTTACCCAACATGCAGACAAGGAGGTGTCTTTTCATCAAATTTCCATTATCAAAAACCCCAATTGCAGGCCTGGTTGCTAAAGAGGTCTCTCTTTGCAGGCCACCTTGTTTTCCATTCCATTCGATAACTTTATTTCGGTCTCAAGGACCATAAAAGCACTTTGTTAAAAACACAAAGAGTATACACAATTAGTTTATGAGAAATACATATGCCGAAAAAAAGAGAGCTGTACATTTAAAAACCTATTAACCGTAGTAAAGTGCATTTTAGATTCTCCCAGGACCCAGTTCTGGTCCAGTACTAGGCTACAGTACAGTCATCTGTAAAAATGGCAAGTATAAGAATCCATTACCAATAAAATCGGTTAAAATTGAGGCAATAAAACCAGGATAAAAAGAATGGAAATGAGTGTAAAATGCTACAACGTTGATTACTAATTTAACAAGCAGTTGCAATGCAATAGGTCTCGCATTACTAAAAGTGTGAGTTATTAGTTTTGCATTATTATTTGCAAATCCAATAGCTCAAACTTTCAGTAATGCGAGACCTATTGCATTGACAATGCTTGTTTAAAGGGGGCCTCGAAACGGGTCTCAATCGGGCTCTGTTTTGTGCCCTGCAGGACTGCAGTAACAGTAGGCACATCAATGTGCGCGTGCTTACACTGCTCACTTCTCACTAGTGGAGAAGTTACAGCATGACGTCATGCCAGGTGAGCGTTGTAGGGGAAGGGAAATCCTTTAAAGAGAGTCCTTTTCTCTCTGGATTTCCCTTCTCTTTTTGAAACTCAGGAGCAGCAACATTGTGGTGGTGTCACCAGGGCTTTAAGTGGAAGCTTTTTCAATATTATATACAAGCCATAGTTGCTGCTTATTTATCTAATGCAACTAACAACCATTGACAAAGCCACTAGTCCTGACTTTTTGTAGGTATGATGTTACTTGTTGCATCATATATCTGGATGCAATGACAGAAACCACAAAATACAAGTCGGGCGGCACACTATGCTAAGCACAGATTTATAGCGTACGTGTTTTTAAGCCACACCCTTATTTACATTGGCCACGCCCCTTTGATAGACCCCCCCCCAGTTTTTTCATCCCACTTATAGCCCTGCTCTTAGTTAAAAGGACGTTGAACTCTCACTCTCATCCTGAGGCATATTTCATCATTGGTTCCTCTTCTATGTTGAAATTAACATCCACAGTGTAAGCATGTGGTAATGTGTCAATTTGCTTCAAAAGATGGACAACTCAAAAAGGAACAAGTTTGAGTTATTGGCATTCTAAATATCTATGCCTTTAATTTTGGCTTTTAAAACATAAATAAAAGGCATTGTCATTTATAATGGCAATAGCTTAAACTCGCGTAAATGCGAGACCTATTGCATTGCAAATGCTTGTTTTGGCAGTCGCGGTCCTTGTAGAGATTTTATTGAGAGGAGTGCATGGCATTTGACCCTGGGCTGCGCTGTAAAGACGAAACTTAACAAGCATTGGCATAGCCAATAGGTCTCGCCTTTGGCACTTTGTCAGTGTTTAGCCATGCAACAGTTGCATAACTAAATACTTATAAGGTCCCAAAAGTGAGACCTATTGGCTATGCCTCGCGGCCGTGCGGCCGCGAAAGTGTAAGTGATCGCGATCAAATATCAAAGCGGCCGCGCGGCCGCAAAAGTGAAATTAATTGTGGTTAAGCGCAGCGCGCGCGCCCGCGCACATGCACTGTAGGTCTAGGCTGGCCTGGTACCACTTTTTGGAGCCCTCTCAATAAGTATCGCCAGACCAGCGCATGCGCTGGGTCAGGCGAGACCTAAAAAGGGCTTTAAATCAAATAAAGTTGGTGGAGGGGAGTCTTTGAAAGGGGCATGGTCTTGAAAGCAGAAATATGAGTCCTTTGCAAGAACCTATGTGTGTACGTGTATAGGATTTCTATAACGTAAACCTGTTTAATAAAGAAAGTGGTTTAGACCATGCAGACTAAAACCATGTACTTACTGTAGCGAGCCAAATCTTTCTAAAATTGAAGTGCATATCTCACGCCTGATCTCCTTCCTCTTCAGCACCGTTTTCACTCTTCTGCGTCGACATCCTTTCATCTCCTCAGTTCCCCACAGCCCCCCACACACACACTATGCACCTACTCACCTATTTTTAATTCCTCACATCAGTATTCAGCAGTTGTGTATCTCTGTCACGCGTAAACAAAGGAATCACAAAGAATCACAATTATAAGCGGCACGTGTCGCCCCTTTACTGTGGGCACTGCAGAGACACCAAGGATTGGATAAGCATGACCCAGCAACTGGGGCTGTGAGAAACTCACACGGCCTCATCTCCAGTGTTCTCAACTGCAAACACCGCCCAAGTCATGCAAATTCGTGGTGGCGTCTCAGTTCACAATATGCACACATGCCAACATTATAGAAAGTGCAAAGCGTGAGATTTAAAAAAATAATCGGGATAATGTATTTCTTCCATTCAACAGTTTCCATGACTAAAATGAATGTTTCCGTGTGTAAAGTAACTAGTCCTTTTTTAAAGCGCTCTAGTACATTTGGGTCGAATGGGAGCCTGGGGGGCAGCCGAGCACAGCGAGGTCTGCCCTCCGGGCAGATTGGGAGGGGGGAGGGGGGGCGTGGCCGGAAAGGCCATTTTGTAAATTTTGGGCTGCATTTGGGGATAGCCCAAATGTAGCCCAAATTCAGAAAAGTAGCCCAAGGGGTATTTAGGCTGTTTTCGCGCTATCCCAGCCACCATTTTAGGTTTGGTGACCTGGTGGCTGGGAGCGCTAGTTGTAAAGAATTTTGAATTTGCTCATAGGCGGTAGATTGGTGTGGCGGTAGAGATCGTACCTGAGGTAATGGCAGGCGGGGATTACAGGGTGCTGGAGGCGATACGACTATTGAGTAAGGCGGGGAGGATGGATCTCCTCATCCAGGATGCGATGTGGACGGGGCGCCCCATGAGGCGCGCGTCCGCGGGGGTGGCGGCCGCCGTCGCGGCATGTTCGCCCTTCGGGAGGACGGTGGGCGGAATGGTGAGTGGCAGGGGCGGCGCGTATGGGAGGAGCGCGGCCCCTGGGAATGCGGCGTCAGCGGGTGCGGGTGTGGGTGGGGCAAGGGCAGTGCGTGGGCGGGGAAGAGCGCCTCGGCGGGGGAGAGCATCGGGTGCCCCCCCGCAGAGGCCTAAGTCGTGTGAAGGCCGCTCCGCAAGCGGAGGAGCAGCCGTTGGGAGGCCGACTGCGGGAGCACGAGGACGTTTGTGGGAGGGCCGCGCGTCTGACCGGGGAGCGGCCCTGGGAGCGCTGGAGCTGCCGGAACGGCCGGGGAGGGGCAGGGCCGCGGGGGGAGAGACAGGGAAGGGAATTTTGCCGGCGGAAGTATCTCGGGGCAGCGCGGGGCGGAGGAGCGCTGCCCCGCTGTTTGGTGCGCAAGGGGAGGGTTCGGGGGACAGCGGCAAGATGGCACAAAACACAGGGGCGAGCATACCCGAGAGGGGCACGTGGCGGGGCCCGCAGATGGGGCGGAAGGCTGACAGGGGCCACGCGTGTAGCAGTGGTGCGGGCCCCAGTGGGGAATGGAGCATGAGCGGACGGGGGGCGCGCACGGAACAGGGGGGGGTGGGTGGGGGGCGCACGGTTCGGGAGGCTCTGAACTGGAGGGTGCGGGCGCGGGGTTGCCAGCCAACGTCGGGGGGGAAGGGGGGGTCAGGCGGATGACGGGTCGGAAGGGGGTGCAGCAGGGGGGGAATCCCCGGTGCTGTTTAAATCGGAGGGTAGCGAGAGGGACTGGGAAGGCCTGGACATCTTCGCGTCCTGGGCGGAGGGGTTGGGGGGGCGTCCGGGGCAGGGGAGGGAGGTGAGGGGCCGGGGGCGTGGTGCCGGGGGAGAGGACGGGATTGGGCGGTGCGGGGAGCGGTGGGGCGACGGAGGGACGGGGGTCCGGGGGTTGGGCGGGGAACGCGGAGGGGGCTGGACCGAGTGGGCAGGGGGTGGGGGGGTTTGGTGAGGGGGAGTGGAGCGAAGGAGAGGACGGGGGCGGTGAGGAGAGGGGGTCGTGGATCTGAGCGCGGTGGGCAAGGCGTGGGTAGCGGGGGCGTTGGGGGCAGGTAAGCGGGGATGGGATGGGAGTCGGAAAGGAGGTAGGCCCAGCACACCACACCATCCCTTTTCTTTTCAGGAGGTGGACCGACAGTTTGACTGTCGCGGGGTGCCGGACTTGGTAGGGCTGGGAGCGGCTCGAAGGCACCAAGGAGAAGGGAGGGTGGAGCCTTGGGCGGCGTATCCTGTACCGGCGAGGGATGCCGGCGTGGCTGGCATAAGTAGGCCCGGTACGGGCTCACCAGCCCCAACACCCACGGGGTCGCAGCGCCCCGGGGAGCATCGACAGAGGAGCACCACAGCGGAGGATGTTTGTTTACCATTCAGGCAGTTGGTGCCACCAGCGGGGAGCGCTGGGGGTGTAGGACAGGAAGAGGTGGATTATGAGGAGGAGAGCATGGAAGAAGGGGAGCTGCGTGATGTAGGGGACGACGGGGACGGGGGGCCGAGTAATGTTGTGGCTAGTTTTTTGCAGGTGTCACGACGCCAGGCGAGACCCACGGGTCGGACATCGAGGTGGGAGACCAGCTGGGCCCCCAGGACAGGACGCCGGGAGGAGTGGCGGACAGAGACACTGGCGCCAGGTAATAAACATTTGCTCGGGCGCCCAGTGATGGTTTCAAGAGGGGTGGGGGGGCGGGGGCGGAGGGGGGGGTCGGGTGAGGTTGTGCAAGGGAGCGTACGTGGTGGATGTGGCAGTGGGCACGGAAGGGACAGGAAAGGGGGACGAAGGTAAGATCACCGAGAAGGGGACGGACAGGAACGAGACAGGTGACGCAAAGACAGGGGATGGGGAGACTAAACTGGAAAGTAAGGAATTGAAGATCAAACGGTTACCGTATATGGGGGTAACGAAGCCCTTGGGGGCGCATTTGATGTTGGCAACAAAAGAGAGGATTTGGAAAGGGGAATATGTGGAGATGCTCAAACTCCTGCACAGGGAGGTCAGGGCAAAGGAGGGCTCCAAGGAGGAGTAATTCGAGTTGGCTACGAGGCCTAAGGTACCTTTGACGATAAAAAACTGGTCAGCGGCTTTCCTCATTTACGCCAGTGTGTACTGTGAGAAGTTTCCGGAGAGGTCAGTGGCCATGTTTAAATACATGGACGTCATTCGGAAAGCGCAAATTACAGGGGGTGGATATGCATGGGCACAGTATGACGAGGAGTTCCGGGCGCGCATGGCGTGGGATACGGAAGCGAAGTGGGGAGAGCTGGACACGGACCTGTGGGAAGCATACGATGGGGCTCGCGGGGTCGGGGAAGACTATTTTTACGGCCAGCGGGCTACCGCTCGTATATCAGCCCTTTCGAGGGGGTCCCACCCGAGGGGGGGGTGGGAGGTGCAGGCAGGGGGACGGCAGGAGAGAAGGGTGCGTGCTGGGACTATAACAAAGGCCTATGCACGCGGGAGTATTGCCGTTTCTGGCACGAATGTTCAGGCTGCGGCAAGCGACATGCGTTGGTCAAGTGTTGGGGGGCTCAGGGTCAGTCGCCAGGTAGTCAGCAGTGGCAGTCCGGAGCCTTCAAGGCTGGGGGCCAGCAGCAGTCACAGCAGACGGGAGGAGGGCTAAGGGGCCTGGGCCAAAGGGCTCTTACTCCGGTTAGGGTGGAGAATTTGGTGGGGCTCTCGGGGGATATCCGGACAGGGAGGCGGCGGAGCAGCTGCGGGTGGGGTTTCTGGACGGGTTCAAGTTGGGGTATGAGGGTCCAAGGGTCAGGAGATGGGCGGACAATCTGAGATCGGCACGGGAGCACCCACAGGTGGTACAAGCGAAATTGGATAAGGAGGTACAGGAGGGCCGCATGGCGGGACCCTTTCAGGAGTGGCCGTTGCCCAATTTGATCGTGTCACCCATTGGAGTGGTGCCCAAAAAAGAGCAGGGACAGTTTCGCCTGATACAGCATTTGTCATGGCCGGAAGGTGGGTCGGTCAATGACTTTATTGCGGAAAGTGCGGCCACTGTGTCTTACTCATCTGTTGACGTGGCTATGTCACTGGTGGTGACCGCGGGCGCAACAGCGCAGATGGCAAAGTACGACATAAAATCAGCTTTCCGGCTGCTGCCAGTTCATCCAGATGACTGGGATCTGTTGGGCATACAATTCGGCGGTCAATGGTATGTGGACAAGGCATTGCCGATGGGCTGCTCCATGTCTTGCGCACTTTTTGAATGCTTCAGCACGTTCCTACAATGGTTGTTTACGGAACGGACGGGTCACCAAGGCGTGACGCATTACTTGGATGACTTCTTTTTTGTCGGCACCTCAGACTCCGCGGACTGCCAGAAGGCCCTGGACAGTTTCCACGAGATCATGGGGGACATGGGTGTGCCCCTGGCTCCAGAGAAAACACAGGGGCCCAGTACGGCACTGGCCTTCCTAGGCATTGAACTGGACTCCGTGCTGATGGAGGCGCGCCTCCCGGCGGATAAAAAGCAAAACATGTTGGGGCTACTGACAAGTGTGTTGGCACGACAGAAGGTGACGGTTAGGGACATCCAAGTGTTGCTGGGACATCTGAATTTTGCCTGTAGGGTGGTCAGAGTAGGGCGGACGTTCTGTAGGCAACTGGGGAGAGCATTGGATGGGCAGAGGCCTCCTCACCATCATGTTCGGCTGTCAGCCGGGGTGCGGGAAGACTTGAGGATGTGGCAGTTTTTCCTGCAACAGTTTAACGGTGTGCCTTTGATGAGAGAAGTGGACATGGTGTGGGACGTGCAGATCTTCTCGGATGCAGCGGGGAGCAAGGGGTTTGGGATGTACTGGCAGGGGAGGTGGTGCGCGGAGCCCTGCCCCGCGGAATGGTTGGAGGGTGACAGGAGCATCGCTTTCTTGGAATTCTTCCCCTTGGTGGTGGCGGTCACGCTGTGGGGGGTTTTGTTAGCCCACAAGAAGGTCACGTTCAGGATTGACAACATGGCGGTGGTGCAGGTGGTCAACAGGCAGTCGGCTCGGGACGAGCAAGTGCTCAAGTTGTTGAGGGTCTTTATGCTGGGGTGTTTGAGACATGATATGGCATTTCGCGCGGTGCATGTGCCAGGTGTGGACAATGACATTGCGGATGCCTTGTCTCGTTCACAGTGGTGGAGATTCCGTGGGCTCGCCAAGGACGCGGACGAGAACCCGACAAGAATGCCGAACCAACTCTGGGAAGTAGGCAACACAGGATGCTACAATTGGTTCTAGGCTCTTTAGCACAATCTACGAGGTTGGCATACCGGGCGGCGTGGGAAGAGTTTGTCCGTTCAGGGGCGCGGCGGCGAGCTTCCGAGGTGGCGAGACGGGAAGATGTCGTTCAGTTCATACTGGACTTGGTTGACAAAGGTGACGATAGTGGGCAAGTTGTCGGGGTCGCGTTCGTCGGGAAATTGTTGTGGGGCTACGCCCCCTCCGCGGGGGAACTGGGGGCTCGGATTTTGGAAGGCTGGGCGCGGGAATGTGGGAGCATCGCCCGGGTGCGGAAACCACTGTCTTGGGAGCTGTTAAGAGGGGTGATGGGGGTTTTGCCCGGTGTGTGTTTGGATGAATGGGAGGCCATCCTTTTTTCTACACTCATGTGCTGGATGTTTTTCGGGGCCTTTCGGGTGTCAGAGTTGTTGGGGTCAAAAGGGGAGCGGGGCCTGTCTTGGGGCGAGGTCTCTTTTGGGAAGCGGACGGTTAGTATTTGGCTCCGGAAGGCGAAAACGGATCAAAAGTGTCGGGGAAAATGGGTTGCCCTGAAGAAGGGGCGCTCGCCGTCGGTTTGTCCTTTTCGGTGGGGTTTGCGGTGGAAAGCATGTTCTGGAGGGTTGGGTGACCTGGTCTTTTCCCATCGGCAGGGGTGGGGAGTTAAGGCGTCGCAATTGCTGGCTGTGCTGCGTAAAGCGCTGAGGAGACAGGGTGTCGAGGAGAAAGGTTTTGGCACGCATTCCTTCCGGATTGGGGCAGCGTCGGAGGCGCATGCGAGGGGCTGGGACCGCGGGGACATAATGAAGTTGGGGAGGTGGTCCTCGAATTGCTATCAGCGGGATGTGCGCAGCGAGACAGGGGGTGGGGTGCTGTAAGATGCAATGGCATGGGCTTTTCGTAGGGATTTTCCTGGTTTTCATTCTTGTTTTTCTTTTCATGTTCGGTTATGGGACCCCTCGCCAGGGAGATGTCCATTTGGATTGTGGGGCATTCTTTTGTGAGACGGGCGCAGGTCCAGGCCCAGGAGAGCTATTTTGGGGAAAGTTTGGGGTTCAATAAAGATTTGTTCTCTGTGGGATGGAGGTGTAGGGGCGGTATGCGTTGGAGGGAATTGGTACTGGTGTTGAACGGGATTTTAAGGGTGGGTCGGTGCCCGGATGTGTTGGTTTTACATTTGGGGGAAAATTACATGGTCAGGGAGACGGGTTTGGCGCTAATGCGGGCTATGAAGAAGGACTTGGTGTTGATCAAAGAGAGATGGGCTTGTTGTTCAATTGTTTGGACTGAATTTGTCCCCCGGAGGAGTTGGAGGGGGGCTGTCAACCCTGGGGCAGTGGATAAGGCGAGGAGAAAGCTTAATACGGAGATGGTGAGGTTTTGCCGTCATTTGGGGATGGGGCGCTTGGCACATAGGGACATCCGTTATGATGCGCAGGAGATGTTCAGGGATGATGGGGTGCACTTGTCGCGGATGGGGATGGACCTGTATCTTTTGGAGTTGCGGGAGGTCTTGGCACGGTTGCTAGGGGTTTACAGGCGTTAAGTTTTCATGCGGTCCCGTGGTTTTTTTTTGGGGGGGGGGCAGAAAAAAGGGAGGAAGAGGCGTATCCGCCGACACTTCCTCCTTTTCTTCTGGGTGGCGGGGTGGTTGACAGTTGGCTGGAATTGGCTAGAGTTTGTTGTTATAGGTTTGGTAATTTGGGTCCAGGAACAGGGAAAGAGTAACCAGGTTGGATAAGTTTAGATTAGAGGTTGGATAGTTACAGTTGCACAGAAGGCAGGTAGGGGTTACGGTCAGGGGAGTTTGGGAGTTGGAAAGGCTACATGGTGTAGGATTGGGTTATATGTTGGTTATGAAATGTTATGTTGTATTTTGGGGGATGGGGGAACTGATGTGGGGATCGTAGGGGTGGGGGAAGGAACAAGGGGTCAGGAAATTATTGTATAGCGAGGTCTTAGTTTTGTAAGGCAGTGGCCAAGGAGTTAAAATTGTGATATGCACCTGTTTCAATAAAGCGGCCTTTTTCACACACAATAAAGTGGTCTGGTGTCGGCTTGCCCCCCCTCCCCTCTTAATCTCCCAATTTGCGCTATATAAAAAAAATGAAGGAAAAGAAACCCTTAATCTTCTTCTCCCTTCATTCTGTGCATACATACCAGTGGTGCGTTACTGCCTGAACAGAGAGATCACACGAAGCATGTGCAGAAGTAGTGACGTATCGATCACAGCGAGCATGCGTACACAGTCGCAGCACGAGCCGAGGAGGGACCAATAGCAGTGAAACATGCGTATTAACGGTGAGCAGGCAGGTCGCACTGAGCATAGCCACAAGCCATGACACTGGCTTACAGTCGGCTCAGAATAGTATCTGATTTTTGCACAGTGTATCTTTGTGTGTCTGTGCAGTGCAGCTACCAAGCCTAAAAAATGCTTGTTGCAAGTGCCACGGAGACCAACAGCCATGTTGTGTACTGGAACACTTTGCCATAATTCATTCTTCAACTGCAGCATTTGGTGAACAACAAGGGGTTTGCTTTTTAGGGGTTGGAAGTGCATGCAGCAAGATCATATTAGTATTTATAATTAATCCCCCCCCTCCAAAAAAAAAAGTCCGCAGATGATAGTCGTATGTCTAGGGGGTATGAACAGGCAAGTGGTTAAGTTAGAAACAATACATCTACAATTAGCAATTGGTATGAGACATGGAGAATGCTTCATTTTTATGGCTTAAACTACAAGATGCAATACGTAAGTAGAAGGTGTGTAAAACAAATGAACGAGAGCGGCCCTGAAGCCCTGGGAACCCCCAAACCGCCATCCTTTACCCCTTTCTCCAATCACTACACACTACCAAAAGGACGTGGTGAGGCAATTTGTGCCTTGGAAACAAATATCCTGTGTACATTTGTGTAATTATTTTAACTAATTAAGTACATTTTGTAAGCACCCTATTCAGTGAAAGTATTCATAACCTGCTTAGGTGCTGTATTCTGTTCTGCTGAAATTAGGAACGCACTCTTTCCGAGCCCTGGGGCCAATCCATGCCATTTATAAACAGCCGTACAATAAACCGTGCACCACTGTTTTTTTCATATGCACAAGAAAGGTGGCTTCAGTAAGACAGGGCTGCAGGCTCCAAAACCAACCAGCAGAAGCTATAGCAACCAGGCGCCGCATTCTGGGTATGTGAAGAAAGAAGTCCTAGCGATTCTCTATCGAAGGGTGGGGGTGTTGCTGGGGAGGAGGGAGGCGGGGATGGAATGCCGAGGACCAGGCATCGATTCGTGCACCAGCTTCGCCCCATATCTTCTAATAAAAGCTGTGGCTCACACGGTGGCCACCGAAAGAGATGCTGGCAATCTTCTTCTGATCAAAAGGTAACTCAAGAAACCCGGCGCTTTAGAATTTCTCGCTTAAACCTCATCTTTTTAAAATAGGAGGAGCCATGAGGCTGATATGACACAATGAAGAAAAGAATCAGAAATTGATGCAAGGTTAAGTTCCGCAGACCTTTTTAAACAGTTTAGTTGGTTACACAAAAACTGTCTTCTGAACTAAGACTGAAGCAAAAAAAATAAAGCGGCAGGGAAAGCGTTCATTCACTTTCACTTTGGCTCGAAAAGAAAGAAGCCCGCGGGGCCGCGAGTGGTGCGCGCACGCGCCACTGCGAGCCATGTGCTTTCAATTATCGCGCCCGTGTCTGGTCACGATAATTGAAACCACATGGCCTATTGGTGTCTATTACGCGCACCAACCGCGTAATAGACACCAATAGGTCATGGGCGGAGCAATGCGCCCGCCTTTGGCCTATTGCGTGCTGACTTAAAAAAAACACGCATGCAAAGGCCAATAACGTGCCACAGAAGGAAAGGCACGCGCTCGTGCGTGTGCCATTCCTAGGTCAGTCTGCTAAACCCCGTTTTTCCCTACTAAATGTCATGCGCTGTGCGAGCAGTGCTACGCACTTCAACGCTAGGCGTGAGACCTAAAAAGGTCTGCCGTATGTGCCACATTGAATTTAAGAAACGAGATACGGCGAAAACAATAGGGGCATGAGTGTCACACTTTAAGACTCTAAGTGCAACAGCGCAGTGTACAAAGCCTAAATTTCTGCATAGTTGCATAAGCCAACCCTGCCGAGATAGTGTATAAGCGGGGCAGAAGAAGAAGACATGTATCTCTGTCTCTTCCTTGCAATTACACACAGGGTATCCACTAGAATGTGTATTGGACCATTTGTTTGTGAAGGCATGGAGCGGTAGAGTCCCTAGTCTAAACTGCACATACAGTTTCCTTGCCAAAGTCGGTTGGATGTCATCCAGGAAAGGTTCCATACTGTACTCGTCTTTGATTTGTAGAAATTCAGCTGTCAAACGACTGTTAGACGAGCTTTCCTGGATGACTGTAAGTTTATATGTTCTGTAGGATCTTACCAGTTCCAACCGTGAAATTAAAGGACATGATTCCTCGGGTGAACTCCATAGTTCCACTTTCCCCATTTTGTTGCAAAGGTCCCTTATATGCTTAAACCAGGGATTTCCCTGGTACCCGGGATGCTCAGGAGCTCTTTAAGCTCAGATCGATAGTTGGCCAATTCCGGGGTCACCCAACACCTCCGCCAGAAGGTTAGAGGTCTAAGGGCGATCTCTTCACTAATGGGCCTAATACCCAAATCCAGGCATAGAGGGGTGAGAGGAGTACTGGGGGGGAGACCTAACAACTGCCTCATAAAGTTGTTCTCTACCTTGTTCAGATTGGTAGTAGAGTTTTTTAAATTTCAACTATTAGCCCAGCTGGTTTAAATGTGGAATATAGTTTTACGAGCCCTCCCACTGTCTGAGCTAGCTTTGGCCATCTGCGACCCCCATTCCAAATGCTCTGTCAAGGAAACGCCCAAGAAGTCGAAAACCAACACTCTTTCAAGCACGGTGCAGTTCAAAGATGGGCTAGAGCGAGACTTGTTGGCAGGATTGAAGACCATATATTTGCTCTACAATGTATTAATCTCCAGCCCCCGAATTTTACAAAAGGCATCAAAGCTATCAAGGATACGCTGGATTCCCATGGGCGAGTTTGAAAGTAGGAGGGTGTCATCAGCGAACATCATCGTTGGGACCTTACCAGAAGCTAGCCTAGGGGCATCATTATCCTTGACCTTTCTAAGTAGGTCAATAAGTCCATTGATGAATAGACAAAATAAAGTGAAGTGAAGAACGCAACCCTGTTGTACCCCTTTATTGACAGGAAAGCAGGGGGTTAGTTCGCCATATTTTCCATACCTCACTTGGGCAAAGTTTTCTGCATGAAGCCTCACTAAAATGCTAAGGAGATAATATGGAATCCCCAGATCTCTAACTACATGCCAAAGTTTGTCCCTTGGTACAAGATCAAAAGCCGACTTCAGATCTACAAATATTAAATATAGACTGCCACCCTCTATTGTCACCTTTTTCCAGAAAAGAAGTTGGAGTCTGAATATCTCGTTGACGGTGGAGGTGTTTTTTCTGAAGCCGGCTTGGTAGGGACTCAGAATCTCTTCTTCTTCCATCCATACCTTGAGGCGATCAAGGAGTACCCGTGCAAAGAGTTTCTGGATTACATCAATTAAGCTAATCGGCCTATAGTTGGTAGGTAGAAGGGGACATCCTTTTTAGAAGACTGGGACTATTTCTGCCCCAAGCCAAGTATCATGGGGATCCATGCCGTTCATAATGGCACTGAATAGGGCCCATAAATATGGTCCCCAAATTTTCGGTTCCTCTCAAAAAAGGTCCCCAGGTAATTTGTCTAGGCCCGGAGCTTTATTACAAGGAAGCTTGTTGATAGCCTTTAGCACTTTTGGCATAGTAATCCCTATAGCCACCTCCTGCAAAAACTCAGTGGGTGTTGTTAGGGGTTCAACATTTACAATCACGGCTTCCTTGTTGTTGGTGTATAGGGAGTCTCCCATGCTTCAGATGCTATGTTCTGCTCAATGGCTGGCTTCCCTTCAGTATCGCCTGAACTAACTATTGCCCAGAAGGTCTTCAAATCTTTATTCATTAATGCAGATTTAAGGGTTTCCCATCTATCCAATTCCCAATTTTTTTTTGCTTGTTGGATGGTCTTTATACAGCAACGGATTTAATTTGGTTCGCTGCTTGTCCTTCACTTTGACAACATCCAGTAAGGCCTGCTTAGCTTTTCAACATTTTGTGTTGTACCAGGTGCATTTAGGCCAGATTTTCGGCCTACGAGGTACCACTGGGTAAAATATGTCTGCCAATTTTAATGTTAGCTTTGCGTGTGTTTTTGCAGCCATCTCGGCAGTTGAGGGAAAACCCTCTGCAAGTGCAACCTCCCACATTTTTATAAGTATTGGGGTCACTGACTGGTAGACTGTGTCCAGTTTATGAGGTGACTGTTGGATTTGCACCTACCTAATTTTCCTTCTATTGTTTGTGAGTGTTAATCCACTATTATGGGATGCAGAAATGGGTTTGGAATTAGTGTGGCCCAAGTTCGTCAACTCCAGATCCAGATCAAGGCATTGTGATCACTATCCTGCCTCATTATGAAAGAAAAATCATTAACCTTTTGCCATAGTCTGGTTTCCATTGGGATGTAATCCAGCAGGGACGCTTGGCCTACTCTGTTAAAAGTTAGTTGCCCCGAAGTATCTGATTTTGTCCGGCCATTACACGCTCTTAGTGAGCGAGCCAGTGTGGTTGAGTTAATCTGGAGTACCAGCGGAGACCAGGCTTTGATATCTGGGATTTGTGGATCTGGGATTAGCCATTGAAGATCTTCACTGGGAGTGGTGTTGCTTAGGTCAATAAGAGGTTCAAATTGGCAGTTAAAATCACCCCCTATGATCAACCATATGGCTGGGTCAATGGTGGGCATAAAAAGGCCCAGGTGGTCTATGGTGGCAGATTCTTGGCTAATGGCAACAGGTCGGGAGTAGACATTAATAAAGACAATTTTTATCTTTGTAGGGAAGGTGAGTACAACACACTGGATGTCGCTCGTAGGGGAGGACAGCTGCTCGGCTCTACAGCCCAAGTGTGAGCCTACCCAGATGGATAAACCACCTGATGGTCTACCCCTCCCTCCTGAGCTAGCTGGGATATTAAATGTAGCAACGCCTACCCTCTGATGGTCTTCCCTGGCCCAGGTTTCCTGAAACATACATATACCCTGTTTGTCCACGAAAAGCCCCCAGTCTGGGCAGGAGAGTTTCCTTTTAAGCCCAGCAAGATTCCAGGATAGGACCCTCAGTGTGTTACCTTGGGCTCTTTCCCCATTGAGGGCCTCAAGTGTACTAGTACTAGAAATTTGGGTATCCCTCAGTTGGATCGTGTGGTGACTATCTGGTAACCTCGCACACACACCTTCTCTCGAAGCGTTACTCATGGGGCGAGTAATGGGACATCAGGTGCTCCTAGCATTTGTGCCCCAGCACTCTGATCCAATGGTCTGGGATATATCTGGTTTCTGACCCTTGCTTTTTGCCCCCCGCCCACTACACTCATCCAGATCAATATCTAACCGCTGCCTTCCAGGTTTCCAATCAGGAGTCGGGGTCACCTCTTGTCAATGTACCTCCTCCAGAATTCCATATCTATTATTTACTGGTATATTAAATAGTAAGGGCCTGGGGGGGGCATCCCATCTGCCCTCAATTAAAGGGCTTACTTGCCATCTTGGAGTATTGGAGGTAGTATGGCCCCTAGATGACTTTTGGTGTTGGATATAGAAAAAGTCCAATGGGTAGAGACTAATTCCTGTTAATGTATCCTGGTGGCATGTAGTCTGATTGAGCAAATTAATCGCAGTTTTGGGATTTTTAAAATTAATAATTACACCATCCCCTTTCTCTAATTTTTGTCGATTTCCCACCCAGCCTACTCTACGGACCATTAAAATCTCCCCTGCCATAATCAAACTACCTGTGCCTTGCTAACCAGAACAGGCATTTATTCCTATGGTCAAGTTGTGTTTCCCTCTGGTTGGTTCTAATTTCAGGGATTCCTGTCAGTATAATTACATACAGGGAGCAAGCAGGGGGTACATTTATGGTCAGCATATTAGCAGTTTCAGGCCTAACAAGAGTGTGTTCTTCCCTCTCCCGCCCACTCAAAGTCCCACTAGACCCAAGTAAGGGGGGGGGGCTATTTTCATCCATGTCTCTTGTGGACGGTACTACATTTTTGCCACCGGTCTCTGAATTAGTACTCGTGCATGCCTGGTGATTGTTGACATTAGGATGCCTTATCTCTTGAGTTGTGGTGGGATCAGCATTGATCTGTGCACCCAACCCGTCCGGAGATATTAGGTTAAGAGTGTCCACCTGACAGAGTCAGTCCCCCTTACTGTTGTGTGAGTGGAGTTTGTGTTAGAATTTGTTTGTCTACTTTCTCCCAATGTTACCAGTTCATCAAGGCAGTTAAGTAAGGGGGCCAGTTCTTCTCTTACAACAGCTCTTAGTTGATTCTTCAGGTGGGTCGGGTGATTCAGTGCCCAAGTAGGATGGTTTGTATCTACTCTAGTGAGTGGTGGGCCGCTTATATTTTGATCCTGCTTCTCACCCTCCTCTATACTGGATGATTGTGAGAAGTTGGCCTGGCATATGCTGGTCACTAGTTATAGTGGCCACCTTGCACCAGTCCAATTCAACTCTTATGGTAGATAGGTTTAAGACAACCTTTTAAAGAAAGCTATCCTAGTGGTAGCTGTGGAGAGCAGCCTACAGGCTAAGTCTCAGAGGAATGTAAAACAGCTTGTTTTACCTTATAATCTCTTGAATTACCAAATGAAAGGACACCACACAGGTATATATATCAAATATATATGTATTTATTACTAGACACACCCTACTAATCTCTTTATGAGATTAGAAACCAGGTACACATTCAAATGTCAACGTTTCACAATAAATTAAGCACAAATATGTCTGGAGCCCTAGGGGCGTACCAGACCATATACTAAGAAAGTGGTATAAGGATGTCGACTTGCAAAATAACAAGGCCTAGGGCCTGGGGAATCGCTGGGGCTTTACTACTGCAGTGTTAGCAGGTAAGTAACAGGCCCACGGGAGACGCATGCAGTGTGTGAACACAGCCGCGGGTTTCCTATTGGTTATAATGGTGCAAGTCGCGGTTAGATTTTTAAAGTTCTAGGGTACTTTGAGGAAGACTACAAGCAAGCCACTTACAAGGTAAGTACTTCGAGGGCCAACACACACTTGGGCACCGGAGTGCACGAGTTACCTCACCCAGGGAAGCCGGGTGCATAGGTGTCTTTTGGTGTCGGGTCGCGTCGCTGATTTCTATGGAGTCCAAAGAAGACTTGCTGCTTGCATCGTCTAAAGAAGTGTCCGGTGGAATCCAAGCCTGGATTCAAGATGGATAAGACCTGAAAATTGAAGGGACAGTGTTCAAGGTCACTTGCCAGTGACCGGTGGCCAGGAAGATGGATGACCACAGATGTTGCGCCAATTCAGGTCGTTGATGGTGTTTTGACTCTTTGCTCACGAGGTCCAGGAGAGATTGACGATGACCAGCAGCTGGATTTGGAGTGTCCCATGAAGTCTGCAGCTGATGGCGGTGTCGGCAACCGGATTGGAGCCAACAAGCCGTGGCAACTGCAAGTCTTGTGTAGACTGAAGAAAGTCGATGGTGCAGACCAGCAAGGTCTGAGAGACTCACTCAGCAAGGGTAAGTGAGGGCAGGCCTGGAGCAACCAGGGGAGCCCTTTGAGATGATAGAAAAGTCTTCGGGGGACCCACTAGCCAACGGGCAAGTGATCGCAAAGACGCCTCTTCAGGAATTGCTTCACAGGAGCCCACGGTCACTCGGGATGGGGTAGGCCACTGATTTATGGTGCAAGACCTGCTGGAGGCTTGGGCCACAAATGGTCCAATGCACAAGTTCGTAGAACGTTGTTTAGGGTTTGCACTTGACAATAGTGCACGGTCCCCGGGTATTGCTGTTCCTCGTCAATCGTGGGGTCCACTCGCCACAGCTAAGCTGGGGACTCACAATGGCCGTCGAGAAGTCAGGAAATCTACTTCCTGGGCAGCAGGAACTTCGAACTCCAGCGGGAGCGGGAAAGTTTGCAACCGTTGATTAAGGTTTTTGGTGCCTGCCAAGCAGGGGAGTCACTCCTTGACTCCAAGGGAGATTCTTCTGTCTTCCAAAGGTAGTGGAACGTCGAAGGGCCAGGATTCTTCTTTGTAGAGCGTCGTCCAGAGTTATATGAATTGCATTGGCAATGCTTGCTATCTTATAGTGAAGATAGGGGAGGGACTAGCTCTATTACCACTCCCCTAGGAGGGTCAGGGGAGGGGTGGTTACACCCACTTCCCTTTGTCCAGTTTCGTGCCAGAGCAGGGGCAGGTAGCCCCTGAACCGGTTTGAGCTGGCATATGCACAGAGGAGCCTACTGCTCATCTAGTGCAGGACTTCAAAGCACTCTAGGAGTGCACCCACCCAGCTCCAATACACTAAATCCTGTCTGGAAGATGGTGACACCTCCTTGTGACAGGATGCCTCTTGTTGGGCTACCTCCACTGTGAGTTTCAGTCAGCAGCAGGAGGGCAGCCCAGTGTCTGTGCTGGTGGCATTCATTTTGTGATGCCAGGGCTCTATAGGATTTCTGTCGTTTAGTACAGTGGGTACATGTCATCCCCTCTAGAAGGGTGGGATCATACTCCCACACCAGTTACTGGTGTGGGGATATGATTCCAAGTTGTTTGACACCAAACACAACATGTTTTGATGCAGTCATTCCAAAGTTAGCATTTACCGCAAGGTTATAATGCACTTAAGAGTATATGGTTTAACCGCATCCACAAACAGCCACAGGGAATAGACCCTGCCAGCTGCAGAGGGGCTCTGCTCAGGCAGAGGCACCCCCTCACATAGTAAACCAAGCACCCTGCCCTCAGGATTGATAGGGCCTGCCATAGGGGTGGCTGATAGGTTTATATGTGTGTGTATGGTGAGATATAGGAACCTATTCCTCTGTGAGGAGTGCTAACACTACCTCACACAGGCTGCAGTAGCAGGCCTGTGGTGTCAGATTGAGTCTGCTTCCCAGGGGTGGCATAATACATGCTTCAGCCCCTGGTAGGCATGTGAAGTACCAATGCCCTAGGTACCTAAGGTACCATATACTAGGGGCTCATAAGGTACCACAGTATCCAATCACTAGTGCATCTAATATGCACACCAAGTAGTTTAGAGAGAACAGAGAGACTGGGGCCCTGATTAGCAGGGACCCAGCCAGACTATAGCCTGAAACCAGTGTATACATCAGAAAAAAAAGTGGGGGCAACATAAGTGCAGATCCTACTCTCCTACACAACCTCCCCCCCCCCCCAACGCAGGGACATTAAACTAACCTTGACCAGTTGAGTCTTCATGTTCTAAGTGGAAATATCTTGAGAGTCCATCTGCATTGGCATGTTGGGTCCCAGGTCTATGTTCCACTGTATAGTCCATCCCCTGTAGGGAAATGGACCACCTGAATAATTTAGGATTTTCACCTTTCATCTGTTTGAGCCATAGGAGGGGCTTGTGGTCAGTCTGAACTATAAAGTGAGTGCCAAACAAGTATGGCCTCAGCTTCTTCAGGGCCAACACCACAGCAAAGGCCTCCCTCTCTATAGCTGACCAACGTTTCTCTCTAGGGGTCAGCCTTCTGCTTATGAAAGCTACTGGCTGGTCTTGACCTTCATTATTAAGTTGAGACAGTACAGCTCCCACACCCAGCTCTGAAGCATCTGTTTGAACAATGAACTTCTTTTGGTAATCTGGACTCTGTAAGATGGGGGCAGTGCACATTGCCTGCTTGAGGTCATCAAATGCCTTTTGACAGCTAGCTGTCCACTGAACCTTTTTTGGCATTTTCTTGGAGGTCAGATCATTTAAGGGGGTCACTATAGATCCATATCCCTTAACAAACCTCCTATAGTACCCAGTCAGGCCTAAAAAGGCTCTAACCTGTGTCTGGGTTGTTGGAGCTACCCATTCCATTATGGTTTGGATTTTGCTCTGCAATGGTTGAACCTGGCCTCCACCAACAAGGTGACCCAGGTACACAACCTGACTCTGCCCTATCTGGCACTTAGTGGCCTTGATAGTGAGGCCTGCTTTTTGCAGGGCCTCCAAAACATTTCTGAGGTGGACCAGGTGATCCTGCCAGGTGGAACTAAAGACAGCAATATTATCAAGATACGCTGAGCAATAAGTTTCCATACCAGTCAGAACTTTGTTCACCAACCTCTGATAAGTGGCAGGTGCATTTTTCAAACCAAAGGGCATTACCACAAAGTGATAGTGCCCACCAGGGGTTGGAAATGCTGTTTTGGCCATGGCATCATCAGCTAACTTGATTTGCCAGTAGCCAGCTGTTAGGTCAAATGTACTAAGATACTTGGCTGAGGCCAAAGTGTCTATAAGTTCATCTGCCCTGGGAATTGGATAGGCATCAGTCCTGGTGACTGCATTGAGGCCTCTGTAGTCAACACAAAACCTCATTTCTTTCTTACCACCCTGGGTATGAGGTTTTGGCACAAGGACTACTGGGCTAGCCCAAGGGCTCTCTGAGGGCTCAATAACACCTAGTTCCAACATGTTCTGGACTTCAGTCCTGATACAATCCCTGATATGGTCAGGTTGCCTGTAGATTTTACTCTTTACAGGCAGACTGTGTCCAGTGTCCACCTCATGGGTGCACCACGATGTCTGACTTGGGGTCAGACTAAACATATGTCTAAACTGTTGTAGCACTTGTCTACATTCAGTTTGCTGATGCTCAGTGAGGCTGCTTGCCAAAGCAACACCATCAACTGACCCATCATCAGGGTTCTGTGAGAGCAGGTCATGGAGAGGGTCACTCTCCTCCTCCTGGTCCTCATCAGTTGCCATGAGTAAGCCCGTGTCAGCCCTGTCCACATATGGCTTAAGTCTGTTGACATGGAGCACCATAAGGGGGCTCCTGGGAGTTCCAAGATCCACCAAGTAGGTGACTTCTCCCTTTTTCTCAACAATTGTATGGGGGCCACTCCATTTGTCCTGGAGAGCTGCTGGGGCCACAGGCTCCAACACCCACACTGTCTGGCCTGGCTGATAAACAGTCAGGACAGCCTTTTGGTCATGCCAAGCTTTTTGTAATTCTTGGCTAGCCTCAAGGTTTTTAGTTGCCTTCTTCATGTACTCTGCCATCCGGGAGCGGAGACCAAGTACATAGTCCATCACATCCTGTTTGGGAGGTTTGAGAGGTAACTCCCATCCCTCCTTCACCAGACATAAGGGTCCTCTTACAGGGTGCCCAAACAGAAGTTCAAAAGGGCTGTAGCCAACCCCCTTCTGTGGAACCTCCCTGTATGCAAACAGAAGGCAGGGAAGTAAAAGGTCCCATTTTCGCCTAAGCTTTTCTGGGAGGCCTTTAATCATTCCCTTTAGGGTTTTGTTGAATCTCTCAACTAACCCATTGCATTGTGGGTGATAGAGAGTAGCGAATTTGTAATTGACACCACACTCCTTCCACATTGCTTTTAGATATCCTGACATAAAGTTTGTACCTCTGTCAGATATGACCTCCTTAGGGAAACCCACTCTGGAGAAGACTCCAATGAGGGCTCTTGCTACCACAGGGGCTGTGGTAGTCCTGAGGGGTATAGCTTCTGGATACCTGGTGGCATGATCCACTACCACCAGTATAAATCTGTGCCCAGATGCAGTTGGAGGGTCAAGGGGACCAACAATGTCAATCCCTACCCTTTCAAAGGGAACCCTCACCACAGGTAGTGGTTTCAGGGGGGCCTTTGTTGTGCCACCTGACTTGCCACTGGCTAGGCAAGTGACATAGGAGCGACAAAACTCCTTGGTGTCCTCAGACATGTGTGGCCACTGAAAATGAGGGACAAGCCTGTCCCAGCTCTTGTTTTGGCCCAAGTGTCCTGCCAATGGGATGTCATGTGCTAGGGTCAAGAGGAACCCCCTAAACTTCTGAGGTATTACCAACATCCTGGTAGCTCCAGGGGTAGGATCTCTAGCCTCAGAATATAGGAGCCCCTCGTCCCAATAAACTTTATGGGACCCACTAGCACTCCCAGCAGCCTCAGCAGCAGCTTGCTGTCTGAGGGGTTCAAGAGAGGGGCAGCACTGTTGCTCCTTACTCAGATCTTCCCTGGAAGGTCCCCCTGCCCCCAAGAACTCAACCTGATCAGGCTCAAGTCGCTCTGGGGCAGTTGCTTCTTCATGATCTGCTTCTCCTCCACCAGGAGGGGAATCTGAGATCTGAGACATAGGGGAAGGCACAGCCTTAACCCTACTGCTCCTCCTCTTGTGTAGCATCTGGTCCATAGTTTCAGGATCCAGAGCTGGTTCAGCTTTATGCATTTTGGCCTGTGACCTGGTCACAGCAAACACCTCTGTAGGTATGCCCAACATCTCAGCATGAGTCCATAATTCTACTTCAGACCAGGCTGAAGTCTCCAGATCATTGCCCAACAAACATTTGACAGGGAGGTCTGCACTGACTACTACCAGTCCAGGCCAGTTACCCCTCCCCAGGAGAAGTTCACAACTGCCAGACTATGGTTGGTCCTGACATTGCTTGCATTGGTCACCTGGTACATTTCCCCCAGGATGATCTGAGCAGGGTCCACTAGATCCTCTGCCACCATGGTGACACTAGCACCTGTGTCCCTGAATGCCAAAGCCTGTTTGCCATTTATGATAGGCTGCTGTTTATATTTGCCCAGATTACTGGGGCTCACTAGGAAGGACATATCAAGGTCTCCCTCACAAACTAGCAATGCCTGTGTTGGTGCTCTGACTAGGCCAGAGTCCACATCAGAACCCAGGGTCAACCCTACTACACCCTTATTCTGGTTACCACCTCCACCAATGACTGCACTAGGGGGGAACAGCTGCCTTAGGGGCTGGAGTGGTGGTGGTTTGGTCTTTGGACTTGGTACAATCAGAAGTCCAGTGCCCTTTCTGTTTACAGAATTTGCACCAGGGCTTCTTTTGGCCTTTTCCCTTTGTAGACTGTGAATCCCCACCAGTTGAAGATTTTTAGGGCCGTTGTGAAGACTTCTGGTCTTTTGACTTATCCCCACCTTTATCTGAGCCTTTAGGATCTTGCTTCTTCGTGTCACCACCTTGGTTCTGGGTTTTCTGCCTCACCCTGGTTCTGACCCATTTGTCTGCCTTCTTTCCCAATTCTTGGGGAGAGGTCAGATCAGAGTCCACCAGGTACTGATGCAACAACTGGTTTTGGCAATTATTAAGGATCTGTTCTCTCATGATAAGATTATACAATCCCTTAGAATCAGTAACTCTACTACCAACCAGCCAACCTTCCAGAGCCTTGGTTGCACAATCAACAAAGTCAGTCCAATCCTGAGTCTGTGCTTTCTGGGTATCTCTGAACTTCAACCTGTACTGTTCAGTGGTTAAGCCAAACCCATCTATTAATGCACTCTTCAGGGCTTCATAGTCATCAGCATCCTCTTCTCTAACAGTGAGGAGCTTATCTCTACCTTTATCTGAAAAGGAGAGCCACAAGATTGCTGCCCACTGTTTCTGGGGGACCTGTTGAACTTTACAGGCCCTCTCCATAGCAGTTATCCATTTGTGGATATCATCCCCACTCTGGTAGGGAGGAACAACCTTGGACAGGTTCCTATGGTCTGGAATGTAATCTTTGCCTCTAGGGACACTGTTGCTGCCATCAGGGGTATCTAACCCCTCTTTTCTAGAAGCTCTCTGGAGCTCAAAGGCTTCTCTATCTAAGGCCAATTGCTTGGTTCTGAGGGCAAGCCTAGCTTCCTCATACTGGAGCATCTTGTAACTTCTTTCAGAGGTGGTCTCTCTATGTGAGTATGAGTTCCTCTGATGGACAGAATCTCTGTTAGAGTGATATGAATGGTCAGCTTCCCTTGAAGGGGATCTAGGCCTCTCTTCCACTCTATCAGCCCTCTTAGGGAGGATTCCTCTGTCCTGTTCAGATCTTTCTGGGTCTGGCCCTTTAATCACAGACTCCAGGTCATCTTGATTTTCATCATCAGACCCAGAGACTATGGTTGACCCACCCCCTGATCTAGATCCACCAGCTTCTAGAGCCAGTCTAAGATCATCTGCTACTAACAGATCAATCAGGTGTTGTGTGGAGGGACTCCGTCCTTGCTTCAGGTGTCTTGCAACACACATGGCCTTCAATCATAGTAGGTCATGTCCTTGTACTGAGGCTGGGTGGACCCACTGGCTCCACCTTTTAAAGACATTCTAGTGATGTGCAGTGTTGTACTACCTACACTAGTTTGTGGCCTACTGAACCTAACTTGAGCTGTAGCAAGGGTGAGCTTATCCCTTCACGAACAGCTGTAAGCTCAGTAGAACTTATTGATACTAAACTTGACTTTATATGTACCTTGAGTACCTTAAGTGGTTTTCAGTTAGTAATTCAAATTGAGATTTTCTGGTAAAACAATGGCAAGCTGGAATCCCACACGCTGCCCACCAATGTGAGAAGTTGGCCTGGCATATGCTGGTCACTAGTTATAGTGGCCACCTTGCACCAATCCAATTCGACTCTTTGGTAGATGGGTTTAAGACAACCTTTTAAAGAAAGCTATCCTAGTGGTAGCTGTGGAGAGCAGCCTTCAGGCTAAGTCTCAGAGGAATGTAAAGCAGCTTGTTTTACCTTATAATCTCTTGAATTACCAAATGAAAGGACACCACACAGGTATATATATCAAATATATATGTATTTATTACTAGACACACCCTACTAATCTCTTTATGAGATTAGAAACCAGGTACACATTCAAATGTCAACGTTTCACAATAAATTAAGCACAAATATGGCTGGAGCCCTAGGGGCGTACCAGACCATATGAACCTGTATACCTCGGCACTCTACAAATATCTTCTAGTCATAATAAATTCTCATTCAGTTATGACAATATATCAAGTATACCAACTCACAGGAAACAGATCCATACATTTAGATCATTAAACATTCTTTTTAATATCCCATTAGACGTTCCATACAAAGATATAAAACCAATCATTGGGATAAGACACAAGATACAAACAAATGATTTTTAACAGATGTTCAATTCTCATTCGTAAATACGTAGAAGATGAGACTGTGTGGCCCCGCCGTTGATAATGTTTGAAAAAACAGCCGACACATGTTTCGTTACAAAGGTAACTTCTTCAAGGCTTCACATGTAAAACTTTTTCGTCAAATCAGGAAAGGAAGATCCAATGTATATGTTCTAATCACGTGAAAGCGGTCGATTTCAAAGGTCCTTAAAAATAGTCAATATTGCATCCAAACCAATATTCTATGAAGACCCCAAAACAGAATAATAATCTGGAGGGAGTTCACTGGATAATCTATATTTTCTTTGGTGGAACAAGGCATCTGTCAAGACAAGATTCCCAACGATAAGGGTGTCCACTCAAGGACGAGAAATTGTAGCTGACCAATACTTCGCTTGGATTAGTTATGCATTATATAATGTAGAACTTCTCCCGCTTCCTTCCCGCTGAGAAATGTTCGCAATGATGAATATCTAATAGTTTTAAGTTGTAGCGGAGTTCGAGGCTATGAAAGGTCTCCTCCAAAGCGGCATATACACGGTAACGTCGTGAGGCGTCGCTCACCAGACCATATACTAAGAAAGTGGTATAAGGATGTCGACTTGCAAAATAACAAGGCCTAGGGCCTGGGGAATCGCTGGGGCTTTACTACTGCAGTGTTAGCAGGTAAGTAACAGGCACACTGGAGACGCGTGCAGTGTGTGAACACAGCCGCAGGTTTCCTATTGGTTATAATGGTGCAAGTCGCAGTTAGATTTTTAAAGTTCTAGGGTACTTTGAGGAAGACTAAAAGCAAGCCACTTACAAGGTAAGTACTTTGAGGGCCAACACACACTTGGGCACCGGAGTGCACGAGTTACCTCACCCAGGGAAGCCGGGTGCATAGGTGTCTTTTGGTGTCGGGTCGCGTCGCTGTTTTCTATGGAGACCAAAGAAGACTTGCTGCTTGCATCGTCTGAAGAAGTGTCCGGTGGAATCCAAGCCTGGATTCAAGATGGAGAAGACCTGAAAATTGAAGGGACAGTGTTCAAGCTCACTTGCCAGTGACCGGTGGCCAGGAAGATGGAGGACCACAGATGTCGCGCCGATTCAGGTCGTCGATGGTGTTTTGACTCTTCGCTCACGAGGTCCAGGAGAGATTGACAATGACCAGCAGCTGGATTTGGAGTGTCCCATGACATCTGCAGCTGATGCCAGTGTCGGCAACCGGATTGGAGCCAACATGCCTTGGTAACTGCAAGTCTTGTGTAGACTGAAGAAAGTCGATGGTGCAGACCAGCAAGGTCTGAGGGACTCACCCAGCAAGAGTAAGTGAGGACAGGCCTGGAGCAACCAGGGGAGCCCTTTGAGTTGATAGAAAAGTCTTCGGGGGACCCACTAGCCAATGGGCAAGTGATTGCAAAGACGCCTCTTCAGGAAATGCTTCACAGGAGCCCACGGTCACTTGGGACGGGGTAGGCCGCTGATTTTTGGTGCAAGACCTGCTGGAGGCTTGGGCCACAAATGGTCCAATGCACAAGTTCGTAGATCGTTGTTTAGCGTTTGCACTCGACAATAGTGCATGGTCCCCAGGTATTGCTGTTCCTCATCACTCGTGGGGTCCACTCGCCACAGCTTCGCTGGGGACTCACAATGGCCGTCGAGAAGTCAGGAAATCCACTTCTGGGGCAGCAGGGACTTCGAACTCCAGCGGGAGCGGGAAAGTTTGCAACCGTTGATTAAGGTTTTTGGTGCCTGCCAAGCAGGGGAGTCACTCCTTGACTCCAAGGGAGATTCTTCTGTCTTCCAAAGGTAGTGGAACATCGAAGGGCCAGGATTCTTTTTTGTAGAGCGTCGTCCAGGGTTATCTGAATTGCATTGGCAATGCTTGCTATCTTATAGTGAAGATAGGGGAGGGACTAGCTCTATGACCACTCCTCTAGGAGGGTCAGGGGAGGGGGTCGTTACACCCACTTCCCTTTGTCCAGTTTCGCGCCAGAGCAGGGGCAGGTAGCCCCTGAACCGGTTTAAGCTGGCATATGCACAGAGGAGCCTACTGCTCCCCCAGTGCAGGACTTCAAAGCACTCTAGGAGTGCACCCACCCAGCTCCAATACACTAAATCCTGTCTGGAAGGTGGTGGTGCCTTTTTTCTCTGTGTTCAGGTCCTTAAATATTTAGGGATTTCAGATGGATACTTTTACCTTCAGAGTTTGCAACTCTTGAAGTCTGCCAGGAACCAAGCTGGATCTGGAAACTGTTGCAGCTCTCCTGTACCACAGGTCCGCATATGGCTAAGCCACAGACATACATCATTGACTATACAAGCCGTATAAGGTGCCACTACAGCTCACTGACACCATTTTCTTTTTGTACTCGCACAAGTGTGAAGATTCAGAGTTGTTTTCTTTGAAACTTTACAATTTTAAAAAGTATATGTGGAGTATTTATGGTTCATGTCTCTTCCAAAGCTTTCAGGCTATAAACATTGACATTCATCAAACATTGTGTGGCAAGCAGATATCAATTATTTACCCTGACAACATCTTCTTGTGGTGTCTCCAAATACCACTCAAGGTCCTACTCCAGTTCACCTCGGACTGGTAAATCACCAAGAGTGCTTCCTCCAACTAGAAGTTCTTCAGGAGACCAACTATAGAGAGAAAAAAGGATCCCTAGGATTCTCAACACTGTTCGAAGTCCAGAGGGCATAGTCCATCAGGCAGTTCTGCTCCTTAACAAATGCTCCACTGTCAGCTTCAGCGCCAGCGTAGGTAGGTATTACACTGGTGCCAGATCTGGTACCAATAACGGATCTGCTGCCGGAGAGAGAAAATGTGCTCCTGGCGTTTCCAGACCATGACGCCCACCCCAAGCCATATTGTGTCCCTCACTTAGACAATGCTGGCTTTCTTCCATAAGCATTCTCTCAGTGCTCTTCTTGTACACCTTTGGGCCCCTATAAATATGCAGGATCTCCAATCTGCTCCTCGCTGTCAGATCTGGGCCTGGTTCTCGTTGGTGCCTTTGAACTTCTTTTTAGCACAGTCCACTGCTCATTTTTTGCCAAAGTCCTTGCCGGCTGTTGTGCAGCCGGCTCTGGTTTCAGGTCTGTCTCATGATTTTACAGATTTTCTAAATATTAAATGTATGCATATCTGATTCAGATGAGAGGACAACACTTGTTAGCTGAAGGATATCCTGGTTTGTTTCTTAAGACCCACCACCTAGGATGTATTGCTTAGGTATTGACTCAAGGGGAGCGGAATTTTCTGGTAGAAGTATTGAAATTACTTACCTTTAGTAACAATCTTTGTGATGGATACTCTGTTTATTTGCATATTTAGCACCACCCCTTCTACCTCCCCATTCTGAGGAATATTCCTGCTTTTCTCATTATAGGGTTACCATGAGGATTTATACACTGCACATCAGTTTCTGTTGGTAGATACGTCTAACCGCAAATTCCTCACCTTAGAATATTCTCACGGCACCAGATTTGTTCTGGGGATTGTTTCATAGCAGTGCTCCTGCATGCCACTAGGGGGCATTGTGTGGCTCTGTGTTGGCTCCAGACTACCCGGGAAGTGAAGGAACAAAATCACATATGCGCCACCCCTGACGCTGACATTAGTTCCTTTCTTTTTGTTTGTTCTGACGTGGATCTGGAGCATTGCTCCTGAATTGTCTGGTATTCAAATTACTTCTAAACTTTTCACAGTGAGCTAGGGAATGATGCCCCCTTACCACCCCCACGCTCTCAAAAGTGACAAGATTCAAGCTGTGTCATGACTTCAGAAAGCAGTTCTCAGTCATAGTGTGCCTTTGGTGCCTGGTTTTGGGACAAGACTCTTAGGTTTTGTGATAAGTATGCCTGATGTACACATAGGCGATTCAACACCGGGATACAAACCTGTATGCTGTGGCAGTGCACAAGAAGTAGTTGCTGCCTTCATCTAGATCCTACTACTGCTACAAGCCACTGGCCCAGACCCTTTCCCGGTTATGGGGCATTTCCCTTGACCATCACTCTTCCAGCTCAAAGTCTTCCAGTAAGCCGAAGTCTAAGTTCAAATGCATGCATAAAAAAATGCAGTACGATTTGCTCCCATTCCATCACTCCAACTGCAAGAAAAGGGTGATTAGATGTAAGTCGCACTCTGACATCACATGTCACTGAGTCGATTCCTCAATGGGTCCTGATGCATCCAGAATTTCAGAGCTCGTAATTGATCCTCCAGCGGGAGGAAGCATTCAAAGAGGCCATGTTGCAAATATTTAGTGCACTTTCGGCTCTCTGTGGTGTACCTTAGGGATTAAAAAAACTGCTGGTTTCTTGAGCCCAGTTACCGCTGGTGGGTTCTGCCCCTGATCAATCTATTCCCTTAGCACTTAGCGTCTACTCCGTCCACACTGGTTCTAACACAGCCAGCACCAGAGAATGGATCCCGAACCTACGTTGGCCCAAGCTTGATCAATGTTGTGCTACGAAATTACAAAAGCTCAACTGATTGTCATGCTGCTTGATGTCCGCCACGTCAAAGCTGTCAGCAGATTACTTATTTTTTCTGACATTGACATGTGGCAAAGCAGGATCCACCTGACACTGACCCTGTGGTAAAGTAGGAGGCACCCAGGATTTTGATGATAGTGATGGTGAGGGGGATGGTTTGCTCCATGTTCATTAGAATGATGATGCTGTATACCATAATTTGAAGAACATCAGTGGAATTGGCACCTCCACTGAGACAGAGCTTTACTTGCCTCATGGACCACCAATGGAAGAGAATGTCTCATTTTCACTCGTGATATGGAGGAAAGTCCAGATGTGAGAGTTACAGCTGCCCTCCGTTAAGACTACAATAAATTTATTGACTAAATCTGCAGCCGGCGGCAGCTGCATCCGAGACATTACTTCAGATTAAAATTTCCTCATAGATAACCTGATGGCTACCTGCTTGAAACGGTTTTGCCTGCCTGTCAACAGGCAATTGGCTAGATGTCATATGCCTGAGCCTGGTGACCTGGATTTTCTCACCAAGCTCACTACTACAGATAGCACTATTGTGCATGCCTGAGCAGTAAAGTGAATTTAATTAATTTCCCACCACCCCTCTGGATAGAGAATCTAAATGGATTGACATCTTTCGCAAATGTATGTTTTCTTCACCTGAACTCAGATGACCTCAGGCACCTCTACTCGGTAAGCTGCCAATTAGACCCTACAATCTTGTCAAATCTACATAGTTTAGGCTTATTAAATAATAACACCTCAGCAAGAGAATTGGTTTTAAGAGTGCTCCCCACATTACCCCCCAAATTAGGATTTCTACTTCCGTCCATTCAAAGACTAACCAACTCACAGTCACCTACTTCAACACTAGCTCTACGGTTAAACATCAAACTGAAATATTTCACTTACTTGATTCTGAATTGCTGGATATATTACTTTTAACTGAAATATTGTTTTGTATTGTATTGTAATTGCATTTATATAGTGCTTACTACCCCTGATGAGGCGCCGAAGGGCTTTTTCGGCGAGTAGCATGCTACTCCGGAACCCATAAAGGATTAGTGGTGAATTAGTGTAGTGAAATATGAAAGTTATTTTTAGTGAAGGATACGTTAGTCAGTTATTTGGATTAAGAAGGATAGTGGAGGGATAGATGAGGGAAAAAGGTTTGCATTTATATAGCGCTTGCTACCCCTGATGGGGTGTTTAAGCGTTTTTTCGGCGAGTAGCACACTACTCCAGAACCTATAAAGTATTAGTGGTGAATTAGAAAAAGTGACATATAAAAGTAATTTGAGTGGTGGTTATGTTAGTCAGTTATTTGGATTGAGAGGATAGCGGAGAGATAGAAAAGGGGAAAAGGTTTGCATTTATATATTGTCTGCTACCCCTGATGAGGTGTCGAAGTGCTTTTTCAGCGAGTAGCACGCTACTCCAGAACCCATAAAGGATTAGTAAAGATGAGTAAAAGGGAGGTGGAGGGGGATGAGACTGAGGGAAGGATTTAGAAAGGCTTGTTTTGGGGGATTGGTTCAGTAAAAGAGGTATGAGACGATGCAAAGGGGGTAAGTAGGGAAGAGTCTAGAAAGAGTTATCTTGATGGTCATAGTAGTGGTATGGTGTTTGGGATGAATGAGAGTGGAGGTAGAGGATATATTCAGAGTGGTATACAGTGAGAAATAGGGTAGTGTATTGGATATGCTGAACTTAAAGAAAAGTAATACATATATAGATCTATAAGTACATGAAAGGTATATAAATGCATAGAGGAAGGTAGTATATGTAGATTAAAGATGCATTAAATAAACTCCGGCTTTCAATTGTTGTACTTAAAACGCCGGCAGCATTAAACAACTCATCCACATATACCGAACAAGACTCCTGAAATCGCCTGTAAAACACTCCGAAAGGTGAGCGATCGAGTCGAAGGGTGAGAGTGCAGCCAGGGTGCGTCAGGACACTCGTCCGGAAGACGCAATACATTTTGGAAGCGGTCGGCTGACCGCAGTGCATTGTGGGCAATGGAGTTCCTCAAGGGCCGGGAGGCTTCGGCAGACTTAATTTTCAAGAAAACATCAAGCAATAACAACGGAGATACGGATACGACCCAGACCCAGACACAGCTTGCAACGAGTATCAAACAGAACGGAAATCTATTGGAAAGGCTACGCAAGAAAGAATTGAGCCGCTGGTGGGAGGCAACATCTATCCAAAACTATCTGGAGGTTGATCGTATACCGAGAGGTTTACACATATTCATCGTACCAACACTGAATAAACCGAAACCAGAAGTACTCAAAGCATGGCTTGACAGCACCTCTGCCTGCTCAAAAACGATGTTACAGATCCTCATCAAAAACGCATGGGAGGAGCACAAAGAGCTGGTGGAGGAAATACAGAGAGTTCTCGATGATTTGGCAAAGGAATCAAACCAAAATGAAGTGAAAAAAATCCTGACTGCAGTTAATGATTGTATTATGAACTTTGAAAAAGATATCATTGCAAGGAAACAAAGGCAATTCGAGAGAGATGAAAGAGACTACAAGTCAGGAAAGTTTCTCACATTTGCCAGCAAGTTTGACAAACTAAGGAAAAAATCTCACGAAAGATCAAGCACTGGGGGCTGCTGACAAAGACAGATGGGAGTCTGGCACAAGTTTGAGCTCCGACGTAGGTTTCATAGACCGTGCCAGTGCTTATCCAGCAGAAATCACTTCTTTTTCCTAGAAAATGCGCCTCATGCAGGAGGTAAACAAACACTCAATAAGAGGAAGAACGAGATACCAAGGCAGAAGAGGAAAAACAAAAGTAAAAAAAAGGCAAGAGCGGCGGAGCAAAGAACGGCAGCACAGGCGTGGGAACCAAAGGCCAGAACTAGAGGGGAAAATAATGGAAGAACAGGAATTAACGGTAATGAATCTCTTTAAAAGACTGTTGACACCCATAGAGGAACAGGTTCTTAAACTTGGTTTGACATTTTGCCCAGATTCTCCTATTGATTATACCCAGACACGAATTGATATGTATTTGTTTGTAAGAAAATTGAAACTTTTTAAAATCCACAAATCTAGACAGCAGGGCGAATTGACACAGGCAGATAGCATGACACCCTTAACAACTTCCGTCAATGAGATAGAAATTCTGAGAACGCTTGAGAGCCTATGTAACGAACAACAAGCACATACTTAACAAGCAATTGCCTTGTCTGATCCCAACATAATCAATACAGTAGAGAATTTTGGTTTCGACCGCACTAGACCCTCAACAACCCCCTTTAGGGCCAAATCTAAATATAGACCACAGACTCCTAAAGACAGCATAGATGTCTTTCATGATTTAGTTAATCAGGATATTCTGCAACTCCTGAAGAAACCAACCAGTAGATCCAATATAACCAGAGCCCAAAGGGAGGCAATAAAGAGTCTTCAAAACGATGTTAACACTATTATCAAGCCGTCTGACAAAGGCGGAAACATCGTCCTATGGGAGAAGAAAAATTACATTCAAGAAGCTATGAGACAGTTAAATAACACAACGTGTTACACTAGGGTAGATAAATCATACCTTACAGATTTACAGGTTAGATTCTTTGACCTCCTTAATGGGTGGACAGATGAAAATCTACTTAATTGAGACAAACACAAATTCCTTAAAAACGAGACACCAACCATACCCACTTTCTACCTCCTCCCGAAGGTCCATAAAGATCCCTTACAGCCACCAGGGAGGCCGATAGTATCATCAAAAAACAGTCTGCTAGAGAAGGTGTCCATGTATGTGGATTCTTTTTTAGCAGACTATGTGAGAGACTTAATGTCATATATTAGAGACACCAAAGACTTCCTCCAGAAAATTGAGAACATACACTGGAACAAACACTATTGGCTTGTGTGTTTAGACGTCGAGAGTCTGTATACAAGCATCAGACACAATGATGGATTGAAGGCATGTGAGCATTTTCTAAAGAGTAGAAGCATACACCTATTGGCCCACACTAGGATGTTACTACAAATGATCGAAATCTGTCTTGTTGAGAACGTTTTTACATTTAATGGAGTTTTGTACAAAAAAATACAGGGAACTTCGATGGGCACCTGCTTCGCTCCCAGCTACGCCAATCTCTTGGTGGGCTGGTGGGAGAAGCAGGTGCTCTGGAGTGAATCCCTAGAACATTGGCCCAACAAAGTCAATATATGGCTCAGATTTATTGGCAATGTCGTTTTTGTCTGGGAAGGCACAGAGGGAGATCTACTCGACTTTGTTAAAGTACTTAATGAGAATTCGGTAAATTTAAAATTCACCATGCAATACAGCCAAGAAAGCGTAGATTTCCTAGACATCAGATTAAGCTGAAGGAGATAAACTTGAGACTGACTGCTAGCTGCCATCCACCAAACTTTAGGTGGGGCATCCCCTTCGGGGAGTTCCTCCGAACCAAAAGAAATTGTAGCTCAGAAGGAGCATACAAGAAAAACAAGAATGAAATGATAAAAAGATTTCGAGCCAGAGGTTATCCACCTAACATGCTTAAAATAGGCAAAAAGAGAGCTGATGAAATAGAGAGAAAGGAAGCCCTGTACAAAGCACCCAAAGGTAACCGAATGACACCAGATTCCACCATTAGACTCATCACAACATACAGCTCCCAATCTAAACAGTTTAGCCAGATAGTGAGGAAAAGATGGGACATCCTTTTACAGGACAAATCACTCAAGGATAAACTAGGCCCACATCCAGCCATAACATACAGGAAGGGCCAATCCATCAAAAACAGAATAGTGAGGAGTCACATGGAACATCAGCAACTAACTTGGCTTGATAAGAGGGGAGGATTCCACAAATGTGGGAAATGTAAAGCTTGCAGTCACAGTGAGAATGTGAGGGAAGTAACACTACACAGAACTAACAGAAAATGATGTATTAAAAAAACAACATACAGTGCAGCACAGAATTTGTAATCTACATTATCATGTGCCCATGTGTTAAATGGTACATAGGTTCAACCACCTTCCCAGTATCACAGTAAAGAAAAGGATACTAGAACACTGGTGAGCCATTTCAAACAAAGACTTCAGGTATAGCACAGCTAGACATTTCTTTCAAAATCATGAGAGTGACTGGACTAAGGCGAAGTACTTCGCACTAGACACCATCCCCAAAAATCCCAGAGGTGGCAATAGGGTCCTAGCCCTACGTGGATCAGAATCAAGATTCATCCTGCAAGCTGGTAGTGTTGTTCCGTTTGGGATTAACAATGATGAAAAGATGCATGTGCATCTCTAAACATAACTACTTAGTACCTCCCACTGTGCACTTAAGGAACTCAGGTTCCGAATAGGTTTTTTAATTTGGACTTACTTACTTTTATGTATCATCTATATCCACCTTGTACTGTGTATTTTCACGAAGTGCATACCATCTTTATTATGTATTTTTCCATAAAATTGTTTTAACATGTTTCATGCAGTAGTTGTGTAAACTCAAGCCATGTTTTGAATAAATTGAATTCACTCATTTTTTCAATTTTGTGCTTATAAATGTTATTTGAGTGCTTAATAGTTGAAAAACTATAATTGAATGATATAATGATCATAAGTATAATTATGAGACTTGATCTCTTTTTAATAAGTCTGGAGACAAAATATAACTAACCTTCTCTATCTCCCTTTTGCATTGATATAGATTAGACCCGATGGAGTGTGTGGGGCACCAACTACTGCTTTAAGCTACGAGCGCGGAGTCTTAGGTGTTTGTATATACAACCACGTTCTCCTTTGATAGACACTATTCTGGGCAACTCTACTATAGACACGTTATAATCAGTTATTTGACTTATTAATACATTTAACATAATTGAATTTTATATTTATTTTTATTTTGTTTCATCTACACTATAGGTACTATAGCTACAAAGAGCACTTAATTTATCCCGTAGTAAATGCTGGGTACTCCACCCATGCCAGACTGTGTTCTTTCAATATAAAGCATAAAAGATGATTCAATCTATAACCAATGGGTACTACACCCGGGTACTAAAGTCAAAAAGTCATCTACTGTCTAAACATGTAATAGGTTACTATAAATTGTACTAAGCGTAGGCACCACCGTGCAAGATCTTTTTTCTTAAGAAACACGCAAAATCTTTGTGTATGCACTCTACATGATTTGATAATATTATCTGTGATACAATTGTAAAGTCCATCAATCCTTTTAATTAGTGTTACTTGTACAGAATTATATGTATAGGAATACTCATATTAAAGCTGGATGATGATGTAAATCCAGAGTCTTTTCTTTATTTTTCACCTCACTGTATATAAACCTTGAACTTTGAACTGTGGTCATGTGACCAAGAACTGGATAGCTCGAAACGCGTCTTTTTTGCCCGGTAAAATAAAAATATCTTCACGAATTTGGATTGGTGTGGGTTGTGCTTAGTGAAAACTAAGAAGCCTGCTGGTTAAAAAAAAAAAAAAAAAAAAAAAATATATATATATATATATATATATATATAGATAGATAGATAGATAGATAGATAGATAGATATCCAACTCGCCAGTAGGTAGGTATAGTTAGGACCTATTATCCATAGGAGATCCGCAACATTCTATTTGGAATAACTTTGGCGCCAGTTGACGAATCTTCGCGAAATTTTCAAAACTGGTGGGGCGCTCCGGTCCGCTCCGATCTTGAAAGTCTCGGGGTGATTCATCAAGCGGGGGCTGAGAAAAAAGGGGGGTCCCAAAACGTGTTTTCCCCATGCAATTTTCCATAGGAACCTTTAATCGCAGCTACAGCCCGAACTGTTGAACAAAATTACACCAAATTTGGCAAAAAGGTAGCCCATGGTTAACACTCCTGCCTTTTGGTTAAATGGTGTAAATCCGTTCAGTAGTTCCTGAGAAAATCAAAAGTAAAATCATAGATATATCTGGGCGGAGCCTAACCACACATCTCATCGTGAGATCTGATTGGCTGTCAGCACTTCATCCAAGAAGTGTCGGCAGCGATCTTGGGACCAATATACATGATAGCACCTCATTAAAAAGCATCGCAGTTAATAGAAGGTTTTAAGACTTTAGTTACATTATAAATCATTTGTTGATGGCACCATACTCATTTTAGGAATTGTGGCGTGTTCTAAGGTGATTTTACCATGTGAAAAAGCCTTCTGCTGGGATATCATGAATCATGTTTGAGAGAAAACTATTTTCTCATGCTTTTCCCACAGAGGTTTGGAAGGTGACAGTGGCGGCTGGTGACATTTGAAAGTAGTGGGGCGTAAAAGTTCAGAATGAGTGTCACCAATTTTGTATTGTGTCCACGGTTTGAACTGACCACTCTTTTGTCCTCTGTACTGGTTGGAGATGCCTACAGTCAATAGCAGCCACCCCTAATCCTGCATACTAGCCATGCGAGGCCAAGCACCCACTGAAATCTTTCTCACTAGATGCTAGTGTCAGACAAAGCAACTCATGAAAGCAACTCACATGAGTCCTCATATGTACCCACTTCCTAATACATGTCCGATATCACAAATAACAATGTACAAGGCAATGTGCAACAAATCCAAGAACTGCTGGTTAAACAGAAGCAAGAAACTCTATAGAGCACCAAACAAGCCCTCTGGCATCGCAGTCAACTCCTAGCCCTACCACAGCCCGCTGGCATGCAGAGACAGTCTGATGTGGATGCCAGGGCTCAGTAGGTTCCACCGTAGCCCAGAATGCACAGCAGCCAACCCATAAGCAGTGGCACCAAATGTTGAATTTGCAATGGAAAATAAACAAATAGAAGGCGCACACTTCTATCACAGAAACCCTTCTCCATCAATATGCTGGTGTCTGACGCTCACTGGAGCAGCTTCACGCTTGCCCGACATCTATGGGCACTCAGGCACCCACCTGGCTCGCACACACGGAACTCATTATGTTGTTACAATAATGACTTTTGCCCAAATCCCTTAATTAGCACTCATGCGGACACCAGAATCAGACTGGAGTGGCAGGAATGCGGGTTTACGCAGGGAAGCACATGTCAGTGTGATGCCATGCTGCGAAGTTCATCTGATTAGCACTTTCTGTGCATGCGTATTTATTTTCACGGATTTCGCCAGCCCCTTAATAATAATATTAATCCACATTTGTAAAGGTGAAGAATAACCCGTAGGGGTCTCAAGGCGCCGGGGATCGAACCGGGATCCCCAGATTCCGGAGTCAGTCGCCCTGGCTGCGGCGCAACACCTCTTCCCTTAAATGCGTCTCTTTTAATGCATCGCATCACAATTCTACACAATCGTATTTGTATCATATCAAAGGTTCTCTACACACATTACACTGTTTTCAAGTGTACGTTCATGTTGAATATTACGGATTTACCATGACACGAAATGTTGAGAATCAGAAAGGATCTGGAATGTTAAAGAGCGTCAACGATCAGGACACACATTTTAACTTTTCCCTCCTCTGGGAGCTGCCTGCGCCCAAATGGTTTGGCCTTTGACTTTAAGCTTTAACGGGTTTTTAAATTTCTTCACACAAAGGAGAACATTCATGTGTTTTGTTTCTCGACAACATCGCTTAATAGCTCCACTTTCTCTCAGAGTTTGAGCCAAATGCTCTGTTTCCAGAATTTCCTTTTCAAAATTACAGTCGCGGCTGGCATGACGGGCGGGTGGGAGGTGGGGTGGAAATGGGGTCGTCGCGGGGGATGGGGGGAGGTGGGAGGGGTTTAATTAAAGAAAAATTAAAGAAACATATTAAATAAAACTTACCGAGTACGACTCCCGCTCCCGCCGTCCACCATTTTCCAATTTTGACCTGCAACCCTCGTCATCATGGAAGGCAGCCTCCCTCGCTCCCCTCTGCCAATCACAACGCTGAGGCGCAGGGGAGCGCGCCCCACCCAGGCCATTTTCTCTATGTAGGCTGCACCTTCATAGAGAAAATGGGAAAGTGGGCGGTCCTGCTCGAGAGCAGGGGGGGAGTGGCTTGCCCACTGTTGTGGGTATTGACTGTTTGGTCAGCCCCAGAGCTGACCAAACAGTCAGTACCCACAACAGTGAGCAAGCCACTCCCCCCTGCCCTCGAGCAGGACCGCCCACCCCCAAACAGGCACTTCTGCTTTCTCGCCGTGCGAGAAGGCAGAAACATAAAATGGTAGTTATTACCATTTATGTTTCTGCCTTCTCGCACGGCGAGAAAGCAGTGGGGCGACCCCCCCACGCCCTAATGGGGGAGCCGCCACTGGAAGGTGATCTATAAGCTAAACTGAGAGCATATTTTCTGTAAATTCACATTATCTTTCTCAGTCATGTGAGAATGAAGTCTGACATTCTCAGTAAAACATGTACATCCAACAAGGGCAGAGGCTGTCAGTTGATTCCTTTGTGTTCTACTGCAGCTTCCCAGAGTGTTCTAAAGAACAACTAGAGCACTAACAGTCCTACTCATGACAAACTTATGGCACACCTGAAGCCATCTTCATTGGAATAAAGTGGTAACTCTTAAAACATTTAATTGGCAAATGAACAAAATGAGGGGGTTCATTTTGCCATAGAAATTATGATTAGTGCTGCAGAAAGAAAAATTAGGGCACATTTTGACTTCTCAAATCCTCTTCTATTTCATTAAAAAATTCTGACATGCAGACTGAAACATGCACTTTGAATACCAGCATCAGACTTCCATGGTGAGCAGTAGCTTTACTACAGTGATCTAATGAGCAACTAGAGTGCTAACATTCAGAATTTATAGCAAATGTGTGACACATCTGAATGCCTTCTTGATGGAACCAAAGTAAAGAAGCATTGAAAATGCAATAGGTCTCGCCCTCGTTTAAGTTAAAGCAATTCTGTTTGTAATTAGGTGGCTTTTTAGCTTAGCTTTTTTTTTTTTTTTGTTTAAACATTTTTTTATTGTTTTCTTACCAACATCCCAATACAAATCCCACAACAGCACCAGCAACTCACCGGAGAGTAGTACATACGACATTTCAGCCAGTTATGCAGTGGGAAAGTTACACTTCCCGCGTGGGCTCCCCCCTCCCACTCCCTCCCGCGACCCATGTCAGTGTGCCCCCGTCTTCCTGTCCCCCCCCTGGAGAGACCCCCCCCATTACCATGACGCTTGTAGGGGTATTCAAACCTATCTCTATCAGCTCGGGCGTTCCCCCGGGTTCAGCCGTGTTGATTGTGTCCACCCACCACCGTGACCCCCTTCCTACTCCCCGCTTATCGCTTCCTCCTGTCGGTCGGGTATGCTACCCTCTCCTATGTTTTCTGACATCAGCCCCTGAAGTTCAACCACCAGTGACTCCCATGCACGGGCCGTCGCCAACGCCTTTTCGTCGTTCCTCCTGTGCGCTAATTGCAAGCGAAGTGTGCCCTCCGCTCCTGCCCATTTTGCGAACGCTGTCCTCCACCTCAGAAAGCTAGGCCCCGCCCTTGACTTCCAGCGCATGGTGAGCTCCCTCTTGGCCATAATCAACCCTAAGTCACAGAACTTGCTAGTAACCCTCGTGCGGCGGGTGTGGGGGAACCAAAGCAACAGGGAGGCCCCCATCTCAAATTCGATGTTACGATCTGTCACTTGGTTCAGGCATTCCGTGACGTCTTCCCAGTAACTACCCAGCGCCGCGCAAGACCAAAACATATGGCGAAAATCAGCCCCATCTCCCCCACACCGCGGGCACTGAGAATGCGTGCCCCCAAAATATTGCAATATCTTAACTGGCGTTAGGTATGCTCTGTGCAGTGTAAAGAACTGTACTAGCTGAAACCGGGCATTACGTGTACCCTTCCAGGCCCGCCGCACCAACGCAGGCCATGTCGTCTCGGGGATGGGCTTCCCAAGGTCAGCTTCCCATTTATCTTTCAACGTGACTAGGGGAAGCAAGCGCTCTGTGGACAGCTTTCGATATAGGCATGTAATAGCCTTGGACGTACCCGCGGCCATAACCACATATTGGCAGCCCGCGGCGACTGGCGGCTCCGAGAGCCCCGCACTCCAGTGCTTCTGGAGGCCCGCTACGAGGGGAGCGTGAAGTAAATAATCTCCCCGTGGGAGCCCATAGGAGTCCTGCAGGTCCTGGAAGGGCAAGAGCACCCCCTCCCTGTATAAGTCGCCTATCACTTGTATGCCAAGATCCTCCCACGCGGCCAGTCCCGACCAATCACCCCCATGGGGGAGCGCCGTGCACATTCCAAGGGGGATCTCCGGGGCATAAGGGTGGACAATGGCTGCCCTCCTCTGACACCGGTTCCAGCACAACCTGAGGGTGCGTTCCTCAAGAGTGAGCTGGGCTAGGTCCATCCGCTGTTGGAGTACGATAAAAGCAAGCACATGGCGAGGAATTAACCTACCCTGCGGGCCCTCTGGGCCTCTATACTCCCGTGCCACCGCCTGCGTGAGCCATTGCAATTGTGCTGCCAGATAATACCACTCGAAGTCCGGGACCGCCAGGCCCCCCTCCGCTCTTGGCCGCCGTAGTGTGGACAAAGCTACCCGCCGCCTACCCGAGCCCCATATGAAGCCCGCGGACTTCGCTCGAAGCCGCTCAAAAAACGATGCCGGTATCCATATGGGCAATGTACGAAAAAAATACAGTAGGCGCGGCAGCGCCACCATCTTCAGCAGCGCTACTCGCCCAGCACTCGAAAGTGGGAGCGTGCTCCAGAAACCTATGCTGCCACTCAAGCCCCGGATTGCTCTACCCACGTTCCCTTCCAGCACATCAAGCTGGGTATGATAGATATGGACTCCCAGATAACGCAGACAGCGGTCCTCCCATCGCATCACTCCCAGCGATCGGGGGGCCTGTCCATTAGGCGACAGCGGGAACAAGCATGTCTTGCCCCAGTTTACTTTGAGCCCCGACAGGCGACCAAAGACATCCAACAAGGCGGTCGCTCCGTGCAGTGCGCCATCTGCGTCTGCCAAAAACATCAGTAGATCATCCGCATAAAGGGATATATAGTGGGCCTCCCCCCGGAGCCATAATCCAGCATATGAGCGCCCCAGTCCTTTTTAGCTTTGCTTTTATTAGTGTTTTTCAAGCTTTCATGTACATAACATGCATATGTATGTGTATATGTATATGTATGCATGCATTTATATTTGTATTTATATAGATGTGCAGATTATATATATGTTTATATATGTGTGTATATATATATATATATACACATACATAAATGCATATGCATATATATGCATATATATATGTGCATATGTGTGCGTGTAGAGAGAGGTAGAGGTGTAGAGGTAGAGGTAGAGAGGTAGAGAGTAGAGGATGAGTAACAGAGAGTAGAGAGTGAGTAGTAGCGAGTAGTAGAGAGTAGTAGAGAGAGTAGCAGAGTGAGTAGTAGAGAGTAGTAGAGAGAGTAGCAGAGAGTGAGTAGTAGAGAGTAGTAAAGTGAGTAGTAGAGAGTGAGTAGTAGAGAGTGGGTAATAGAGAGTGAGTAGTAGAGAGTAGTAGAGAGTGAGTAGTAGTAGAGAGTAAGAAGTAAATCGCAGTAGAGAGTGAGTAGCAGAGAGAGAGCAGTAGAAAGTGAGTAGAAGAGAGAGTAGTAGAGAGCGAGTAGTAGAGAGTAGCAGAGAGTGAGTAGTAGAGAGCAAGTAATAGAGAGTGTGTAGTAGAGAGTGAGTAGTAGAGAGTAGTAGAAAGTGAGTAGTATAGAGAGTAGTACAGAGTGAGAAGTAGAGAGAGTAGTAGAGAGTAGTAGAGAGTGAGAAGTAGAGAGAGAGTAGTAGAGAGTGAGTAGTAGAGTGAGTAGTAGAGCGTAGGTGAGAGCGAGTAGTAGAGAGTGAGTAGTAGAGAGTGAGTAGCAGAGAGAGAGAGTTGTAGAGAGTAGTAGAGAGTGAGTAGTAGAGTGAGTAGTAGAGAGAGAGTAGTAGAGAGTAGTAGCGAGTGAGTGGTAGAGAGTAGTAGAGCGTAGTAGAGTGAGTAGTAGAGAGTAGTAGAGAGTGAGTAGTAGAGAGTAGTAGAGAGTGAGTAGTAGAGAGTGAGTAGTAGAGAGTAGTGGAGTAGTAGAGAGTGAGTAGTAGAGAGTAGTAGAGAGTGAGTAGTAGAGTGGGTAGTAGAGAGTAGAGTGTGAGTAGTAGAGTGAGTAGTAGAGAGTAGTAGAGAGTGAGTAGTAGAGAGAGTAGTAGAGTAGTAGAGAGTGAGTAGTAGAGAGAGAGTAGTAGAGAGAGAGTAGTAGAGTAGTAGAGAGTGAGTGGTAGAGAGTAGTAGAGTGAGTAGTAGAGAGTGAGTAGTAGAGAGAGTAGTAGAGAGTAGTAGAGTAGTAAAGAGTGAGCAGTAGAGAGTGAGCAGTAGAGAGCGAGTAGTAGAGAGGGAGTAGTGGAGAGTGAGTAGTAGAGAGTGAGTAGTAGAGTGAGTAGTAAAGAGTAGTAGAGAGTGAGTAGTAGAGAGTGAGTAGTAGAGTGAGAGTAGTAGAGAGTGAGTAGTAGAGTAGTAGAGAGTGAGTGGTAGAGAGTAGTAGAGTGTAGTAGAGTGAGTAGTAGAGAGTGAGTAGTAGAGAGTGAGTAGTAGAGAGTAGTAGTAGAGAGTAGTAGTAGAGAGTAGTAGAGAGTAGTAGAGAGTGAGTAGTAGAGAGTAGTAGAGAGTAGTAGAGAGTGAGTAGTAGAGTGAGTAGTAGAGAGTAGTAGAGTGTGAGTAGTAGAGAGTGAGTAGTAGAGAGTAGTAGAGAGTGAGTAGTAGAGAGTAAGTAGTAGAGAGAGTAGTAAAGAGTAGTAGAGAGTGAGTAGTAGAGTAGTAGAGAGTAGTCAGTCAGTGTCAGTCAGTCAGTGTCAGTCAGTCAGTGTCAGTCAATCAGTGTCAGTCAGTCAGTGTCAGTCAATCAGTGTCAGTCAGTGCCAGTCAGTCAGTCAGTGTCAGTCATTCAGTGTCAGTCATTGTCAGTCAGTCAGTGTCAGTGTCAGTCAATCAGTGTCAGTCAGTGTCAATCAGTCAGTGTCAGTCAGTCAGTGTCAGCTAGAGCAGCTCTGCTGACCTGGTTCTCTGGCTCTTAAGCATCTCTGCTGACCTGGTTCTCTCCCTCTAAAGCAGCTCTGCTGACCTGGTTTCTCTGGCTCTACAGCAGGTCTGCTGACCTGGTTCTCTGGCTCTAGAGCAGCTCTGCTGACCTAGTTCTTAGGCTCTAGAGCAGCTCTGCTGATCTGGTTCTCTGTTTCTACAACAGCTCTGCTGACCTGGTTCTCTGGCACTAAAGGAGCTCTGCTGACCCGGTTCTATGGCACTAAAGCAGTTCTACTGACATGGTTCTCTGGCTCTAGAGCAGCTCTGCTGACCTGATTCTCTCCCTCTAGAGCAGCTCTGCTGACCTGGTTCTCTCCCTCTAAAGCAGCTCTACTGACCTGGTTTCTCTGGCTCTACAGCAGCTCTGCTGACCTGCTTCTCCGGCTCTAGAGCAGCTCTGCTGACCTGGTTCTTAGGCTCTAGAGCAGCTCTGCTGACCTGGTTCTCTGGCTCTAAAGCAGCTCTGCTGACCTGGTTCTATGGCTCTAAAGCAGCTCTGCTGACTTGGTTCTCTGGCTCTAGAGCAGCTCTGCTGACCTGGTTCTCTGGCTCTAAAGCAGCTCTGCTGACCTGGTTCTCTGCCTCTAAAGCAGCTCTGCTGGCCTGGTTCTCTGGCTCTAAAGCAGCTATGCTGACCTGGTTCTCTGGCTCTAAAGCAGCTCTGCTGACCCGGTTCTATGGCTCTAAAGCAGTTCTACTGACCTGGTTCTCTGGCTCTAGAGCAGCTCTGCTTACCTGGTCCCTTGGATCCAGAGCAGCTCTGCTGACCTGGTCCTCTCCCTCTAAAGCAGCTCTGCTGACCTGGTTCTCTCGCTCTAAAGCAGCTCTACTGACCTGGTTTCTCTGGCTCTACAGCAGCTCTGCTGACCTGGCTCTCTGGCTCTAGAGCAGCTCTGCTGACCTGGTTCTTAGGCTCTAGAGCAGCTCTGCTGACCTGGTTCTCTGGCTCTAAAGCAGCTCTACTGACCTGGTTCTATGGATCTAAAGCTGGTCTGCTGACCTGGTTCTCTGGCTCTACAGCAGCTCTGCTAACCTGGTCCTCCGGCTCTAAAGCAGCTCTGCTGACCTGGTTCTATGGCTAAAAAGCAGCTCTGCTGACCTGGTTCTCTGGCTCTACAGCAGCTCTGCTGACCTGGTTCTCTGGCTCTAGAGCAGCTCTGCTGACCTAGTTCTTAGGCTCTAAAGCAGTTCTGCTGACCTGGTTCTCTGCCTCTAGAGCAGCTCTGCTGACCCTGTTCTATGGCTCTAAAGCAGCTCTGCTGACCTGGTTCTCTGGCTCTACAGCAGCTCTGCTGACCTGGTTCTCTGGCTCTAAAGCAGCTCTGCTGACCTGGTTCTCTGGCTCTACAGCAGCTCTGCTGTCCTGGTTCTCAGGCTCTAGAGCAGCTCTGCTGACCTAGTTCTTAGGCTCTAAAGCAGTTCTGGTGACCTGGTTCTCTGCCTCTAGAGCAGCTCTGCTGACCTGGTTCTCTGGCTCTAAAGCAGCTCTGCTGGCCTGGTTCTCTGGCTCTAATGCAGCTATGCTGACCTGGTTCTCTCCCTTTAAAGCAGTTCTACTGACATGGTTCTCTGGCTCTAGAGCAGCTCTGCTGACCTGATTCTCTCCCTCTAGAGCAGCTCTGCTGACCTGGTTCTCTCCCTCTAAAGCAGCTCTACTGACCTGGTTTCTCTGGCTCTACAGCAGCTCTGCTGACCTGCTTCTCCGGCTCTAGAGCAGCTCTGCTGACCTGGTTCTTAGGCTCTAGAGCAGCTCTGCTGACCTGGTTCTCTGGCTCTAAAGCAGCTCTGCTGACCTGGTTCTATGGCTCTAAAGCAGCTCTGCTGACTTGGTTCTCTGGCTCTAGAGCAGCTCTGCTGACCTGGTTCTCTGGCTCTAAAGCAGCTCTGCTGACCTGGTTCTCTGCCTCTAAAGCAGCTCTGCTGGCCTGGTTCTCTGGCTCTAAAGCAGCTATGCTGACCTGGTTCTCTGGCTCTAAAGCAGCTCTGCTGACCCGGTTCTATGGCTCTAAAGCAGTTCTACTGACCTGGTTCTCTGGCTCTAGAGCAGCTCTGCTTACCTGGTCCCTTGGATCCAGAGCAGCTCTGCTGACCTGGTCCTCTCCCTCTAAAGCAGCTCTGCTGACCTGGTTCTCTCGCTCTAAAGCAGCTCTACTGACCTGGTTTCTCTGGCTCTACAGCAGCTCTGCTGACCTGGCTCTCTGGCTCTAGAGCAGCTCTGCTGACCTGGTTCTTAGGCTCTAGAGCAGCTCTGCTGACCTGGTTCTCTGGCTCTAAAGCAGCTCTACTGACCTGGTTCTATGGATCTAAAGCTGGTCTGCTGACCTGGTTCTCTGGCTCTACAGCAGCTCTGCTAACCTGGTCCTCCGGCTCTAAAGCAGCTCTGCTGACCTGGTTCTATGGCTAAAAAGCAGCTCTGCTGACCTGGTTCTCTGGCTCTACAGCAGCTCTGCTGACCTGGTTCTCTGGCTCTAGAGCAGCTCTGCTGACCTAGTTCTTAGGCTCTAAAGCAGTTCTGCTGACCTGGTTCTCTGCCTCTAGAGCAGCTCTGCTGACCCTGTTCTATGGCTCTAAAGCAGCTCTGCTGACCTGGTTCTCTGGCTCTACAGCAGCTCTGCTGACCTGGTTCTCTGGCTCTAAAGCAGCTCTGCTGACCTGGTTCTCTGGCTCTACAGCAGCTCTGCTGTCCTGGTTCTCAGGCTCTAGAGCAGCTCTGCTGACCTAGTTCTTAGGCTCTAAAGCAGTTCTGGTGACCTGGTTCTCTGCCTCTAGAGCAGCTCTGCTGACCTGGTTCTCTGGCTCTAAAGCAGCTCTGCTGGCCTGGTTCTCTGGCTCTAATGCAGCTATGCTGACCTGGTTCTCTCCCTTTAAAGCAGCTCTGCTGACCTGGTTTCTCTGGCTCTACATCAGCTCTGCTGACCTGGTTCTCTGGATCTAGAGCAGCTCTGCTGACCTGGTTCTTAGGCTCTAGAGCAGCTCTGCTGACCTGGTTCTCTGGCTCTAAAGCAGCTCTGCTGACCTGGTTCTATGGCTCTAAAGCAGCTCTGCTGACTTGGTTCTCTGACTCTAGAACAGCTCTGCTGACCTGGTTCTATGGCTCTAAAGCAGCTCTGCTTACTTGGTTCTCTGACTCTAAAGTAGCTCTGCTGACCTGGTTCTCTGGCCCTAAAGCAGCTCTGCTGACCTGGTTCCCTCCCTCTAAAGAGCTCTGCTGCCCTGGTTCTCTGGCTCTAAAGCAGTTCTGCTGACCTGGTTCTCTGCCTCTAGAGCAGCTCTGCTGACCTGGTTCTATGGCTCTAAAGCAGCTCTGCTGACCTGGTTCTCTGGCCCTAGAGCAGCTCTGCTAACCTGGTTCTCTGGCTCTAAAGCAGTTCTGCTGACCTGGTTCTCTCCTTCTAAAGCAGCTCTGCTGACCTGGTTTCTCTGGCTCTAGAGCAGCTCTGCTGACCTGGTTCTCGGCCTCTAGAGCAGCTCTGGTGACCTGGGTCTCAGGCTCTAAAGCAGCTCTGCTGACCTGGTTCTATGGCTCTAAAGCAGCTCTGCTGACCTCGTTCTCTGACTCTAGAGCAGCTCTGCTGACCTGGTTCTATGGCTCTAAAGCAGCTCTGCTGACTTGGTTCTCTGACTCTAAAGTAGCTCTGCTGACCTGGTTCTCTGGCTCTAAAGCAGCTCTGCTGACCTGGTTCCCTCCCTCTAAAGAGCTCTGCTCACCTGGTTCTCTGGCTCTAAAGCAGTTCTGCTGACCTGGTTCTCTGCCTCTAGAGCAGCTCTGCTGACCTGGTTCTATGGCTCTAAAGCAGCTCTGCTGACCTGGTTCTCTGGCTCTAGAGCAGCTCTCCTTACCTGGTTCTCTGGCTCTAAGGCAGTTCTGCTGACCTGGTTCTCTCCCTCTAAAGCAGCTCTGCTGACCTGGTTTCTCTGGCTCTAGAGCAGCTCTGCTGACCTGGTTCTCGGCCTCTAGAGCAGCTCTGGTGACCTGGATCTCTGGCTCTAAAGCAGCTCTGCTGACCTGGTTCTATGGCTCTAAAGCAGCTCTGCTGACCTCGTTCTCTGACTCTAGAGCAGCTCTGCTGACCTGGTTCTATGGCTCTAAAGCAGCTCTGCTGACCTGGTTCTCTGGCTCTAAAGCAGCTCTGCTGACCTGGTTCCCTCCCTCTAAAGAGCTCTGCTCACCTGGTTCTCTGGCTCTAAAGCAGTTCTGCTGACCTGGTTCTCTGCCTCTAGAGCAGCTCTGCTGACCTGGTTCTATGGCTCTAAAGCAGCTCTGCTGACCTGGTTCTCTGGCTCTAGAGCAGCTCTGCTTACCTGGTTCTCTGGCTCTAAGGCAGTTCTGCTGACCTGGTTCTCTCCCTCTAAAGCAGCTCTGCTGACCTGGTTTCTCTGGCTCTAGAGCAGCTCTGCTGACCTGGTTCTCGGCCTCTAGAGCAGCTCTGGTGACCTGGATCTCTGGCTCTAAAGCAGCTCTGCTGACCTGGTTCCATGGCTCTAAAGCAGCTCTGCTGACCTGGTTCTCTGGCTCTACAGCAGCTCTGCTGACCTGGTTCTCTGGCTCTAGAGCAGCTCTGCTGACCTAGTTCTTAGGCTCTAAAGCAGTTCTGCTGACGTGGTTCTCTGGCTCTAAAACAGCTCTACTGACCTGGTTCTATGGCTCTAAAGCTGGTCTGCTGACCTGGTTCTCTGGCTCTACAGCAGCTCTGCTGACCTGGTTCTCTGGCTCTAAAGCAGCTCTGCTGACCTGGTTCTCTGATTCTACAGCAGCTCTGCTGACCTGGTTCTCTGGCTCTAGAGCAGCTCTGCTGACCTAGTTCTTCGGCTCTAAAGCAGTTCTGGTGACCTGGTTCTCTGCCTCTAGAGCAGTTCTGCTGACCTGGTTCTATGGCTCTAAAGCAGCTCTGCTGAACTGGTTCTCTGGCTCTAATGCAGCTATGCTGACCTGGTTCTCTCCCTTTAAAGCAGCTCTGATGACCTGGTTTCTCTGGCTCTACATCAGCTCTGCTGACCTGGTTCTCTGGCTCTAGAGCAGCTCTGCTGACCTGGCTCTTAGGCTCTAGAGCAGCTCTGCTGACCTGGTTCTCTGGCTCTAAAGCAGCTCTGCTGACCTGGTTCTATGGCTCTAAAGCAGCTCTGCTGACTTGGTTCTCTGACTCTAGAGCAGCTCTGCTGACCTGGTTCTATGGCTCTAAAGCAGCTCTGCTGACTTGGTTCTCTGACTCTAAAGTAGCTCTGCTGACCTGGTTCTCTGGCTCTAAAGCAGCTCTGCTGACCTGGTTCCCTCCCTCTAAAGAGCTCTGCTCACCTGGTTCTCTGGCTCTAAAGCAGTTCTGCTGACCTGGTTCTCTGCCTCTAGAGCAGCTCTGCTGACCTGGTTCTATGGCTCTAAAGCAGCTCTGCTGACCTGGTTGTCTGGCTCTAGAGCAACTCTGCTTACCTGGTTCTCTGGCTCCAAGGCAGTTCTGCTGACCTGGTTCTCTCCCTCTAAAGCAGCTCTGCTGACCTGGTTTCTCTGGCTCTAGAGCAGCTCTGCTGACCTGGTTCTCGGCCTCTAGAGCAGCTCTGGTGACCTGGATCTCTGGCTCTAAAGCAGCTCTGCTGACCTGGTTCTATGGCTCTAAAGCAGCTCTGCTGACCTGGTTCTCTGGCTCTACAGCAGCTCTGCTGACCTGGTTCTCTGGCTCTAGAGCAGCTCTGCTGACCTAGTTCTTAGGCTCTAAAGCAGTTCTGCTGACGTGGTTCTCTGGCTCTAAAGCAGCTCTACTGACCTGGTTCTATGGATCTAAAGCTGGTCTGCTGACCTGATTCTCTGGCTCTACAGCAGCTCTGCTGACCTGGTTCTCTGGCTCTAAAGCAGCTCTGCTGACCTGGTTCTCTGGTTCTACAGCAGCTCTGCTGACCTGGTTCTCTGGCTCTAGAGCAGCTCTGCTGACCTAGTTCTTAGGCTCTAAAGCAGTTCTGGTGACCTGGTTCTCTGCCTCTAGAGCAGCTCTGCTGACCTGGTTCTATGGCTCTAAAGCAGCTCTGCTGAACTGGTTCTCTGGCTCTAAAGCGGCTCTGCTGGCCTGGTTCTCTGGCTCTAATGCAGCTATGCTGACCTGGTTCTCTCCCTTTAAAGCAGCTCTGATGACCTGGTTTCTCTGGCTCTACATCAGCTCTGCTGACCTGGTTCTCTGGCTCTAGAGCAGCTCTGCTGACCTGGTTCTTAGGCTCTAGAGCAGCTCTGCTGACCTGGTTCTCTGGCTCTAAAGCAGCTCTGCTGACCTGGTTCTATGGCTCTAAAGCAGCTCTTCTGACTTGGTTCTCTGACTCTAGAGCAGCTCTGCTGACCTGGTTCTATGGCTCTAAAGCAGCTCTGCTGACTTGGTTCTCTGACTCTAAAGTAGCTCTGCTGACCTTGTTCTCTGGCTCTAAAGCAGCTCTGCTGACCTGGTTCTCTGCCTCTAGAGCAGCTCTGCTGACCTAGTTATTAGGCTCTAAAGCAGTTCTGCTGACCTGGTTCTCTGCCTCTAGAGCAGCTCTGCTGACCTGGTTCTCTGGCTCTAAAGCAGCTCTGTTGACCTGGTTCTCTGGCACTAAAGCAGCTCTGTTGACCAGGTTCTCTGGCTCTACAGCAGCTCTGCTGACCTGGTTCTCTGGCTCTAAAGCAGCTCTGCTGACCCGGTTCTCTGGCTCTACAGCAGCTCTGCTGACCTGGTTCTCTGCCTCTAGAGCAGCTCTTCTGACCTGGTTCTATGGCTCTAAAGCAGCTCTGCTGGCCTGGTTCTCTGGCTCTAATGCAGCTATGCTGACCTGGTTCTCTCCCTTTAAAGCAGCTCTGCTGACCTGGTTTCTCTGGCTCTACATCAGCTCTGCTGACCTGGTTCTCTGGCTCTAGAGCAGCTCTGCTGACCTGGTTCTTAGGCTCTAGAGCAGCTCTGCTGACCTGGTTCTCTGGCTCTAAAGCAGCTCTGCTGACCTGGTTCTATGGCTCTAAAGCAGCTCTGCTGACTTGGTTCTCTGACTCTAGAGCAGCTCTGCTGGCCTGGTTCTCTGGCTCTAAAGTAGCTCTGCTGACCTGGTTCTCTGGCTCTAAAGAGCTCTGCTGACCTGGTTCTCTGGCTCTAAAGCAGTTCTGCTGACCTGGTTCTCTTGCTCTAAAGCAGCTCTACTGACCTGGCTTCTCTGGCTCTACAGCAGCTCTACTGACCTGGCTCTCTGGCTCTAGAGCAGCTCTGCTTACCTGGTTCTCTGGCTCTAAAGCAGTTCTGCTGACCTGGTTCTCTCCCTCTAAAGCAGCTCTGCTGACCTGGTTTCTCTGGCTCTACAGCAGCTCTGCTGACCTGGTTCTCGGCCTCTAGAGCAGCTCTGGTGACCTTGGTCTCTGGTTCTAGAGCTGCTCTGCTGACCTGCTTCTCTGTCTCTACAACGGCTCTGCTGACCTGGTTTCTCTGGCTCTACAGAAGCTCTGCTGACCTGGTTCTCTGCACTCACGATCCATGCACCCGACTTCGCGAAAATATATTTAAAAATAATATAGGTTTATTATAAGTACAAATATATTATTTTTATGAATATCTTCGATAATCTCTTGCCCTAATATGTATATTAAAGACACATACATATTATTTTGGAACATAATTTTTTTCCTTGCGGGAGTCGCGCTCCCAGCGCGCCCCAGCACATATTTGACGTCACGCGGGACCTGCCACCGTGCAAGCATCTCGTACCGTAATGCGCATGTGTCGAGAATGCACGGGAGCAGGAGTCGCGGACTGGTCGCATACCAATCGCGCACATCACGTAATATTATATGTATATGATGTAACTGAAAAACACGCAGCCATCGCACACCGTACGCGGATCCTTCGCGACTTTTCTAAAATGGCGGCTAGAATCCGCGCACCCACCGTGATGTGTACGCTTTGAGTGTGCGACCCCGAAAAAAAATTGGAAAAAGTTTTTTTAAAAGAAAATAGTATAAATATATTGAAATAAAAAATTGAAACAAAAAAATTAATCCATATTTCAGTTTGAATTTTTTTGTGTGTGCAATTTTCATAAAAATATATAATGTTATTTAATGAATAAAATATTTATAAATAAACAGTTAAAAAACTGTAGAAAATCAGTACAAAAAAAATAGGTATAACTACTATCACACTTACGCAAAAAAATACGATACAAAACCACAGGATACATCCAACATAAATACTGATGAACAACCAACTGGAGCAACCACCAGCTCAGACATTGACTCACCAGCACCGGCACCAGAGGGTGATAATTCAAGATGCAAGGTCAATTTTTTAGAGGAGGTACTACGCTATCGACTCGGTATCAAAACTTCAAACACAAAAATACTTCAACCATGGGAGGTTCCCAGCAATTTGGACGCCAACAGACGCCAACAATAGGCGTCACTACGAGATCAAGAAAAAAGGAGATGGAAAGAAGGACATAACACCATTAAACCTAGTCAAGAACCTATCCCACATTCAACTATCAAACCAAGAGGCGAATATTCTTAACAAAGGACTATCCTTCTGCCCAACGGCCCCATGGAACCTTATTAAAACACGAATAGACCTATTTAAACTCAATATATGAGACATGATCCCTCAATAACAACGACAACTTCTGAATTATCGATCCAAGAACTAGAACACGTGGACCTACTGACCCACCTTAGTGAGGCAAACGATGATCCAGACACACTCACCACTACAGCATTTGAACTGGGTATTGATACAAATCTCTCAATTGACAGTAGATTAACCAAAAAATCTACCTTCTTACCACAACTACCCGCAGGTAACAGCATTGATGCCTTCCACCTAGCAGTCACACATGACCTAGAACACGAATACTCTAAATACCGAAGAAAATCTAAATATCTACCACAAAACATCACACAAGAAGAGAGGAAGGCCATAAAAAACCTTAAAGAAAGAAAAGACCTGATCGTTAAGGAGGCGGACAAAGGTGGAAACCCAGTTACACTACATATTGATGACTATATCCAAGAGGCAAACCGACAACTTGCTGACAAGGCCTGCTATGAACTCCTCACGAAAGATCCCACTAAAGACATACTCAAGTCAATCAGCGCCATGCTTGACAAATGGTACTCCTCAGGACTCATATCGCAATCAGAAAAACTATTCCTGTATATTCCATATCCTACCATGCCCACTCTATACCTCCTCCCCAAGATACACAAGGGCATCTACCCTCCACCAGGTAGACCTATCATAGCAGGTATTAACTCACCGTGTTCCAGGTTAGGCGAATATGTGGACAGAAAACTACAAGGACTCATGAAGGAGATACCATCCTTTATTCAAGACACAAAAGACATTCTTGACAAACTTCAAGATATCACGTGGGAACCAGACTTCATATTGGTTTGCATAGACATTGTCAGCCTGTATACATCCATCCAACACCAGGATGGACTTACCGCAGCGCAACTTACACTATGGACACAATCGGCCAACCTACTAGAAAGCAACAAAATGACCCTAGAAATGCTCAATTTCTGTCTGAAAAACAATGTCTTCAGCTTCAATGGCAAAATATACCGACAGATACGCGGTACGGCCATGGGAGCAAAATTTGCGCCGCCGTACGCATGCATCTTCATGAGCCACGTGGAAAAATTCTGGCTGTGGGACCCAGAATTTGCAGAATTCACCGCCCATATCGTAATATGGCAGCGTTATATTGATGACATCCTGTGCATCTGGCAAGGAGATGAGACAATGCTCAAAAGATTCTTGAAACAACTTGACAAAAATCCATGGGGAATAAAAACAACCCATACCTTCTCTAAAAAGGAGATCAACTTCCTAGACGTAACACTCTATGTCAAAGACAACACCTTACAAAGTAAATTATATCGGAAAGAAACAGCAGCAAACTCCATCCTACGCGCTGACAGCTTTCACCCACGACATAATATAAAGAACATTCCAAAAGGAGAACTTTTAAGGACACGCAGAAACTGCAGTGAAGACGAGGTTTTCAAAACAAAAGGAGAAGAAATTGTATCAAGACTCATACAACGAGGATATGAACAATCAACGTTAAAAAACACAATGACAACAGTGGCCAAAATAGAAAGAAAGCAGATGTTCCAACGTAACAGGCAAAAAAAGAGTGATTCAGCAATACGCTTCGTAACTGACTATAACATTGGTCATCACCAAATCAGACAAAGCCTCAAAAAACATTGGCACTTACTACAACATACACCCAACCTTACTCAAGACCTTAAAACATACCCAGAAATCACATTCAGACGTGCACCAAACCTGAAGGATATTCTATGCAAATCAGAATTTGAAGACAAACGGAACTCAGTGACTACATTCCTAGACAGGCCTCCAGGATTCCACACCTGCAAAAATTGCAGCATCTGCAAACTAAGCTGCAATAAAATGACAAGAGTTCCAATAACGCAAGGACGGGAATTCATCGTAAAAGAATGGATTGACTGCAATAGTAAATTCTGCATCTATGTGATAATTTGCCCCTGGAACCTTCCGTATATTGGTAGTACCATCCGACCATTACGAATCCGGATTCAGGAACACTATCGCAACATCCATAAACATACTTCTGGCCATCCCCTTACGGACCATTTCGAAGAAAAACACCCTCACAAAAAGGACTTTCGTTTCTTCGGTTTGGAGATTGTACACCAAACCAAGAGTGGGGGAAACCGCGAACTCAGACTACGGAGATGCGAAAGCGAGCTGATCATGAATTACAATACTACCAATCTGGGACTTAACAAAGATGCAGAAATGCATGTATGGTTAGGAGATGATTAGCTGCATTTTGCTCACAAATACTTGACAGTATGTCTCTCTCAGCCCAAGGATACCATCATCCCACCTTCCATTTGTACCTCACTAATACCCTCTAACTGAGGCTCTCCAAGTTTTACAAGAGCATCTTCTCTTGTTTTCACTGTTAGTTGCAATGTATATAAGCCCTGAAATGCTGAACACATTTTTGAAAACAATGTTTTTCATGTGTATTACCTGTTGACACATTATTACTTACTGTACAGTTTATCTCAACCAAATACCTTTAGCCTTCCCCTTGCTTTTTCTGACATTTCTCCCCATTCTAACATGGCGGCCAATAATTACTTTCCCGCCCACCCCCCTGTCTTTCACTTTCCCTCGCTAATCACACCATCCCAAAATGGCGCTGCGCGTTTGAACCCTTTCTCTTCCGGGTTGCAACCCGGAAGTTCTCACACGCGACTCCCTTAAGAATGCTAGCTCCCTTCGGCTTCACCCTAACGACCGAAGCCGTAGAAATCCACTAAATCTGGCATTAGCCGAGACCGGAGGTAAGAGACACATCACTACCACCCCTGTGCCCTGCCAGACTGTAGCTTACAAGATATAATATCACAATCCGTTCTTTCTTTGTGTTTTCTCCATATTTTAGAATCTAGGGTTTACAAACCCAATCCTTTCACAGAAACCCTTTTACTTGACTACTCGGTAAGGGACTCTGATCGTACTGTGCACTCTCTACGACATTGCTTAAATATTTTAGCAAAGTGCACGTTTACCTCACCTTATACTTTACAATTCCACTCCCCGATTATGTCCGCATCTCTCCTAGGTTGGCGCTCACGTCATACTTCACGTACTAGAGTGTGTCAAGCCACGATGAGCACTCTTCACATCCCGGGCTAGCTCCACGCCTTAATCCTCATGCACTTTTGCCTCGTTCTAGACCGCACCTACTAAATTGTAATCTGTTATACTATTATTTTCATCCAAGCCATTGCATGTTACTGCATTCAATCAACTCCCATATCACGGTTCTAATTGGTCCGCTGACGCACCTTCTTTCGGTTTACCGAAATCATCGCTTCACTACCGTTAGAATTTCGGCATCACACCCTCGCTTTTTTACCTGCAATTTCTACCAAAGCTATAGGAATAAGTAACTAATGCTGATATCCTTTCTTTCATCCCATACCTGACCCTGCTGCCCCTGACGCTGAAATTACAATTACACTGTAAATATATGCTCGCTTCTTACTATTGTTTTTATTCGCTACTTCTGTCCTTGACTGATGCTTAATCGTTACGCTGGATTGAAATGTTTCTAATTGTCCTTACTCATGTCTATATGGCTGGGTTAATTTGTGTTTGATTGTTTGCATATTTACCGTGAAACCACTATGGAACCCGCATCAACTTGTCTCAACTATGCTGGATCTCTTGACGTTTTTGTTCTCATACGACATGTATATATATTGTTTCTCTCTCCATAAATAATTGCTTGCCGTTTAATTTATATCTCCAAAATGTCTGTCTATGATCATGTTACTCGTTGTATGTACCTGCACACCGGTAATTTTATTTCATCCTGTCTTGCATACGCGCGGTCTCCTCACAATGGGGCATTCTGACAACTTATACTATATTGTCTTTTTTCCCTCGCTGATGTTATCTTGGTTTTACAAATGCCCTCCCATAATTTGTCGTGTTGTTTCAACCATTGTACCGTATGACATGATTTTCTATAATGCCAACCATCTTTAATTAATTTTACTTTAATTTATATAACTTCTTTTCTCCTTTCTAATATACTATCTTCTACATATTTATTCCCCACCATTTATTGATACTTCTGACTAACATACCACGCAATTTAACCGGTATCATTATGAACTAAACTAAACCCCTTCATATCTCTTTACGACTAATATTTGATTCAATCATACTGTCCCTTTTTCTGTTAATTAACTCGATTTCACATCTGTTCTAACATACGCCTTCTCACCTCCACTATACCTTCCGCTAACCCCCCACCCATATACTCTCCTTTACTAATCACACTATCTTCCTGCAATAATATCTCGTTAATCTTTTACACCTCAACTCTGTTCCTTTTTTATCTTCTCTCCTCCTTCTCCTCTTCTCTGACCTAAACACCCGCTTTTTTCCTATCACCCACAACCTTGTGTGGTATATACACATTACTTACCGAACCCTTTGTAAATAATTGTTTGCTTAACACTGCCTATGTGCAGCCCTCAGGAAGCCCTAGGCCTGACGGCCAGTTAGAGGGCGAAACACGTGTTGGCTGTGCCATCTCTCTTTTTTTTCTTACCTGACGAATAAAGAACAAATATATGACTAATACCATCGGATCTATCTACATTAATTTGGATATTTTATCCTAATGAACTCAAAACTCAGACTCTTGCCCAGATACAACTACAAAATCCTAATTCATACTAGGGGGATAGGGGCCTCTCCCCCTGTTTCTGGGCTAGAACCAGTACAAAAAGGTTACATGCTTATTATATGACTAGTAAGGGATGAGGATCTTTTTCCCCTAACCTACATACAACAACACTTAGAAATTAGCATTTAAAAAAGCTTTGAAATTCACTGAAAAAACCATAGGTTTCAGAGACGTTATAGTTAGAAATTAGCATTTAAAAAGCCTTAGAAATTCACAGAAAAAAACATAGGTTTCAGGGGTGTTATAGTTAGCTGGCCATTTCACTTGTACAAAACCATAGAAATTCCTCCGTTATAGTTAGTTCCGCTAACTATAACTCGCGCACCCGCAAAGCACTGCTGATGATGTCACATATTGCATCATTCATGACATGGTCAGTGACATCACTGATGACATTTCAAATTACATCACTGAAGACATCACTGATGACATCATCCACGTGACAATCTGATACACCTCATCATACACTAGTATAACCTTTCATCACTCACTGTAAAATACAGAGTACCATATTTGAACCCATTAACACACCAATACCAGTTACTACATACCCACTCATACCCGCTAATAAACGATGAGGTCTCTGGGCAGCATAAAACAAAGGGAAAGCCTTCCATGGTACTAAAAGGAGCTAGAAGTACGTCACCAAATCAACAGACATGCAGGGGAGCCGGCGTGCAAATTATTTCGGACAGACAAACAGCCATCCAGTCAGAGGGAAATCATGACTGGTCCTGGTTACCCCATAACTTTAATTTACATCGTTCCTGATGATAACATCACAGTAAGGGGGGATCAAAACAATAAGGCAGAAAATCAAAGTGAGAAAAAAACCATGATCTGTTCTTGGAATGTTCATGGTTTTAAAGAAATGCAACAAGACCAAGAAACCATCACCTATTTAAGTAATTTCAAAGTAATACTGCTTCAAGAAACATGGAACACTTCACCAAAGCACTTGGCAGGCTACGAAGAATTCCACATAATGGCAGAAAAAATCTCCAAGTATGGGCATCCAAGAGGGGGGTTGTCCATATATATTGCAACAGAAAATTATTGGAAAACGGAGGAAATGGATTCCGGAGAAAACTGGATCCAAATAATGAAAGTGGAAGAAAATCTTCCTGTACAAGGAGAAGGAGTGGGGGATAAGTTAATATTCCTTAATATTTATATTCATCCTGCAAAGAACAAAAAAGAGAAAAAATTGTCAACTCTAATTAACTTAATAAAAACATTACAAGTCACACATCAATATCATGAGATGATAATATCAGGGGACTTTAATTATAATCTGACAGGAGGAAAGACGAATAAGAATAAGGAAATAAATCAAAATATACGAAACAAGCTGGAAAAACTAGGCATGGTCGTCCTAAACGGTTACACGAAGGGAGACCAACCGGCTGGTATCACCTTTTCCTGTGGAAAAAAACAATCAATCATTGATTATACTGTAGTTACTTTATTCGATATATTAAAAACATATCATAAAAGTTTGGTACAATAAATATAAAAACAGTTTTAAAAACCCACTACAACTATATGCTTTGAACCTTATACAATTAAAAGCAATAAAAGATAGCAATAAATATGCATGTACAGTGTAAACAAAGACCCCCATTTGTCAGTACCTTTGGCAATGATATTCTTTATGGGCAACAGGGATAAGTTTATATCTTAAATTTATTGCACCTTAAGGAGCTTGCGTCTGATCCTCCAGGCCCAGCCCAGGTATTTAGCAGTCCCACAGATGACACTAGGGACTGATGTGTCATAGATCAAGATACACAATGCCACCCTGGCAGACCTGGTCCCCATATTTTTACAAACCGGTGTCAACCATCTCGCTCTTGGTTGCCGGTATGCTTTGCATGCAAACAGAAAATGACCAATAGACTCCAAGGGCGAGGCACAACCGGGACAGCCTTTCGATCTTACGGGTGCCGTGCTCCATCTAGATTGAACCTCGAAGAGTGGGAGTGTACCATATCTCATCTTGAGATAAAGGGACCTATCTTCAGGAGATTCAATAATGTCCAGAAAGGGTTCCATGCTAGGTGCAGGTTTCACATCCAGGAAATTTAAAGTTAGCTCACCTCCCTGATTTCTTAGGGTATTAATCGTAACCCATTCCCAGTAAGCCTTCTTTATCACAGGTTTGGGTGGGGGGAGCTGGGTTTCCCAGGCCTCTTCCAGACCTATCTTCTGGAGCTCCTTTTTCAAATTTGATACCCAGGGGATCTTACGCTCAGCTCCGAGTTTTATTAGCTCGTCGAGGGCAGATGCATAGTGGAGGAGTTCAGGGGTTCTCCGGAGCCTTGCCCAGTATAGTAATGGGCGCAGCCTGGCTACATTGCTAAAGTTTTGTCTGCCAAGATCATAGCGGAGAGGAACTAGTGGGGTAGACAGAGGGAGCGACAATAAGTCTCTGAAGAACTTATTCTCAGATCTAAGCAGCTCTGTTAGGTTTTCGAACCCCCACAGTTCTGCCCCGTATAGGGCCGCTGGCATTGCCTTCCCCTCATAGACCTTAACTGCCGCGGCAATGGGCCTGGTGTAGGAGAGTCTCTGGTGTTTCGCTATTGCCCCTGAGGCTCTCTTATGGGCAAGAAGCATTTTCGATAGATGGGGAGCCCATTTTAGCTTATTGTTTACCCTGACTCCAAGGTAATCAAAAGCCTCAACTAGCTCAAGAGTAGTGTCGTTAAGCTTAATTGATTATACGATAATCAGTAAAGAGCTTTCGTCCCGGGTAGACAACTTCTGCATAATAACACGTCCTGAGAGCGATAATTTCCCTCAGGAGACAGTCCTAGACCTAAGCATCAAGCAAAAGGAGTGTGCAGCATCATTAGTAGTATGGCCTGAAATATACAACTTACGGAAGCTTAAATGGAGAGGAGACATCATGGAAGAGATAATGGATATGGTGAATGAACACATAAAGAATCTTGAGGAGTCAGAAGTTCAATCGTTAAGTAACTGGGAGGAACTATGTGAATTACTCCTGGACAAATTTCCAGCAAAAACAGTAAGTAAGGGAAATCACGGGTTTATCAATGATCCATGGTACACAACACAGATGAGAAACAAAAAAAGAAACATCGCCAAAGAGGTAAGACAAAACGCGCAAGCAATTAAAATGGGAAAAAAAATAGACAGTGGAAAGATCCAAAAATTGAGAAAAGAATACAAGGCGGAATGCAGAGTGGAAAAAAGAAAATACAGAGAAAAGTTATGGGAAGATCTGCTGTGGGCAAGCAAACTACCAAATAGTAAAGAATTCTGGGGTATAATCAACAAATTAATGAAAGGATACGGAAAGCAAAATACCATCGGAATAAGCGAAAACACCTGGCTAGAATACATAGATCAATTGTATAACCCCAAATTTGGATTAGAAAAGGTAGATGCAGTAAGATCACCGAACATAAAGGAAAAAGAACCTTACACCGAGGTAACCAGCACTAATATTGAAAGTGGAAAAAATCAGTGTAGCTGGGAAGTGGATGACCAAACTCTGACAACTGTTAAATGCATAAAAACACTGATAAAAAACTTGAAAGCGGAAGGAGCAGCAGGCCCAAATGGGCTACCAAATGCTCTGTTCAAACGAGACCCGGAAGTTTGGGCAAAATATCTAACACCTCTTTTCAACCACGGGTTTTGTGACAACAAGATCCCACAATCCTGGAGTGGTAACCTGTTCCACCCAATTTACAAGAGTGGCATTAGAACAGACCCCGGGAATTACAGGTTGATCGCCCTGATCGACGTAGAGGCCAAACTCTATGCTTCATGCATCCTGGAACATTTACAAGAGTGGACAGAGGAAAACAACATTATTCCAAAATTCCAAACAGGCTTCAGACGGGGAATGGGCACTATTACAAATCTAACAGCCTTGACAATTCTTACGGAAAAAGCTAAAAGGAAAAAGGGAGTATTAGTGGCCTGCTATATAGACCTGAAAGCAGCTTTCGATAGAGTGCCGCGGGATCACTTGTGGAAGAAATTGAAAGCATGGGGACTGCCACAGACATTGATAAACGCAATACAATTACTATACAGCGAGACATGGGCTACTGTAAAACTAGGGGATGGACAAAGAGTTTCTTCAAAAATAAAAATAACAAACGGATTAAAACAGGGATGCGTCCTTTAGCCAGGTTTATTCAATCTATACCTAGCAGATTTGAACAGTCACCTAGAACAAATAAATGGACACCCACCAAATCTGGCAAATGAGCCGGTTCAATACTTACAGTATGCAGATGACATCGTCCTGGTAAGTCAAACTCCGATAGGGCTACAAAGGTTAATAAACAAACTCATAGACTACATGGACACCCAAGGTTTAGAATTGAACAAATCAAAAACCAAGGTGGTAAGATTAGCAGGCCCAAGACAAGGAAACTACAAATGGTATGCAAAGAACTCTCAAATAGAGGAAATAAGAGTTTATAAATACTTGGGCATCAAAATGGCAAGAAATTTGTCAATGGTGGAGCAGAAAAAGGAGATTACAGCAAAAGCACAATCCCTAATATTTGCCTACAAACAACTATCCAAGAAACTGGAAAGCCCTTCATATGGGCATCTTTTAAAAATTATGGCATCCCAATTGCTACCGACCTTGTCCTACGGTCTGGAAACCTGGCATGGCCAAGAAAGCAACATCTTAAATAAATTACAAACCAAGGCTTATAAAACGGTATTCAATCTCTTTAAAGGTTCCTCGCCAGCACAAATTTGTTTGGAATTCGGACTACAGAACCAAGCATTCCAAAGGAAGGCAACCATGGTAAATCTATGCTGGAAATTCAGAGCAGCAGAATTGGGAACTTTGAACAACTTATGCTGGTTGGAAATAAAACAACAACTTGAGCAAAAAATCCCAAACTCATGGGGGGACCAATTGAGGATAGCCCTAGAAGAATTAGAGCTCAATGGGCTTTGGAACAGCAAGCTGGAAAAGGCCACATTTAAAAAAGCTTGCAATAACAAAGCAAAAACATTATCTTTTGTGGAGGACAAAAGGGGATTGTTAAAACGCCGCCACGCATGGGTCATAATAAATTCTTATACACGGCTAAGACCACAACCGTACCTTGCAGCTCACTTCCGATTGTCCCTAAAAAGGAGGTTCATGGCATACAGATTTGGAGATCATTGTTCACTGGACTTGGCGCCCTCCTGGAAAAATAAAGACCAAACAAAGGCATGTCGCTTATGTGGTTATCACACTGAATCCCTGTGCCATTTACTGTGTGTCTGTGAAACAGTAAAATCAGAAAGAAGGAAGGAGCTGAGAACAGTTTATAATGACTTAAATATCCGTACCTGCAGACAGGCGGCGACAAGTTGGATGGGCGCCACATCAAACATTTTAATATGCAGGGGGATAAAATATATGATAGCGGTAGAAAGCTTACTTACAAAAGTAGGCAAAGATTGAATGCTGGGTACCACAAAGAAATTAAGTAGGACTCTATGAACTGTAAATGTTCTTTTTTTTTTTTCTTTTTTAATAAGAAATGTGTTTTATATGCTTTATGGTTTGTGAAAACCAAATAAAGTTACTTTTGACTGACTGACAGACATACCCACTCACTGATTCCTAAGTCTACACACACAACTACCCATTCAAAAACAGAATCATTTATACATGCAGTCACTAATTATTAGAACACTATCAAATGCACTTATACACATATATAGACATTGACACATCAGCAGTCATCTTAGTCGGTTATGCAGTCATCCTACTCACTCATGAAAAAATTAATCACACTTACATTTACTCACTTACACAATTATCCAACAACACCTCATTTATTCAAACACATAGTAACTCATAGTTAATATGTTAAGAAATCACCATTACAATTATACACTCATTCATATAGTTACTCTAACAATCACTGACTCTTACACATACTTATTTATATACACCAACTCTCACATACAATGCCTTTTTAATTTTTTTACTTTGTTGAAGATGTACAACTAAAACATATATTCGCTCACCAACATACAAATAAATACACTCAGTCACCCAAACAACTGTTTCCACATGCACTCTTAAACCTATACACCTAGTCAATCAACCATTCACACATCTATGCATAGTTACACACACCCCATCTAACCACACACAAACTCAGTGTCCCATACAAATACTCACCCAACTAATCAATAACTAATATACACACTCATGTAGTTAGTGACCAACTGATGTAGCATGTTATACAACAGAGACAGTGATGCACACATTCACATAGTTTAGTTACTAATCCATGTATTAAGTGAGACACTTTTAATTACTCACTTAAACAGACAGTCAGACAGCTACTAAATCCTCCATCCAGACAGTTATATATCCACTCAATCTTCAATGCAGATTGGTATATATATAATACATATTTAAATTTCAAACTAAACCACATTCACTGGATGATGTCATCAGTGATGTCATTTGAGATGTCATCAGTGATGTCATCATTGATGTCAATGACCATGTCATGAATGATGCAATATGTGACATCATCAGCAGTGCATTGCGGGCACGCGAGGTATAGTTAGCAGAACTAACTATAACGGAGGAATTTCTATGGTTTTGTACGAGTGAAATGGCCAGCTAACTATAACACCCCTGAAACCTATGTTTTTTTTCTGTGAATATATATATATCTATATATATATATACATATTTGTAATTCAATAGTAAGCCAATTGTAGATAAGTAGTTATGATAAAAGATTTCTTATTTGTGTAGTCACTTATATACATGTTAAAGACATAGACTAATGTAACTAACAGTAATATGTACATTTGTTAAGCAGAACTAATGATATATATATATATATATATATATATATATATATATATATATATATATATATATATTATTTAACGCATTTATACAAAGCAATATACATATATATCAGTATATATCTATAGTACAAATAAATGCTTATATACAGAGGGATATGTTGTATATTTCTGTTTGCGTATGGTGGTTATGTGGGAAAGAGCCAATTCTTGAGTAGTTTTCTGAAGATAAGGGGGTTATCCGTGAATCTTATGTTGGGGGTAAAGAGTTCCATAGTTTGGATGCTTGAACAGAGAAGGATGTGCCACCCATGTTTTATTTCTTGTATCTTGGGATTTTGAGGCGAGGTGCCACTCTAAAGCAGAGGTTCCTTTGTTGAATGTGTTTGGTGATTTTATTCCTGATGAAGAGCGGTCCCGTTCCATGTATTGCTTTGTAGGTGATACAAAGCAGCCTGAAAGTAGATCTTCTGGCAGCCGGTAACCAATGCAGGGCTTTAAAGGCAGGAGAAATGTGGTCTTGCGTTTTTATAGGAAAGTTTAAAGTTCTGAATCCGTTGCAGTCTTTTTATGGTTGTTAAAGGTGATCCATGGCAGATGCTAGTTGCATAATCGAGTTTGGACAGAACAAGGGAGATGGTAGCCTGGACCTTGTGTGGAAATCCCAAATGGGGGAAGATTCTGCGCATGGTTTTTATAGTAACAAAGCTTGATCTTGCTATTTTGTCCACTTGGGCATTCATTGATAGCTTGGAGTCCATGGTCATTCCGAGGTTTCATACTCCTTTAGGCTCTGTTCCCAGATCATCAGGCCACGCGGCGAGCGTCATAATGTTTCCAATCGCCACATGTGAGTATTTTTCATTTTGAAAGCATTCAGTTTGAGATGGCTCCACGTCATCTATTGATTCACAGTTCTGAGACAACTGAAAATTGCTGAGTTTCTATTGTCTTTGGGGCGTTCCAGTTGAAGGTGTATCTGCGTGTCATCTGCATAGTTATAGCACGTGAGGTGAAATTGAATGATCAGTGCTGGTAATGACTTACTGTAGATGTTAAAAAGCATGGGTGAGATGAGAGTCTTGAGGGAGGGGTTTCACCCAGGTGCTAGTCCTCCTCGATCTGTCGGCGGCCTTCGACGCTGTCGACCATGAGCTCTAGGTGGACCATGTCAGAGCAGTGAGTCTGCAGGACACAACACTTGACTGGATTATCTCCTGTCTCCCTTTGGTTCATCTAAGGTCCGATTATCAAGCGCAGTACCTCAAGGATCCTCTTAATCCCCTCATCTTTTTTAACTTGTATGTACGCCCCCTAGTGAATTCCTTAAAAACAATGAATGTCAGAATATACACCTATGCAGATGATATGCAACTGCTCTTTACAATCGACAACTCTCCGAATTTAAAGAAGCCTTCCAGAATACGATGCTGTTCATCCATGACTTTATGAACAGCAACCAACTAAAATTCTGCTCAGACAAGACAGAGATTGTCGTAATGATCAGCAAGTATGATGTGTGGAACACCTCATTCTGGCACTCTCTGAGTCGACGACTCAGTAAAAAGTCTTTGAGTTCTTTTTGACAAGAATCTGTCTATGAAACCCCAAATAGGAGCAGCAACTTCTTCCTGTTTTCTGCAACTTCGCAAAATCAAGAAAATTGACCAATTCCTTACCTTTGAAGTCCTCGTTCAGGTTATCATTGCCTTAGTCATCTCAAGGATAGACTCTCTACCTAGGCCTCCCAAAAGGCCTCAATCAAAGACTTCAACTGGCGCAAAACCAGGCAGCCAGTTTATATATTCCTACAGCCTAGAAACTGCCACATCACCCCACTAATGAGAAAACTACATTGATCTGTCAGTATAACAATGAGCCGTCTTTAAGACTGGTTGCATCATTTCTAAATTTCTATGGTAGTAGCTCAGCCATTATATGAGCCCGAATTCAAAAATATACTCACAATCATAACTTGAGATCCATTCATTTGAAGAATCTTACAATCCTTACATTAAAAAAAAAGAAACTGGGAAGCTCTAGATTATCTGTACCCCCCCAACATCTTGAACTACTTCCCACTTGAGATTAGAACCCCACGACTTATATGAGATTCAGGCAACTTTTAAAAACATGGCTATTCAGACAAGCTTATTACTAAAGACGCAAGTAGCGTGTTGTGCTTCATCCACCTAAGCGTCAAAAAATCGACTTGGTGTACATGCGCTGGATAAATACTAGTAACATAACAACTAGGATTGTGATCTGTCAACGCAAGTGGTCTGTTGTGCCAATACATCCATGTTATTTGGAACCTAGACAGTGGGACATTGGCTGCAGTCTTTGAAGATGTCAGCACCTCTTTGACCCAGTAAATACATGATGGGCAAGAGGCAGCCATGTACGTTATACATGTAGGGTTGGATACTATGAATTGTGTTGGCAGGGCAGCTGATACAAGTGTGGTCATTCATCGATATGCTTGGACAAAGTCCACTGGGGTAAAAGGTTAGCTGATGGACAAGCCCTTTGATGGGTCCTGCCTCTTTGGTGAAAAGACAGACTCTGTTATGAAATGCTATGAATACAGTAAAGCTACAGCATTTACCTTGGGTCTGTTAGCACCTGCAAAGCAATTCCTGCACCAGTTTTGGAAATGTAGGCAGGATCCAGCACTTCCTTTCCGGTTGGCAATCCATCCTATCTGACAGGTGGGTCGTGCAAATTAGGAAAAAATGTTTTGTCCTACCTTTTATTTCTTCAACATCCCCCCCACACTAGAACAGATTTCTGGAGAGCATCTGTCCAACCTGCTTCAGGAAGTACACTTTTTGCTCTCCAAAGGTGCCATAGAGAGGGTACTGGACCTGGAAAAAGGCAGGGGTTGTAATCTATTTCTATGTCCCAAAAAAGAATTGGGGCTCCCATTTCCACAATGCAATTCAAAATGCTCACATTGGCCCAAATCCTAATCTGCTCTGCATCCGGGTGACTGAATGTTGTCCTTTGACTTGCAGTGCACGTATTTTCCTATACCTTTTATGCAATTCCAAGGCATTACCTATGGTTCATGGTGGGCCCGGAGCATTTTGAGTTTGTCATGCACCCCTTCGGCCTCACCAGCACCCTCCTGATGTTCATGAAAGTGATAGCTGCGGGTCCCTGCCAGTCTTCAGGGGTCAGGAGATACAGTTTTCCATACCTCGATGACTGACTACTGAAGGCGGGCTTGCTGAATGTAGTCATGGGTCACAGCGAACATTTTGGCATCAATTGGTTTCACCATAAACTAGTGGAAGTCTGGTGTGATGAAGCCAAAGTAGGTTTAATCCAGTAGCAGATAAAAAAGTCTAAATCTTCATCAACAGGTACATAACAGCAGTCCTAGATATCCATCAACCGTCCCACCGGGAGCAGCCTGCTAGCTGCTCAGCCCCATTCACCAACTGTCATCCTCATCCAGTCACCCAAGCATTCCACTCACAGCACATACACCAAACATTCCACTCAGAACACTCACACAGGCTGAGCAGATAGTAACAAGTTATCATAAGAGATAGATAGTAATAGGAGAATACTACATATCTCTTTCCTTATAAGCGAAAGACGAAACTTAACATCTTGAAACTATAAACATAAAAGTACAAGATAAGATAAATATTCAAAACGTCTTAAAACTACAAGCATATATGTATAAGAAAAATACATGTACCGAACATTTTAAGGCTGTAAAATAAACAGCAAAAGATAAGTAAAATAGTCAGTAACCCATACATGTGCGCAAGGCGTCTTAAGCATGCAGGGACTCACCCCTGCAACAACAACTCGTGCTGCGGAATGCGTCTTAAGCACGAAAGGCAGATACAGGCTATGAGTAAAATCAACCTCATGTAAGGGTACGCAAAAAAAACAATGGGACTAGGAACCCATACATGTGCGTAGGGGATAAACAACACTCTAACGTCAATCCCCCAAATGAGATCACAGAAGTTACCCATGTAGATATGGGAGAAAGAACCCATTAATATAAGTTAGGGAAAACAAAACCCAATGTCATCCCTCATGTGAGGAATAGAGTGGACAACGTGCAAAATACTGAAGCAATAGGAAGAATATGTAAAACAAAACCATGTAAATCTGTGACAACATTCCAAGCAAACTGTAAAAATGACCAAAAATGAGTCAAAGTCATACATTTGGATCAGGCGACACCTGTGAGCAATGTCTCACACGAATTAGCAGTATACAATTTCCGGTTCTTTCAGGTTCCTTTATCGTTGGGAGAATGGTAACGCCCCCCCCCCCACTGTGCACAAAAGTACCTGGTAATTCTTGCATTCACGAGAACACTGAGCAGGCAAAAACAGAGACGATAAGTAGTACATGCTCCCACAACGGCTTTCCTGTCAGGCTTAAACTGTCAATTGACTTTATTGAAAACGGCAACCCTGACGAAGACGTGGTTGGCGAAATGAAGGTGTTATATCCTGGTTATTTATGTACTGTCATCTTAAATGTGTGCGTAGCCATGTTTGTGCATGCGCTATGTCATTATTTGTATATAGTTCTAAGTTCTGGAAGTGTGCTGGTAAAGGATTCTGGTTGGTTGGCAGTTTTGTCTTTAGCTGCTTACCATGAAGATGTTACCGTGCTGTTATGATTAAACCAAATCATATACAATCAATATGTGTCAGAATTTAACATTGGCGACGAGTTGAACCTCCTTCAGGACAGCACGGGAGAAGGAGTGTTATGAGGACCCAAAGAAGACATTTTGAGGAATAAAAGAAAGAAGAAGAAAAGTGGAAAACGGAAAAGAAAAGAAGGAAGTCGACGAACGATGAGCAAGCAAGTAGCGAGTGCTTACTGTGCGTTGCCCCGTGGTCCCGTGAGCAAAGATTCAAGCAGAGGGGTGTTTTGAAGAAATCAAAATCAAGCGCGAGGTAGACGAAGCAGCAGGATTCCGAAGTGCGCGCTGGGACAGCCTACGTAAGCGCGGTGAGTCACACGCACGACGCAGGAGAGGGCGTCATTGTAACAAGGATAAACAAGTCGAAATACGCATTAGCGCTGAGTCACATGTTCGACGGGGAGAGTGAAGAGTGTCATGGAAACGCGTACACAAAATCTCCGGCGAGTTATGCAGAGTGTTGCGTGTAATGTTTAATGAAAAAAAAATAGGTGAAATATCAAAATAGAAACAACGGAAAGGAAAAGAAATAACAGAGACAGTGTTTTACATTTGAATAAATACAAAGGAGTGAAAAGGGAGTGCATTGTTCTGGGTTAATAGAACAACACATAGAGGAAAATGTGTTGAGGAGCGCAAACGGAAGGTGTGGAAGCAGCAAAAGTTTGGTTGGATAAACGTAAATAAATAAATAAGTAAAAGTCAAAATTAAAGATGCAATTTGATCCACCAGCAAAATTTTTACAGAACAAAGGAGACCCACCGTTGCCATGGATTAGATGGAAAGAGGAATTTTTGACATACATGAAGGCTATTGACGGGGAAAGAATGGGTGCAGAAAGGAAGAAAAGTATACTTTTACATTGTGTAGGCTCGGAGGGACAAGATGTGTTCAGGGCTTTACCACAGATTACACCTCAGGAAGGGAACGAGAATATAAATGCATATACAGAAGCGTTGCTAAGGATGGAAAAGAGATTTAAACCTACCACAAGTATTGCTCTCAACAGGTTTAAATTTTACACGAGAGCGCAAAAGGAAGAAGAGTCCTTCGATGATTTTTTGACAGGTTTAAGATCCCTATGCATGAAGTGTAATTTTGGAACTATGGCAGATGAGATGATTCGAGACCAAATAATAGTACATGTAAGGAATAAGAAAATTCAAGAAAGTTTGTGGGTAATGGGCGACCCGAAACTTTCTGAAACTATTGCTACGGCCAAAGCTTTGGAACAGTCTGAGAAATGGATGAAAACAGTAAGACATTGTGAAGCAAAAAAAGAAAACGTGGAAGAAGTGTGCGCGGTTAAAAACAAAGATGAACATAAGCAGGAGAGTGTCCAACAGAAAGTAATGGCGAACAGATTTTATGGAAACAATATGAACAGACAAGGAGATAATTTTGGTGGTCAACATGTATGTTATAAGTGTGGTAGTAAATCACACATTGCTTCCTTTTACGGATGTCCTGCCAGAAACAAAGAATGCAGGAAGTGTGGAAGAGTGGGACATTTCAGCAACATGTGTAGAGACTACAGAAAGCCTGTTTCATTTCCACGTGGGTCAATATCTACTGTTTCAGAAAACAGAGACGTCAATGGTGCAATGAGTCATGAAGAAAACTTTGAATATGAAAGAGGTTTTGTAGTGTCAATCATTAATGGAGGTGAAGTCTTAATTGATCCTCCCAAATGCAAAGTAATAATTCTAGGAGAAGAATTACATCTCATGGCTGACTCTGGCTCACCTTGGACAATTATATCAAAACAATATTGGTTAGAGAAGTTGAGCACAGTGTGTGAAGGGAAAGTGTTACATAGTGGTGACATTATTGCTGAAAGCTTTGATGGGTCAAGGATTGACATGGAAGGTTACTTTAATGTTACTGTAACTTTTAAAAACAGATGTGTAGACATCAAGTTATACATTGCAGTCAAAGGAGTGAATGTGTTGGGTTGGCGCGATCAATGGAAGTTAGGTGTAATACTAAACCCACGAGCAATAGAATCTGTCACTTTAGATGAAAATTGGTCAACTGGGAGAATAGCGGTGATAGAGAATGAAGGGAAAATTTCGAAGTTAATGGAAAAATATAAAGGTGTTTTTAGTGATAAATTAGGCAAACTTAGGAACTTTGAACACAAAATAATTTTGAAAGAGAATGCCCGACCTGTAAAACAAAAACTCAGAGGTGTACCCATAAATGTAAGGGAGGAATTAAGGAACGTGTTGAAAGATCTTACCAGTGAAGGGGTGATTGAGGAGATTGAGTCCTCGGAATGGGTTTCACCCATTGTTTTAGTACGGAAGACGGATAAAAACTTGAGAGTATGTATTGATTTGAGAGCTTTGAATGAAAACATAATCATAGATTGTCATCCTCTTCCCAACATTAATGAAGTTGTATCTATGTTAGAAGGGGCAAATGTTTTCTCTACATTGGATTTAAGATCTGCTTATCATCAGATCTGCTTAACTGATGATTCGAAGAATTTAACTGCCTTTATTACACCTCAAGGTTTGTTTAGGTACACTAGAATGCCGTTTGGTTTGGCTTCGGCCGCTTCTGTGTTCCAAAGAGTCATGTTTCACATTTTTAGAGACATTGATCAATTTGTAAAATGTTTTCAGGACGATATTCTTATATTTTCGAAGAATGAGATTGAACATGAACAGCATTTAATTGAAGTGTGTGAGCGTCTAGGAAAACATGGCCTTACCTTGAAGGGACACAAATGCAAACTTTTTAAGAAATCAGTAGAATATTTAGGGCACACCTTATCAGGTGATGGAGTTGTACCTAAAAAAACTAATGTGGAAGCAATTTTGAATGCCCCTGCTCCAGTCAACAAAGAACAATTACTAAGTTTTGCAGGCATGTGCGAATACTACAGCAAGTTTGTAGAAAACTTTGCATGTAAAATGGAACCTCTTAGGCAACTTTTAAGAAAGAATGCAAATTTTGATTGGTCAAACAGTCAGGAGAAGGCTTTTGAGGCTATCAAGGAAGAGATTGTTAATGCACCAACCTTGAAACCATTTTGTCTAAAGAAAGAATGTATAATTACTGTTGACGCCAGTCTGTATGGCATTGGGGGAGTACTTTCTCAAAAGAGTGGTAAGGAGGAATGGAATGTGGCATTTGCTTCGAGGACATTGAATGAGTCAGAAAGAAAATATGCGGTCATTGAAAGAGAGCTTCTTGCTTGCGTGTGGGCTATAGAGCATTACAAGCTTTATGTGTGGGGCAGCAAATTTACATTGAGAACTGACCATAAACCCTTGGTCAACATTTTGTCTCCTGGTGGTGGGTGGAATTCCACTGCTAGAATAGCTAGATTATCTTCAAGGCTTCAACAATATAATTTTCAAACTGAGTATGTCCCAGGGAAGAAAAATGTCACAGCCGATTGCTTGTCAAGGTTACCATGTGCAGACAATTTAGTGTGTGCTATTAGGGAATCAGATTTTGTTCTTTGTGTCAGTGATGTCATACCTTCACAGTTCGATGAAATCACTGAGTCTGTGTGGAATGAGGCGGTCAGCAATGATCAGGATTTGCTTGAAATCAAGAAATTTGTTGTGGAAGGTTGGCCTAAAAAACAGCAGATCAGTTCTGAATTATTACCATATTTTAAAGTGTCTGAAGAATTGGAATTGGAAGGGGAGATCTTATTCAAGAATAACAAATGTATACCTCCTAGAGGTGTACAGAATTTGATTTTGTAGATTGCCCATAAGACACATCCAGGGATATCCTCTATGAAACGACTTGTGAGGAATTTTTTTTGGTGGCCTGGCATGGACAGATTGATTGATCGTATTGTTAGGGAATGTGAATTTTGTGTATCCAGTGACAGAATGTTGAGTGTGCATATTCCCCCACTAAGGATGGTGGAATGGCCTAAAGAACCGTGGAAGAAATTAGCTTTTGACATTTCGGGCCCATTTAATATTTTGCCAGAAGCATTCAGATTTGCTTTGGTATTAGTTGATTACCATTCTAAATGGCCCGAAGTGAAGTTTGTTTCAAAGGTTACCACCAGTACTGTAATAAGTTTTCTAAGAGAAATTTTTGCACGCAAAGGATGTCCTTCTTGTATTGTCACTGACAATGGGGTACAATTTATTTCATCAGAGATGAAGTCTTTTGTAAATGAGTGCGGCATCAAACATGTTTTTACATCTGTTTATGGGCCACATGAAAATGGGCAGGTTGAGCGTTTCAACCGAGTTTTGAAGAATTTTGTTTCTGAAGCTGTCAAAAGTGGGGGAAATTGGTTGCATTTGGTAAGGGAAAAACTCTGGACGTATCGTATCACACCTCATTCCACTACTGAGGTCAGTCCTTTCAAATTGTTGAAAGGAAGGGAGCCTGCTTCGAAAATTTGTCCTTGGTGGTTTAGGAGTAAATGCAAACAAGATGTTTTGGAAAATAAATGTATTGATAGTACTGCTGTCAAAGTTGATAGTAAGCAAAACAGAACTCAATCATGGTTTAACAAGAAGTGGAAGACCAGAATTCCTAACTTCAAGGTTGGTGACTGGGTCAGAATTTTGCAGCCAGGTTTTATTAGCAAAGGCTCAAGCAAGTTTGGTCCTGCCATGCAAATTGAAAGAGTTTATAGAAATTCTGTAGTTACTCAGGATGGCAAACTGTGGAATGTTAGAAGAGTTGCAAAGTGTTGCCAGCCCATGCATTCTAAGTGTCCTTCTGTTACAAATGGAGACTTAAGCTTGTCTAATACAAAATATGTGTCAGCACCTAACAAGACAAGCAGGGGTGACTCATCTTTCAATTCTAGGAAGTCTACCCGTCTTAGACAATTTCCTAAAAAATTGGATGATTATGTGTAACACTGTTGTTTGTTTTTTACGAAAGGCAGATACAGGCTATGAGTAAAATCAACCTCATGTAAGGGTACGCAAAAAAAACAATGGGACTAGGAACCCATACATGTGCGTAGGGGATAAACAACACTCTAACGTCAATCCCCCAAATGAGATCACAGAAGTTACCCATGTAGATATGGGAGAAAGAACCCATTAATATAAGTTAGGGAAAACAAAACCCAATGTCATCCCTCATGTGAGGAATAGAGTGGACAACGTGCAAAATACTGAAGCAATAGGAAGAATATGTAAAACAAAACCATGTAAATCTGTGACAACATTCCAAGCAAACTGTAAAAATGACCAAAAATGAGTCAAAGTCATACATTTGGATCAGGCGACACCTGTGAGCAATGTCTCACACGAATTAGCAGTATACAATTTCCGGTTCTTTCAGGTTCCTTTATCGTTGGGAGAATGGTAACGCCCCCCCCCCCCCCCCACTGTGCACAAAAGTACCTGGTAATTCTTGCATTCACGAGAACACTGAGCAGGCAAAAACAGAGACGATATGTAGTACATGCTCCCACAACGGCTTTCCTGTCAGGCTTAAACTGTCAATTGACTTTATTGAAAACGGCAACCCTGGCGAAGACGTGGTTGGCGAAATGAAGGTGTTATATCCTGGTTATTTATGTACTGTCATCTTAAATGTGTGCGTAGCCATGTTTGTGCATGCGCTATGTCATTATTTGTATATAGTTCTAAGTTCTGGAAGTGTGCTGGTAAAGGATTCTGGTTGGTTGGCAGTTTTGTCTGGAGCTGCTTACCATGAAGATGTTACCGTGCTGTTATGATTAAACCAAATCATATACAATCAATATGTGTCAGAATTTAACAGAAGGTCAGAGCACCCACAATAGAAATGATGCATGGCCAAACTTAAAATGGCCGCACGCTGTTCATGTCGCGCCAAGTGGCTCTCGGCACGTTTGCACCTCGGAATGTCCTTCAGCACAACGTCGGATACAGGAGGAGACAGCAACGTCAGCGCGTTTTCACAATGGAGGTAAACCCACGCGCTGACAAAGCCTCATGCAGCGTTACTTTTAAAATATGAAAACGGCGGTTGGGAAAGTGCGCAGGCATCAGGTCTCAACGGAGACAAAAAACCAAAGATGAAAATGTGTCTCACCTGACAGTAGTATAAGGGCACATTAGGCAACGCAATAAACCGTGTAAAACACAGCTAGTTTCACCATGTGAAAGCCAGTTCCACCATGTGAATCAGAACCAGAAAGATAAATCATGTCTTGAATTAACACGTAGGCTTGTTTTTCGATCTTCACGCAAAGCCCATTTTACCTCACACCACTCGCAGGGCTTGGGAATTATCACAGCTGTGTACCCCCAAATACGTCTTGTCACCTGTCTTCAGTCTTCTAGGCACAACCACAGATGAGATGAGGGAATAGGTGTGGTGTTGCCATCACAGCTTGAAACATGACTATAGGCAAGAGCTGGTGCAAGACCCAGTGTGTAGGAACAGGTGGTCCAGTGCCTTCAGGCCTCAGGCAGACACAAGCAAAGTCAGACAGTCTTTCCCTTGTAAAAATGTACATGCGAGTCACACTCTGCACAGCAACCTTGAAGTAAAAAGAAAGGCTTACTTTGTTTGAAAGCTCACTCTGCGCAGCGTCCATGAAGCCTCTTGTTGAAGTTGACTCTAGAGGCAGGGTACAGCACGCTTGTGTGTGGGCTGTCCGGTGTAATGGACACCGGTGGGACTGCACAGCGCGCTGACTTTGTGCTTGTTTCCTTTGTTTAATTTGAAACTGAATGTCTTTAAAGAGAGATACCTGTGAGGCCTCTTGAGAGTCTTTTCTGTAGCATATTGTTCCTGTTGCTTTGACCAGTCGTCCGTTACTTGTAGTACCTTTTCTCCAGCATATTGTAGAAAGCATGATGAGGATTCTCAGGCCACTTGTACCCACTGTTGAGCGTGGGGAAGTCTCCAACTCGTCGCCAAAAATAAGTGTAGTAATCAGGACAACGCTGGTGTGATGAAGCCAAAGTAGGGTTATTCCAGTAGCAGATAAACAAGTATAAATCTTCATCAACAGGTATATAACAGCAGTCCTAGATATCCATCAACAGTCCCACCGGGAGCAACCTGCTAGCTGCTCAGCCCCATTCACCAACTGTCATCCTCACCCAGTCACCCAAGCATTCCACTCACAGCACATACACCAAACATTCCACTCAGAACACTCACACAGGCTAAGCAGCTAGGAACAAGTTATCATAAGAGATAGATAGTAATAGGAGATTACCGCAAAGTCCTACCTGATTCCATCTTGGAGGCTTACATTCATTGGGGCGATCCTGGATAAGGTGGAGTTCAGGTCTGTTTCTTCACAGCAACAAGTCCAGGATATTCGGTCTATGATCCCAATGTTTCATTTTCAGGTCACAACCACCTAGCCTGGTGCGGTACCTGGACAGCAGAGCAGACATCTGGCAGATCAGGAGTGGCATCTACATCCATCAATTGAGTCTGAATCCTGGTTAGATTGTTTCGCTTTTTTCGACAATGCACAGTGTCAACAATTTGGTGTGTCGGTGTTTCTGCAAGAACACTCATTAGGTTAGAATGGGACAAAAGACTCCTGTATGTTTTCCCACTACTTCCTCTCCTGACTAGAGATCTGAAGGAGGTCAAGAATGACTAGACAGAAGTCACCCAGGTGCCCCAGAATGGGCCAAGAGATTGTGGTATTCAGAAGTCCTGAGCATGAACATCTGACCTCTGATCATGTCGCCACTTTGGGAGGACTTCATGTTTCAGCAACAGAGTCCTTCACTCAATTTACAGCACCATGCATGGAGACTGACCAGCAGTGGTTGACTGTGTTGGAGTTATGGATTGAGCTGGTGGATGTCGGCCTCGCCAGTAGGTGCTCTTTGATTAAGTCCTTTATGACGGGCGCTGGGAAAAATTTGTGACCTGGTGCTTACCATACAGATTTCTAACAGCCAAAGCTGTCAGATATCTTTGTATTTATTTAGTATTTAGCCAAGCAAGCCCTTCCAATGTGCATTGTAAGGTTATTTGTTGCTCCTTTTATCATTTCCATTGTTGGTGGACCAACTGTCCTTGTTCAAATGAGCTGTTGGTATGAGATTTGTTATAAGTTTGATACATGTTTCCCACAAGCTGCACTAGGACCTTAACCTGGTCTTGACATTCCTCATGTGTTCTTTATTCGAGCTGATGCATAGCAGCTTACTGCGTCTCCTGCCCTTGACGAATGTCATCCTTATTGTGAATACATCAGCTTGAGACATGACATAAGTAAACTACAGGCACTCTCAGTACATTGTCCCTACACCACTTTTTCCAGTAAAAAATTGGTGCTGAGGACTCGGGTGACCTTCGTACCTAAAGTTGTGGCTTTATTCCATATAGGGTAATTTATCACTCTACCAGCGTTATTTGGTCCCCCCTCACCTCTCGAAAGAAGAGGAGAGGCTCCATCCATTGGACTATATTTTGGTTTTAAGTTTTTATGTAGATCGTGCCAGGGATAGTAGGATGGACAATCATCTTTTGTGTGGTTTTCTGGAGTAAAGAAAGGGAAGGCGGTACAGAAGAGATCCCATGTCTAGGTGTGTAGTTCTGTGCATTAAAATCTGCTGCACACTGGCCAAAGAGCAGCTTCCAGAATGTCTCAAAGCCATTCCATCAGGGCTAACGAAAGCTGCTACCACTGCCTTGACATCTGCCAGACAGCAGCATTGGGCCTTGGTGCATATGTCTACGAAGTACTACATCCTTGACGGCCTTTGCAGGTCCTTCAGTCTCTCATCCTCCCCTCTTCCTGCATCAATATTTTGAATATCTTTTGTAAAGATTTGTGAATATTTCTATCCCCTTTTGTTTTTTTCTCTTCTCCATGGTACATTTCTCTTTCTCACCTTGTAGCTCTTTCTTTTTCTCTCCCTCACTCTCTGACCAGGGACATAACACAAGCCCCAGAAGCCCCTGCAACCTTCTCAACCTTTCAGGGGGCCCCTATTTTGGCCAAGATCAATGAATATCTGAGATTTGAGAGACTTAGGGGCCCCTCCTTAACATTCTGCAGGTAGTCCCCCCACATTTGGCATTACACTACTGTTTCTAACGTCATTGTGTTTGGAGCTCCAGGTGGTAGTAGCTGACCCAGCAAAGTATCGCTTTAGGACATATGTTGACCTGAATTTGGATACTTCAGGCTGAATGTTATTTCAGCTTCAAGGTCTCTTTCTCCACCAGAAATGGGGAGTAATTCTGCCAGGCAACCTGGGTTGTTTTGGTTACTGGCTTTGTAAGGCAGGCTGTAGATTAAGAGTCTCCTTTTCTGTAGTGAGAGCTACTTCAGATCAGTGAAAATCATTGTGAGTTACTGAAGGCTAAGCAATTCGTATGTTGTTACCAGACACCCTCATGCCCAGCTATTGACTTTAAGCCTAATGTCCATAGAACCAGATACTATAGTTTCAACAAAATACTTTGACTAGGGGCACTATAATAGGACTGCCATGTGTGTCAGTGAGAGTGTGGTCTCTTGGGGATATATAAACGTGTGCGTATGAATGGGATAAATGTTTAAGGGTAACTGAGAGCCTATGTCGTATGTACTTGTGGCACTGAAATACTTTTCGTCATATGTGATACAGTTACATGCCTTAGAGGTAGCACACAGAGATTATTTGCTTCAACTCGTCGCCATAAGATTGTTGTAACTGACTCCAGGCTGGTTGTAGAGTTTCAAGTATATTTATTGAAGCAGTTACATGTTCAGATGTTAAGTCAAATAGTAGCCCCAGCAGGAGCAGCCAGCATGCTGCTCAGCCCTTCTCAAACTGACGTCTCTGACCCCCAACATTCCATATGACATCATTCTAAGAGGAACTCACTGGCAGAGCATGTACACATAGAAGCCAGGATATAACATATCCCCCTTTCTTCCAAGAAGGAAAAGAACACCATAGCGGATAACTTGAAAACAGAAGCTGGGTAAGCGGAAGAGAGTAGAGAAAACCAGGGAGAGACAAGAAGAGTAGTGGGAGACAATAGAATTAAGTACAAAACAGATAAAGATAATACAATACCCATCCTCCTTTCTTTATATAACCAAAGAAGAGAAAGAGTGGAAAGAGAAACCATCAATGACTACCTTCTGCACACCAATTGGCCAGAAATGTATGCGAGAAGCAAGTCAGAGCAGGAGGAAACAAGAAGACAGAGAAGAAGAGAAATATAAAACATTACTCACACTTTCCATCATGTAATGAAGACTGAAAAATAAATAGAGAACAGCACTGGGCCATAGTGTTTACAATAAAACAAAGCGTAACATTTAGAGTAAAACAAACGCCCAGTGAAAAATAAACCTTGCACTATGGTAATGGGACTGGAACCCAAACCGTACACCCAATGAGGGTAACCATTCGAATGTGCAAAGGAATCTTGTGTGGAGACTAAAATGTTGTGCACTATAGAAACGTAAACCTTGCACTATGGTAATGGAACTGGAACCCAAACCATACACCCAATGAGGGTAACAATTCGAATGTGCAAAGGAATCTTGTGTGGAGACTAAAATGTTGTGCACTGTAAAACAGGAACGATAAACATTGTGCACTGTAACAAATGGGTGGGGAACCCCAAAACACACCCTGTATAGGACAAGATGTAAACGTGTAACGTATTGTGCACCATAGTGACGGGACTAAAACCCTTGTGAGACACCTCGTGTGGAGGTAAGGACAATGTGCACTGTAAAGACGGGACTAAAACCCCTGCGAGACACCTCACGTTGAGGTACAGACATTGTGCACTGTGTGACAGGACTAAAACTCTTGCGAAAAAGAGATAGTAAACACTGCTCACATGAAATGAAAAAGCAACCTAACTGGTTCTGTAGCTTGACTTGTCACACCATTAAAAAGTCACTGAGCAGTTTTAGAAAATGTAGAGTTAACCACAACACACCCTGCGTAGGGCAACAAAACAAGATACAACGACCTTGTGTGGAGGTCTGTTGACATGCACTGTAGCAATAGTGTAGACCCATGCTTTACACCGTGCAAGAAGACTAAAAACTTCCCCAACATAAGAGAAACTAAACTGTTTAGAGAGGAGGTTGAAACACTGTAAACTGTAAATGGAGTGAATCACTGTAAACTGTAATAAATTAGACCTTCAAAATTGCATACAAATACTGAATGGTGAGATATTGGCCATGGAGCTTCAAGCTCGTAATGTGAGAAAATGTCACTAGATGGCAGCGTAACACAGAGTAGTGAAAATGTATGACAACAAGATTTCACAATTTTTTACAATACTACGCTGCACTGAGAAAAGAATGCCACCTCCAATAAAAACGAGTCACTGTTGTTTTTTAAAAGTCACATGTGCTCCGATAAACCTTCCAAGTATGTTTTGCCCATTAGAAAAAAGAAATACTTTCATGTTGCAGTTTCCTAAAATGTTGATGTGGAACGAAAAGAAGACAAATAGACTCTGTCACCGGATAGAGCTCAATCCTCATGAAAATCCACGAGCAGGCAAACAGCCAAAGAGAGTGTGTAATTCTTGCTCCCACGACGGCGTTTCTGACAGGCTAAAGCTTCAATTAACTTCATTTAAAACGTCTCAACTGACAAAAACATGGTTGGCAAAACGGGAATAGAGCACTTGCAATTGTATTGAAAAATCGCCAGTCATAAAATAGAGGCACGTTGATCACGTCGCGCCGGGTGGCTCCCAGCGTGCAGGTGGTCCCCAACATCCCTCAAGGAAGGCAATACGTCACAGGGGCTCCGTGGAAGGCAGCAAAAGACAGGTAAGTGCGCACGCTGGAAAATGCTCGCGCTTGAATCTTCAAATGCCAAGAGGCCGTTAAACTGCCAATGTCTCTGAAGAGACCAACAATAATTGTCCACAAATGCCCCACACGCAATGTTATAAATATTAAGTGAAAACAAGGGCAAACGCGAAAAAAACATGTGCCATAAATGTCTCACCTTTCCTTGCCCCAGCTCAGACACGTCTTGTGACCTGACCTCATTCTTCCAACCACTACCACAGATGAGATGAGGGAGACTGTGTGGTTTTGTCTGGGCAGCGTCATTGTAGTCAAGGTCTGTTCCAACGCAGGCAGTTATCAGGCATACACTCTGCGCAATACCAATGAAGCAAGGTAAATGGCATACTGTACATGAAGGCTCAGTCTGCGCAACATCACTCTAGTGTGAAGAGACTTACCAAACTTGTAGGTTCACTCTGCACAGCCTCATTTAGGTGTCTTGAAGTAGTAGCAGATAAAATGTAGATGCAACACAGATGAAGACTTGTCTCAAGAGATATTGATGTTGTGAGGCACGTGTAGAGAACAGGTTAGCGCAGAAACAGAAGTACCTCACTGGAGATACAAACGCCGGCAGTCGCTAATTACCTTGTTTGTAAATAAACTGTAGGAACAGTTTGCAGTGACTTGAACTGCAGTTGAAACAAAACAGTAGGAACTGGTTCGGGCTGCAACTGAAACAGACGCTGTAGGGACAGCAAACAGAGACTTGAGCTGCCGGTGCAGTTCGGGTCACTAAATCTCCCCCTGCTTCCACGGACGGAATAATTTCTCAGTCACACGCACATACACACATCACACGCTGGTGGGGCCCATAACACCAACATTCATTCTCTCAAACTATCCGTGCCTACAGAGGGATATCAAATCCCGATCTACAGCTGCTCTCTTGGATAGAGGAAACCCCTTCTACTGAATTATCCAAACAGTTCCTCCATCCGGAGGTCAATTAGATCATTTAGTTGTTGTATAATTTGATGACGCTTTTAACTCTCGAATTAATCAATAAACATTTCAAAGAAATAATCACCCGACACAGTTCTTCAAATAATGATTTTCTTTATCTAATTAAAATGCAGGTTAAATCCTAATAATGCAATATTATCTTTTGTCATATTTACCTATTCTGGCTAATTGTCGTTTTCTAAGTCAGAACTGGTCCTCAGAAAGTTCATCAGAGTTCTAAAGTCTCCGTCCCCTTCTGTCAGCATAAGGATCTCTGATCATCGATTCTCCGTCAATAGTGGTCTCTAGCGAAGAGCAGCATAGAGTGTGTCTCCTTCCCTCTCTAGACTACTAATATTTATACTCAAATTTACATATAACCGTAACATTTTCACAATTCCCAGGCAAATGATTGGGTGATTTCAAATGCATCTCAATACATTAAGAAACATTTTCTAATTCTCCCATGTGGAAGAAGTTGTACAGTAGGCGAATGGGAAAAACTGTTCCCAGGTACAAATTGTATCTCTTCGTTGGTAACCGGTAGAGTTCGGTAGTTTATTTGCAATTTGCAACATTAGCTTCAGGTTCAGGGACATTGGCACCTCGCCCAGGGTAGTCTTCATGGGCATGGTCTGACAGGTCACACAAGGGACACGAACGAAGTCAGTGCAGGCACCTTTCTCCATTGTTCAAATGATGAAGTCATGTATTTTAGTTAGGTTTCAGTCGGTGGCCATCTTTTGGTAGGCCAGAATAGTCAACTTTAAGCAAAGAAACACAAAATCGTAATTAATACATAGAAATGATTAAAACAGTGTTATTCCCTTGCTAATACCCTTATGTGTATGTATTTATCAAGCCATATGCAACATTCAAAGCCGTTAATGCTGGTTTATTTAAGCGCAAATCACATTAACACTGCTCAAGCAACACTTATCGTTTTAATATGCATACAACTTAGTTCACTTATTAATTTTAGCCATGCAAATGCATTCCCACGTGTATTTTCTTTGTTAATAAGGTTGATTTAGTACCATCACATCAATCAATTAATTATTAGAATTAATTATTAATCATTTTAATATAAGCTTATATAAATGGATTGGGTATATAAAAAGAAAACGTTTTACCCGCTCCATCACTGCAGTTGAGACAGGAGCTGGCACTGTAGCGTAGAGGGCGACCGATGTAGAGGTCACTGGTGGGGCTGATGTTTGCCAGTAGTTGAGTAACCGCAGCTGTAGTTACAAGAGTTGCTTTAGCTTGAGAGTAGGTCCTCAGATACTCCAGACTTGAAATTGAAGGCCTTAGAGGTAGCACACACAGATTCTTTGCTTCAACTCGTCGCCATAAAATTGTAGTAACTGACTAAAGTATATTTATTGAAGTAGTTACATGTTCAGATGTTAAGTCCAAGAGTAGCCCCACCAGGAGCAGCCAGCATGCTGCTCAGCCCTTCTCCAACTGACGTCTCTGACCCCCAACATTCCATATGACATCATTCTAAGAGGAACTCACTGGCAGAGCATGTACACATAGAATCCAGGATATAACACTAAATTTCTCCCATTTAAGAAAATGGTCATATGTTTAAGTGCAGAAAACGTTCTGCAAAAATGTTCATGATGTGGAAAACCTATCTGCACTTTAAATTTCTTTCACTTCAAATAATGGCTGTATTTTTCTGTTGTGAATATGGCACCGTGTATACCAGCCACTGGCAGCAAGACGCCTGCTGTTTATAAGGACAACACTTTGAAATGGGAGAAAATTCAGATTTTCCACAGCCTGGGTGGGTAGAAAATCATGATTTTATTAAATACACCGAGGCTGATATTATGCATATTTCTTTAATTGCCAACTCACAGCAGCAATAGCTAACAATGCAAAGAACTTAGAACACAGGTTTAACATTCCAATGTCCATATAATCCTGTGAGAGGCAGCCATATTCCTTCTTTAATGCTGCGAACATGTCCTTAAATTCGCTCTATGTCAAGTAAAAGAAACAAAAGGGGATACAATCTAACGACCCAAAGATCCTTCTTCATGGTATATTACTTCTTCTTGTCTCCACCTGAAAAGAGTCAAGAACAAACATTAATGGGTGGGGAACACAGGGAGGGATAATATCAGCCTCCGTGTCTTTAATAAAAACATGATTTTCTACCCACCCAGGCTGTGGAAAATCTGAATTTTATGGCAAGGCACGGAGGCCAATATTATGCATGTTCAAAGCTTTGCCATAATACTCCCTACTGGACAATCCACAGGTTAAAAACTAAATTTCTTAAACACAGAGTCAGAAGACCATTCAGCCACAGCTAAGATGGCTGATAAACCACCACCCAGGATGAAGGCCTTAGAAGCCATTGCCCCTCTAGCAGAGTGTGCGCCAAACTTATTTAAATTGATACCCACTCTATTCATAAGCTCCTTGACCCAACGAGCCAAAGTAGGAGTAGAGACTGCCTTATGTGGAGGCCTGAAAGAAATAACCAACTGCGGATCAGCACAATCTCTTAGACATTCAGTCCTTCTTTCATACTCACGAATACATCTCACCACACAAAGTTTTCTACATTCATCAAAGCTAGGGTAGAAAATCGTTCTAGACACAGTCTTGGTTCTTTCGGAGATAGAGAAGCAAACACCCTCTGGGACAAATCTACACCCTGTAATGTCTAAAGCCTTGACGTCCGAAACTCTTCTGAAGGAAATCAGACACAACAAAATAACCAGTTTCAGAGAAAGATCTCTGAGATTTAAAAATTCGTAATCACTCCAACTCAACAACTCCTTCAAAACAACATCCACATCCCAAAGGGAAGAGTACTTCACCCCCGGAGGGGCCTTAGTTCTCACGCTTCTCAAAAGCCTCCTAACCACATGATGTTGACCGACAGGCACGCTATCCACTAAATCATGACCAGCTGAAATTGCAGACCTTCCAATATTGACAGAACTCTAGGATTTCCCGTCATGGAAAACCTCAGACAAATAGTTAACTACCTCAACTAAAGGAGCTGATACCGGATCTAGACTCCTCGAAGCACACCAACGAACCCATCTCCCCCAAACCAACCTGTAGGCCTTTGAGATACCTAGTGCCCATGACTCCTTAATGAGCTTTGAGGCTTGCGAAGATAAGCCTGACATTTGCCAGGCTCTCCCGAAATCAACCAAGCCATTAGCTTTAAATGACCCTGAAGAACCATCTCGTGGCAATCTCCTGAAGCGTTGGTTAGCAAATCCGGCACATTCGGCAGAAGTACCGGGTCAGCAATCAACATTTCCATAACATCTGGGTACCAAACTTGAGATGTCCAGAACGGGGTTATGAGAACTAGCTCTGCTCTGCCCTTTTTCACCTTTATCAGGACCCTCTGAATCAGAGCAAAGGGGGGAAACGCGTAGCAACGAGACTCGTTCCAAACCTGCATCAAGGCATCCACCGCCTCTGCTGCTGGGTCCGGCCTCCAACTGTAAAATCGGTGAATCTGCGCATTCACGTGATTTGCATAAAGATCTAGCACAAATGGACCCCATCTCCTGTTCAAGGACAAGAACATTTGTCTGTTTAGTCTCCAATCGCTGAAGTCCTTCAGTTGCTGTGAGTTCCATTGAATTGTTCACCCCCGGCAAGTACTGAGCGAGAAGCATAATGTTTCTGCTCAGGCAAAAATGCCAAAACTCTCTTGCCAAGTCCACTAAGGCCTTGGAACGAGGACCCCCTAGTTTGTTTACATATCTTACGGCAGAAATGGTGTCCATCTTTAAAAGAACACAACGTTTGACTTGATCCCTTGCAAAGCTCTTCACGGAAAAGGAACCTGCCAACAACTCCAGGTAGTTGATATGCATTTTGTTCTCCTGGCCTGTCCATTTTCCCCCAGTGGTCAAAGAGCCACACCTGGCTCCCCAACCCTGAAGGCTGGCGTCTGATTCTATAATCATATCTGGGTTCGGGCCAAAGATTGTTCTCCCATTCCATTCCTCGAGATTTTCCAACCACCATGCTAGCTCCTCCTGCGCCACTGAATCTATCTGCATTCTCTGAGATTAGCTCACCCCTTTGTTTAGATACAAAGTCCTCATTCTCTGCAGAGCACAGTAATGAAGGGGAGCTGGGAAAACCACTTGAATAGAAGCCGTAAGAAGTTCTATAACTCTTGCTACCTGCCTCAAGGCAACCCAATAGCTTGCTAGCAGTTTTCGCACCTCTCTGCGAATCTTCCTGACTTTCTCCATCGGTAATTTCAAGACACAATCCAAGGTCGAGATCTGAAAACTCAGAAAAACAGTTTCCTGATTGGGGACTAGACAAGATTTTTTCATGTTTACTATGAAGCCCAAGTCCTCTATCACCCTGACTGCTAAGTTGGTATGTTCCTGAGCCTGTTCCTTGCTTTCTGACATTATGAGAATGTCGTCCAAGTAAATGATCAACCTTATCCCCCTTGATCGTAACCAAGCCACTATGGGACGCATCACTTTCGTGAAACACCAAGGGGCGGAAGTCTAACCGAAGGGGAGGTTCTTGAACCTCCATGTGGTCCCTTTCCATATGACCTTGAAAAGGTCTCTTTGTTCTACACAAACAGGGATAGTTAAATAAGCATCTTTCAGATCCAGACGAGTCAACCAATCTCCCTTCCTTAAGATGTCTCTCAGCATATGAATACCTTCCATCTTGAAATGGTTGTATTCCACCCATTCGTTCAAATCCTTCAGGTTTATAACAGGCCTCATAGTTTTGTCTTTCTTCTCTACCAAAAAGAGATTGCTTATGAAACCATCGCATGAATTCTCTGCCTTCTCTATGTCACCTTTCTTTCCTAGATCTAACACCTCCTGACTTACCAAGTCCTCTTGCTCTTTTGCGAATCTTAGAAGAGGAGGTCTCCTTACCTGGGTCGGATTTGCAACAAAGTCTATTTGATAACCAGATACCGTCTGTAAGACCCAAGGGTCTGATGTGATTTCCTTCCACCTATCTAAAAACAGTGCGAGCCTGCCACCCACTTAGACAAAGCGTCTTTTGCAAACATACCTTGGAATCTTGTTCTCCTTTCACCTCTAAAGCAACCTTTTCCTCCTCTTTGTCTCTGTGGGTAGAATCCAGGGGAGTAAGACCTTGATTGGAATCCTCCAGACATGAAGCCACCTCTTGTGAAAGAGCCTTGGGAAATGCCAATACCGCGGCTGGGGAATCGGCCCCACATTCTCCCGGTCGAACCAAAAACCCTTCTTATGTCTTTCTGAACGTTTTGGATAGAGTTAAATGCCCCTGGGTACTTGGCCATTTCCTTAACAAACTCCTCACCGAAGAGTAAACCATTAGCTAAGTGGCCCGACTCCTTACTAGCGAGTTCTGCCAACTTAGGATCTATCTTCATCAACAGACTTTTCCTCCTCTCAGTACAGAGGGAGGCGTTGGCGTTTCCCAACAAACAAACAGCCCTTTGGACCCACTGGCGAAGTTCCTCAGTATTAATCACGCCCTTCTGTAAGTATGCCTCTTCGCAGAGATCAAACATTTTGGCCAAGGGACCAAAGACGTCAAGGAGGCAGTCTTGGCACACCTTGAGTCCTTTGTCAAGCCCCCTTCAAGGGTCTCTGCCCATCTTGTTAAGGAATATTAGCATTTTAGCATCCAGTTCTGGCATGAATGCAACCTTATTGGCTAGCGAGGGTCTATGACACTCTGACCTGAGTCTTGTCCTAACCTCCTTAGGCATTTATTTTCTTATCCAATACTCCACGTATTGAGCAACATGTTTTGCAGGCACCCACTGTGGAGAGAGGGGGTGATGTATGGTGTTAGGGTCAAACATGAGCTCCCCCCAAGGGTTTGTTACCTGAACCAACAAATCAACATCTTTTTCTTTCTTAACTCTCTTCCTAGGTATATCTTCCTCAACAGAGGATCCAAATTCTGAGGAACAGGAAATGATAATGTCCCAGCTGCTTGAGGACTCGTCGCAGACAATAGCCCTGCGATCCCCTTTGGAGGCCTTTATAGCCTGTTTACTTAACTCCTTGCGAGTTTTGATCCCAGTACCTTTCATTATAAGGGCCCCATTACCTTTCCTCTCTTTTTCAGAGATTAAATGTTTTCTTTTCTGGGCGACCTTTTTGCCAGAGCCACTAGCTGTGGAACCATCCAGAACCTCCTCCACAGACCAAAACTGCTCATCATTAGCAATAGCTCTTTAAAAACTTGCCCTCTATTTTATCTACAAAGTCATCCAGCTTTTTACCAAGCTGAGATGCCAGGGCAGACATCACTTTATCCACACATTCCTTTACTTTTAAGTTCAATTCATCAGTATTCCCATTTGGGTGCTCCATTTCTCACAGAAAAATACACGAATTCGAGACAAACTTTTATAAAACGTAAGTAATCTGATAAAAAACCGAGAACACAGTAGTCTAAATACCTCACACAAAGATAAGTGTTACAAAAGACTCCCAGGTGAACTCCGAAAGACAGTCCAACTGAAAAGGCACCTCAGTCGGACAGGTAAAAACGGACTTCTGCCTCTTTTGCATGTCCAAAAGATGAATGCCACAATCTCATAATCAAAAGGTAGAGGTGCCCAATCCAAGATGGCTGCTGCATCATGTGATGCAATTACGGTGGTCTCTTAGAACAAAAAAATATAGCTCAAAGCAATAAGAACGATCGAAGGTAAAAATTATGAGCTCTCTAAACCAAATTTGTCAAGCTACTACTTAAATTAAGGCAAAGAACGGTATCTTGATGCGCCCACGCCCAATTCAATTTGCGCAAGTGAAAAGATGCTTTAGACGCGCCCCTCAGCGCGGTAGGAGGCGAGAAAAGTTATTTTAATACACGCGCCTTACAGGGCGCGGTAAGAAGCAAGGTTATGCCTCGAGCGCAGAGCGTGCTTTAATGGGAGATATTTAAAGTGAATAAACATGCTTCATACAACATTAAGACCTAATTGGCTTAATTGGAAGTGGAGGAAAACATTAAGACTTCATGTTTCATAGAACTGTTTTTCTTCACTTTAAATTTCTCCCATTTAAGAAAGAGGAGTGTATTTTTCCGTTATAAATATGGCAAAGTGTCTACTCCACTGGCTACTTGGCACAAGAGGCCTGCTGTTTGTCAATGTAACACCTTTAAATGGGAGAAAATTAAAATGAAGAATTAACTTAATCATTAAGGAAAGTTATTTTTAAATTTTCTACTTTTTAAAAACATTCAGAAACATCAGTTTGTTTGCACACTCCAATATTGAATTGGCAAGTAATTACTCAAGAGTTAAATAACTCAGTGCTTCAGTTCTTCACCTCTGTGACCTTGATCATAAATCTAACTCTAACACTGCTCATTATCAGGCCCTGCTATCAGCAGCCTGAAGAAAATAATGTAAAATAAACACAGCCTTCACTTTACTTTAAAGGAAAAATGTGACCCTGTGCGTTTAAAAAAAATTAACTTAAGGCTTTGATCTACTCTGAAGATGTCAATGAGTTACTGGTTGGATACACCTGCTGTGAATATTTGCACATTATCTTTTATATATATGGATAGACGGTGGAGATCAGGCAATATAAGGGTGCTGTGATCAAATTTGTCTGAGGTGGTGGCAAGCCTAGACACTGAATGGTATACTGCCTTGAGTGGTGCAATGGTTGACTGGGGTAGATTGCACATTTAACATTCTCATTATGCAGTCTAGAAATAACTAGTGTGTGCACTGCAGTTTTCAGTTGGATTAGATGCCAGATCTCTTTGGAATGCTTGAAGTTAGAAATGTGTTGACTATGCTGTTGTATGTGCATAGAGAAATGCCTATGTTCTTGAAGATCGTGCATGGATTGAGTAGAGCAGGAGCCAAAATCGAACCCTGTGAGACTCCCCTGGGCATTGTAGCTGTGTCAGATGTGTTGTTCCCAATCATCTCCGCAAAATATTTGTAGGTGAGGAACCTTCTCATGACCTGAGCTCGACAACCCCTGTAATGTGTTATTGTTAGAAATAATCTGCCATGGTCAGACGTGTCAAAGGTCACTGAAACGTCTAGGAGAAATAATACACATATTGTTAGACATCATCTGCAATTGTCAACTGGGTTTAAGGCTGCTGGTAAGTCTAGAAGAACTTGTAAAGAAGCTTCTCATTTGTTCAGATACAATACACATTATCGAGTATCTTCAGGGTAGTCGATACCACACCCGATATCTCTGGCGAAACCCATTCCCTCTGCGCCAAGGAGAACAGAAAGATGTTGAGTATCAGGTCCTGCCTGCACATCAGCCAAGCCCACAGGCAATTCCATCTGAAGAATCTGATCCAGAGATACTCAAAAAGAAGATCTACCTTCAGGGATGTGGAATTCCTGTAGCCCGATGACCAGGAAATATTTTTTGAGGTCAAGAACAAGCTTTCATGTTTATTTTGTCCTTGGGACAAGTAGGCCAAACTCCCTGCAGGACAAACCCTTTGGCTGTCAGTTCACAGTACCGCATTATGGATCAGAGTGGACATTGTCTGCAGTTATGGTAATATTTGTGTCCATGAGTTAATGATTTTCGAACTTGTATTTATGGTTCATTAATACAAGGACTTTATTATTAGGGTGAGCGCTCTAAGGAAATGTTGTACGCACAGACTGATCTATTGACAGTAGTTCTGGAATAAAAATGCGTACACTACACCCATTTGCAGGGTTTAACAATATGGGGCTATGTAAAATGCTCCCAGAATGCTCTCTGATTATATGCAAATATTTGCAGAAACTTGAAAACAAGATTGATAATTCTTTGCTTTGACAATAAAATGTTCACAAAAAAATGCAACTATGAAAAAAATGTTTTGCTAAACTCTTATTCAAGATAAGGACAAGCTGTTGGTATAGGGTTTTTTTTGTTTTGATTTTCAACAATACCTTTATTTAGACAATATTGCACAGCACAGTTACAAGATTCCGCCATTGCAATGAATGAAGTACAACATGACAATGCAATGCAGTAGAGGCAATCGTAAACTTGTGGCACATTGGGGACAATGTTAGGAGACAATAGCCTGTAAGCATAGAGGGGGTGAAGTATACATCAGAAAAGGGTACCATGAGTAGGGCAGAAAGGCAGATGGAGTAGGGGAGGGGGACGGGAGCAGTGAGGAGACAGCTCATGGACCTACACCGGCAGCCGCCGCAGGCCGGGTGCCGGTGGGGAGCGCGGGAGAGGACACAGGGCGCTGTGATTCTTGACTTAAAAGAGGTAGGTCACAAATGGACCCCAAATATCAATTGGACGAGACCTGGCTGGTTGGAGGTCCCGGAACTCAGCCAGTAGAGTTTGGCAGCGTAAGCATCCTCAAGCCATAGGGCAACCTTGGGCACCGGTCTGCGGTCCCAGCACATGGAGACCCTACGCCGCGCAAGGACCAGCAGCATGGCAGTCAAATGACAAGTGGCGCCCGGGCAAAATTTAGCAAAGCCTAAGAGGCAAAGCAGAGGGTCAGGTTGAATCGGAGCCGAGGTGATCGTAGAAATCACAGTAGTTCTGGAATAAAAATGCGTACACTACACCCATTTGCAGGGTTTAACAATATGGGGCTATGTAAAATGCTCCCAGAATGCTCTCTGATTATATGCAAATATTTGCAGAAACTTGAAAACAAGATTGATAATTCTTTGCTTTGACAATAAAATGTTCACAAAAAAATGCAACTATGAAAAAAATGTTTTGCTAAACTCTTATTCAAGATAAGGACAAGCTGTTGGTATAGGGTTTTTTTTTGTTTTGATTTTCAACAATACCTTTATTTAGACAATATTGCACAGCACAGTTACAAGATTCCGCCATTGCAATGAATGAAGTACAACATGACAATGCAATGCAGTAGAGGCAATCGTAAACTTGTGGCACATTGGGGACAATGTTAGGAGACAATAGCCTGTAAGCATAGAGGGGGTGAAGTATACATCAGAAAAGGGTACCATGAGTAGGGCAGAAAGGCAGATGGAGTAGGGGAGGGGGACGGGAGCAGTGAGGAGACAGCTCATGGACCTACACCGGCAGCCGCCGCAGGCCGGGTGCCGGTGGGGAGCGCGGGAGAGGACACAGGGCGCTGTGATTCTTGACTTAAAAGAGGTAGGTCACAAATGGACCCCAAATATCAATTGGACGAGACCTGGCTGGTTGGAGGTCCCGGAACTCAGCCAGTAGAGTTTGGCAGCGTAAGCATCCTCAAGCCATAGGGCAACCTTGGGCACCGGTCTGCGGTCCCAGCACATGGAGACCCTACGCCGCGCAAGGACCAGCAGCATGGCAGTCAAATGACAAGTGGCGCCCGGGCAAAATTTAGCAAAGCCTAAGAGGCAAAGCAGAGGGTCAGGTTGAATCGGAGCCGAGGTGATCGTAGAAATCACAGCGCATACCTCGCGCCAATATGCCGAGACCCGGAGGCACAGCCAGGCGAGGTGGGAGAAGTCAGCCGCAGGCGCAGAGCAGCGCAGGCATCTATCACTGGCAATAAGTCCTAGCTTGTGGAGTTGGGCGGGAGTCCGATATAGCCGATGTATGTACTTGAAATGGATGAGGCGCAAACGATAGTTTGGGGAGAGGCGTTTGATTTGATTACAACAATATAACCAATCGGCTTCAGAGATTTCGGCTTCCAGGTCATCGCCGCATGCAATGCGCGCCCGGTCAGTGGAAATAGGAGACGCTGCTAGAGTGTAAGCATAGATTTTAATGACCAGTTTTTTGGGAGAGGAAGATTTATAGAGAAGATCGAGAGAGGCCATTGAATGGGGATGCTGGGGAAATGTGGAGTGAAACTTCCTGCAAATAGCTCTGAGTTGATAGTATAACAGAGTATCCATGGGGCCAGAGTCATCGGCAAATGAGAAGAATGTGTCCCCAGGGTAGAGGTCCGAGACGGTGGAAAGGCCCAGACGAGTAGCGTGCTTGATGATCCCGGAAGACTGAAGGGGAGGAAAGGCGGGGTGGTGTGCGAGTGGCATACTGTTCGCGGAAAGCATGACAGAGCCAGAAAATTTGCGCAGCCCGTCCCAAGCCCAGCACAGGGTCTCAACCGTGTCTATTTCAGTGCGAAGGAGTTTTGCCGGGGAGAATAGGGCAGTCGTGAGCGGCCACGGGGTGGCAAGGTCAGCCTCTACCGCAACGTGAGGTTGAAACGGAGTGGGGTGAAGCCAGAAATGAAGAAAACTGGCTTGAGCACTGAGAGCATATAACTTGAAATCTGGGGCGCCAAGCCCGCCACGTGACATTGGAAGAGTGAGGATGCTGTAGGCAATACGAGGTTGCCGACAGTCCCAAATTAAGGTGATGAGCAGAGAGCGAACCTTGCGAAATAAGTGAGTGGTTAAAGGGATGGGAATATGACAAATAAATATAGAAACTTTGAAAGCACCACCATTTTGGCACTGGCAATGCACCCAGCCAAAAAAGCGGCAGCCGGTTCCAGAGAGGGATCTTGGACTCGAACCAGTCCACTGCACGACCAAAGTTAACTTTCCAAAGTTCATCAACGTCCCTGCTCAACCAAATGCCCAAATATCTAGTGGGCTCCGATGCCCACACAAATGGTAGTCAGGAACAAAGGGTGTTGTGGCATCTGTAAGAGGGAATAGTACAGACTTGTTCCAGTTGACCTGAATTCCGGAGTAGCCGCCGAAGTGAATCACCTCACGGACCAGTGGGCTGAGGTTCTCCTGGGGATGGCGGACATAAAGAGTAACGTCATCCGCATACATGGAGAGTAGCAAAGTACGAGCCGCAAAACCAATGCCTCTCTCGGTATGGTGTTGCCGGAGACGAGCTGCGAGGGGTTCCATGGTGACAGCAAAGAGCATGGGGGACAGCGGACAACCCTGCCGAGTACCACGCCCAATGGGGATGGGCTCAGAGATCTGTCCATTGATACGGAGATGGGCAGTTGGTAGAGTATAAAAAAGTCGCACTTTGCGTAAGAAGACTTGGGTGAAACCCAACCGAGGGAGGCGATAAAACAGGAAGGGCCACTCCAAAGTGTCGAAGGCCTTGGTGGCGTCGAGCAGGGCGGCCACTGCCGGGAGTGCGGGATTAATTTGATGAATAACGGAAAAAATGGTCCGGAGGTTGTGCAAGGTCGTGCGACCGGGAATGAAGCCGTACTGATCTGGGCGTGCAACGAGCGGCAAGAGGAGAAGGAGACGGGAAGCGAGCAATTTGGCAAAAATGTTATTATCTGTATTAATGAGGGATAGGGGACGGTATGAGTCACGCTGTTCGGGTGGTTTATCCGGTTTTAGGAGCAAAGTCAACACTGCCTCGCGCACCGACGGGGGGAACCGACCCGTTTCGAAGGATTCATTATACATGGAGGCTAAATGGGGAACCAAAAGCGGGGCAAAAGCTTTATAGAAGGAGGCCGGCAGGCCGTCCAAGCCGGGCCTTGTCACCAGGCATGCTGTTGATCGCCGCGATAATCTCTTCTTTAGAGAAGGGCTCGTCAAGATATTCCCGATGGGAATTGTCAAGCCAAAGGAGGTGAAGGGTGTCGAAGTATTGGTCGAGTACCTCACGCGGCGGCACCGATCTGGCCATGTAGAGTTGTGTGTAAAAAGTAGTGAAGCGTGCTTCAATTTCCTCAGGGGAGGTGGTACGATCGGGGCTGCCGTCCAGTAGCGCGATGATGTAGGATGCCGCCCGAGGCTGGCGGAGGATGTTGGCAAGGGTTTTGCCAGGGTGATCACCCTCGCTGAAGCGGCGTGCCCGCGCCTCCCTGCCGAGAAACGCCAGTTCTCGGTTGGCCTCGTCGGCAAAGTCAGTAAGTTTCCTTCATATCTGAGCAAGCGTGTCAGGGCGAGGGTCCAGGGCGTGGGACGCTTCAAGAGCCTTAATTTCCCCCTCCAGTCTATCAAAAGTGCCGCAGATGGAGCAAAGCATGCCAGATTGCTTAGAGATACATTCCCCACGGATAACAGTTTTAAACCCCTCCCAAAGCATAGACTGGGAGTCCACAGAACCCACATTGAGCTCAAAATAGTTTGCGATTGCGGTTTGTATTTCGTCACAGAAGACTGAGTCCTGTAGCACGTTGGGGGGAAGCCGCCAGGTAAAAGCACGGCAAGGAGAATGTGGGAGACGGAGGCAGAGGTGAACATGTGCATGATCTGAGAGAGTGCGTGCCATATGATCAACGGAGGTAAGCCATACCATTGCATTCGGAGTAGTGATCCACAAGTCGATACGGAACCAGCAGCCACGAATACCAGAGACATGGGTGCCCTCCTGTAAAACAGGGTGAGCATGACGCCACACGTCGTACAGGGAGTTGTCCGAGAGAATGGAGCTGAGGAGTGAAGCTGCGCGCGGGTGAGAGGCATGAGTGCCGGACCGGTCCAAAGCAGCAGATAGTGTTACGTTAAAATCACCCCCCAGAGGAGCGCAGCAGGGCCGAATGATGAGATGTGGCTTACCTATAGTCTGGGGGGAATAAGACTTTTCTTCAACCCTTCTGCTCTCTGGTGGAGTAGAGTGGACCTTTTTTTTAGGCTCCACCACTCCACAATTTCCCTGGGGTTGGGCTGAGGCCCTATGGGTCCCACCAACTTTCTCAGAATCCAATCTGTTGTGTACCTAAGGTACTAGGAATCCATTTAGAGAGGAAGCAGCTAGGCTGGGGTCCTGAATGGCAGGGCCCCAGCCAGACAAAAGTTGAAAAACAGTGTTACATCAGCAAAAAGTGGGGGTATCCATAAGAAGCAGATCTTACTCTCCTACACCCGACATCGGTGGGCATTCGTCTATCGAACCCCTGGTCAACCTGAAGTGACCCAGACTCTGTCCCCTCTGCTTTCAGGTTCTTCTCACCTCGGATCCAGGCTTTGATTCCACCGGACACTTTTCATCTTCCCGGCAGCAGTACTTCTTCACATCACGCCATTTAAAATGACAATGGTTTCCTACACCACTTGACCCCTATTCACCTGGCTCCTCTGGGATAGGTAACACGGCTACCTCAGTACTCACAAGGGTGCTGGCCTAAGATCCTTCTATGTTCCAAAGGGTTTGCTTGAAGTCGTCTCCGAAGTGTCCTTAAACTGTAGTTTTCCAACCACGACTTTCCCATAGAGTTGTACGGAGCTCGCGTCTGTGTTCCCACACTGCACCCGTCCTCCGTGGGCTCCCTGTGTCACTCTTTTGGGTGGTTCCTTGGGGTCCCAGCGATTCTACGTGCTCTAGGCACTGTGTCTAGTGAAGTCGTTGTTATACCATTTTTTTAGTATATGGTTCGGTCACCCACTGGAGCCCGCTGTGTATTGTGCTATTTACTGTGGTTCTATTGATTAAGTATTGTGTGCTTTGTGCTCTAATCTCGTATAGAGATTAGTAGAGAGTGTTTAGTAATAAATACATATATTTTATATAACACTTGTGTGGTTCTCCTTTCATTTGGTTACTCAGGAGGTTCTCATCTGGTAAAACAAGCCGCTTTACATTCCTTCAAGAATAAGCCTGAATGCTGCTCTCCATAGCTACCATCAGGATAGCTTTCATAAAGGTTATCTTTATCCTAATCCCCATAAGGGTCGTTTGGACTGGTACAAGGTGCCCACTTTAATTAGTGGACAGCATATACCATGCCAACTTCTCACACTCTGGTGGCACTGAGTGATGCTGAGGTGGCGCTGAGTGATGCTGTGGAGGCAGTGAGTGATGCTGAAGTAGTGCTGAGGTGGTGCTTAGTGATGATGAAGTGATTTGAGTGATGCTGTGGTGGCACTAAGTGAAGCTCTGGTGGTTGTAGGAGAGTAGGATCTGCTTCTTATAGTTACCACCCAATTTTGCTGATGTATAACTGTTTTCGACTTAGTCAGTCTGGGATCCTGCTATCCAGGACCCCAGTCTAGCTGCTTTCTACTCTAAATTGATTGCATGTACTTTAGGTACACTCAAGATTGGATTCTGGGGTACCCTTATAAGTCCCTAGTATATGGTATACTATGTACCCAGGGCCTAGGTACCCCAGAGGCCTCCCAGGGGCTGTAGCATGTATTGTGCCACCCCTGAGAGGCCATTCAAAATGAGACCACAGGTCTGCTACTGCAGCATGTGTAAGGTGGTGCATGCACCCCTTACTTAGATATTGGTTCACTTTATCTATTCTATATCACTGCACATATAAACCTATCAGTCACCCCTATGGCAGGCCTTATCAATCCTGAAGGCAGGGTGCTGGGTTTTATGTGAGAGGGTGCACCTGCATGAGCAGAGCCCCTCTACAGCCTTCGGGCCCTAGTTTCCGGGGTTGTTTGTGATGCAGCCAACCATATAAATTTGAGTGCATTATAACCTTGCGGTAAATGCTAACTTTAAAATGGCTGCATAGAAACATGTTGTGTTTGGTGTCAAACACCTTGGAATCATACCTCCCCACCAGTAACTGGCAAGTGAGGTATGTTTCCACCCTTCTAGAGGGACATATGTGACACACCGGGCTACCCGGTACCAGCTTTGTCGACCTGGGCATCACAAAATGGATGCTGCCAGCCACAGACACGAGTCTGCCCTCCTGCTGCTGAGCCAAACTCGAGCAGGGGAAGGCTTGACAATAGGTTTCCTGTCACAGGGAGATGTGACCACCTCCCAGACAGGATTTAGTGTATTGGAGCTGGTTGGGTGCACTCTGAAAGTGCTATGAAGTCTGCACTGGGGGCACATTTGGTGTCCCTGTGCATAGTCCAGCTCAAACCGGTAGCAGGAGCCATTTGCTCCTGTTCTGGCACGAAACTGGACAAAGCACAAGGGTGTAGCCACCCCTCTGTCCTGACCCTCCCATAGGTGGGTCCCCAGAGTTTGTCCCACCCCTTCCTTGGGTATAAAGTAGGAACCCCTGACTACAGGACTTTAGATTTTACCTGGTCTAAACTCTGCTACAGAAACCGAGTAATTTGACTATCTATACTACGCTGGATGACTGAAGAATCTCCCTTGGAGTGAAGGAGGTACTCCCCTGCAAGACAGGCACCTTAACGCACCTGACCGGTTTGCATCTCCCGAGCTCCTGAGGACTCTGAAGATTTCTGCAACACAGGAGGTGGGTTCCTGAGTGTCCATGAGGTTGATCAGACTTCTCAGCAACTCTGAGACCAGTATCCCTCGTGCAGACCATGCAACCCAAACCCCTGTGCACCATGTACTATTGCAGCAGCATATGCTTTTCGGTGATCCCCTCAGCTGTGCTTTGGGATACTTGTAGTCCTGACCCCGAGCAGTAATTGCACTTAAGATTTCCGGCCTACACTCCACGAGTGTTCTGTGGGCTGGTATTTCGTGATTCAGCGCAAGGTCCCTTCGCGATCTTTGTTCCGTTGGCCTGTGGGTCCCTGTGAAGGTAACTTTGACCTTCAGTGGGCTTTCCGGGTTGCTTCAGACGTGCCCTGACTCTCCTTAGCTTGGAGAGTCCCCAAAACCTTGCTGGTCCTCACTGAAGCTTATTTCCTCTGCTTGCGTGGGTTGCAGTTGCCAAGGCTTGTTGTTGTTCCATCCGGACACTGACCCCCCAGCACTCGACATCCTTCGTGGGACAGTTCACCTCTGGACTTTGGTCATCGTTGATGTCTCCTGGTCCCCGTGGCTGCAGAGTCAAGCATTGCAACTTCTCACCAGAAGCACCCGACATCGGTGGGCATTCGTCTATCGTGCCCCTGGTCACTGTGAAGTGACCCAGAGTCTGTCCCCTCTGCTTTCAGGTTCTTCTCACCTCGGATCCAGGCTTGGATTCCACTGAATACTTTTCATCTTCCCGGCAGCAGCACTTTTCCGCATCACGCCATTGAAAACGACGAAGGCTCCTGACATCACTTGACCCCTATGCACCCGGCTCCTCTAGGATAGGTAACACGGGTATCTCGGTACTCTCAAGGGTGCTGGCCTTAGAACTTTCTATGTATGAAAGGGTTTGCTTAAAGTCATCTCCAAAGTGTCCTTAATCTTTAAAATTCCAACCACGACTTTCCCATAGGATTGTACAGAGCTCGCACCTGTGTTCACACGCTGCACCCGTCCTCTGTGGGTCCCCTGGGTCACTAGTTTGGGTGGTTCCTTGGGGTCCCAGCGATTGTACATGCTCTAGGCACTGTGTTTAGTCAAGTCATGGTTGTTATACCACTTTCTTAGTATATGGTTTGGTCTCCCCCTGGAGCCCACTGTGTATTGTGCTATTTACTGTCGTTCTAGTGATTTAATATTGTGTGCTTTGTTCTCTAATCTCATAAAGAGGTTAGTAGTGAGTGTTTATTAATAAATACATATATTTTATATATCTCTTGTGTGGTTCTCCTTTCATTTGGTCATTCAGGAGGTTCTAATCTGGTAAAACAAGCTGCTTTACATTCCTTCCAGACCTAGCCTGAAGGCTGCTCTCCATAGCTACCACTAGGATAGCTTTCAACAAAGGTTGTCTTTAACCTAATCATCAATAAGGGTTGTTTGGACTGGTACAAGGTGCCCACTTTAATTAGTGGTCAGCATATACCTGGCCAACTTCTCACATTTGTGCTGAGTGATGCTGGGATAGAGCCGAGTGATGCTGAGGTGGCGCTGAGTGATCCTGTGGTGGCACTGTGTGATCCAGTGGTGGGGCTAAGTGATTCTGTGATGGCGCTGAGTGATGATGACGTGGTGCTGAGTGATGCTGTGGTGGCGCTGAGTGAAGCTGTTTTGACATGGAGTGATCCTGTGGTGGTGCTGAATGATGCTGTGGTAGTGCTGCTGAATGACGCTGAGGATGCACTGAGTGATGCTGAGACGGCGCTGAGTGATGGAGTGATGCTAGGGTGGGGTCTGAGGTGGTGCTGTTTGCGTTGACTGATGATGAGGTGGTAGTGAGTGATGCTGTTTTGGCACAGAGTGATGGTGTGGTGGCACTGAGTAATCCTGTGGTGGTGCTGAGTGATGCTGTTGTGGCGCTGAGTGATGCAGAGGAGGCACTGAGGTGGTGGTGAGTGATTCTCAGGTGTCGCTGAGTGATGGAGTGATGCTGTGGTGGTGCTGAGTGATTCTGTTGCAACCCGGAGGATGCTGAGGTGGCGCTTGTAGGAGAGTAGGATCTGCTTCTTATGGTTACCTCTAATTTTTGCTGATGTATCACTGTTTTCGACCTAGACTGACGGGGACCTTGCTATTCAGGACCCCAGTCTATCTGGTTTCGCCTCTAAATTGATTGCATGTACTTCACTTACACTCCAGATTGGATACCGGCGGTACGCTTATCAGTCCCTAGTATATGGTACACCATGTACCCAGGGCATAGGTACCCCAGAGGCCTCCCAGGGGCTGCAGCATATATTATGCCACCCCCGAGTGACCATTCAAAATGGCACCACAGGTCTGCTACTGCAGCCTGTGTAAGGTGGTGCATGCACCCCTTACTTAAATCACTGCACATATAAACCTATCAGTCACCCCTATGGCAGGCCTTATCAATTCTGAAGGTAGGGTGCTGGGTTTTATGTGAGAAGGTGCCCCTGCATGAGCAGAGCCCCTCTGCAGCCTTGGGAACCTCTTTTCCGGGGTTGTCGATGATGCAGCCAACCATATATATTTAAGTGCATTATAACCTCGTAGTAAATGCTAACTTTAAAATAGCTGCTTAGATACATGTCGTGTTTGGTGTCAAACACCTTGAAATCATACCTCCCGCCAGTAACTGGCGGGGGAGGTATGATTCCACCCTTCGAGAGGAATTTATGTGAAACACCGGTACACCCGGTACCAGCTTTCTCTACCTGGGCATCACAAAATGGATGCTGCCAGCCACAGACACGAGTCTGTCCTCCTGCTGCTGAGCCAAGCTCGAGCAGAGGAAGGCCTGACAATAGGTTTCCTGTCACAGGGAGGTGTGACCACCTCCCAGACAAGCTTTAGTGTATTGGGGCTGGGTGGGTGCACTCTGAGAGTGCCAGAAAGTCTGCACTGGGGGCACATTTGGTGTCCCTGTGCATAGGCCAGCTCAAACCGGTTGCAGCAGCCATTTGCTCCTGCTCTGGCACGAAACTGGACAAAGGACATGGGTGTAGCCACCCCTCTGTCCTGACCCTCCCACAGGTGGCCCCCCAGAGTTTGTCCAACTCCTTCCTTGTGTATAAATTAGGAAACCTGACTACAGGACTTTAGATTTTACCTGGACTAAACTCTGCAAGCAGACACCACAGACTTCGACGATCTACACTTCACTGGATGACAGAAGAATCTCCCTTGGAGTAAATGAGTTACTCCTCTGCAGCAGCAGGCACCTTAACGCATCTGACCGGTTTGCATCTCCCGAGCTCCTGAGGACTCCGAAGATTTCTGCAACACAGGAGGTGGGTTCCCATGCATCACTGAGGTTGATCTGCTCTCTCAGCAATCTTGAGTCCAGTATCCCTCGGGGGGACCGTGCAACCCGAACCCCTGTGTACAGTGTACTTTTGCATCAGCATATGCCATTTGGCGTTCCCTGAGGCTGTGCTTTGTGCTACGTGTAGTCCTGACCCCGAGCAGTATTTCCACCGAAGATTTCTGGCCTACACTCCACAAGTGTTCCGTGGGCTGGTACTTTGTGATTCAGCTTGAGGTCCCTTCGTGATCCCTGGTCCGTTGGCCTGTGTGTCCCTGTGAAGGTAACTTTGAATTTCCTTAGGCTTCCCTGGTTGCTCCAGATGTGCCCTGACTCCACATAGCTTGGAGAGTCTCCAGTACCTTGCTGGTCCTCACCGTAACTTGTTTCCTCTGCCCGCGTGGGTTGCGGTTGCCAAGGCTTGTTGGAGTTCAATCCGGACACTGACCTCCCCAGCACTTGACATCCTTTAGGGGGCAGCTGACCTCCAGACTTTGGTCATCGTCGTCATCTCCTGGACCCTGTGGCTGCAGAGTCAAGCATCCTATCTTCTCACCTGAAGCACCCGACATCGGTGGGCATTCGTCTACCGAGCCCCTGGTCACCCTGAAGTGACCCAGACTCTGTCTCGTCTTCTTTCAGGTTCTTCTCACCTCGGATCCAGGCTTGGATTCCACCAGAAACTTTTCATCTTCCCGGCAGCAGCACTTCTTCGCAGCACGTCATTGAAAACAACGAGGGTTTCTGACTCCACTTGACCCCTATGCACCCGGCTCCTCTGGGATAGGTAACACGGGTACCTCAGTACTCACAAGGGTGCTGGCCTTAGAACCTTCTATGTTCCAAAGGGTTTGCTTGTAGTCCTCTCCGAAGTGTCCTTAAAGAACAAGTTACTTACCTTTGGTAACGATATATCTGTAAGAAACATTAGTTAGTTAGATTCCTCACCTTAGAATATCCCCAGGCGTCAGGCTGGATCCGGAAAGATTTTTCGTCAGCAATACCCTTGCGCGTCGCTAGGCGTCGTCTGCGGCTCCGCGTCCGTCATCGGCGTCGTGATCGCCGGGATGACGTCGTCGGAGTACTTAGACGCCGCCCTCGCGCGCTGACGTCAGTTCTTGTACATAGCTTTCTGCGCCAGGAACGCAGAGCCATGCAAGAGACCGACACTGGTGCCAAAAAATTCTAGGGCCCTGAAAGGGATGACCTCAACCCTAGATATCGGTTCGCAGAACGGGGAGGATGGGTGGGTCGGTGAGGAATCTAACTAACTAATGCTTCTTACAGATATATCATTACCGAAGGTAAGTAACTTGTTCATCTGAAAGAAACACGTTAGTTAGATTCCTCACCTTAGAATAGATACCCCAGCAATACCAACCCCGGTGGTGGGTCTCCGAACCAAGATCACACCAGAAAGTCCTGGAGAACAGAACAGCCAAAGAAGCCGTCTCTCCGGACTTGGCTGTCCAGGCAATAGTGTTTGGCAAACGTGTGCAGCGAGGCCCACGTTGCAGCCTGACAGATGTCCTGCAAGGGGACTCCCCGGCCCAGGGCAGTGGTCGCCGCTGTGGCCCGAGTGGAATGGGCCCTCAGCCCTACAGGAGGTTCCTTTTTAGCTAAGGAGTAACAGGCCTTGATACACAAAACGACCCACTGAGAGATGGTTTGTTTGTGCACCGCCCGCCTCTTCTTAGCTCCCATATAGCCAACAAAGAGTTGCTCGTCCACCCGGAACTGTTTGGTGTGGTCCAGATAGAAAGACAGCGCCCGCTTTGGGTCCAAACGGTGGAGCCTCTTTTCCTTCTTCGAGGGATGCGGAGGCGGAAAGAAGGAGGGGGACAGTGTAGCAGACTGGCCGATGTGAAAGGCAGTTACCACCTTAGGGAGAAAGGAAGGACGAGTCCTGAGAACAACTTTGTCCGGATGGACAGAAAGGAAAGGAGGCTTAGAAGAGAGAGCCTGGAGCTCACTCACCCGTCTAGCAGAGGTGATGGCAACCAGGAAAGCAGTCTTAAGAGTGAGTAGACGAAGGAGACAATTATGAAGTGGCTCAAAGAGAGCGCACATCAGAAAGGTCAAAACAAGGTTCAAATCCCACTGAGGCATTACGAAAGGGACGGGAGGAAACATGTGAGTAATGCCCTTAAAGAATCGAGAAACAACAGGGAATTTGAAACGAGAAGGCTGATCAGGAAGCCATAAGAAAGCAGAAATAGCTGAAAGATATCCCTTGAGGGTGCCCAGAGCAGAGCCCTGCTGGGCCAAGGAAAGCAGAAAGAGGAGAACATCAGAAAGAGGGGCGGAAAGGGGATCCACAGCCTTTGCTGTGCACCATGCCACAAATGTGTTCCACCTGCAGGCGTATACCGATTTTGTGGAGGGACGCCTGGCTGCCACAATAACATTACAGACTTCAGGAGGCAAGTCAAATGGCATCAACTGCCGCCGCTCAATCTCCACGTATGGAGGTGGAGGCTGGACAGGTTCGGGTGGAGGACCGTCCCCTGCTGCTGGGACAGAAGGTCCTCCTGAAGAGGCAGTCGTATCGGGGGATCGATCGACAGACTGAGTAGCTCGGGATACTAGTACCTTTGTGCCCAATCGGGAGCCACCAAGATGACTTGGGCCCAGTCACGCCTGATCTTCTTCAGCACTCTGGGCAGAAGTGGTATAGGCGGAAAGGCGTACAAGAGAACGCAACTCCACTCGTGACGAAAGGCGTCCCCAAGCGAGCGCCTCCTTGGAAACTCCAACGCGCAGACCTGCTGACATTGCGCGTTCTCTTCGGTGGCAAATAGATCTAACCAAGGCACTGCCGAAAGAGGCCTTGCGCCACGTCCGAGTTTAGACGCCATTCGTGATCCATCATGCACCGGTGGCTGAGTTTGTCTGCTCTGGCGTTCAGAGAGCCCGCCAGATGTTGAACCACCAGGGTGATGCCCTGATGTTCCAGCCATGTCCAGAGGCGCAGAGCCTCCTGACAAAGGGTCCACAACACCACCCGCCTTGTTTGTTGCAATACCACATGGCAGTGGTGTTGTCCGTGAACACCTGCACTATACTTCCCCGGACAGAGGGAAGGAATGCCTTCAGTGCAAGTCGGATCGCCCTCAGCTCCAGAAGGTTGATATGGAGCCGGGACTCTGACGGAGAACAGAGGCCTCTGATCTCCGCCTCTCCCATGTGGCCCCCCCATCCCAGGAGGGACGCATCCGTCACAACTATGTGCTCCGGTAGGGAGAGGGATTTGCCACTGACCCAATCAGGGTCCGTGACCCACCACTGCAACTGTCTCACAGTGCCCTCCGAGATCAGGACGTGGTCGGACAGGTTGCCCCAATGCTGGGTCCACTGAAACTTCCGGTCCCACTGCAGAGCCCGCATTCGCCATCTGGCGTGATGCACCAACAGGATGCAGGAGGCCATCAGACCCAGAAGCCGCAGCACTAACCTGACCGAAACCCGGGCTAGAGGCCGAAAGATGGGAATCAGAGCCTGAATATCCCGGGCCCGCTGTTCCAGAGGATAGGCCCGAAACTGCGCCGAGACCGGAACCGCTCCGATGAAGAGGAGCTGCTGGGAGGGACTCAGATGCGACTTCGGCACATTGATGGAGAACCCCAGCAAATGCAAGAGGTCGGCCATAGTCTGGAGGTGGGAGACGACTGCCTGGGGCGAGCCCGCCTTCAAAAACCAGTCATCTAGATAGGGGAAGACTGGAACCCCCAATCTGCGCAGATGAGCTGCGACCACCGCCATCACTTTCGTGAACACCTGAGGGGCATTGGTGAGGCCGAAGGGGAGCACGGTAAACTGAAAATGCTCCTGGCCCACCGTGAACCGCAGGTAACGCCGGTGGGCCGGCAGGACGGGGATGTGGAAATAAGCGTCCTGCAAGTCAAACGCTGCCATCCAGTCTCCAGGGTCTAGGGCAGCCAGAACCTGAGCGACAGTGAGCATCTTGAACTTATCCTTCCCGAGGAAGGTGTTGACGCTCCTGAGGTCCAAGCATAGGCCCCCTTTGCCCTTCTTGGGAACCAGAAAGTAGTAGGAATAACAAGCACGACCTACTTCTGGACCAGGAACGCGCTCGATGGCCCCCTTGGCCAAGAGGGCCGTAACTTCCTCCTGCAGAAGTTTCAAGTGATCCCCCGACATGCGGTGGTACTGCGGTGGCATGGCTGGAGGGGTCGCCTCGAAGGGGAGGGAGCAACCCCTTCGGACGATCTGCAGCACCCACCTGTCCAATGTGATGGTACGCCAGTGGAGCAGGTGATGGCGAACTCTGCCTCCCACTGGTGTGGAATGGGCCTGAAAGCTCGGACTAGGAGGGCTTTGAAGCGGATGCTGCTGGGGTAGATGTGGACGGACCGGCACGTTGTCCCCCTGTACCGCTTCGGCGGAATCCACATCCCCGACTCCGTGGAAGTTGGTTCTGCGGCCTGTGGCTACTTGGACGTGCGGGGGCGCCCCTTCCTTGGCCATGCAAGGGGCGAAAAGCGGAAGTTTGCGTGTGCGGGGCCGAAAGGCCCAAGGACTTGGCCGTAGCCCTGGAGTCCTTAAAGCGCTCCAGCGCACTATCCGCTTTGTCGCCAAAAAGGCGACTGCCATCGAAGGGCATGTCCAAGATGGGTGCTCTGGACATCCCCGGAAAAAATCGTGGACCGCAGCCAGGCGTGGCGACGAAGCGTCACCGTGGTCAACATTGCCCTGCCCAGCGAGTCCGTTGTGTCCAGTCCACATCGGATGGCATGCCGTGCCACATCCCGCCCCTTGGCAAGAGCCTGAGCGAGTCGTGTCCGGACCTCCTCCGGACACTGGGGCAGCACGTCCTCCACCGTATCCCACAGGAAGTGGGAGTAACGGTCCAAAAGACAAGCGGTGTTGATAGACCGCAACCCCAAACTAAGAGAGGAGAACAGCTTCTTCCCAAACTGTTCTAGTCTTTTGGATTCCCGATCCGGGGGAGCGGACGGGAAGGAGGTCTGGGAGGTAGAGGCCTGGATAACCAGGCTCTTGGGCGTGGGTTGTTGGGACAGAAAACTGGGGTTGCCTGGTGCAGGGCGGTGGCGCCGGGCCACGTTCCCGTCCACAGGAAGAACTGTGGAGGGCTTGGACCAGGTGCCCTTCAGAACGTCAATGAGTGCTTCATTGAACTGCAGCAGAGGCTCCAAGGAGCTTGCTGATGGTTGAAGCACTTCGGTGAGGATGTTCGTCCTCACGGCCACAGCAGGCAGTTCGAGCCCAAGTGCTTCGGCCGCCTTGCGCAGCACCACAGAAAATGCAGGACCTTCCTCCGAAGCCACGGTCGGAGGAGAGATGAAGCCAGTGTCAGGGGAGGTATCAAGACCACTGGCATCCCCCAGCTCGTCTGCCCAGTCCTGAGATAACTGGCCCTGCCGGGCCAGAGGGTCCTCAATGATCGGAGCCGGGCGGAAGATGAAATTGCCACCCATCGGCGTCGGGTGCGGCACCAGACTATGCCGTTCGGACGCCAAGCCCGGACCGGGACTAAACTGGGGAACGGCGTCGCCCGGGCATCGGAGGAGTCGGCGCCGGCGCCGGCGGAGGGGTCGTGATGTCAACCGGCGCCGACTGGGATCTAGGCCTGGATCCCCCGGGGACCTGCGGCATCAGGACCGGAGTCGACAAGGACGCCGAGGCCGGAGCCGCCGGCTCGCTGGGCCTCCCAGTCAAGCCTGCGGGGCCCAAAAGCGCGCCGGCAGGCGTCGACGGCGGAGCCAGGTTCCTCATAGCAATGAGGAAGGCACTGACCGGTCCCTCGACCGGGACCTTGAGCGGTGCAGAGCCGACTGCCGGTACTCGAGTAGCTTGCGGGACCGCTCCCGCCTAGCTTTCGAAGTCAAGGCCCGGCAGTCGAGGCACGACTCGGCGTCGTGGTCGGTTCCAAGGCAATAGAGGCACCGGCGGTGGTTGTCAGTGACTGACATCAGTCGGTGACAGAAGTCACAAGCCTTAAAGCCAGGCATCCCTACCGGCACCAGAGTCGATGTCGACAAGAAGAGAACCAAAAGAGTTAAAAAAAAGTTTAGTCAAAAAGTGACTAACGGGAGGAGCCTAGCGCGCAACCAAGATGGCCGCGTAGGTGCGAAGCTCCCGAGGACCTCCGCGACCTCCTGAATTAATCCTGATTATATCCTGTCTTTGATGAGGGGACTGTGTCTGTGTACCCGAGCTGAGGCGGCACCCGTTTTCCGTTTTCGAATCGGACCCCGGACACTGGTGGGAGCACCGATCGAAGATTGCGGCCTTCTCCGCGCCGGCCCCCCGGATTGGAGTTGTGGGGCGATCCGGGGACAAAGCGAACAACAGCGGCGGGCAGGGCTGGGCGACTCGCGTACCCCGCGCTTTCACTTTCGCTTTTGCGCCCTCCTTGCCCTCAAGCGAGGTAGGGTTGCGGAGCGGGGTGCGGTGGTGTGGCCTTGTCCCGGTGCCTGGCTGACCCGCCGGCTGTGAGTTGTCCTGCGGTCCAGTGGTCACCCCCCCCCCCCGGAACCCGTGAACTGGTTTATCGGCCCTTTCGAGGAGATTGGCATGACTTTGGGAGTGCGACATGTCCACAAAGCAAGATGGCGACCGGGCAAAGGTGAAATCGACCCGCCGCGGCCCGGCACATCAGTCAAACAGTATGGACCGCTACACCCTCCAGAAGGGATCCCCAGAGGCACAGCGTACATCCCCCGCGGGCCCGGCTGAGGCGTCTGCTCAGCCCGCGGATCTGACCCTCCGGGACGTCATGGGCGCCATTGCCGAGATGAAGGCCTCGGTGGACCAGCGCTTTGATACTCTTGCGCAGAAGATAGACTCGGCCCTGGTGGATGTGGGCCTGGTGAGAGCCGACTTGTCTAAAACAAATGACCGGGTCGATTCCCTGGCCCACACCACCTCGAGTCTCACTACAGACGTGGCGGCCCTTCAAAAGGAGGTGAACCGGCTTGGCCAGGCGAGCGCCATGATGGACCGTCGATTGGAGGACGCCGAGGGTCGGGCCCGGAGGAACAACGTTCGTATTGTCGGGGTGCCGGAGGGACGGGAGGAGGAGGCGGCGGATTTGTTTGTGGAAGACCTGATCCTCACCCATCTCCAGCCCCGGGGGCTGAGTAAACTTTTTGCGGTGGAACGGGCTCACAGGGTCCCCGGAGGAAGACCTAAGGTCGGAGCCCCGCCGCGGCCTTTCATTGCCCGGATTTTTAACTTTCGGGACAGAGACGCTATCCTGCAGACTTCCAGGCTACAGGGACCGGTCAAGCTCGATAATATGGACGTGAATTTCTACCCTGACTTTACTCCGACGGTCCAAAAGCAGAGACTGAGTTTTCTCGGAGTTAAACGTCGCCTACGGGACCTGAACCTTAAGTACTCAATGCTTTTTCCAGCTAAGCTGAGGGTGGAGGTGGATGGTCGCACGCACTTTTTTGACCGTCCCGAGGCGGCTGGGGACTGGTTGGATACTCTGCCTGGGGATCGGGGCCGGGGGGGTGGGGGGGGTGCGGTTGGCGGGGAGGGCTCGCCGGATCAGAACTGAGGGGTGAATAGTAGACCTTGCTCTGGACAACATTTTGGTTACCATTCACTGATCGTGTATGTTCCCCTCCTATGGAGGTCGTACGGGGTCCATTGGGGGCTTTCCCTCCTCCTCTGGGGGACTAGTTAGTTTTTCATCTATGGGGCGACAGGCACACTGCACTTTGGGGGGGCTGTCTGGGCTCATGCAGGGGTGCAGGGGGGGGGAGTTCTGTTGGGATGGGTGGGTGGGGGTGGAGTGTTGTTTGTTTGCACCGCAAGGCGAACCCTTTACTGTATTGTTGTTTTTGAGATGCTCTTTGGGGGACGATTGATGGCTTCCATGTATGATGGGGGGTAGGGATCTGACTGTGTTATCATGGAACGTTAACGGACTGGGGGATAGGATTAAGCGTGGTGTGGTCCTGCAGTATCTGAAACGAATTTCACCAGATGTGATCTTCCTGCAGGAGACACACCTTATAGGTAATTCCTTTCATGCCATGAATCGGAGAGGCTATCGCTTGGTGGCCCATTCGGGCTTCACCTCGGGCTCGCGGGGGGTGGGCATCATGATTAAGAACTCGCTCCCATTGGAGATTGATGAGGTGCGCCATGATGAGAGGGGACGTTACACTGTCTTGGTGGGTAGAATGGAGGGCAGAGTGGTCGTTTTTGTATCAGTGTACGTTCCGCCGGGGTTGCAATCTACCACGTTTGCGGACCTGGGGCGCCTCCTCCTTGACCTCCCGGGTGGGCTTCTGGTAGTTGGGGGGGACTTCAACGCGGTGGCCTCTGGGTCTATGGATCGTCATCCCCCTAGGGACCTCCCCCGGGCACAGGCGTGGCTGTCCGGCCTTTTAGATACACTAGGATTGGTGGATTGCTGGCGACTAAAGCATCCCGCGCAGCTGCAATACACCTTCCACTCGGGTGCCCATGGTAGCCTCTCGCGGCTTGATTATATCCTTGTTCCTGCGGCCTATGCTGGGAGAGTGGGAGAGGTGCGCCATTTGGCGCGGGGTATTTCAGATCACTCCCCACTACTGCTGCACTTTGATGTCTTCCCGAGGGGGGAGGGCAGGGTAGCCCCAATCAATGCCTGGTACCTGCGCGACCCCACTATTCGAGCCGAATTGATCAAATCCTTGCAGCGGTACTTTGAGGAGAATGTGGGGTCTGTCCCTTCGGCTATCTCCCTTTGGGAGGCTTTTAGGGTAGTTCTCAGGGGGGAGGCCCTCTCCTTTATCTCCCATGCCCGGAGGCGCGAGCGGGAGGAGGTAACCCGGGTGGAGGCCGAAATTACTGAACTAGAGGGTGACCTGGGGAGCGGGGTGACGGATGCCACATTGCATGTCCTACACCTCAAGCAGGCGGCCTATAGGGCCCTCGTCACGGAGGCGGCCAGGGGCCTCAGTAGAGAGCAGCAGGGGCGACTGTATGATGTGGGTGATAAGGCTGGTAAATTGATAGCGTGGTTGGATAAAAAGGAGAGAGCGAGTCGTGTGGTTCCGTTGATCGAGAGGATGGATGGTGTATGTGTCACCGAGCCGGACGCCATTGTCTCCTGCTTCGCGGATTATTTCCGCGAGGTGTATTCCCCGGTTTCTCCCTGCTCGGAGGAGGATTCCCATGCCCTGCTTCGGGACATCGCGCTGCCCTCCCTTTCGGTGGAGGACAGGGATTCGCTGGACGCTCCTCTCACCTCGGACGAAATTGCTCTTGCTATCCGCTCGGTCGCATCTGGCAAGGCCATGGGCCCCAATGGCATTCCTATCGAGCTGTACAAGCTGCGACCGGATGTGCTGGCGCCCCACCTGCGCGCGATGTTCCTGGCGGCCCGCTCGCGGGGTTCCCTTCCGCCGGACCAGCGTCTGGCCACGATCGTGGTGTTCCACAAGGAGGGGAGACCCCGTGAGCGGGTCACATCCTATAGGCCTATCTCGCTCTTGAACGCGGAGCCCAAAATCCTCGCCAAGGTGCTGGCCAACCGGCTGGTCGGCGTGGTGGGCGACTTGGTCCACCAAGACCAGTCCGGCTTCATACCCCATCGTAACACGGCCCTTAATCTGCGACGCTTGCACGGGGTGCTCGCGCGTGTCCCGTTCGTGCGGGAACCGGCCATCTTGGCGTCCTTGGACGCCACCATGGCGTTTGATACGCTTGAGTGGCCATACATTTGGGCGATGCTGGCGAAGTTTGGCTTCGGACCAGGCTTCATCGGCTGGGTCAAGTTGTTGTATTCCGGCCCATTGGCGCAGGTGGTGGTGAATGGACGAGTTTCGGCCCCATTCGCACTGGGACGGGGCACGCGACAGGGTTGCCCCCTGTCGCCTCTCCTGTTTGCACTGGCCCTGGAGCCCCTGGCGGAGTGGCTGCGGTGGCACCCTTCCATCCGTGGTCTCCGCTGGACCCCCGAGCATGAGGACCGTGTGTCCCTCTACGCTGATGATATCCTTCTATATCTCGCCTCCCCGCGTAAATCACTGATCGTCCTAGTTGATGTTTTGCGCTCATTCGGTCGCAACTCAGGCCTCGTCATCAACTGGGCGAAATCCTGTGTATATGTGCTTGCCGGGGGGGCTCCGGTCCTACCACGGGACTGTCCGATCCAGATTGCCTCCCAGGGGTTTCGGTACCTGGGCATATATATTACTCTGGACCCGGAGGCCCGCTACGAGCGGAATTTGCTGCCCCCCCTCCAGCGCTTGAAGGAGGACGTGGTGCGCTGGCGACGTCTGCCGCTTTCGCCGCTCGGCCGAGCGGCCTTGTTTAAGATGATGTCGTTGCCGCGCTTTCTGTACGCTCTCCAGAACACTATGGATTTGGTTCCGGCGCGCTACTTCCGAGAGGTGGAGAGTTTGCAGCGTCTTCTGGGACGGGAGGCCACGTATTGCCTTGGCTAAATTGACGCTCCCGTGGTACGATGGGGGGGTTGCCCTCCCGGATATTAAACGGTATTACTGGGCCTCCCAACTAGCTGCGATTAATCATTAATCATGGCCTTTACGGGCCCGCCCTGAACCCGGCATTTGAAATGGACAAGATGCTCCTGCCCGGTGGCGACTACAATCGAGCGCTCTACTCTGGCGCGCCGGACCCTCGCCTGACGGGACCGACGCGTGTCATGGTGCGTGTATGGCACGCGGCTAACGCAGCTATGGGGTGGAAGGACCGTTTGACCCGGGCGTCACCGCTATATGCGTCGGCGAGGTTGGGCTCCCTGTGGACCTCGAAGGGCTTCGAGAAATGGGACACGATCGGCATCAGCACAGTGGGAGATCTCTGGACGAGGGGGGGATTCAAAACTTTCGAGACGCTGCAGACGGAGTTTCAGTTGCAAGGCAGTGAGTACTTCCGGTACTTACAAGTCCGCCACGCGCTGGGCTCCGTCTTCCCGGATGTCGCGTCCATTCCGGAGTCTTCCCCCCTGGAGGACAGAGTGCTGGATGGCCATGTCCCAGACAGCACGATCTCCCTTATATATAAAAAACTGATCAACGACCGATCGGGCCTGCTGACTGGCCTCCGCGAGGCCTGGGTTGCCGATGGGCTGGAGTTGGACGACGAGGACTGGATGTCCGCGGTGGCCTCTCCGAAGGAGGTGGCCATCCCGGCTCGCCTTCGCTTCGTCCAGCTTAAGATCCTCCACCGGGTTTACGTGACGGGGCCAAGGCTTCTACGTATGGGCTCTGCTGAGGATGGACTGTGTAAGCGTGGCTGTGGTGCTTTGGCAACTTTCTTGCATATTCTGTGGGAATGCCCAAAGGTGGAGCGATTCTGGCGTGGTGTGCACGAGGTCCTGCGAGTGGTTACGCGTGTCGTGCTGTTGCCTGAAGCGAGGAGATGCTTGCTGAATGTGTGGGAGCCAACTGACTACTCGGTTCCGCAGACGCGGTGGGTGACTCTGGGATACATGGTAGCTAAGCGTGATATTGCTCAATTGTGGGGATCCCAGAGGCCTCCGGCGGTGTCGGCCTGGAAAGAACACATGGATTGGTGTATGTTTCGTGAAAAGGTGGTGTATGTTGCGAGGGGTAAGCCTGGGGCGTGGGTGAAAATCTGGGGCCCCTGGAACGCCTATCGCGGGGGTATTTGCGAGCCGCCGCTGCTGCCGGCTGCCTCACCAGCTCCGTCCCCCTAGCCGACCCCCTCCCCCAGCCATGGGCACGTGGTTCCCCAGTCCTTGATCTGTTCTCATTCCCCTCTTCAGAGTTTGGCGATTGGTTGGGGTCCCCCACTTAAGGAGCGCGTGCTGTCACTTGGGATTGCGGGTTGCCTTGCGGGTGTGGTTGTTTTTGTGTTGTTGTGTTTTGACAAAAGGAAACCGTATTGTGGGTTTGGAGTTATGTGGCCTGCACTACTGATATCTCCTGATTTACCCTTTTTGCACCGCCAAGAGATTTTTCTGTATGTATGTCATATGCTTCTGCCACTCTAGCGGCCGGCCAGACGGTTGTAGGCCCATACTTGTAACTATTTGAGATTGCAATAAACGGTTTCAAAAAAAAAAAAAAAAAAAAAGTGACTAACGCGTATGCTCTTCCCGGATCTGCGCTTACTGGCGCGGAAAAAAGAAGAACTGATGTTAGCACGCGAGGGCGGCGTCTAAGTACCCCGACGACATCATCCCGGCGATCACGACGCTGACGACGGACGCGGAGCCGCAGACGATGCCTAGCGACGCGCAAGGGTATTGCTGACGAAAAATCTTTCCGGATCCAGCCGGATGCCAGGGGATATTCTAAGGTGAGGAATCTAACTAACGTGTTTCTTTCAGATCTGTAATTTTCCAACCGCCACTTTCCCATAGAGTTGTACGAAGCTCGCGTCTGTGTTCTCACACTGCACCCATCCTCCGTGGGTTCCCTGTGTCACTCCTTTTGGTGGTTCCTTGGGGTCCCAGCGATTCTACATGCTCTAGGCACTGTGTCTAGTGAAGTTGTTGTTGTTATATCATTTTTTCAGTATATGGTTTGGTCTCCCCTGGAGCCGCTGTGCATTGTGCTATTTACTGCGGTTCTATTGATTCAGTATCGTGTGCCTTGTGCTCTAATCTCAAAGAGGTTAGTAGAGAGTATTTAGTAATAAAGACGTATATTTTATATTACACTTGTGTGGTTCTCTTTTCATTTGGTCATTCAGGCGGTTCTGATCTGATAAAACAAGCTGCTTTACATTCCTTCGAGACTTAGCCTGAAGGCTGCTCTCCATAGCTACCACTAGGATAGCTTTCTATAAAGGTTGTCTTTAACCTATTTACCAATAAGGGTTGTTTGGACTGGTACAAGGTGTTCACTTTAATTAATGGACAGCATATACCAGGCCACACAGCGATGACTGATGCTGAGGTGCCACTGAGGTGCCGCTGAGTGATGATGAGGTGCCCCTGGGTTGTGCTGAGTGATGCTGTGGTAGCGCAAGGTGATGCTGTTGTGGCGCTGAGTGAACCTGAGGTGGCGCTGAGTGATGCTGAGGTAACGCTGAGAGATGCTGTGATGGTGCTGAATGATGCTGTGGTGGCGCTGAGTGACACTGTGGCAGCACTGAGTGATGCTGAGGTGGCGCTGAGTGATGCTGAGGTGCCACTGAGGTGGCGCTGAATGATTCTGTGGTGGTTCTGAGTGATGCCGGGGTAGTGCGGAGTGATGCTGAGGTTGTCCTAAGTGATGATAAGTGATGCTGAGGTGGTGCTGGGTGATGCTGAGGTGGCATTGAGGTAGTGCTGAGTGTTGCTCTGGTGGCGCTGTGTTATACTGTGGTGATGCTGAGTTATGCTGTGGTACTGCTGAGTGATGCGGAGGTCCCGCTGAGTGATGCTGAGATGGCGCTGAGTGATGCTATTGTGGTGCTTAGTGATGCTGTGGAAACGCTGAGTGATGCTGTGGTGGCGCTGAATGATGCTGTGGTGGTGCTGAATGATGCTGTGGTGGCGCTAAGTGATGCTGTTGTGGTGCTGAGTGATGCAGTTGTGGCGCTGAGGGATGCTGTTGTGACGCTGAGTGATTCTGAGGTGGAGCTGAGTTATGCTGTGGTCAAGCGAAGTGATGAAGTTGTGACGCAGAGTGACTCTGAGGTGGTACTGAGGTAGTGCTGAGTGATCCTAAGCTGGCGCTAAGTGATACTGTGGTGGCTCTGAGTGATGCTGTGGTAGCGCTGAGTGATGCTGTGGCGGCGCCGAGTGATAATGTTGTGGCGTTGAGTGATGCTGAGGTGGCACCGAGTGTTTACCTGGTGAAGTTGAGTGATGCTGTTGCGATGCTGAGTGAAGCTATTGTGGCACTTAGTGATGCTGTGGTAGCGCTGAGTTATGCTTTTGTGGCGCTAAGTTATGCTGTGGTTGCACTGAGTGATGCTGTGGTGGCGCTGAGTGATGCTGAGGTGTCGCTGAGTGATGCTGTTGTGGTGCCGAGTGATGCTGTGGTAGCGCCGAGTGATACTGTTGTGGCGCTGAGTGATGCTGAGGTGGCGCTGAGTGATGCTGTGATGGCGCTGAGTTATGCTGAGTGATGTGGAGGTGGAGCTGAGTGATGCTGAGGTAGTGCTGAGTGATCCTGATGTGGTGCTGTTGTGGTGCTGCGTGATGCTGTTGTGGCAGTGAGAGATGCTGAGGTGGCCCTGAGTGATGCTGAGGTGGCGCTGAGTGATGCTGAGGGTGCACTGAGTGGTGCTGTTGTGGTGTTGATAAATGCTATGGTGACAGTGAGTGATGCTGTGGTGACTCAGAGTGATGCTGTGATGAAACTGAGTGATGATGAGGTGGCACAGGGTGATGGTGAGTTAGCGCTGAGTGATGCTGTGGTGAAGCTGAGTTATGCTGTTGTGACCCTGAGTGAAGATGAGATGGCGCTGAGTGATGCTGTGGTGGCACTGAACGATGCCGTGGAGGTGCTGAGTGATGCAGTTGTGGTGCCGAGTGTGAGAAGTTGGCCTGGTATATGCTGTCCACTAGTTATAGTGGGCACCTTGCACCAGTCCAAACAACCCTTTATTGATGATAGGTTAAAGACAACCTTTATTGAAAGCTATCCTAGTGGCAGCTATGGAGAGCAGCCTTCAGGCTAAGTCTTGAAGGAATGTAAAGCAGCTTGTTTTACCAGTCTATAATCTCTTGAGTGGAAAAAATGAAAGGAGACCACACCAGGTATATATATATAATATATGTATTTATTACTAAACACACCCCTCTAGTCTCTTTATGAGACTAGAGGCAAAAGCACATAATATACGCTTCAAATATTAAAGTAAGTTAGCACAATACACGTTAGGCCCTAGGGGCGGACCAAACCATATACTAAGAAAGTGGTATAAGAACCACGACTTAACTAGACACAAGGCCTAGAGCCTGTAGAATCGTTGGAACCCCAAGGAACCACACAAGGTAGTGACACAGGGGACCCACGGGGGCCGTGTGCAGTGTGAGAACACAGCCGCGAGCTCCCCTTAGCTTCTATGGGGAAAGTTGCGGTGAGATTTTTAAAGTTTAAGGACACTTAGAGGTGTACTAGGAACAAACGCTTTTGGACTTAGATGGTTCTAGGGCCAACACCCACGGGAGCACCGGAGTACTCGTGTTACCTCACCCAAGGAAGCCGGGTGCATAGGTGTCAAATGGTGTCGGGTCACGTCGTTGTTTTCAATGGAAGGAGACTGAAAAGTGCTGATGCCGGGAAGAGGAGAAGTGGCCGAAAAGATCCAAGTCTGGATCGAAGATGTGAAGAGCCTGAAAGCAGAGGGGACAGAGTCTGTGTCACTTGCCAGTGACCAGGGGCAGAATAGACGAATGCCCACCGATGTCGGTGCTTCAGGTGAGATGAGGGGAAGCTTGACTCTTCAGCCACGAAGACCAGGAGGCATTGAGGATGACCAGGAGCTGGATTAGAGCTGTTCCATGAAGGATGTTGAGTGCTGCAGCATCAGTGCCCGGATTGGACACAACAAGCCTTAGCAACAGCAACCCACGCAGGAAGAGAAGAAATGCTTCGGTGCGGACCAGCAAGATCCTGAGGACTCCCCAAGCGATGGAGAGTCAGGGCACATCTGGAGCAACCAGGGAAGCCCAGTTAAAGTAACGAGTTGCCTTCACAGGGACCCACCAGTCGACGGACCAGGGATCGCGAAGGAGCCTCGAGCGAACACACAAAGGTCGGGCTCACAGAACAATCGTGGAGTGTAGGCTTGCAATCTTTGGTGGAAAAGGTGCTCAGGGTCTGGGCTACAAGTACTCCAATGCACAGCTTCAAAGGACTTCGAGAAGCTGATGCCCTTGCAAATGTGCACGGTGACCAGGAGGTCCGGTTCCACATTACCCACAACAGCTACGGGTCTCAGCTTTGCTGGGGACACGGGTCGGTCTCGGGGAAGTCTGGAAATCTACCTCCTGTGATGCAATTACTTCGGAGTCCGTCAGGAGCTTCGGAGATGCACACCGGTCAGATGCTTCGTTGATGCCTGCCAAGCAGGAGAGTAACTCCTTTACTCCAAGGGTGATTCTTCAGTCATCTGGCGTCGTGCAGATCGCCGAAGGTTCAGGATTCAGTTTCAGAGTTTGGTCCAGGGATATCTAAAGTTCTGGTTACAGGGGTTCCTTTTTTATACCCAAGGAAGGGGTTGGACTAACTCAGGGGACCCACCTATGGGAGGGTTTGGAAAGAGGGGTGGCTACACCCATTTCCTTTGTCAAGTTTAATGCCAGAGCAGGGGCTGGTAGACCCTGCAACCGGTTTGAGCTGGATTATGCACAGGACACCAAATGTACCCCCAGTGCAGGACTTCAAAGCACTCTCAGAATGCACCCACCCAGCCCCAATACACTAAAGCCTGTCTGGGAGGTGGTAACACCTCCCTGTGACAGGAAACCTATTGTCCACGCCTCCCCTGCGGGAGATTCGGTCAGCAGCAGGAGGCCAGACTCGTGTCTGTGGCTGCAGCATCCATTTTGTGATGCCAGGGCTCTTTTAAGCTGGTACCGGGTATACCGGTGCTGCCATGAGTGATGCTGTGGTGGCGCGAGTGATATGTTGTGGCACTGAGACGGCGCCAAGTGATGCTGTGGTGAAGCTGAGTGATGCTGTTGTGACGCTGAGTGAAGCTACTGTGCCGCTGAGTGATGCTGTGGTAGCGCTGAGTGATGCTGTGGTGTCGCTGAGTGATGCTGTGGTAGCGCTGAGTGATGCTGTTGTGGCGCCGAGTGATGCTGTGGTAGCACCGAGTGATGCTGTGGTAGCGCCGGGTGATGCTGTGGTAGTGCCGGGTGATGCTGTTGTGGCACTGAGTGATGCTGAGGTGGCGCTGAGTGATGATTAGGTGGTGCTGAGTGAATGCTGTGGTGGTGCTGAGTGATGCTGTGGTGAGTTTGATTGATGTTGTGGTGGCGCTGAGTGATTCTGAGGTGGCACTGAGTGATGCTGCGGTGAGTGATGCTGTGGTAGTGCTGAAGCGGTGCTGAATTATGCTGAGGTGGCATGAGTGATGCTGTGGTGGCGCTGAGTGATGCTGTGGTCACGCTGAAGTAGTGCTGAATGATACTGTGTGGTGCTGCGTGATGCTGTGGTGAAACTGAGTGATGCTGAGGCGGCGCTGAGTAATGCTGTGGTGAGGCTTAGTGATGCTCTTTGGTGCTGAGTGATGTTGTGGTGACATTGATTGATGCAGAGGTGGCGCTGAGTGATTCTGTGGAAGCAGTGAGTGATGCTGAAGTAGCGCTGAGGTGGTGGTTAGTGATGCTGAGTGATGCTGTAGTGAAGCTGATTGATGCTGTGGTGGGGCTGAGTGATGCTGTGGTGGAGCTGAGTGATGCTGTGGTGGCGCTGAGTGATGCTCTGGTGACGCTGAGTGATGCTGAGGTGAGTTTGAGTGATCTTGTGGTGGCGCTGAGTGATTCTGAGGTGGCACTGAGTGATGCTGCGGTGAGTGATGCTGTGGTGCTGAATGATGCTGAGGTGGCATGAGTGATGCTAAGGTGGCGCTGAGTGATGCTGTGGTCACGCTGAAGTGGTGCTGAATGATACTGTGTGGTGCTGCGTGATGGTGTGGTGAAACTGAGTGATGCTGAGGTGGCGCTGAGTGATGCTCTTTGGCGCTGAGTGATGCTGTGGTGACATTGATTGATGCAGAGGTGACGCTGAGTGATTCTGTGGAAGCAGTGAGTGATGCTGAAGTAGGGCTGAGGTGGCGCTTAGTGATGCTGAGTGATGCTGTAGTGAAGCTGATTGAAGCTGTGGTAGGGCTGAGTGATGCTGTGGTGACATTGATTGATGCAGAGGTGGCGCTGAGTGATTCTGTGGAAGCAGTGAGTGATGCTGAAGTAGGGCTGAGGTGGCGCTTAGTGATGCTGAGTGATGCTGTAGTGAAGCTGATTGATGCTGTGGCGCTGAGTGATTCTGTGGAAGCAGTGAGTGATGCTGAAGTAGCGCTGAGGTGGCGGTTAGTGATGCTGAGTGATGCTGTAGTGAAGCTGATTGATGCTGTGGTGGGGCTGAGTGATGCTGTGGTGGGGCTGAGTGATGCTGTGGTGGCGCTGAGGTGGTGCTCTGGTGACGCTGAGTGATGCTGAGGTGACTGAGTGATGCTGAGGTGGCGCTGAGGTGGTGCTTAGTGATGCTGTGGTGACACTGAGTGAAGCTGAGGTGGTGCTGAGTTATGCTGAGGTGGGGCTGAGTGAGGTTCTGGTTGTGCTGAGTGATCCTGAGGTGGTGCTGTGATGGCGCTGAGTGATGCTGTTGTGGCAGTGAGAGATGCTGAGGTGGCGCTGAGTGATGCTGAGGTGGCACTGAGTGATGCTGAGGGTGTGCTGAGTGGTGCTGAGAAATGCTGTGGTGGCAGTGGTGGTGCTGAGGGATGCTGAGGCGGTGCGAAGTGATGGTGTGGTGACTCGAAGTGATGCTGTCGTGCCACTGACTGATGATGAGGTGGCACAGGGTGATGGTGAGGTGGCGCTGAGTGATGCTGTGGTGAAGCTGAGTGATGCTGTTGTGACGCTGAGTGAAGATGACATGGCACTGAGTGATGCTGAGATGGCGCTGAGTGATGCTATTGTGGTGCTTAGTGATGCTGTGGTGACGCTGAGTGATGCTGTGGTGGTGCTGAATGATGCTGTTGTGGCGCTGAGTGACACTGTGGTGGCACTGAGTGATGCTGAGGTGGTGCTGAGTAATGCTGAGGTGCCAATGAGGTGGCGCTGAATGATGCTGAGGTGGCGCTGAGTGATGGAGTGATGCTGTGATGGAGCTGGGTGATGCTTAGGTGGAGCTGAGGTGGCGCTGAGTGATGCAGGGGTAGTGCTGAGTGATGCTGAGGTGGTGCCGAGTGATGCTGCGGTGAAGCTAAGTGAAGCTGAGGTGGCACTGGATGATGATGAGGTGGCATTGAAGTGGCGCTGAGTGTTGCTCTGGTGGCGCTGTGTGACGCTGTGGTGATGCTGAGTGATGCTATTGTGCCGCTGAGTGATGCTGAGGTCACACTGAGTGATGCTGTGATGGTGCTGAGTTATACTGAGGTGGAGCTGAGTGATGCTGAGGTGGTGCTGAGTTATGCTGTGGTGGCGCTGAGTGATGCTGTTGTGGGGCTGAGTGAGGTTGTGGTTGTGCTGAGTGATCCTGAGGTGGTGCTGTGGTGGCGCTGAGTGGTGCTGTTGTGGCAGTGAGAGATGCTGAGGTGGCGCTGAGTGATGCTGAGGTGGCACTGAGTGATGCTGAGGGTGTGCTGAGTGGTGCTGAGAAATGCTGTGGTGGCTGTGGTGGTGCTGAGGGATGCTGAGGCAGTGCTAAGTGATGGTGTGGTGACTCGGAGTGATGCTGTCGTGCCACTGAGTGATGATGAGGTGGCACAGGGTGATGGTGAGGTGGCGCTGAGGAATATACGACGTTACTTCGCATGCATTTAGTACGCATGCCATTACTACGCGGTCGTTAGTACGACCGCGTTTTTAGTTCGCATTCCTTTCCTACGCAATTCGGAACAACGAATTGCAGTAGGGGGTGCTGGATGTTGGAATAGTATAATTTACTATTCCAACTCCAGTCTATGCGGACACTAGGGAAGGTGTTGGATTTTAAATCCAACACCTTCCCCCCCCTAACGCAAGTCGCTGTTCCGACTTGCGTAGGAAAGGTTTTCTAAGTAACAACGCGTGCGTACTAACGTCCGCGTAGTAATGGCATGCGAAGTAACGCATGCTAAGTAAACGCCGTTTACCGGCGCTGAGTGATGCTGTGGTGAAACTGAGTGATGCTGTTGTGACGCTGAGTGAAGATTAGATGGCACCGAGTGATGCTGAGATGGCGCTGAGTGATGCTATTGTGGCGCTTAGTGATGCTGTGGTGACGCTGAGTGATGCTGTGGTGGTACTGAATGATGCTTTGATGGTGCTAAGTGATGCTGTGGTGGTGCGGAGTGATGCAGCTGAGGCGCCGAGTGATGCTGTGGTGATGCTGAGTGATGCTGAGATGGTGCTGAGTGATGCTGAGGTGGCATGAGTGATGCTGTGGTGGCGCTGAATGATATTGTGGTGGTGCTGCATGATGCTGTGGTGGAACTGAGTGATTCTGAGGTGGCCCTGAGGGATGCTGTAGTGAGGCTGAGTGATGCTGCTATGGCACTGAGTGATGCTGTGGTTTCACTGATTGATGCTGTGGTTTCACTGATTGATGCTGAGGTGGTGCTGAGTGATGCTGTGGAGTCAGTGAGTGATGCTGAAGTAGCGCTGAGGTGGCGCTTAATGATGCTGAGTGATGCTGTGGTGACAATGATTGATGCTGTTGTGGCACTGAGTGATGCTGTTGTGACACTGAGTGATGCTCTGGTGGCACTGAGTGATACTGAGGTGGTGCTGAGTGATGCTGTGGAGGCAGTGAGTGATGCTGAAGTAGCACTGAGGTGGCGCTTAGTGATGATGAGGTGATTTGAGTGATGCTGTGGTGACACTAAGTGAAGCTCTGGTGATGCTGAGTGATGCTGTGATAGAGCCGAGAGATGCTGTGGTGGCACTGAGTGATGCTGAGATGGTGCTGAGTGATGCTGAGGTGGTGCTGAGGTGGCGCTGAGTGATCCTGTGGTGACACTGTGTGATCCAGTGGTGGAGCTAATTGATTCTGTGATGGCGCTGAGTGATGATGACGTGACGCTGAGTGATGCTGTGGTAGTGCTGAATGATGCGGAGGTGCCACTGAGGGTGCGCTGAGTGATGGAGTGATGCTGTGGAAATGCTGGGTGATGCTAGGGTGGTGCTGAGGTGATGCTGTTTGCGTTGAGTGATGCTGAGTTGGTGGTGAGTCATGCTGTGGTGGCACAGAGTGATGGTGTGGTGGCACTGAATGATGCTGTGGTGGCGCTGAGTGACACTGGTGGCACTGAGTGATGCTGAGGTGGTGCTGAGTAATGCTGAATAATGCTGAGGTGGCGCTGAGTGATGGAGTGATGCTGTGATGGAGTTGGGTGATGCTTAGGTGGGGCTGAGGTGGCGCTGAGTGATGCAGGGGTAGTGCTGAGTGATGCTGAGGTGGTGCCGAGTGATGCTGCGGTGACGCTAAGTGATGCTGAGGTGGCACTGGATGATGATGAGGTGGCATTGAAGTGGCGCTGAGTGTTGCTCTGGTGGCGCTGTGTGACGCTGGGGTGATGCTGAGTGATGCTATCGTGCCGCTGAGTGATGCTGAGGTCGCACTGAGTGATACTGTGATGGTGCTGAGTTATGCTGAGGTGGAGCTGAGTGATGCTGAGGTGGTGCTGAGTTATGCTATGGTGGTGCTGAGTGATGCTGTTGTGGGGCTGAGTGAGGTTGCGGTTGTGCTGAGTGATCCTGAGGTGGTGCTGTGGTGGCGCAGAGGGATGCTGTTGTGGCAGTGAGAGATGCTGAGGTGGCGCTGAGTGATGCTGAGGTGGCACTGAGTGATGCTGAGGTGGCACTGAGTGATGCTGAGGGTGTGCTGAGTGGTGCTGAGAAATGCTGTGGTGGCGCTGAGTGATGCTGTGGTCGCGGTGAGTGATGCTGTGGTGGGGCTGAGTGATGCTCTGGTGACGCTGAGTGATGCTGAGGTGACCCTGAGTGATGCTGAGGTGGCGCTGAAGTGGTGCTGAGTGATGCTGTGGTGACACTGAGTGATGCTGAGGTGGTGCTTAGTTATGCTGAGGTGGCTCCGAGTGATGCTGAGGTGGTGCTGAGTGATGCTGAGGTGGCGCTGATTGGCGCTGAGTGATGCTGAGGTGGCGCTGAGTGATGCTGAGGTGGCGCTGAGTGATGCTGTGGGGGCGCTGTGCAATGCTGTGGTTGTGCTGAGTGATCCTGAGGTGGTGCTGAGATGCGGCTGAGTGATGCTGTTGTGGCGGTGAATGATGCAGAGGTGGCCTTGAGTGATGCGGAGTGATGCTGAGGTGGCGCTGAGTGATGCTGAGGTGGTGCTGTGTGGTGCTGAGTGATGCTGTGGTGCTGAGTGATGCTGAGGTGGCACTGAGGGATGCTGAGGTGGCACTGAGTGATGCTGCAGTGGCGGTGAGTGATGCTGTGGTAGTGCTGAAGTGGTGCTGAATGATGCTGAGGTGGCATGAGTGATGCTGTGATGGCGCTGAATGATACTGTGGTGGTGCTGCATGATGCTGTGGTGGAACTGAGTGATTCTGAGGTGGCCCTGAGTGATGCTGTTGTGAGGCTGAGTGATGCTGCTATGGCATTGATTGATGCTGAGGTGGTGCTGAGTGATGCTGTGGAGGCAGTGAGTGATGCTGAAGTAGCGCTGAGCTGGCGCTTAATGATGCTGAGTGATGCTGTGGTGACAATGATTGATGCTGTGGTGGCACTGAGTGATGCTGTGGTGGTGCTGAGTGATGCTGTGGAGGCAGTGAGTGATGCTGAAGTAGCACTGAGGTGGCGCTTAGTGATGATGAAGTGATTTGAGTGATGCTGTGGTGACACTAAGTGAAGCTCTGGTGGTGCTGAGTGATGCTGTGATAGAGCCGAGAGATGCTGTGGTGGCACTGAGTGATGATGAGATGGTGCTGAGTGATGCTGAGGTGGTGCTGAGGTAGCGCTGAGTGATCCTGTGGTGACACTGTGTGATCCAGTGGTGGGGCTAATTGATTCTGTGATGGCGCTGAGTGATGATGACGTGACGCTGAGTAATGCTGTGGTAGTGCTGAATGATGCAGAGGTGCCACTGAGGGTGCGCTGAGTGATGCTGAGGTGGCGCTGAGTGATGGAGTGATGCTGTGGAAGCACTGGGTGATGCTAGGGTGGTGCTGAGGTGATGCTGTTTGCGTTGAGTGATGCTGAGGTGGTGGTGAGTCATGCTGTGGTGGCACAGAGTGATGGTGTGGTGGCAGTGAGTGATGCTGAGGGAATGCTGAGAGATGCTGTGGTGGTGCTGAATGAGGCTGTTGTGGCGCTGAGTGACACTGTGGTGGCACTGAGTGATGCTGAGGTGGCGCTGAGTAATGCTGAGGTGCCAATGAGGGGGCGCTGAATGATGCTGAGGTGGCGCTGAGTGATGGAGTGATGCTGTGATGGAGCTGGGTGATGCTTAGGTGGCGCTGAGTGATGCAGGGGTAGTGCTGAGTGATGCTGAGGTGGTGCCTAGTGATGCTGCGGTGATGCTAAGTGATGCTGAGGTGGCACTGGATGATGATGAGGTGGCATTGAAGTGGCGCTGAGTGTTGCTCTGGTGGCGCTGTGTGACGCTGTGGTGATGCTGAGTGATGCTATTGTGCCGCTGAGTGATGCTGAGGTCACACTGAGTGATGCTGTGATGGTGCTGAGTTATGCTGAGGTGGAGCTGAGTGATGCTGAGGTGGTGCTGAGTTATGCTGTGGTGGCGCTGAGTGATGCTGTTGTGGGGCTGAGTGATGCTGTTGTGGCAGTGAGAGATGCTGAGGTGGCGCTGAGTGATGCTGAGATGGCACTGAGTGATGCTGAGGTGTGCTGAGTGGTGCTGAGAAATGCTGTGGTGGCAGTGGTGGTGCGGAGGGATGCTGAGGCAGTGCTAAGTGATGGTGTGGTGACTCGGAGTGATGCTGTCGTGCCACTGAGTGATGATGAGGTGGCACAGGGTGATGGTGAGGTGGCGCTGAGTGATGTCGTGGTGAAACTGAGTGATGCTGTTGTGACGCTGAGTGAAGATGAGATGGCACTGAGTGATGCTGAGATGGCGCTGAGTGATGCTATTGTGGCGCTTAGTGATGCTGTGGTGACGCTGAGTGATGCTGTGGTGGTGCTGAATGATGCTTTGATGGTGCTAAGTGATGCTGTGGTAGTGCGGAGTGATGCAGCTGTGGTGCCGAGTGATGCTGTGGTGATGCTGAGTGATGCTGAGGTGGTTCTGAGTGATGCTGTGGTGAAGCTGAGTGATGAAGTTGTGATGCAGAGTGACTGAGGTGGCGCTGAGGTAGTGCTGAGCGATGCTTAGATGGTGCTGAGTGATGCTTTGGTGACACTGAGTGATGTTGAGATGGCGCTTAGTGATGTTATTGTGGCGCTTAGTGATGCTGTTTTGGCACTAAATGATGCTGTGGTGGCACTGAGTGATGCTGTTGTGGCGCTGAGGGATGCTGTTGTGGAGCCGAGTGATGCTGTTGTGGTGCCGAGTGATGCTGTGGTGGCGCCGAGTGATAATGTTGTGGCGCTGAGTGATGCTGAGGTGGCGCCAAGTGATGCTGTGGTGAAGCTGAGTGATGCTGTTGTGACACTGAGTGAAGCTATTTTGGCGCTTAGTGATGTTGTGGTTGCACTGAGTGATGCTGTGGTGGCGCTGAGTAATGCTGAGGTGGCGCTGAGTGATGCTGTTGTGGTGCCAAGTGAATCTGTGGTAGCGCCGAGTGATGCTGTTGTGGCGTTGAGTGATGCTGGGGTAAAGCTGAGTGATTCTGTTTTGATGCTGAGTGATGCTGAGATGGCGCTGAGTGATAATATTGTAGCGCTTAGTTATGATGTGGTGGTGGTGAGTGTGAGAAGTTGGCCTGGTATATGCTGTCCACTAGTTATAGTGGGCACCTTGCACCAGTCCAAACAACCCCTTATTGATGATAGGTTAAAGACAACCTTATTTGAAAGCTATCCTAGTGGTAGCTATGGAGAGCAGCCTTCAGGCTAAGTCTTGGAGGAATGTAAAGCAGCTTGTTTTACCAGTCTATAATCTCTTGAATGACCAAATGAAAGGAGAACCACACCAGGTATAGATATAAAATATATGTATTTATTACTAAACACACCCTACTAGTCTCTTTATGAGGTCAAAGCACACGTTACACTTATTATATCACAGTAAATTAGCACAATATACAATAGGCCCTAGGGGTGAACCAAACCATATATTAAGAAAGTGGTATAAGAACCACGACTTGACTAGACACAAGGCCTAGAGCCTGTAGAATCTCTGGGACCCCAAGGAACCACCCAAGGTAGTGACACAGGGGACCCACGGGGGACGTGTGCAGTGTGAGAACACAGCCCTTCGCTTCTATGGGGAAAGTCGCGGTTGGAATTTTAAAGACTAAGAATACTTAGAGGTGGACTAGGAACAAACCCTTTTGGACTTAGATGGTTCTAGGGCAAACACCCACGGGAGCACCGGAGTACTTGTGTTACCTCACCGAGGGAAGCCGGGTGCATAGGTGTCAAATGGTGTCGGGCGTCTTCGTCTCTTTCAATGGCAAGATGCTGAAAAGTGCTGCTTCCGGGAAGAGGAGTAGTGTCCGAAGAGATCCAAGCCTGGATCAAATATGTTAAGAACCTGAAAGCAGAGGGGACAGAGTCTGGGTCACTAGCCAGTGACCAGGTGCATGATAGAGGAATGCCCACTGATGTCGGGTGCTTCAGGTGCGAAGAGGGGAAGCTTGACTTTCAGCCACGAGGACCAGGAGGCGTCAACGACAACCAGGAGCTGGATTCGAGCTGTCCCACAAAGGATATCGAGTGCTGCAGCGTCGGTGCCTGGATTGGACACAACAAGACTTGGTAACAGCAACCCACGCAGGAAGAGGAAAGATGCTTCGGTGTGGCCCAGCAAGGTTCTGGCGACTCCCCAAGCGATGGCGAGTCAGGGCACGTCTGGAGCAACCAGGGAAGCCCAATTAAAGTTAGAGTTGCCTTCTCAGGGACCCACCAGTCAATGGACAAGGGATCGCAAAGGTACCTTGAGCAAAAACACAAAGGGCCAGCTCACGGAACACTCGTGGAGTGTAGGCCAGCAATCTTCGGTGGAAAAGGTGCTCGGGGTCTGGGCTACAAGTAACCCACTTCACAGCCTCAAGGGACATCGAGAAGTTGATGCACTTGCAAATGTGCAAGGTGTCCAGGGTTTCCGGTTGCACGGTACCCACGAGAGCTACGGGTCTCAGCTTTGCTGGGGACTCGGGTCAGCTTCTGGGAAGTCTGGAAACCCACCTCCTGTGTTGCAAATACTTCAGAGTCCGGCGGGAGCTTCGAAGATGCAAGCCGGTCAGATGTGTCTTTGATGCCTGCCTTGCAGGGGAGTAACTCCTTTACTCCAAGGGAGATTCTTCAGTCATTTAGCCATGTAGATCATCGAAGTTCCAGGATTTCTGTATCAGAGTTTCGTCCAGGTGTAATCTAAATTCCTGTAGCCAGGGGGTTCCTTTCTTATACCCAAGGAAGGGGTTGGACATACTCTGGGAACCCACCTATGAGAGAGTCAGGAAAGAGGGGTGGCTACACCCATTTCTTTGTCCAGTTTTCCGTCAGAGCAGGGGCTGGTAGCCCCTGCAACCGGTTTGAGCTGGACCATGCGCAGGGACACCAAATGTGCCCCCAGTGCAGACTTCAAAGCACTCTTGGAGTGCTCCCACCCAGCCCTAATCCACTAAAACCTTTCTGGGAGGTGATAACACCTCCCTGTGACAAGACACCTATTGTCCAGGCCTCCCCTGCCGGAGTTTCGGTCAGCAGCAAGAGGCCAGACTTGTGTCTGTGGCTGGCAACATCCATTTTGTGATGCCAGGGCTCTGTTAGCTGGTACCGGGTATACCGGTGCTGTCATGTCTCTCCCTCTAGAAGGGTGGGATCATACTCCCACACCAGTTGCTGGTGTGGGGGTATGATTCCAAGGTGTTTGACACCAAACACAACATGTTTCCGTGCAGCCATCCCAAAGTTAGCATTTTCCACGAGGTTATAATGCATTTAAGAGTATATGGTCAGGCTGCATCACAGACAACCCCGGAGAATAGATTCCCAAGGCTGCAGAGGGGCTCTGCTCATGCATGGGCACCCTCTCACATAAAACCAAGCACCCTGCCTTCAGGATTGATAAGGCCTGCCATAGGGGTGACTGATAGGTTTATATGTGTAGTGATAGGATGCGATATAGTGAACCTATATCTAAGTAAGGGGTGCATGCACCACCTTACTCAGGCTGCAGTAACCGACCTGTGGTGTCATTTTGGAAGGCTTCCCAGGGGTGGCATAATATATGCTGCAGCCCTTGGTAGGCCTCTGGGGTACCTATGCCCTGGGTATACTAGGGACTTATAAGGGTACCCCAGAATCAAATCTGGAGTGTACCTAAAGTACTTTGAATCAATTTAAGCGAGAAACCAGATATGCTGGGGTCCTGAATAGCAGGATCCCAGCCAAACTAAGTCGAAAACCAGAAAACACCAGGAAAAGAGTGGGGGCAGCCATGTAGTCAGATTCCACCTTACTACAGTAAGTGATGCTGTGGTGGCGCTTAGTGATGCTGTGGTAGCGCTGAGTGATGCTGTGTTGGCGCTGATTGATGCTGTGTTGGCACTGATTGATGCTGTTGTGGCACGGAGTGATGCTGGGGTGGCACGGAGTGATGCTGTTGTGGTGCTGAGTGATGCTGAGGTGGCGCTGAGTGATGCTGTTGTTTGTAGGAGAGTCAGATCTGCTTCTTATAGTTACTCCCACTTTTTTGCTGATGTATCACTGTTTTCAACTTAGACTGATTGGGATCCTGCTATCCAGGATCCTAGTCTAGCTGCTTTCTCCTCTAAATTGTTTGCATGTACTTTAGGTACACTCCAGATTGGATACAGTCCCTAGTATATGGTACACTATGTACTCAGGGCATAGTTACTCCAAAGGCCTCCCAGGGGCTGCAGCATGTATTGTGCCACCCCTGAGAGACCATTCAAACTGGCACTACAGGTCTGCTACTGCAGCCTGTGTAAGGTGGTGCATGCACCCCTTACTTTGATATAGGTTCACTATAGCTATTCTAAATCACTGCACTTATAAACCTATCTGTCACCCCTATGGCAGGCCTTATCAATCCTAAAGGCAGGGTGCTGGGTTTTATGTGAGAGGGTGCCCCTACATGAGCAGAGCCCCTCTGCAGCCTTCGGAACCTATTTTCCGGGGTTGTTTGTGATGCAGCAAACCAGATATATTTAAGTGCATTATAACCTTGCGGTAAATGCTAAGTTTAAAACGGCTGCTTAGAAACATGTCATGTTTGGTGTCAAACACCTAGGAATCATACCTCCCCACCAGTAACTGGCGGGGGAAGTATGTTTCCACCCTTCTAGAGGGACTTATGTGAAACACTGGTACACCCCGTACCAGCTTTCTTGACCTGGGCATCACAAAATGGATGCTGCCAGCCACAGACACGAGTCTGCCCTCCTGCTGCTGAGCTGAGCTCGAGCAGGGGAAGGCTTGACAATAGGTTTCCTGTCACAGGGAGGTGTGACCACCTCCCAGACAGGATTAAGTGTATTGGGGCTGGGTGGGTGCACTCTGAAAGTGTTTGAAAGTCTGCACTGGGGACACATTTAGTGTCCCTGTGCATAGTCCAGCTCAAACCGGTTGCAGGAGCAATTTCCTCCTGCTCTTGCGCGAAACTGGACAGAGGACATGGGTGTAGCCACCCCTCTGTCCTGACCCTCCCATAGGTGGGTCCCCAGAGTTTGTCCAACCCCTTCCTTGGGTATAAAGTAGGAACCCTGACTACAGGACTTTAGATTTTACCTGAACTAAACTCTGCAGGCAGCAACCAAGTACTTTGACGGTCTACACTTCGCTGGATGACAGAAGAATCTCCCTTGGAGTAAAGGAGTTACTCCCCTGCAGCAGCAGGCACCTTAACACATCTGACCAGTTTGCATCTCCTGAGCTCCTGAGGATTCTGAAGATTTCTGCAACACAGGAGGTGGGTTCCTGAGGTTTCCGAGGTCGATCTTCCCTCTCAGATATTCTGAGATCAGTATCCTTCGTGGGGACCATGCAACCCGAACCCCTGTGCACTGTGTACTTTTGCAGTAGCATATGCTTTTTGGCGATCCCTGAAGCTGTGCTTTGGGCTACGTGGAGTTCTGACCACGAGCAGTATTTTCACTGAAGATTTCCGTCCTACACTCCATAAGTGTTCCGTGGGCTGGTATTTCGTGATTCAGCTCGATGTCCCTTCACGATCCCTGGTCCGTTGGCCTGTGGGTCCCTGTGAAGGTAACTTTGACTTTCCTTGGGCTTCCCTGGTTGCTCCAGATGTGCCCTGACTCTCCATTGCTTGGAGAGTCACCAGGACCTTGCTGGTCCTCACCGTAACCTGTTTCTTCTGCCCGCGTGGGTTGCCGTTGCCAAGGCTTGTTGGTGTTCGATCCAGACACTGACCCCCCCCCCCCCCTCCCCCCCCACCCAGCACTCGACATCCTTTGTGGGACAGCTCACCTCCAGACTTTGGTCATCTTTGACGTCTCCTGGTCCCCGTGGCTGCAGAGTTAAGCATTCAATCTTCTCACCTGAAGCACCCGACATCGGTGGGCATTCATCTATTGAGCCCCTGGTCACTCTGAAGTGACCCAGACTCTGTCCCATCTGCTTTCAGGTTCTTCTCACCTCGGATCCAGCCTTGGATTCCACCGGACACTTTTCATCTTCCCGGCAGCAGCACTTCTTCCGCATCACGCCATTGAAAACAACTAGGGTTTCTGACACCACTTGACCCCTATGCACCCGGCTCCTCTCGGATAGGTAACACGGGTAACCCGGTACTCAAAAGGCTGCTGACCTTAGAACCTTCTATGTTCCAAAGGGTTTGCTTGAAGCCCTCTCCGAAGTGTCCTTAAACTGTAATTTTCCAACCGCAACTTTCCCATAGAGTTGTACGGAGCTCGTGTCTGTGTTCTCAAACTGCACCCGTCCTCTGTGGGTCCCCTGTGTCACTACTTTGGGTGATTCCTTGGGGTCCCAGAGATTCTATGTGCTCTAGGCACTGTGTCTATTGATGTCGTTGTTGTTATACCATTTTTTTAGTATATGGTTCGGTCTCCCCCTGGAGCCCGCTGTGTATTGTGCTATTTACTGTCGGTCTAGTGATTCAAAACTGTGTATCTTGTGATCTAATCTCATAAAGAGGTTAGTAGAGAGTGTTTAGTAATAAAAACATATATTTTATATATCTCTTGTGTGGTTGTCCTTTCATTTGGTCATTCAGGAGGTTCTGATATGGTAAAACAAGCTGCTTTACATTCATTCGGGACTTAGCCTGAAGGCTGCTCTCCACAGCTACCACTAGGATAGCTTTCTATAAAGGTTGTCTTAAACCTAATCATCAATAAGGGTCATTTGGACTGGTCTAAAGTGCCCACTTTGATTAGTGGACAGCATATACCAGCCCGACTTCTCACATTGTGAAGCTAAGTGATGAAGTTGTGATTCAGAGCGCCTCTGAGGTGGCACTGAAGTGGCGCTGAGTGATGCTGAGATGGCACTGAGTGATGTTGAGATGACGCTGAGTGATGCTGTGGTGGCGCTGAGTGATGCTGTGGTGGCGCTGAGTGATGCTGTGGTGGCGCTGAGAGATGCTGTGGTGGCGCTGAGTGATGCTGAGGTGGCGCTGAGTAATGTAATTGTGGCGCTGAATGTGCAAGTTGGTTTAATACTGATCCCATTGTGAAAGTACTCAAATGCAGTTAGGATGACAAAAGCAAATGGAGATAAAACACACAACTCTTCCCAACAATTTCACTCACTGCAATCACACCAATTTTGAAGAATGTGACCCTCTAACCCTGTGGATAACCTTCCTCAATATAAGCAAAAATGAAGCCCATTTGTAACTTGCCCTGGACACAAAGGGTTAGGCAAGTCATTGAAATAACATTAGCGACCTCAGCCCGCATTGTGTCCTCCACCTAGCTGTGTCTCTGTAAAGTGTTCACCTCAAGCATTCATGGACAGGGAGGAATGCTCGGGGACTCCCACCCCCTTGACAAGGTGTTAGTAATCTCTCAGGATCAGCATGGGATGCCAACCCGGGGCTCTGCAGTGTGGCACACTTTGTGAGGTAGTCACGGACCAGGAAACAGGGCTTGAGGGAAACCAAGCGTGCATATTTTTGGGAAGTGCTAGTTCAACATTTGTGCCCCTGAAAAGTGAAGCAGACAAGGGGACAACGTCAGCCGCTGCATATTCCTAATGAATAAAGCAAGATTTATAGTCCTGTTCTTACTCGCGCTGGTAACGGAAAGACAAAAATAATGCACCAGACTGCAGGTAGGAACTGGGAATGAACTTTTCAGAAAAGGAGGGACACGCACCCACCAGTAGCCATTTTTAGGCTACCATTCCATTGTTAAATGAAAGACACACAAGCCTATCCAAAGTGTGGGAGGAGTCAGACCCCACACAGTACAGACAACAGATCGGCTTACAACGCAAGCGCTCTAGGGTCGACCTAAAAAAGCATGTGCAGAGACTTATTCGGAACAGTAAAAGAAGGCCTTGCTATATTCTTATTACCTCTAGATGGCAGCAATAAACCAAAGTAAACACAACAATCCCAAGCTAACTAATCATTTTTAAATATCGTTGCTTTCATTGAACGAGCCCAAGCGACAGGTTTTTCAAAAGATGTTGTCATAATGTTAACCTCTTAAGCATAAGCCTTTTATAGAATTAGCCCTTAGTAGACAGTTTTGTAATTATTGCTGGTGTGAAGAAATGCGGCATGATAGTGAGTTTTCACTAACTCAACATATTCACGTCAGTCAATCAAAATGGTTCCATTGCAGTTTCCTTCGCATAAAACATGAAGCAATTAATACAAAATAATAAATATTGGCCTTTTTGTAGTGTAGCGTTCTAGTCTTCGCGTGTGCGCAATGACGTAGGACGCGGCGGCCATCTTAGATTTTGGCAGAGAGCGCGGAGCCACGGTGCGGATCGGACGTCTCCCGGCGCTCTCCTTAATGTATTAGATTATAAGTAAATAAATACAGTATATTTACGCAATTGCTTGTGCTGGAGTCATTACCACCTGGTGGGGCTTTAGAACGTTACAACTGGCAAAGAGACTGGGACCTGGAGCACAGATCGATAACCAGGCTGAGACAAGAACCCACGTGGGCAGCAAACCAGTAACCGAAGAAGCACAAACCACCAAGCAGGCACAAACAGTAAAGAGAGCGCGGCAGAGGGGAAGGCAGGAATACAAAAGGCACAAAGCACAGTGCACAAGCAAGAAAGTATACAACAGTTAGCGCACTGACCAGGGCGGAAGGACAGTGGCCACACACCCACAGCCCAAGCTAGGGATAACGGACAGAGCTACTGCGCAAGAAGGACAAAGCCCAAATAAAGGAAAAACTGGAGGCCAAGACAGCGACAGGGTAGCGCTGAGGCCAGTGCCCCTGTTCGACGGAAGCAGGCGGACAGCCGAAGGCCCTGGCGGAGCAAGTAGGGCATAGACAAGGAGGTGGAGCAGAGGGGCAACAGAGTCCCCCACGCACAACAAGGCAAAGTGCGCCAGGTAGCCCAAGGGGTGAAGAAGGGTCACCGGGAAGAAGAGCAGACATGTGTGCCCAACCGTCCTCGCTCACGACACCCATTCCATTCCTGCTGAAACCATGGGACCCGTCGATGAAGTGGGAAGATTGGAGAGAGCACTTTATGAACTATCTGGAAGCCCTAGAAGACGAAAATGGAGAAGCTTTTCCAAGTAAGAGAAAGAAGAGAATATTACTTCACAATCTAGGTCCAGAAGGCATCAGAGTGTTCCAGAACATAGTCCCGATGCCACGACAAGCGGCATGTTGATGTGTTCCAACATGCCATCGACGACCTGAACAAGCACTATAGACCCGCAGTGTGCACGTCCATAGACCGATACAACTTTCAACAAAGGAAACAAGCAGCGGGAGAGTCGGTAGAAGAGTATGTGGCCGCGCTGAGAAAGTTAGCGGCCACGTGTAAATTTGGAGTGCTGCACGACGAATTCATAAAGGATCAGATAGTAATGCACAGAACAAATGCGACGATCCAGGACAAGCTGTGGGTAAATAGTGAGGCGACCTTGAAGGAAGTGATAGCTATGGTGAAGAAGGCGGAGTTGTCAAAGAGATGGGCGGAAGCGGCGAAAAGAGAGACAACGGCCAGACCCATGGTGAACAAGGTCACCGAAGTGGAACCACTGGAAAAGAACAAAGGATCGATGGGAGACATGAGAAACCAGGCAAAATAGACGCCCAAGACGGCACCGGCAAAGAAACCGAGCAAGGATGGCAAAAACACGTGCTACCGATGTGGCAGTCTGTCTCATCCAGCCTACGACAAAAGGTGTCCTGCGTTCCGAGCGAAATGCATGTTTTGTGGTATTATAGGACATTATGAGAAAGTGTGTCGCAGAAAACAAAAGAGAACAGCAGTCAAGTTCGTAACGCAGGAAACTGAAGGGGACGGTGAAGAGGAAGAAGAAGACGATGGAGTGTTGTGCATCGAAGAACACATACTGGGAATAGACAGCGACCGTCCTAAGAAACCCCAGTGTGACTTGGTAATAGGAGGAATACCGACAAAGATGGTAGCGGATTCAGGATCTCCGTACACCATAATACAAAAGACGGTATGGGAGGAACACTTCAAAGACCACCTAGGGAAGCACCTGGAACCTCCGGATATTCGCCCAGTCACATTTACGGGAGACCCTATCCCCATGATGGGGTTCAGAAGTTTGAAGTTCGAGTTCAAAGAGCGGATCGCGACATGCAAGCTGTATGTAGCAGAGAAAGGCCCTTCGGTGCTAGGGTGGGTCGACCAGGGAGACCTGGGAATACAACTGAACCCGGGAGGCATCACGCAAGTCTTGATGACAGGTGAAGAACAACAACCAGTTACAGGTGAACTGAAGGAAGAATTCCCCACAGTGTTTGGGGGCAAGGTCGGAAGTTAACGAAGTTCACACACAAGATAGAACTCCGAGCGGAAGCAAAACCGGTGTGTCACAAAGTAAGGAACATTCCGATGGCAATCAGAGAGAAAGTACAACTGGAGTTACGCAGACTAGAGGAAAATGGCATCATAGAACCGATCTCCAGCGCAGAATGGTTGGCTCCCTTGGTGGTAGCGATGAAACCAAATGGCAAGGTGCAACTATGCGTGGACTTGAGAGAATTGAACAAGAACATCATAGTAGAAAAATTCCCACTACCAAGAATAGATGAGATGCTGGCAATGACCAAAGGAGTGAAATGGTTCTCGACCATTGGCCGCACATCAGCATACCACCAGAAAGCCCTACACCACACAAGCAGAAAACTGACATCGTTCATAACCCCGTTCGGATACTACCAATTTCGCAGGATGACGTTCGGGCTAGCTTCAGCAGCGGCGGTATTCCAGAAACTCATGCACAGACTCTTCAAAGAAGTAGAGGGAGTCCAATACTTTCAAGATGACATCTTGGTAATGGGGAAGAGTAAAGCAGACCATGATGCCAAGCTGTCAACGGTCTTACATGTCTTGGAACGCAATGGGCTCATAGCAGAGTGGGACAAATGTCGGTTTGGGATGACGACAGTTACATACCTGGGGCATGAGATCAGCGACCAGGGTATCACACCCAAACAATCCAACATCAAGGCAATATGGGATGCACCATCCCCTAGGACCAAGGAAGAAGTCAGATCATTCCTAGGCATGGCCGAATTCTACAGCAAATTCGTGCCCCACTTTGCTACCAAGACACACCACCTACGTCAACTCCTAAGGGATAAAACAATCTTCAAATGGACTGAAGAAACTCAGGGAGAGTTCCAGAAGATCAAGACGGACATCAGCACAGCGGTCCCCTTGAGCGGTTATGATCAACGAGCCAAGTCAGTGTTGAAAACGGACGCGAGCGAAAGAGGCCTAGGTGAGGTCTTGATGCAAGAAACTAAGGAAGGGGAACTAAACACCCTCAGCTTCGCATCCAGAGCCTTATCGGCTACGGAACAAAAGTACAGCATGATAGAAAAGGAAATGTTGGCTGCAGTATGGGCTATGGAGAAGTTCTGACAATTCTTATGGGGCACAAGATTCAGGATCAGGACCGACCACAAACCTCTGGTCAAAGTCCTCACATCATCAGGACATGCCCATGCGACCCCTCGCATAGCAAAAATGACCTTGAAATTACTGGACTACAGGTACGATGTAGAACACATTCCAGGGACCCGAAACAAAGTAGCCGACTACCTCAGTCGTGTCGCAGCCATGGTGGAACCTCCGGGGGAAGCGGAGGAAGATGACCTCAGAGTGGCATTCACGGAGGATCATGAACGGGTAATAAGCGAACAGGAGTTGAAGGAAGCGTACAAGGCTGACATGGACATCGAGGAGGTTAAAAAGTACACCCTGGAGGGCTGGCCCGAAAAGAGACACATGGGGACCTCCCTCAGAAAGTTCTTCGAAGTAAGGGAGGAGTTATCGGTGGGAGACCAAGGGATATTCCTGCAAAGAGGCGAAAAAGTGGTTCCGCCCCACGCGTTGGTGCCGCGTCTACTAGCCATAATACATGAAGAAAACCTAGGCATTGTGAAAACAAAGCTTAGGGCGAAGCAGATGTATTGGTGGCCAGCGATGGGCAACCAGGTAGAGAGGCATGTGCGGGAGTGTGAGCAATGCCAGAGAGCGGACAAGTCGCAAAGCATGATGCGTCCTCCCTTGGGGCGAATTGACAAACCTAATAACCCGTGGGAAGATTTGTCGATTGATATTTTAGGGCCGATATTGGATAACCAAGGAGTCCAGAAATATGTGGCAGTAATGGTGGACCGGTACTCAAAGTGGCCGGAAGTGGACATACAGGAAGACATGGACACTGACAAAATATTAAAATTTCTAACCACTGTTTTCCTCCAAGAAGGGATTCCCCGCTCCCTTCTAAGTGACAATGGGCCTCAGTTCACATTCGATAAATGGAACACGTTCATGGGGAGGAATGGGATCAAAGTCAAACATACCTCCATATACCATCCAGCGGGGAATGGCCTGGCCGAAAGGTTTAACAGGGTCAACATGGGCTCGATACAATCCGCGATAGGATCAGGGAAGGATTGGGAGAAAGAACTCATGTGCATGTTGTGGGCGTATAGAATCACCCCGACAAGCACAGGATACAGTCCCTTCCAAATTCTCAGAGGCCGAGACCCGTTCACGAGAGACAATGTTGTCTGGAAGGAGCGCACGATAACAAGCAAGTGGTCTCCTGCGGTTGTTCAACATAATCTGGAAAAGGCTCCGAAAATATATACCGAACATTACAACAGGAGGAGGAATGTCAAGGAAGTTAAGTTGGAGAGAGGTGAATGGGTGCGAGTAAAACTAGCCCAGTTAAGGAGAAAGGGTGACAGCAAGTTTAGTGCGCCCATGCAAGTAGAAGAAGTCTACAACCGAGCAGCTTTATTAAGCGATGGGAAAGTCTGGTCCCAAGACAGGATGTCCAAATGCAACAAGGTCTTGGGGTGGAATGTGAAAGAGAATGGACAAACGGAAATCCCCCAGATACCAGGAGAAGAGAACAATCTGGAGAGAGTGGGTTTGGGGGTAATCCGAGGAAGAGGAGAAGATGAAGTAGAGGAATGGAGTGATCCGAGAGTGGAGGAACAGTCATGAATCACTCTCAGCTCGCCGGGAAGTGACGTTCCCTGGAGTGGTGAAGGAATGGGAACCAGGAACACCCAAGAAGTAGAGGTGCGCCCGTCTATGACTCCTGTGAGGTGAACCCGCATGGGGAGAGCTGTTGTAAGGCCGTTGAAGTACAAGGACTTCGAGATGGGTGAAGGGAACACCGCGAACAGCAAGTAACCCCTAGACGATGGTTTATTTGTATTTTGGTATGACTGTAAAGGGGGGAGATATGTAGTGTAGCGTTCTAGTCTTCGCGTGTGCGCGATGACGTAGGACGCGGCGGCCATCTTAGATTTCGGCAGAGAGTGCGGAGCCGCGGTGCGGATCGGACGTGTCTCGGCGCTCTCCTTAATGTATTAGAATATATGTAAATAAATACAGTATATTCACGCAATGGCTTGTGCTGGAGTCATTACCACCTGGTGGTGTTTTAAAACGTTACACTTTTGCGCTATTCGTCGCATTCCTTTAACAACTAAATACTATTCCAAATAACCTGCCTCCCAAGATAATCGTTGTGCTGACATCTTAATGACAGTTAAAAACGCGCCTAGTCACGCCATGTGTTTGCTTTAATTTTCTTTTCTTGAACTTTATTTTGAACAACAGTCGTACCTTCTCCATTTTCCCCAAGAGATGCAGGCACCTTGCACATCATAGATTACATGCAGTTTACGGAGGCAGAGAGGAAGGATTTTGCCTTCTGCGTTCTTCTTTAATCACCGAAGGCTCAGGGGAATGGGCCGGAGGCCTGCTCTAATATGGCGTCCAGCAGCTAACCCTGCATGTTGCAACCCCCATTATTTAAAGGTACAACAATAATGAGCTGAAAAACAATTATTTGACCCAGTCGAGCTTCGTTTATTGTGAATTTTCGCACTGACTTAAAAGGTTTTGCTGTTTTTTTTTTTTTACATCAATCCTATTAGCACCATTTTGTACATTTTCTAAACCCTACATATGAGATTCAAAATAAATGAGTTAAGAGTAAACCGGTGAAGGCTACCTGCAACGAATACGGCTTGTTTAGCCGAAGGCAAAGCTGCTACTCTTTCCATGAAAACTCAGAAATGTGTCCCACGAAACCGTCAAATAATATTAATTCTCGTGGTCTGTGCACTGAGTGGTTAATGAGGCAAAACGTCCCTTTATGTAAGGCTGAGAATTCATTTTTCCCTCAGGTGGATTGCATGAATTTCAGCTGGTATCGCCGTCTCATTTACTTGACACTGCAAGTTTCTGCCCCTGAATGGGAAATAAAGATGCAGGACCAGGAATTACTGGATTGTTTACCAGTGCTGGAAAGTAGGGGATCCCAGTTACAACAGCTGTTATGCGCCAGATAGGGATCTGCGTTCACACATCGTTTGTATTTCGTTCACACGTTGTTGGTATTCCGTTCACACGTTCTTTGTATTCTGTTTTGTGCATTAACCTGGAGACAGCAAAGCGGCTCTCTTATTTTATAAATTGGTACTATCCTGGCTGAGCGCTATCTTGAGCCTATTGCCAGGGCCACTGGAATTATGCAAATGTGCGGCCGCCGCAATTTCTGCATAATTGAATGTTTACCGCATTTGCCACATAGTCCAAAAAATTGGGTTTCTAGCTCTAATAATTCAAACGTTTAATAAAAATGTAGCAACACATGTTGCCACATGGTGAAGGCCCTTTGCAAATCTGGAATGGCCAGCTTTCTGTTGCTTATTGCTAAATTTGGGTGTTAAATTGGTACTAATGGGGTGCAACCAATGCCCAGACAGTGTTGCCAAGTTTAAAAATGACAAATAAATGAAGTAACACTATTACAAAATGTGCCGTTTTTGCTGCATAATTTTCCTTTTCTTGCTGCATAATTTACTCAACCCTGCCGCATAAGTTGCCCCTCTCTTGCCACATAATTCCAGTGGCCCTGCCTATTACCTAGATGCCAATGGAAGGAAATGCGATGGAAGGAAACAAAAGTACATAGCTTATAACTTCACAAGTACTTTAGAGAAACTATGACTTTGAGGCCTGATTTTTTACTTTCTTTAACCCCACTGTGTAACAGATGTACACTAATCATATATCGGCCACACTTGTAGACATTTTATTTTAGGGATGAACGGTTGGGTGAAACATGAAGTCAGGATATAAAACGTAATGCAGTGATTGGGGTTTACTGTACTAATAACACTTTCATTGCTAGAGGAGGCCTTCTTTGCAATCTTAGAATTGCAACACATTGAGAACAAGCATTGGCATAGCTAATGGGTCTCGCCTTTGGTACCTTATACGTTTTTAGCCATGCAGCATAGTATCCTGGTGCAACATTATTTGCTGTTATTTAACGAGGAAGCTTTGACACTAATAGGCATATTATAGAACTTCATTGAGAAGTACTTCATTAAAGTGTTATTTTTGTATAACTGACCGTGCAATGGACAGAAAACATGTACAGACAGTTAAGCAACTTCATGTTACTTATAATTATTGAACTGAGGAAGATTACAGGATTCCCTAAATCCTAACTGATTTACAAAATCTATTAGTCCACTTAGGCAAGACATAGCTAAGCATATTTTCTTCGGTCAACCGCAGACCCTAAACCTTTACAAAATATGAATGCTCTTACTTATAAGCATGGTTAATAAAACCTCTACCCGCTCTGAAACAGCAAAAAAATTATCCTGAGTGCTCAGCTGTAAGTAAACATGTCAGTGAAAGTGTTCCTGCTGATTTAACATATACAATACTAACATCAGGGTTGTTAGCACACCAGTACTTGTATGCCATGTTTTAAAAATGGAGGCTTCATTTCTTTTTAAGTTTTAACATCTAAGTTTATTCATCAAAAAATCCAATATAATACAAGAGGCTTCATTTCTCAGCCTGTTACAAATTGTAGTGTTTGCCAATGCCTCAGTGGAGATTTAGTGAGGGCACGCCCTCTGCCACTTCTGTGCCTAATGCAGGCAGCTACTTTGTGGGAGTTTGCAAGCACTTTACAGCTTGTTCCCTAAGGGTACAGTATGCTTGGTAAATGGAGCGTTATGACTGAGAATAATTTGCTAACTGTTCCCAGGCAAATGACATCTGCTGAAATGCTGAAGAAATAAAATACAACTTTTATATGAGCCGCAGAAGTCTGAGTAATAAAAGACAATTACTGAGCAAATCCACCTATCCAGCTTACCTAAAAATAGTGAACCTTTGGTAACCAGACAAGTGAAAAAGAGAAGCACACAAAATAAACACTGGCAAGAGAACTGTCCTATGGTGCCAAGTCAACACGAGGAGAACAGGCTACCATTTCGAAAACAAAGAACTAAATCCAAGACTGAAGCGAAATGCTGTCAAAATGGAACCCACTGCCACTCCACCATACCAAGAGCCCTCTCTGATAAGTACTCTAAGGGAATGGCAAGCTATAATTTGTGTGAATTCTGAAATTTGCTTCTAACCATTTAAAACTCTTC